>NC_133521.1:8445000-9045000 GCF_049354715.1 Callithrix jacchus | reverse complement strand
ACTCCACTGTCTATTTCAAGCTAACATTGATTTCTTATTTCCTTTGCTATATACCCAGGTGGCGAGGGCTCTTTAAGGCGTAGGGCTCAGTGGCCTCTTTCCACTTGTAATTTGGGATTTGTGCAAGTTGGTCCTGGTTAGGGAGAGGAAGAAAAGGAGAGGAAATTGCTAAAAGGCCACAGTCAAGACTCAAGGAGGAGCTACTTGTGCATTAGCTTCATTGTCTATGCCTTTGAACCTCCCACTTTTCGTTGCCCTCTGAGCGTCTAGATTGCTTAAAGCAAGACACTGGTGGAAACCGCATGAGGCGAGGGTGGGGGTAGGTTCCCTTTGCAAGTCTCGTGCCTCCTTCCCTTCCCTCCCAGCATGTCTGAAAAGGATGCAGAAATGTCAATTGTCTCCTGGCTTCGTTACTTTGCTAACCCAATCAATCCATATGAAAAGAACAGATTAAATTGACTGATCCTCATATATTTAATGATTGCTGTTATCTGACCAGGATGCGTTTCTCAGGAAGCGCCTGTCACAAGCTATGGATAGTCTTTTAATCCCCAGTTACTTAGTATTGGGCTTGCTTTCTCCCCGAGATGGCTGGTCTCAGGTGATTCCTCAGCTTGCACAGCAAGAAAACAAGATGCCAAATGGCTCTTCTTGATATTGGATGACTGGGTTCAATTCCTGGGATATGGATTTGTCAGCAGACTCAGCTTCTTGCACTTATAATTCCATGATTTCCCACTTTACCTTTGAAATTTCTAGGAAGGTGTCTGCTAATCAGAAGAGATGCTGTAAGGTCCTTAGACAAAAAAATTCTCTAAATGTGTCACTATTTGCAATGCTATTATGTATGTCATGATAATATTAGCTAGTATTTTTGAAGTCTTTGTTTTACATGTTTTATTTGATTTTATAGTCACAGAAAACCAAAAAGGTTGATATTTTTATTATCTCTATTTGGAGATGAGGATACTGAGGTAGAGAGGCCAAGAGACATTCCTGAGGTCACACAGCTAGCTCATGGTGGAACTAGAATAGCTACCATGCTAAACAGCTGCATATACCAAGAGACTCACCAGCGCACGAAGACAGTAAAACTCGCCTGCACTGCTGACTGCTGTGTGTGATGGCTACGAGCCTTGTGGTGAGATCTGATCAAGGTGCCAAGATTTATAATATGACAGTTACAGTCTCCTTTATCCCTGAGGTTTCTCTCTCATTCTTTTTCAGACAGAGTCTCACTCTATGCCCAGGCTGGAGTGGTGTCTTGGCACAATCACAGCTCACTGAAGCCTCCATCTCCCCAGGCTCAGGTGATCCTCCCAGCTTAGCCTCCCGAGTAACTGGGACTACAGGCACATGCCACTAGGCACAGCTAACTTTTGTATGTTTTTGTAGAGAAGGGGTCTCAAACACCCAGGCCTAAGTGATCCCCTGCCTCGGCCTCCCAAAGTACTGGGATTACAGGAGTGAGCCACTGCATGCAGCCCCTCTGTTTGTTTGCAGCCTTTGGCATATAGAATTTCCAAGCTGATTCCTGGTGAATGCCTTAACTAATAATATTGTAGGAACACTGTTTTAGCCTTTTCAGGCTGCCATAAAGTACCACAGACAGAGCGGCTTAACAACAGAAATTTACGTCTCACAGTTCTGGAGGCTGGAAAATCCAAGTTCGAGAGGCTGGAAGGTTCAGTGTCTCGAGAGAGGCCTTCTCTCTATGTTCTCACAGGGTAGAAGGAGTGAAGGAACTCTCTGGGGTCTCATTTATAAGGGCACTAATCCCATTCTTAAGGACCCCATTCTCATGACTTAATCACCTCCCAAAGGCCCCACCTCCTAAGACCATCACCTTGGGGTCTTAGATTACAACAAAGGAATTTTGTGGGGACACAAACATTGAGTCCATTGCCAACACTTATTGTACTATGTCTATTTGTACCTTCTCTCCCCACCCCATCCACTACTTCCTGTGTCTTTCTCTCTCTCTGCAGCTGAATCTGTTAGCGCACAGTCATTCTCGGTGTTTTAAAGACCTGTCTCATATATTCACTGAACAACGATTTGCCAAGCACCTACCCCATGCTGACACTGTGCTAGGGGAAGGAGAGACGTAGTTCCCACTCCCAGGAAATCACAATCTAGTTTAGGTGAGTGTCTAAAAACAGTTGCAGTAGAAAATAAGTTCTACGGCTGAGACCTGGGGTGCTGCGGTGGCACTGAGGAAGCACGTTTCTCCTGGGCTATGTGGAGAAGGCCTCCTGGGGGAAGCAGTGTTCACATTAAGTCTGGAAGACAGGGTGGAAATAGGCAGGTGGAGAAAGGTTTTCATTCAAGGATGTTTGGTTGCTCTGGAAGCATGTTTGTTTCCTTTAAGAAGTTTAGGCCAGGTGCGGTGGCTCAAGCCTGTAATCCCAGCACTTTGGGAGGGGGAGGCGGGTGGATCATGAGGTCAAGAGATCAAGACCATCCTGGTCAACAAGGTGAAACCCCGTCTCTACTAAAAATACAAAAAATTAGCTGGGCATGGTGGTGCGTGCCTGTAATCCCAGCTACTCAGGAGGCTGAGGCAGGAGAATTGCTTGAACCCAGGAGGCAGAGGTTGCGGTAAGCCGAGATCACACCATTGCACTCCAGCCTGGGTAACAAGAGTGAAACTCTGTCTCAAAAAAAAAAAGTTTAGACTGGGGGCTGAGTATAGTCAATGGCTCAAGCCTGTAATCCCAATGCTTTGGGAGACTGAGGCCAGATGACTGCTTGAGCCCAGGAATTCAAGACCAGGCTGGGCAACACAGCACTTCCTCTATCCCTACAAAAGATTAAAAAAGTAGTTGAGCATGCTGGTATTCACCCATAGTCCTAGCTACTTAGAAGGCTGATGTGGTCGAATTGCTTGAGCCCAGGAGTTTGAGGCTACAGTGAGCTATGATTGGGCCAGTGCACACCAGCCTGGGTGACAGAGCAAGACTCTGTCTCTGAAAAAGTTATTAGCTGATGCACAGTGGTAAGACATGGTGGGAGTTTGGGTAAAGAAGGAGGGAGTGAAGAGCTCTAGAAAATAAGACTGGCAGAATAAGCACAATGGACTTCCATCCATAAGGCACTGGAGATCCATGGAAGAACTGTAGGTATGGCAGTGAGTGACGGGAAGCATACAGCTCATAGCTGAGAGTATGACATCGGCCATGGAGGTTCAAGACTGAACTCTCACTCAAGAGCTGTGTCGCCTTAAGCTAGTGAGTGTGTGTCACACCTCCTGAAGCCTTCAAGCCCTCCTCTGTCAAATAACAAAGGCATCTCAGAGGGTAGCTGCAAAGATGAAAGGAGATAGAGAAGGTGACTTAGTACCAGCACTGGGAACGTAGTAAGTTCTATATAAACAGCAGGTGCTTCTATGAGCAGATTTGCATTTTAGAAATTTTGTACTTCCAGTACAAAATAAGGGATATATTAGAAGAAATCCAGGCTGGAAGTGGGGACATGAATTAGGACCCTGATAGCACAAACAGACACAAAATAGCAGGAGCCTGAGCGAAGGCATGGGCAGCGGGTGGAGATTCTATATTAGTCTGTTCTCACACTGTTATGAAGAACTGCCTGAGACTGAGTAATTCACAAAGGAAAGAGGTTAAATTAACTCCCAATTCTGCACAGCTGGAGATGCCTCAGAAAACTTACAGTCATGACATAAGGCAGAGGAGAAGAAAGGCACCTTCTTCACACAGTGGCAGGAAAAAGAAGTGCAGAGCAAAGGGGGAACAGCCCCTTATAAAACCATCAGATCTTGTGAAAACTCACTCACCATTACAAGAATAACATGGGGGTAACCGCCCCTATAACTCAATTACCTCCCACCAGGTCCCTCCCAGGACATGTGGAGATTATGGGACTACAATTCAAAATGGGATTTGTGTGAAGACACAACCAAACCACATCAGGTACAGAATAGGAGACACAAAGAAATAGAGATATTAAGGGGTCAAATGGCCATCAGCAGTGAGCAGTGGATGAGGGAGATGGAGGCATCTAGGGTGACTTCCCCCTTTCTGATCACTCCCTGGGACAGTTATTATGGGAAAAAAGCACAGGCTTGGGAGTGACATAAAGAGTTCTTCACTGGGAGGTGTTGGGTTTGAGGCCCTTAATGGCTCCTCAGGGATGCTTCCTGAAGATGGACCTGGACTCCTGAGAACCTCCTCCTCCCTAAAAGATTGAGAACTCTTCCTGGTCTAGGGCATAATCTGTTCTTCTTTTGTACCTTCCACAGAATGTCTCTCAGGGCTGGGCTCATCCTTTAAGGAGATTCTTTAAGGAACAAATGACGACCTTCCGCAAGAGGCTTCCTGGATCATTTCCCAGAGCAGAGGTCTCTCTCTCTCTCCCTTGGGCTCTTCCCACGTGGCTTCTTTAGGAGCCATTTTGCAATTGCTGCCCATGGTGACATTTTATATACCTGTGCCTTGCCTTCGCTAGATTATAAATTCCTGGGTGGGGGGACCACTCCTTTTCTCTCACATTCCCCCAAACCTGGCACAAGGCTGAGATCTATCAGTTGCCAACTGACTTATTGATGGATGAATTCTGTTCCCCAGAGAAAGCTCTGAGGCTTTCTGCTTTGTCTTCTGCATCTACAAAAATAGAGGATTTGCCCTGAATCCATGTGCAAGGGAACATCTGGACAGGAAAGCGAGCCATGGAGAAGACCCTGAGACATCTGCCCTGAGCTCACAGGGCCAGCATTGTTAACATGGCGGCCGACTGCATGGAGATCCCCAACCCCTCCCCGGGGAGCTCTCACAGGCAGCTGCATTTGTAGCTCAGCCCTGACTCCTGGTTTGTAAACACACAGTTGTAAAGTCCCAGTTTCTGAGAAGGTGGAGACCATGTAAGAGCTGCTTCATTTTATGGCTTTATCCCACCCTTTCCGACACTGACCTTCCACAGATTATTCTTGACTCCTCCCACCCCACATTTCTGCCTTTCGCATTTGATCTATGAACTCTAAGTAGATATAATGAAATGCCAAGTTTCTTTAAAAAGAACCCCTCCCTCCACCACTCACTGCCAACACCAAAGATTTGACCTGGGTCTCATCCAATAACAGACAATAATGCTCTGCTCACTTGTGTCGGGCTGGGACATGTCACCTGCCTTAAGTCTTGAGACCTGGAGTCCCTGTGCGCTGCTTGGTTTCGCCAACCATTTCTCTTAACCTGTATTTATTTTCATTTTGCTCACAGGAAGCCACAAATAACTTGTTTAAGGGTAACATGAAAAGCCGAGTGAAGAGGCTCCCTTCCCTTTCCTAGCTCCTGCTTCAGCAAAGACACAAATCTGGATTAAGAAGCTTGTTGAACTTGGTTCTTTCTGGTTTACAAGTGTGACCCCATCAGGTTGCATGGAAGAGCTCTGTTCCTTTACCTGTGAGGAAGGTGAGCTCCAGGCTCCCATCAGCCTGGACAGTCTGCTCCTTTCTAACCCAGGACTTTAACCTCCTTCATTAATCAGAGGCTTCCCAGGTCATCTCACAGTTCCCTCATCAGGGCTTCCACCTTCCCTTCTAGAATAATGGATTAGATCTTATGGGAAGCATTAACATATCTAAACTAACAAGCAAGAGAAGGTTGGCAGCTTCTAGAGCCTCCTTCTTCTGGCTTATTTTAAAGGTGGCTCCAGGAGAAATGCTCTGAGGTCCCATGGAAGGTGATCTTGCTGTGCTCCCACCGCCCACCCCCCCGACCGCAAAGTCTACCCAGACCATTAGCTGTTGGCCACCCCTCACCCCTACCTGTGCCTATACCATTCTCTGTCTATAATAGCGTTTCTCGACCTTGACGCTACTGATATTTTGAACCAGGTGGTTCTTAATTCCTTGTTGTGCTGGCTGTCCTATGCATTGTAGGATGTTTAGCAGCACCCCTGGCCTCTGCCAACCAGATGCCATTAGCAGCTCTCCCCAGCTATAGCATCTCAAACACTGCCGAATGTCCCCCAGGAAGGGGGAGTGTAAATCACCTTTGGTCGAGAATCATGGTCTATAACATTATTGAATCAGGCTGTACTTATTATTTTTCTCTTGCAGTAACTCTGGGCTGAGACTGTGATTATTCATTTCTGCAGCCCAGAGTTGGCGCCTGGAATTAATGACACAGGTAAGAGACAGTGGACATCTGGATCAAATGAACTTCTTGTACTCTTGCACCATATTCGTCCTTTCATTGATAAATATTTCTCAATCACCGGTAGGTGCCTGGTACCTCTGTTCTGGGGGCACACTATAGAATGTGGCAGTCAAGGGCAGGGACCTTGTGGCACTTTCTTAAAGTCCAGTAGGGATAGGGTCGTGATGGGAGATACTCAGTGAATAAATAAGCAAGATCGTGTCCAGCAATAATTAGCCCCATGAAGAAAATGTTTAAAGGGTCAAGTATAGAGAGTGACTAGACTGGGTGTGTCGCAGACTAGGTGGTGTTAGGGGCCACCTCCGTTGGAAGGTGACATGTGGACTGTTACTGAAACTTAGGAAGGTAGACGTTCTTATAAAATATTCACCTTTCCCATTAATCCATTTCCTAGTACCTGACACTTAGTAGGTGTTCAGTAAATGTCTGTTGTGGAGTGAATGCTCTCTCCTCTCTGTAAAAGGAGAGTGGGTGCCGTTAATACCCATTGCCCTTTGAATTCTAGTGTAAGCTCTAGAAACCTCCGCCAAAAGGGTGTGAGTGTACAATGTTTGTGGGCAAAGTCTGAATCAACCCCTGATTCATCCTGTCTCCGTTCTGTTCTGTTTTTACAAAAGAGAGTTTCTTTGAAGTAGATGGGACAATAATCTCCTCTCCAAATCAATCGTTTAATCACGCGTCAATCATCGTAGTTATTTAAAGCCTGAAACCGCATCTATACACTCTGGCCATTTCCCGGCCCAGGTGTGAACCCCAGGAATGGCTGCGGGAAATATTCGAGCTTCCCACCCGGTCATCTACCTCGCGATCAAATGCGCTCCGAGGATGGGGTAACAGGACTATTGTGCTTGGATAAGAAGATCCCCATCCTTTCCCCCCACCCCACAGCAGGGGGAAAGGAAAAAGAGCTTAATCATTAATAACACTAACTTGCATTTCTAGAGCCTTGAAAATGAGAATTTTGCCCTTTTTTCCCTGGGAGTAAATTGGGTCAGAGTGTTCCCAGAATTTACATTTCAATTAAAAATACAATAATAACACATTGTGCTAATAGTGAATGATTCCGACTCAGGGGAAGATGACACCGCCCGCTACTTTGTTAATGAAAAGCCCCCTTCATTCGGACGGGCCACACATCAGCGGTAACAAATCCCCTGTCTAGTTCTGGGTCTCGGGCCGGGTGGAATGGGCAGGGAGGGGTGGGGCTGGGGGAGGTGAGCGAGTCACCACCGCCCTGCTGGGGCTTCCAGGGGAGGCAGGCGAGACAGGCTGCCCAAAGCCGGCCTTTGGATCCACCCACCAAGTCCAGCTTTCGAAACTAAACCTGACTTTGCTTTGAAATCAAAACTTTACAAAATTAAATCAAATGAAATTTTTTGGGTTTGCATTTTGGGTTTCTTTTTGCTCTTTTGTATTTCAGCTATTGCTGATGCCATCGGAGAGCTGCCACGGACCCCTCCCCCAGGTCTTTGTGAGTGGATTTAACTTTAAAAACATCTCCCATTAGCCTCTGAGGCTGGAATCTGATGGAAACTTCAGCCCAGGGCTGCAGGCGACCTGAGTGCCTGGCCTTGCTGCCGCTTTGAGAAAAAGCCACTTGCCTGCGCCGGATGGTGCCAGCAAGCAGGAAGCGAAGGCGCTGGCTCTCTTTGACAAGGCCACTGCCTCACTGGTTTTTAGAGTTGGTCGACAAATCCCCCAGGCTTGTGTCTTTATCCAGATGCAGATGATCTGGGAAAGTAAAAGGAAAGATGACCCCAGCAACAGGGGGCCCTTGGAGGCTGCTCCCAAGAGCCCCAGAGAGGAAGGGGGTTTGCCTCAACGGAAACAGGTGGAAAATTTTTGCTCACAGATTGTTTCTGAAAATAAATAATCCAGTTTGGTTCTATTTTCATTAGAAAATAAACTTATTTTTTACCTTGTATTTTTTTCATGATGGGGTCTCACTACGTTGTCCAGGCTGGTCTCAAACTACTGGGCTGAAGCAATACTCCCCCTTCAAACTCCCAAAATGTTGAAGCAATACTCATGTCTCAACCTACAGGTGTGAGCCACTGTGCCTGGCCAAAAAACACACTTTATATGTGGGAGAAAGACTGTCACTCAACACTCTCTCTCCAGGGAAGGGAGGACTTCAAAAGCATGTGTATGTCCAGTGGGCTGGCAGCCCTCGGGGAACTGTGGACATCGGGACACAGACCCAAAATCAAATCCGGTGATGCAACAGAACCCTGGCAGGACTGGCATCCCTGTTTTCCCCATGGGCTGTTCCAAGTCAAGTGAGGAGAATATCCTAGGATACATTAAATGCAGGCGGCAAATGTGGCTGGTGCCTTCCATTGTGCATTATTAAAAATATTTTAGTGAATTAAAAATATGTCTATATAAAGAATGAAAATGAAATGCTTCCAATTCCTAAGACACTGAAACTAGAAATGTACTCCCCTCTAAAAAACAGGCCCGGTGCAGTGGCTCAGCTTGTAATCCCAGCACCTTGAGAGGCTGAGGTGGGTGGATCATTTAAGGTAAGGAGTTCAAGACCAGCCTGGCCAACATGGTAAAACCCCTTCTCTACTGAAAATAAAAAATTAGCCAGGCGTGGTGGTGGGCACCTGTAATCCCAGCTACTTGAGAGGCTGAGGCAGGAGAATTGCTTGAACCCGAGAGGCAGAGGTTGCAGTGAGCCAAGATCGCGCCACTACACTCCAGTCTGGGTGACAGAGTGAGACTCCATCTCAAAAAAAAAAAAAAAAAAAATCAATCAGTGATTGCCTTACACATCTTAGGCAGCCCAGCTGACATGGGATGGGACAGGAACCGGCCTTGAGTTCAGGCCCCTCCTCACCTCTGTGAGGGAACTGCAGACCTCCCTGTCCTGAGCCTGGGCCTCTGTCTCTCCCCGTTTCTGAATCACTGAAGGAAGACGAAGGTCACTGAGGTTCAAGTCCTCAAGTGTGAGGTCCCATTATTATCAGAGTGTAATTAGCACTCCCTGATAGTAACACTTAGTTTGCTATAATTCTCATTATACCCCAAAGTTGGGCTGAGGTACCTTGAGTAGGGATGATATAGGGAGGTGGCATTAACTGATGTTGGTTGATTATTTCTCTTTCATTGTTCTTAGGAGCCCAAACCCCCACACTCAGCCTGGGCCCTGAGAACCCAGCCACACCTCACCGTCCACATTTACATAACTTTCTAGTTCCCTGTCCCATTAACCTGACTTTGCTTTTCTGGGACTGCTCATTACAGGCACCTCCCAGAAGACCCATCTATTCTTCAGTGAAAGCATTGAGAGACGGTTTGAGGGCTAACATCCTGTTGAATCTGTCCTCTCAAAATCTATGACTTGCTGTTTCCACCAACCCTGACCTGTTGAATCATGATTTTACTCAATCCTGATCAAGTCCTTGCATTGAGAGATCCTCCTCAAACCAAAGTGCCAATTCTCAATACATTCCGACTTGGCTTCCCTCCCTCATTCTGCACTCCTTCGTGAGACATCATCAAAACTCTGCCAATGGTCAACAGCAGTCAACAGCAAACTCAGCTTTTTCTCAGCAACAGTTGGGTGGGTTGGTGGTGATATTTGGGGAGCCAGATTTTGACACTTTCTCTCTTTCTGATCTCGCCCTGGGTGAAGTCTCTGTTGGGTGCTAGTTGTCTTTGATGCCTCTCTTGTTTTTGTTCAATCTCCTTTTTAAATGAAGATCAGGTCCTAGGCTCAGAGCTTTGAACAGGAAATTTGAAGCAGCAAATTTCGATTTCCAGCAAAAATTGAAGCAGATTGTTTTGTGTTAATTGAATTATTTTTAATTTGTTGAAAGTATGTCAAAATGATACACGATTGTTGTTTCATATATAGCTGAATAGTGCAAGGCTCATAGTGAACAAGGCTTATCATAAACAGCAGGCCCCTGGGGTTGGCCCACTCAACCCCAGAATGTTAGTTCCCTAAATCAACCACTGTCAATTTTTATAACTGTTTCTTCCGTATTTTTTCACTCTGTACTTTTAAATGATATGCTTATGCTACTCTCTCCTGATTTTCCGGACATCATACGTAGAAATTATTAACTTCCCAATATGAATGAGTGGGTGTGTCTTTTTCATATATATCTCCCCTCTTTCCAACTCCTCACCAAAAGTCTGCTGCATTTTATTTTTATTATTAAATTCAGATTTAGTGTTTTATTATGATGAATGAGCAGAGACTATTCCCGGCTTAGCTGAGTAGTGTTTTAGGATGTCATTCTTTCCTGGCCCCTGCCTCCTTTTGCTGGGCTTTCTTTGACTGTCTGGGTGACTCTTCCCACACCCTTCAGGAGCTCTGTACAAAGGCCCTCAATCCAATTTTACACCCGGCCACCCCTGTCAGTTAAGCTGTCAGCTCCATTTTTTCCTGGAGACATCCCTCCTGGAGTTGTTCATCCTATGGCCCCATCTGATCTTAACACTCCCCAGGCCTACAGCACAGCTGTGATCAGGGACTTGCCTCTGCTGTTGCCCTGTGCAGGAGCCATGTGCCTGGGGACCCATGTCTTCATTTTTCTTGATTTACTCTTTTGTTTTGGTGGAGTACATCCTCTAATATATTCCCCATAAAGGGTGTTTTGGAGGCAAATTTTCAATGTATTAAATGCCTAAAAATGAGAATTATTATTAGATCATATTGGATTGATAGTTTGGCTGTGTATAAAATTCAACAGTCAAGGCAATTTTCTCTCCAAATTTTAAAGCTACTGTTCTAGTCGCTTTCAGTGTTGCTGAGGAAAAGTCCATTGCCTCATCGATTCTCAATTTCTTATATGCGTGACCTGCATTGTTGTTGTTGTTGTTCTTGTATATTTTTTATTTTTGTTTTCTCACTAGAAGATTTTGAACTTCTTTCTCTATTCCTGGTGCTCTGAAATTTCATTGTGATACCCCTTGGTGTGGTGGTTGTTCATTTGTTCTGTTTGGCACTCTGTGAGCCCTTTCAATCAGAACACCAAAGTCTGTACTTTCTAGGAAGTTTTCTTGTATTATTTCTTTAATAATTCCCTCTCCTCTGCAGCTTTTTTTGGTCTCTAGACTGGACTATCTGTTATTCATATGGCAAACCTAAACAAATCCACTAATTTTCTTATTCTTCTCTGGCTCTCCTCCATCATTTTTGGCCTTTTTTTTTTCCTTAATTTCTGGGTGTTCCTTTTTATAGTTTTGTGTTTTTATTTCATGGATGGAATATCTTTTTTTTCTGAGTATAACAGAAGCCGCAGTGCCCACCAGTGTCCTTTGGGCCTTACCAGTTGAGGAGGGCACACAGGCCAGCTTCTCATCACCTAAGGACAGTGTGACACCCAGGTCATAAAACATGAAGAATTGGTCACTGTTGTTAGTTGCATTTTCAACTTTTATAGTGTTGTAAAATTCTTTTGATGATGGGAGGACTGACTTCATTATCAATCTGCCCAAATAATAAATATCACATCTTCTGGGAAGCAAGAGGAGTGGTCCCTGGCTGGGGATGGTGGGAGAGGGACTCTAGTTCTAATTCAGACTTTCCATCAGTCCTTCTTGCGTTAGCCCTACCTGAACTCTCACCTCCCCCAGAAGCCTTTCCAGGGTATCATGGCTCAGAGCTGCTCAATTCTTTGCATATTTTCCCCAGGCCTAGATGTCAGTTAATCTCAATACATTTTCTTACCGGCCTCCAAAATTTTGTTGATGTCTTTCATTTGCTCTCTGCTCCTCTTCTGTTCCTTTTGGCACTGTGGATTTATGCCTTTTTGTTTTTTATTCCTTAACTGTCACTTCATGAGATTTCAGAAATGAGTAGAGTAAAACATTTGCAGTTAATCCACCATGAACTCCCCCTGGGCTTATTTTTATGATCATTGTCTATTGATGAGATACAATATTCATTTTCCGGTTTGGACAGCAATAAGAAGTTTTCTGTAAACTAAATTTTTTTTCTACAAAAGTGAGTCAATTTATTGAAAATATAAAATATATTGTGGAATGTGGCTAAAATCATGATGGCGTGAAGAAAATGACAGGAATTTGAGATTTACAGAATTAGAGCCTTGTATTCTCTTGTTGTGGCAGATAAGAGAATCCTCTGTGGGACTTTCTTCCCTGGAATGGCACTGACTCTGATGCTGAAGTACTCACCAAATTCATAATCAGAGATGGCAACAATGTCCCATAAGTTAAGGCTGGAGCAGGCCTGGGAATGTGTGACCCCTAAAGACTGACTTCAAGGCTAACTTCGGGATGGGCCCGTGGGGAGCACAGCCAAAGGGAGGAGAAGGTGGTTTCTGGTCACTTGTGATAGGTCACTCCCTGGTCATCTGCCCTGAAGGTCAGTGTGGTCCCTGACCCTGTGTGACTCAATGTGATCTTCTGACTGAGGAAATGAGGTGTGTGCCCAGGGCCCTGCTAAAAATAATCCTGGATGCATTCAAGCACCAGAGTGGACTACAGAGGTTGATGCAGGGGCTGCTTCTGAATGGACCTGGAACTTTTTATTTTATTTTTTTGAGATGGAGTCTTGCTCTGTCGCCAAGCTGGAGTGCAGTGGTGCGATCTCGGCTTACGGCAACCTTCACTTCCGGGGTTCCAGCGATTCTCCTGCCTCAGCCTCCTGAGTAGGACGTGGCACTTCTTTGTCAACCACCCTGATGGCCCAGGCAGCTGAGCAGTGGAGATGGACGATGCTCATGGTGTCCACTTCCCGGGAGTCATTTCATTTTCACCATAATCTCAGGCACATTGGGCTGCACCTGCTACCTCTACTGGCAGAGAACCCCAGCCCTGTGAGGTGGGCGGATCTCCTCGCTCAGCTTTCGCACTTCCATGCTTCAACAGGGTGTAAAGGGGGGACTTCCATCCTGTCTCAAGTAGAGGCCCAGAAGTGGTGAGCTGACTGGGGATCTGCTTGTCCTGTTGGGGCATGTGGTGGTGTGAATAAGGGACATTGATGAGTCTTTGTGTCTAATGAAAGAAAATCATTCCTGCAGCTGTGGAGGTTCTGGCTGCAGATTGCCTGGGGGTTATTTGTTTGTTTAAGTGAATGAAGTAATGGACAGTGCAGATGTCTGAAAATTGCTGGGTTTGTTCTCTTTTTGCTTACCTGTCCCTCCTGGGTACCATTACTCTTCAGCACCCACTGCAAGGGTGATTTTGCCAATCTATCTCCGTTAGGTTAAATCAATCCACCCAGACTGGGTAATGGGAAAGGAGAGAGAAGGTTTCCTAGGTCTGTAGGCACAAGTTGGGGAGCCAAGAAGGAAGCCCCTTCCTGGGACTCTGGTTATCCCTTGAGGGTATGCAATTGTCACAGCAGAGAAGGTTTTAGCTGGAAGGGAGCTTAGAGGGTAGGGTGGAAAGGGGAGGCCAAGTGGATATGACTTTGGGTCGTTTTTATTTCAAGATAGCAGCTTCATTGTTACCTGCTTTACATTTCAAGTTTCAGGCAAAGATTTTTATAGATACAGTTGCTATACATGAATTTGGAAATCATTGGCCTGACCCAACCAGCTCCCACCAGCTCCCTGTACACAGCAGGTATCTGAGGCTTTGAGAGAGGAATGTTGTCATACCTTGAGCCTAGCTTTTGGCTTATACGAAGATACAAAGTGTGGCCGATTGTATTTTTCAAAAATGGCCATAGTAACAGTTCAGATCTAATATGCTCTTTCCAAATTTTGTCACTCACTGTCAAAATACAGAGTCTATTTCTCTCCCTTTGAAGCTAGGCAGGCCTTTTGACTGCCTCAGCGAATAGAAGGTGGTATGAGTGATGCATGACTTCTGAGGCTAAGTCAGAAAAAGGGCTACAGCTTCTTCCTGGCTCACTTGCTCTTTTTCTCTATCTCTGAATATTGTGCCTTTGGAGCCCAGAGCTGATGTGTACAAAGTCTGGTTACCGTTAAGCCACCATGCTTCAGAGACCAGCTGGAAACAGAGAAGCCCCAGCAGCCCTGCCATTCTCAGCTCCAGCTAGCTGAGCCCGTGCACCAGGCAAGTGAGTGTGGAAGGTGGCAGGATAATTCCAGCTCCAGTCACAGTCTGACTGCAACCCTTGCCCACCCACCCACCTCTTATGCAAAAAACTACCCAGTTGAGCCCCAGTCAACTCCCAGGTGTATTGAGAGAGAATAATAAGTCAATGTCATTGCTTTAACAAGTATTTTGTGGTGGTTTGTTAGGCAGAAAGCGACAACCAGAATGTAAGCAAGTACACTATGGTAAGATGGGATGACCCAACATCTTCGCCTTCCTAAGAAAAGATCTAGGATTTTCCCTATTCCTCATTTCCTCCTCTCACATCTGAAAGATCTGTCCCATAGGGACCAGCTGAGTCTAGAACCTTGGACTTGATGAATAAATGCTTCTATGTCTTTGCTTGTTTCAAAGGGAAAGAGTCTGGCTGGGCTGGATATTAAAGTTGTCTTCAGTGTCAGTACATTTTGATAGATTGCATGAATGCTGGCACAGATGGCTCACCTTTCAGCCTGTAAACTTTTTTGCTTGATAGGGATCTATTGATTACTTGTTACCTGCCTGCCACTGTGCCGCTCATTCCAGGAAGGGAAAAGTGAATAGAGCCCAAAATCTACCTTCAAGGGGCTTTTCTTCTTACAGGGGGAGATGAAGATCACAACAACTAACTTGAAAAGGGCGTGTAATGGAATGAAATAAATAGAAACACATGCCTGGTGATGTGCAAACGTGGAGTAAAAGATAAGCTTTACTTGGGGTTTTCGGGAAGACAAGGCTGGCTTTAGGGCCAGATTGAATGTCTTTGGGAAAAGGATAGGTGGATAGAGAAAGCCTGAATAAAACAAGGTGTGGAATTGTGTTTGGAAGACTGGGAAGAAGAGATAAAAGTGGCGGGTGAGATTAGTCCGGGAGAGAAAAGGACTATAAAACACAGGAAGAGATGCAGTTACTGCATCAAAACCAAGCATTTGATTTGCTAAAGGACGTTATGGACAATCAGCTTAGGTTGACAACCTGGGAGAGCAAATGCCTAAGCAACGCATAGGGCCGACATGCCCAGAGGAGATGCTCAACCTCCTAATACTCAGCAAAATAGAAAGAAAAACAGGTAGGTTTCATTTGATACCCATTAAATTGTCCAAAAAAAAAAACCTAGAAAAGTCAAATAATACCAAATGTGGGTAATGATGTGGGAACATTATGGGACCACTCATGGACTGCTGGTGGCCTATGAGTAGACATGGCCACCCTTTGCAGTAACCTGGTTTTGAGTAAGAAACTGAATATATGTAGACCTTGATGTCTTTTCATCTCAGCTCTGGCCTCACCCCGGGGCAAACTGGTATAGATATACAAGGGGCCAGTTGCTGTGGATCATGCCTGTAACCCCTGCACTTTGGGAGGTGGAGGTGGGTGGATCACTTGAGGTCAGGATTTTAAAGACCAGCTGACCAGCATGGTGAAACCCCAACTTTACTAAAAATACAAAAATTAGCTAGGTATGATGGCACGTGCCTGTAATCCCAGCGACTTGGGAGGCTGAGGCAGGAGAATCACTTGAACCTAAGAGGCAGAGGTTGCAGTGAGCTGAGATCACACCATAGCACTCCAGCCTGGGCAACGCCAATGGTCAGCTCATGCTCGTGGTCCCAGCTACTTGGAGGATAAAGGAAGAGAATTACTTGAGCCTGTGGAGGTTGCAATGAGCTGAGATTGTACCATTGCACTCCTGCCTTGGCAACAGCGTGAGACTCTGTCTCAAAAAAAAAAAAAAAAAAAAAAAAGATATATCAGGATGCTCATTGCAGCACAGTTTCTGAGGCAGGGAGCTGGTTGTCTATCCCTAGAACAACTCAAAGATAAAAATACTGTGGATATTTATAAAATACAAGGCAGCATTTAGAAGCAGAATAGGTCTATCTTAAAGACGTGGAGTTTAGTGGAAAGTCAGAAACGAAGAGATGTACAGCACCACCACTTCTATTTACGTAGGACACAGACACAGAAAACACTCTGCATTTTCCTAGGACACATAGCTAAGAGAATACATATCAAATATATGACTAGAGTGCCTAAGAGGAAGTAAGGGAAGATCCAGGGATCAGAGACTTAAAAGGAAATAAAACAAAACAGAATGATGAAAATAGTGAGCTGGGCACACTGGCTCACACCTGTAATCCCAGCACTATGGGAGGCCAAGATAGGTGGATTGCTTGAGCTCAGGTGTTTGAGACCAGCCTGGGCAACATGGTGAAACTCCTTCTCTACAAAAAATGCAAAAATTAGCCAGGCATGTTGGCTCATGGGAGCCTGAGATAGGAGGATTGCTTGAGCGCAGGAGATTGAGGCTGCAGTGAACAGAGTTCGCATCATTGCATTCCAGCCAGGGCAACAGAGTAATACTCTGTCACACACATAAAAAATAAGTTGGTGGGCCACTTACCTAGGAGTGGGCTGTCTCAACTCTTTGCACCTGAATTTAGAAAAACATAATACAGTAAAAAAAAAAAAAAAAAAAAGATTAAACATACACACAGAGCACCAGGCAGAAAGGTGGCAGGTCAATAAGTGTGGTTTTTGTTTATTTTGTTTTTTAAAGGGAGTCTTGCTCTATCACCCAGGCTGGAGTACAGTGGCATGATCTCAGTTCACTGCAACCTCTACCTCCTGGGTTCAAGCAATTCTCCTGCCTCGGCCTCCTATGTAGCTAGAATTGCAGGCATGCACCACCAGAACCATCTAATTTTTCTATTTTTAGTAGAGACAGTGTTTCATCATGTTAGCCAGGCTGGTATTGAACTCCTGACCTCAGGTGATCCACCTGCCTCGGCCTCCCAAAGTGCTGGGATTACAGGCATGAGCCACCAAGCCCGGCCAATAAGTGTGTTTTGACTGAGTGAAGACAGCGACGTGGTGTCCAGGTCATTTTAGGGCCTTTCTTATTTTAGGAACCTGCATGAGCAGAACTTGGGCTCATCAAGGAGAGGTGGAACCATTTGCTGCATGCTCATTTGAAGGCTCAAGGAAGCTTACATGTTTGGCAAAGGTTTCTATCCAGTCTGGTTAAAATGACTTGGTGCCTCTAGGGGGAAACAACCATTATCTGAAAAAAATTCACTTACATGAAACTGCTCCTCCTCTGACAAGGGTGGAAAAATGAAGCCTTCCTGTAATTGTATGTAAATTGTGCTTCTAAAGTGCTTGAAAAGTTTGGAGTCTAGAGTAGGCTAAATGTCACCCCCTGCAAGTTTCTTCACCCTCTTAATTTGCTTAGTAAATCTCTTTTTTTCAGAGTGTGAATTACAGTAAAAGTGGTTTATCTCTTTGGCATTCTGTCAACCAGCCCTGGGGTGCAGGACCATGGAAATGATAATGGATACTACTGATGGTGACCCCAGGCTTTCCCAGGATGTGGCAGGCTTCTGAGTCATCTTAGAAAGTTGAAATGAATTTCTGCAGAGTTTTAGCTTTGAATAAATGTTATATAAACCGAGCTTTGGGAAACTGGCTATTTGTGTGTGATGGTATACTTGGAAACTCTTCAAGCAAGGATTTGATTGGCCAAAATACTCATCTCCACTAATCACTGATGACTAGAAACGAAAGTTAAGGAACAGTACTCTCACTTTCTGTGTTATCTGTTATTGCTGAGTCACCTTGTGGTGGATTCAAAGTGGCCACAGATTCTTGTCACTTTCTCCCCTAAGAGGTGGGGTTTATTTTTCTGCCCCTTTGAAAGTGGGCTGCCTCTGACTGCTATAAGCCTAGACTATGATAGAAGTGACAGAATGCCAGGCCTAGGTTTAAGAGGGCTGGCAGTTTCCACCTTGGCTCTGTTATGACACACAGTCTGTAACACTGCACTCCTGATGGTGGGCCCAACCACCGTACCAAAAAGTCAGAGCTGACCTCGTGGAGACCACATGGAGAGAGAGGGAAAACCCAGCCTGCCAGCCATCTCTGTCCATGTGCCAGGCCTGAGAGAGAAGTCATCTTAGATGATGGCTGCATCTGTCCCAGAGATCCCAAGCAAGAAAGTAGAATGGTAACTGTAATAATCAGCTGGTGCTTTAAACTACTAGGTTTTGGTGTGATTTGTTAAGCTAACAATAGAAATTGGAGCAATACTATTTTTTTCCCTTTAATTTTTTGTAGGCACACAGTAGATGTATGTATTTATGGGGTGCATGAGATGTTTTGATAAAGGCCTGTGCTGTGAGATAAGCACATCATGGAGAATGGGGTATCCATCCCTTCAAGCATTTCTTCTTTGAAGTAAAGCATAGTGACAAACAATCCAGTTTCGCTCTTTAAGTTATTATTGATGAAACAATATTTGGTTTTGTTTTTAACTGAGAAGCTATCAAAATATGTGTTCATTCATTTAAAAACAATCAATAACTCCATTACATAAGTAGAATTTTTGTTAATTTTTCTAGTTTCTTAAAATACTGTATTTTGGCAAAACTCACATAAAATGTACAGTTTGAACTGTTCTTATGTGTATAATTCACAAAGTACCTTCACATTGCTGTGGAACCATCACCATTCTCTGTCTCAGAGTATTCTCAACATTCCAAATTGAAACTCTGTACCCATTAATACAAACTCCCCATTCTTCCTTCCCCATACCCTAGAATCCAGCATTCTACTTTCTGTCTCTATGAATTTGACTACTCCAGTGACCTCATACAAGTGGAATAATCCTTGTAGTTTTAACCTCTGTTTTGTAAGACATCTTATCCACAGTGATAGATAATTTTATGTATAGACTGTGTCATATGATGCCCAGATCCTACATCAAATATTATTCTGGGTGTTTCTAAGAGGCCGTTTTTGGATGAGGTGAACGTTTAAATCTGTAGACTGAATCAAGCAGATTGCCCCTCCACAATGTGGGTGGGCCTCATGCAATCAGTCGAAGGCCTGAATGGAACAAAAGTCTGATCCTCTGCTGAGTAAGAGAAAATTCTGTGTCTGTCAGCCTTCAAACAAGAACACCAGACCTTCCTGGTTCTATGGAAGCTTCCAGCCCTTGGACTGGAACATCAGCTCTGCAGATTTTGGACTTGCCAGCCTCCATAATCATGTGAACTAATTCCTTATAACCAATAAACTATTTTTATTTTTACATCTATATCTATATGCATGTATCACCTACTGGTTCTGTTCCTCTAAAGAACTCTCATATACCCACTATGGCCTGTATTGAAATTTTCCCTGCAATATGGCAATTTGGAAACCAAGTTAGATCTAATGTTTCCACCTAATATTTGGTACTATACCTCATTTATGTCATACTCAGACACAGATGCCTGCAGGGGCTTCCTCAGTGAGAAAGGGATAAGCTATTTTCTTGAAGGTGACTAGGGAAAATCAATGGATAGTAGAGTATATCTTTGCCATAGTTACACCTGAAACATCTGCTTCCCAGTAATGACTCATTCTCCCTCTTTAGACCACTTACCAGACTCACCAGGACCAGACACACGGAGAAGGTAAAGTAAAGCAGGAGTGGGAGGCTGATAGTCAGAGATAGACTTGTGTGTTCAGCTTTAGAGTCACTATTATCTAATAGTCGTTAACAGCTTGCTGCCAAGTCTCACTCCCCTTTGTAGGCAAGTAAAGAATCCATAAGTTAGCCAGTGAAGTCCAAGGGGGCTCTATCTCCATCTTACCCTTCAAGGAACTGGAAAATGCTGCTTGCTAATCTACATCGAAAGATTTTCGTCTTCATATCTGCCTATACAGGTAGTATATTCTCCCTGTCTGCATTCATACTTGGTAAAGTTTTGCTTTGCAATACAGGAAAAGGGATCGACAAATGGGATCTGTTCTACACCATTGTAATTGAACTCTCTTGTGTTTTTCACAAATGGTTCATGTTTGTTCATCTCTGGATTAGTGGGGCTCAGGCCAGGAAAGCAGAATCCAGACTGAGTATAATAATGAAAAGAATTTAATGTAGGGATTGTTTACACAAGTGGTAGAAGAGGGAGAAGCCAAGCAGGGGAAAGTGGGAAAATCAGAGATTAGAAATTTCAGCCACTTCTGCCTCTTGGCTGGTGAGTCAAAGGGAGGAAGTGGATTGCTGAGTCCAAGGTGGAAGCTAGAATCACAGTGGGCTGTCAGGTGGAATCTGGAACCAGGGAGGGCAGTGGACCCCTGCCAGGGACATCTCTTAAAGCAGAAAGGAAGAAGGAAAAATGGACTGTCTCCTTTGATTCCTATTGCTTTCCCACTTCCACCAGGATCTCCCACTGGCTGAAGCCGATTAGAAACCAAGTGACATGAAATCTGGGATGCAGCCTGTGGAAATAAGTCCTCCTAGCATCCAGAGCAGAGGATGGGGGAGGTTGGCAAATGGTTTCCTAAGCTAAGATTGAGCCCAAAACAGGTACACAATTTTCACACCTGAAAACCAAACCAAAACAACAGCAAAACCTTTTCGACATCGATATTTCATAGACAATTTAAAAGAATCAGACTCAGGTGTAAACCTTGGTTTCTTTATTTGCTAGCTGTATGACACTGGGTGAATCTTTTAATCTCTCTGAATCCCAGTTGTACATAAGAATAATTATAGTACATTTCTCAAAAAATGTTGTGTGATATTGTGGGGAAAAGACCAGGCTTGAAGTACGGTTTTTAATATTTTACTTGAAATTTGCATGCAGAAAGAAATAAGGGCTTCCAGATTGAGCTGGGTGCTTTCCCACCTTCGTTCTTAACATCTAAATCTTACCAGTTTTCTTTTACGTATAAATGCAAGCTTTGCATTTATATGTAATACCTTAATACTTACTTACTTAATCTATTATACATGTATTTATACACAAATACACGTAATTTTAGACATAAATACAATCCATAAATATGATATCCTCTATCCCCACCCCTTCCAGAAAATGCTTTAGAATCCCTAGGACAAAAAGAATCTTCTATTCACAAGTAAACAAACTTCAAAAGGATTTGAAAAGACATTCAAACATACATTTTGGAAAACAAAGGGAGTTACAGTACAGGAGATCAAATATACACTTGAAAAGAAATTCAAATGTTCCTTTAAAAAAAAAAGAAGAGTCCCTTGCTTAGTTCAGAAGAACAAAGGGGGAGAAGACCCTACAGGGTCCTGAGGGTTGTTCAAAGACAGGAAATTGTAAAGATATTTGTTGGTTAAGTGTTTTCATTTTTATGATGTGTGACATGAAGCTCTGTTGATTGCAGAAAGGCTAATTTTCATATCAGAAGATTAAATCAAACAAAACACACTTAGTATAGGGTCTGGAATGGAAAAAAAAGTGCTTTAAAATGCTAAGCAGCAGCAGCAGCAGCATTAGGACAGTGGGGAAAGGAGGAAGGAAATAGTGGATAATAATCTTAGCAGACCAGTATCATGACATATCATTTTTATTATTTTTTTAAGACAGGGTCTTGCTCTGTCATCCAGGCTGGAGTGTAGTGGTGCAATCTTGGCTTACTGCAGCCTTGAACTTTTGGGTTCCAGTGATCTTCCCACCTAAGTCTCTTGAATGCTGGAAGTACAGGTGCACACTGCCAAGCTGGGCAATTTTTGAAGGTTTTTTTGTAGAGATAAAGTTTCATTGTGTTGCCCAGAAGACTGGTCTTGAACTCCTTGCCTCAAGTAATCCTCTTTTCTCAGCTTCCCAAAGTGTTGGTTAAAATTACGCACATGTCATGTTTTATGTGGCAATAATCATGCCTGGGTCATGATGTGTTTTATGTGGTAATAAGTTGGAAGTGTAAGACAAGTAAATTAGGAATTAAAGAAACTCTAATAGTTAAAATTCTGTCATCTGCTAATAATTCTCACACTTTCAAACTATTCCAATCTATGCATATGCAAATGAACCTCATTTACATGCTGGGCACTCCCCTGAGTGGTGAGGTGGCCGTGCCTCTTTGGGAAAGTAAAGATCATCTAAGACCATACATTGCTCATGAAAAATCACTCACAAGTTCATGGATGCTGTCTGCCATATGTTTTAAGCAACAGGTTGGGATCCCTAAGAGACTCCTGGATATCCATATTACAAAAAGGAGCTGTGTAGCATGTCTCTGGTGCCTTCTTCTCATTACATTCCCTTTCCAAGAGGACACTCAGCTCAGAGCAGTCTACACTAGTTTTCCTTGGCAAAGATCTGGCAAGACATTCTGGGAAACAAGCTTCTTCTCCTTGCTGAAGAAGGATGAGGTGGGAAAGGACTAGAGACACTTAAACTTTCTGGTGTTTAGTGGATAAGTCTTTCCTTGTGAACATTCTCTGCTGCAGGTCCCAAACTCCTATCAGGCCAATGTCTAAATGCTTAAGTCAGTGCAAGATCTAGTTTTTGGTCACACATAAGGACATAAACATCCAGACTTGGAGTTCACAGAAGTCTTTGATGTCTGAAATGCTTTGGCTCTGTGTCCCCACCTCAAATCTCATCTCAAGTTGTAATCTTCATTTGTTGGGGAAGGAGCCTGGTGGGAGGTGATTGAATCATAGGAGCAGACTTCCACTTGATGATCTTGTGATATGGAGTGACTTCTCACAACATCTGGTTGTTTGAAAGTGTGAGCACTTCCCCCTCTGGTCTCCCTCTCTCTCCCCTGCTGTGCCATGATAAGAGATGCTTGCTTCCCTTATGTCTTCTGCTATGATTGTAAGCTTCCTAAGACCTCCTAGTCATGCTTCCTGTTAAACCTGTGGAATTGTAAGTCAATTAAACCACTTTCCTTCATAAATTACCCACTCTGAGTTAGTTCTTTATAGCAGTGTGAAAATGGACTAACACAGAAAATTGGTACCGAAGAGTGGGGCATTGCTATAAAGATACCTGAAAATGTGGAAGTGACTTTGGAACTGGGTAATGGGCAGAGGTTTGTACAATTTGGAGGGCTCAGAAAAAGACAGGAAGATGAAGGAAGGTTTGAAACTTCCAAGAGACTTGTTGAACAATTAGGACCAAAATGCCGATAGTGATATGGACAAGATAGCCAGGCTGACAAGGCCTCAGATGGAGAAGAACTTATTGGGAACTAAAGTAAAGGTCACTTTTACTATGCTTTAGCAAAGAGATTGGTGGCACTGTGGCCCTGCTCTAGATGTCTGTGGAATTTCGAACTTGAGAGAGATAATTTAGGATATCTGGCAGAAGAAATTTTTCAGCAGCAAAGCATTCAAGATGCAAAGCATTCGAGATGTAACCTGGCTGCTCCTAACAGCATACAGCCATATGCATTCACAGGGAAACGGTCTGAAATTGGAACTTATGTTTAAAAGGGAAGCAGAGCATAAAACTTTAAAAATTTGCAGCCTGACCATGTGGTAGAAAAGAAAATCCCATTTTCTGGAGATAAATTCAAGTTGGCTGTAGAAGTTTGCATAAGTAAAGAGGAGCCAAATGTTAATAGCCAAGACAATGGGGAACATATCCCCAGTGCATGTCAGAGTCCTTTGTGGCAACCTCTCCCATCAGAAGCCTAGAGATCTAGAAGGGAAAAATGGTTTCCTGGACCAGGACCAGGGCCCCACTGTTCTATGCAGCCTCAGGACATGATGCCCTGCATCTCAGCCATTCCAGTTCTAGCTATGGCTAAAAGGGGCCAAGGTACAGCTCAGGCCATTGCTTCAGAAGGTACAAGTCCCAAGCCTTTGTGGCTTCCATTTGGTGTTGGGCCTGCAGATACACAGGAGACAGAGCTGAAGCTTGAGAACCTCTGCCTAGATTTCAGAGGATGTGTGGAAATGCTTGGATGTCCAGGCAGAAGCCTGCTGCAGGGATGGAACCCTCATGAAGAACCTCTACTAGGACAGTGCAGAGGGGAAATGTGGGATTGGAGCCCCTACACAGAGTCCCAACTGGGTCATTGCCTAGTGGAGCTGTGAGAAGAGGGCCATTGTCCTGCTGAACCCAGAATAGTAGATTTACCCACAGTTTACACTCCATGCCTGGAAAAGCTGCAGGCACTCAACACCAGACAATAAATCAGCTGGGGTGTTTGTACCCTATAGAGCCACAGGGTGGCTGGATGTGAGACATGAAACCAAAGGAGGTTATGTTGGAGCTTTAAGATTTAATGACTGCCCTGCTGGGTTTTGGACTTTCATGCAGACTGCAGCCCCATGGTTTTAGCCAATTTCTCTTTTTCTGGAATAGGAGCATTTACCCAATGCCTGTATCCCCATTGTATCTTGGTTTTAGAGGCTGATAGGTAAAAGGGAGTTGTTTTGTCTCAGATGTGACTTTGGACTTGAACTTTCGAGTTAATGCTGGAATAAGTTAAGACTTTGGAGAACTGTTGGGAAGGCATGATTGTGTTTTAAAATGTGAGAAGTACATGAAATTTGGGAGGGGTCAGGAGCAGAATGACATGGTTTGGCTCTGTGTCCCCACTCAAATCTCATCTCGAATTGTAATCCCTGCATGTCAGGGAAGGGGCCTGATGGGAGGTGATTGAATCATAGGGATGGATTTTCCATTGCTGTTCTCATGATAGTGAGTGAGTTCTCATGAGATCTCATTGCTTGAAAGTGTGTGGCATTTCTCCCCCACCCCCGTTTTTCTTTTTTGTTTGTTTTTGTTTTTTTCTCTCTCTCTCTCTTTCTCTCTTTCCTACTCTGGCATGGTAAGACCTGCTTGCTTCCCCTTCATCTTTCACCGTGATTGTAAGTTTCCTGAGGCCTCCCAGTCATGCTTCCTTTTAAGCCTGAAGAACTGTGAGTCAATCAAACCTCTTCTCTCCACAAATTACCCAGTGTCAGTAGTTCCTTATAGCAGTGAGAACACAGACTAATACAATGCCCACAGATTTTTGACAAGCCCAACTGTGGGAAGCCAAAACAAGCAGCTCATAGAAACAGGCCTTTTGTTTTTCATTTATTTCTGTGCTGCATTTTTAAGTAGCAAAGTCTATTAGAATATTACTCCTTCATGTATGCCATCCTGCTTGACTTGAGAGCCCAAGGGGCTTAGTGCTCAGGGTAGACAGGTGACAAGACTGGTTGGAAGAAAAGGGAAGTTGGAGGTCTCAAAGATTTTGGCCAAAGAAAGAGAAGGAACAAAGTCAGGTTTGAATCAATGCTGGATGGAAAGATGATCTCAGGTGGTATGGTGACAGAATCTTGCAATTAGAGGAGGAGGCTTTATGTCAGTTTGGTTCATACTATCCCACTCAAGTCATTTAACCTCTCCTACCTCAGTATCCTTATCTGTCACAAGCAGATTATTGTAGTCCTGGTCCTGCCAACTTTGCTGGGCTATGGTGAAAATTTGGTGAGGATTTTAATGTGCTTTGTAAACTTGAACATATAGAAATATAAAAAGCAGTATTGTCATACAGTTAGTGCTATTAGGCATTGTTTCTGCCCAGGTTGTTTTCATTGTGGGCAGGATGATAAGACAACCTGTGAAATAATTAGAGAACATGCAAGATGGTATCTGATTAATTGCAGAATTGTTTGGTGCCAGTGTATGGAGGAATAAGAACTAGAATATTCAAAGACAGCTTCAAGAAAGGGTAATCCTTGATGTTGCCTCAAAAAGTGGGAAATGGTTGGAATGAGAGGTGTAAAATAATGGAAAACTGTTGTTGAAAGGCTTTCTTCAAGGGCAATGGCAAGGATTGCCTTGGGCCACTTCCATAATGATCAGCAGACAAACATAGCCATGCCCACCTGATCTTTCTTATTCCAGGGGATTCTGGAACAATTCCCAAGAGGACTGACTTCCTCTGATCTATAACATGGTTTCAGGAAGGGCAGCTGGTGACATCAACGATGTGGGTTCAGGTTCGAGTTTTGTCTCTTCCGAGATATGGGACTTTCAGCAAGTCCTTACATTGTCTGAAGTCCATTCAGTTCCCCTCTAAATGTGTTTTGACTTTGGAAAGTTTCTCTAGGGTATGAAAACTGTTACTGAATGAAAATGAACTTTAAAACCCGAAAAGCATTCATTGCTCTGTGAAAGATTTATTTCTTCAAAGTGGGTGTAATTCTCTCCAGAGTTGAGATAGTGATTGAAGTTTTTCTGTTCCTCAGACACTCAGCCTTGTGCTTTGCACACAGCAGCCACACAAGTATCTTAGGGATGGATATTTAGTGAATGTAACTTATTTTTAATTTTTAATTTTATTTATTTATTTGAGACATGGTCTCACTCTGTTGACCAGGCTGAAGTGCAGTGGTGTGATCTTGGCTCACTGCAGCCTCCACCTCCAGGGCTCAAATGATCCTTCCACCTCAGCCTCCCAAGTACCTGGGACTACAGGCACACGTCACCACATCCAACTAATTTTCTTTTGTATTTTTTTAAATAGGGACAGGATGTCTCCATGTTGCCCAGGCTCATCTCAAACTCCTGGGCTTAAGCGATCTGCCTGCGTTGGCCTCTTGTGGTGTTGAGATTGCAAGCATGAGCTGAGGCGTCTGGCCCTATTTTTTTTTTATAAAAAAGGTCTTTCCTTTGGCCTGCGGATGGGGATGCTAGAGGTAGTGAATGAAGTTAAGAGGAGTTAGGAGTGGGTGTTCCATCCAGTGCTCAGTCGTGATGTTGTGTTCAGCCAGCAGAGGCCAGACCCTAGGGCTCCTTCTGTTAAATGCAGTCTAAACCAAATACCAACATTTCTGCTCATTGCTTGGATTTACCTCGTGACTTACAAATGGGGTAAACCATGACAACAGAGATATATTAATTACCATTTATACAGAAAGAATGATTCTGGGAAGTCACAATCCAAATCTATGATTCTATTTGAAAAGACAACATTCTTTCGCTTCCACATTTTTTTTTTTTGGAAATTCCTAATCAAATCTCAGCTTCAGGAACCCCCAGGTAATTCACTCTTCTCTTTTTCTCTAATACTCAACAAATATTTATTGAGTGTCTCCTATATGCCAGGCTCTGGACTAGGTGCAATAGATTTTGTGATACATATAATGGATCAAGTCCTTGCCTTCCTGGAATTGATATTCCAAAGACAGACAGAGAGAAAACCAAACTGAACAAAGACTGCATATTTCAGGTGGCTGAGAGTTTTGGAAAAAATATGCTGAGAGTAACTCAGATTTGGAGGCTACCTTAGAAGGTAGTTAAGGAGACTTCCATGAGATGGTGTCACCCGAGTTGAGAGCTAAAGGATATGGAGGAAAATGTTAGTGGAAGACCTTGGGAAAGAGAAGCATGGAGAACAACCAGTGCAAAGACACGGAGGCAACAGGGCTTAGGATGTCTAGGAAACTTAGAGAAGCCAGTGTGTCCATAGTTCCCGAATATAAAGCTGTGAAGGTGAGAGGGGAGGCAGGGCCAGATCCAGAACCTTGGAGGCCTTGTTAGGGGATTTGGATTCTGGTCTATACTTGATGGGAGGGTTTAGGTAAAGAAGTGATTTGAAGTTCAGACTGGGAGTTTCTCCCTTGGGCATCTGCCGTGCCCTGTCATAACACTCATGGGACACTTAGTGTCATTGCCTGGTTATTTGCCAGCCTGCCTCATATCCACTGGACTAGAACGTGAGCTTCCTGAGGGCAGGGTTTGACTCTTTCATTATAGAATCTCATCTAGGCATTTGTTCCAGTGTCTGACATTTGCTAGATACTGAAGAAATACTGTCGGCCAGGAACGGTAGCCCATGCCTGTAATCTCAGCACTTTGGGAGGCTGAGGTGGATGGATCACTTGAGGTTAGGAATTCAAGACCAGCCTAGCCAACATGGTGAAACTCTGTCTCTACTAAAAATACAAACATTAGCCAGTTGTGATGGCGCATGCCTGAAGTCCCAGCTACTCGGGTGGCTGAGGCAGCAGAATTGCTTGAACCCAGGAGGTGGAGGCTGCAGTGAGCTGAGATTACACCACTGCACTTCAGTCTGGGCAACAGAGTATGACTTCTTCTAAAAAAAAAAAAAAAAGAAATACTGAATTAAATCAAATATGAAAAGCGAATGAAAATGTTGAGGGGGCAGATGCCAAAACCAAAGTGATCAGATGCTTGGGATGGTCAGGGAAGGCCACCTGGGAGAGGGGGCCTTGCATCAGAGAGCAGAAGCAGGAGAGAAGGGAAACAGGAGTAGGGGAGGGGAATCTAGGCAGAGGAAGCCATGTGTTCAAGGACTGTCAGCCTCTCACAGAATTAAAACTGATAAGTCTTAATTTCACTGAGCTTCCAAAGCTAAGTGGATTGAAAATACACACAACAGATAATTCTGGGGAACTGAGCAAGCGTGAGCTCCCTCCAACACGCAGATCCCCCTGTGAGTTTATCCAGTTGACTGTGTATGCCCTGGGGGATTCAGAAAAGAGTCTTCCATTCCATCAGCTGGTAAATCTCATCCTCGGTGTGACAGCAAAACCACCAACTGGTCCCATCCCTTGAAACATCCCAATATTTCTTGATAGACACTTCTGTTGTCTTATGTGCAATAGAATTGTAATCACCTGTATTTAAAACTAATGGATTTGAAATAACCTGCAGGCTTCCACTTTAATGAGAGTTAGATTAATGAAAAAGGACCTTTTGCCTCAGATTGCATGACAACATTTTCAAATTACATTCCTGGAACAGAGAATTCACTTATTCAGAGTAATTGGATGCTGACTTGGGTTAATACGTACAATGTCCTTAAATGAAAATGTTCTATTGTAAGTGGAACTGTATGATACCTGAGGCTTTCTCAATAGATTTGGTTGGGCTCTGAGTTAATTATACTGCATGCTATTTTTTGAATGAATTCAAGCATGAATTCTACACGGTAGAGATTGGGATAATTATATTCAATTCTGCTTGGTGCCCCGCTGAAAGAATTGACCTTTTAGATAAAACGAGTCTCCCAAGCAAGAAACCTGAAGAAAGTCTACACAAAGCCGGCAGATGCAAGAGCAGAGAGTCTTAAGTAAGAGGGGGAAGTGGGGGCAGAGTGGGGGGAGGCCAGCTCCAGGAACAGTAGCATCAGCAAGATTGATTTTTTGTCACAGGAAAGTATTTCTGTTTTGTAGCTTGTTTTGTATCCTTGGTACATAAAGGTATAATTTAAAACCATTGATTTTACTAAGCTGTTTTCTCATCAGTAACACGGCTAAAAAGTAGCAGCCTGAAGAATGAGAAGCCGACAGAAAGCAATCTCTGGAGGCTCCCTGGGTGTGAGGCCCCCAGGAGGGAGCAGAAGGGACTGGCGCAGAGGGGCCAGCAGGGTCCTGACCACCAGGCTATGCTCAAGCCGTGGCTTGTTGCTGAGAGTGTGGGCTTAGAGGTCAGAGAGCCTGGGTTTGAAGCATGTTTCTACCGTTTACCAGCTGTGTGGACTTAGGCCAGGCACTTACCCGCTCTGTGCCTCAGTTTCCTCATTTGCCAATGGTGTTGTTGTTAAACACTTTGCACGGTGTGTACCCAGTAACCACCAGCTGCTGTTATTAATACTATTATTCTTGGTAGTGAAATCTCTTCTTGCCCCAGGATGATGAAAGAAAGGTAACCCATCAAGAGGATTAAACCTATCAGGAGAATTCAAAATATTTCTCCTCTTGTGGCCAGGAGGAAACTGTAGAGAGTGGGACCTGCTGGATACTGAGTGCTGATGTGACGTCCTTCAAGGGCAGCCACAGGACAGGGTGAGATTACTAAGCCTTGTTTCCTGCCCAGCCCAGGGCCAGCCAGGCATGCTAGCCAGAGGGCAAGACTTCTCCCCACTAAAGGACACTCTGCACTCCAGTGGCCTTCAGGAAAGCAGAGGACATTGTTTTGTCTCCTTGTCCCAAGTCCCTTTTCTTAGTGAGCAACAGGCTTCATTATTCCAAGTGTGTGAACCGGCAACATGACACATGCAGCATCCGTCTTGAAGGAAGTCCTGGGCTCTGACCACCGCTGCGGATAGAGAGATGACTTCATCCCTTCATGGGAATGTTTTGGTGTCGGTGAAACTCGTTGTTGATGGAGTGACCACGTGCCCCACTCATCAGCCTTGCCATGGCTACACTACCTCCATTCCAACACCGTTTTCTTGTTCTCCCTTACGTCCTGATCTCACCCCTTCTGGTGTTGTACACATACTGTCTGCATTTGTTTCTTGTGGCCTCTATAACAAATCACCACCAATGTGGTGGCTTAAAACAAATGAAGCTGGTTCTGTCACAGTTTTGGAGGCCAGTAGTCTGAAATCAGTGCCACTGGCTGAGGTCAAGATGTGAGCAGGGCCACACTCCCTGTGGGGGCTCTAAGGAGAATCTGCTCCTCTTCTCTTCTGGTTGCTGGTGGCTGCAGGAATTCCTTGGCTTTTGGCCACATCACTCCGATCTCTGCTTCCATTCTCACACTGCCTTCTCCTTTCTCTGTGTCCAATTGCCCTCTGCCTCTCTCTTACAAAGACACTTGTGATGGCACTTAGGGTATGCCTGGATAACCGAAGATTATCTCCTCCTCTCTGGATCTTTAACTTAATCACATTTGCAACATGGTTACCATAGAGAATAACATGTGGCCTGGTGTGGTGGTTTACACCTGTAATCCCAGCACTTTGGGTAGCCGAAGTGTGAGGATTGCTTGAAGTCAAGAGTTTGTGATTAGCCTGGGCAACATATGATAGCTAGACCCAGTCTCTGTAATAAATAACCCAGGCATGGTGCTGCGCACCTATAGTCCCAGCTGCTTAGGAGGCTGAGGGGAGAGGATTGCTTAAGCCCAGGAGTTAGAGGCTGCAGCGAGCTGAGATCACCCCACAGTACTCCAGCCTGGGCAACAGAATAAGATGCTATCTCAAAGAAAAAAAAAAAAGAACAGGCACAGGTGCCGTGAATTAGGACCGGATGTTTCAGGAGTCACCATTCAGCCCACTCCACAGGCTCAGAATTTTGCATCTGCCGCTGTCTCCTCCATGAATCAAGAGACTTTAACCTCATCAGCACTAGCTTTTTCCTTGCTGTATGTGGAAACATTCATTGACCACTGACTTGGCATGGGCTTCACAGGAGCCTGCTCTGCCCACACCTCTTTCTCAGGTCCAGTTGTCGAGCTTTTAACCGCCTCTAAGGTGCTACCCAGAAAAGCCCCCAGTTTGCTCTTATTTCCACTGATAATCCCATGGTGTTGGTAGCAGAGTGGCAGTTTTCTTTTGGGGAACCGTCTCCCCCAACTCTGCCCATGTAGTAAGAAGGGACTGACCTTTCCTCCTTTTGCAAAGCTAAACCTTGAACAATATACCTTTCTTAAAACTTATTGGTGGCTTAGTAAATCATAGTAGGAATATGTGGTGCCTGGTGTGGAACCCAGCTGGGCCAATCAGAGGGCTCCATTGCCCCTGGCCAGAGTAAGTGCTTCTGGGATGAGCATGTGTCACCCAAGTCCCAATATGACTCAGACCTGGGCGGGGAGCAGTGACTCACACCTATCATCTCAGCACTTTGGGATGCTGAGGTAGGAGGATTGCTTGAGCGCAGGAGTTTGAATCTAGCCTGGGCAACATAGTGAGATCTCATCTCTACAAAAAAGTCAAAAAAATTAGCCAGGTATGGTGGTGAACACCTGTGGTGTGCTACTCAGGAGGCAGAGGCAGGAGGATGGCTTGACCCCAGGAGATCGAGGCTGCAGAGAGCTGTGATCACACTACTGCCCTCCAGCCTGAGCAACAGAGTGAGACCTTGTCCCAGAACAAACAAACAAACAAACATACAAAAACTCAGACCTGAATTACTGCAAGAATTATTGCAAAAGGGATCTCTTCTTTTCTTTGGTAGACTTGCAGTTGGGAGGACATAAGCCCATAGCTGCCAGGCACTACCACATGGGGGAATCTGCCAGAAAGTGGAACCAACAAGAGAAAAGAACCAAAACACAGGGCAAAGTCCCAGATCCAATGACCAACTTTCTTGAATCCGTGGAGCTGATCATGCTGAATTTGTATCTAATTTTGTCATTTTAGTTCCATACATCAACCTTTTTGTTTATATGAGTCAGTAGTGGGCTTCTGACTAATTAGAGTTCTTTCTACTGTCACATTTGCCATGCCAGGAGTTGATGGCTTGAGTCTAAGCAGGAGACCACACAGCACGATACAGTGTCCAAAACCCACCTGATCTGTGTTCAGTACCATATTTGGACCTGACACACAGAGAGTAAGACCCCACCCCTCCTCTCAAAATTCTCCCCTCAAGCTGTGGAGCCAAGGGCTCAGGAAACAAGCGAAACCATGCTTCCACCATTTATGATGGTGTTTTTTACTTTCCTCTTCCTCCCCTTCTTCTTCTTCTTTTCTTCCAAGACCTCTGTCAGCTTCTTTACTCTGATCTTCAGATCTTTTTCTATTATATATGGGATAGCCAGCTCTGCCTTAGCTTTCCTAATACAGTTGGATTTTCCTTCTGTATGTCTGGGTGCTTAATTAATATTGTTAAAAATCACTCTAATTAGTCGAGGTCAGTGAATCTGCAGTTTTGGCCCCAAGAGGGCTGGTTTCAGCCTGGAGGAACTTGGGATCCCCTTCCTTATGGGACTGTCTGGGTATGGGGAGAATACATTCTTTCTCTGCTAGTGTCATACAGACATAAACATGCTGCTCTCTTTTCTTTCGGAGTGGCCAGAATTGCCTTAGGAGCTGCTGGGAACTCTGAGAAGTGGACAGTGGGAAAATCTCAGGTTCTTCTATTCTCTTCTTAGTTCTGACCACTCGCCACCTTCTGATTTGGAGCCGTAGCCTTCTTAGGGTTTGACTTCTCATTTCTTAAAGGAGTGATTTGAGTTTGGTCAGGTTTGACATTATTTGTGTCTCACTCATCCCACACGTTTCCGGCTGATCACTATGCTCTTTGTTGCTGAGCCTAAACACAGCCTCAGAATCCTTCTCCACACTGAACTAGACAATCCTGAAGTTTCTCCTAAGCCTTAACATTATATGATGCTAAGCCTTCCGGGCCAAGAAATAGACATTTTCACTTGAATCTTGATTTGGAAACATTCTCCCTTTTCATTAGTATTTGTGATCCCTTTATCTAGAAATGTGGGACAGGGATAGGGGCCTCGTATCCTATCTCCAGATCTAGCGATGTCAACAGCACAGCTCAGTATTGTGAGATGGTGGCTCACTTAACAACAGAAAGATATTTCCATAGCTCCATGGAGATTTGGAGGCAAAAAGATTCCTTCAATTAATGCCATTATGCAGTTAATACAATTAGTCAGATTTATGTATAAAATCCAACATTTGTGACTCAAATGTTTTCATTGTTTTTTTTTTCCCTCTCTTTCCAAAGGTTCCAGTCTCTTAAATTTGTACATTATCTGTGACTGATATATCATTTATCTAGAGAATACAGTTGTCATTCACTTCATTTAATTAGCTTATGGGTTCTAAATTATCTGCTACCATAAAATGTGATTTTTATACTGCAGATTACAAAGGTTTTCAGAAATTTAATATGCCACTTTTAATTGGTGAAAAGTACCCTAAAGGATTCATAATATTTTTTACTGCACTTGCATTTAGGCTCAAGAGAGAGAGAATGAAGATACTGAGGAAGAAATGGGATCCGGGTCAGTGAGACTGGTGATGATTTATTGGGAATAAAGGCGAATCTAGGAGATGAAGTTGTAAATACAGCATCAGAGGATTGTGTTCAAGCAGTGAGACCAGTGAGTTGAAAACTGAATATCTCCCGGTTTTCATATCCTAGTTAGTCACTTTGATGGGCTAACAATGTATTTATGGCATATGGCTCCACGTTTGCAGCCATGACTACGAATAGCCTATTTTCTGCTCTGCTTTTTCAACCATTAAATCCATAATCTTCTGTGTATATGGTATTACCACACCTTCCTTAAATACATTCTTGGCCTTATTGATGCCTCGGCTCAGTTGTACAGCCGGGAGGGTGTTTGTTGAGCAAAAACAAACGGCTCTTTTTGATCCTTAGACTATGGAAATGCCATCCGTGGTAAGGTTATGGGCATCATCAGAGGCTGAATACTGGGGCAACTTCAAGAATTTCCATGTGCATCTGTCTTAACACACTGCCAGTAAAAGTTCATAAAGCATGACAATGAGCTTTACAAATCTAGAGCCTTAAAGAGAAGTGTTGAGAAAGGCCAAAGGTCAGAAAATGTGGGTGACGCTGAAGTTTTCCACTCCCTTCTGGGACCCTCCCTCTCTCAGAAACTGGGGCCTTATCATCCTGTAAAATCAGCAAGTTAAGAAGCCTAAACTTGTGCTTTTAGATTAGGGCATTGAAGATCTCTGTTCAAAGTGAGTTTGAAACCACTATTGAGTCAATATATTCATAGTAGTTCAAGTCATTGGTTGAGTTTGGCTCTGAGAATCTATCTGATTTTTATCTGGAAGATTTTTCTGGAGGAAAAAGAAAAAAAAGAAGACTTTGGTATTGGGAAAGAAAAAAAAACAGGGGTTGGGAAGGTCAGGCTAGAGTGGGGACTGAAAGAGAAGAGGTGCAGAAAATAGTAACAATAATGATATGAATATATCATGATGCCATAATCATAGTGATAATGAATCACAGTCATAATAGTATAAATGCCTATGTTTTATTGAACACCTACTATGTGCCAGGCACTGCGCTGGGCTCCTTACATCTGTTACTTAGTTACACCAGCCCCAGATCCTATGACATAGGTAGGAATATAGGGTACATTTTACAGACAGGTAAAAGGGGACTTGGTGATGTGAAGTGACTTGGCTGTGATCTCACAAGTAATATCATAAAAATCTGAATTACCCTAATAATTTAGCCTCTGATGATGCCCATAACCTCACCATGTACGGCACTTCCATAATCTAAGGTTCAAAAAGAGACTTAGATGATATTATTATTGTTATAATTATTATTTTCCACACTTCTTGTTCAGTCTCTAGCTGGACTTTTCCAAGTCCTTGTCTTTTTCCCAATACCAGAGTCTTTACCTTTTTCTTTTTCCCCCAGAATCTCATCATTGGTAGAATTGGGATTTGCACACGAGTCTGTCTACTTTGAAGACTTCGAAGGCCCATTGGGCTAAAGAGAATCTCCAAGTGCTGATAAGAGACAAGGAGAGGTACCCTTGGTGAGGTTTCTCACTCAGGCCAGCCACTTCCAGAGAGCAGCCAGGGCTTCCCCAGGTTGATTCTACCCTGATGGAATGCAGCCTCCTGGAAGCAGAACACCGCTCTTGGAGAAGGAGTCTGAGGGGAATGAGAAAGAATCGCTTTTAGGACATAACATTCTAGCTCCTTTAGATTTTCTATGTCCAGAATACACTCGCCCTTTGTTTTCAGTAGGTATCCATAGAGTATGGATTCTCTGTGGTAAGGTTTCAAGACTGAAAATACCTTTGCCTTTTTCTGATAAAAAGCCAATGTATGGCCTAATTTTAGAAAAATAAGAAATATAGCCTGGGTACAGTAGCTCACTCCTGTAATCCCAATGCTTTAGGAAGGGAGGATTGCTTGCAGCCAGGAGTTTGTGACTAGCCTGGACAACATAGTGAGACCCCATTTCTGCAAAAAACAATAACAACACAAATTTTAAAATTAGCTGTACATGGTGGTGCTCACCTGTAGTCTCAGCTACTCAGGAGGCTGAGGTGGGAGGATTGCTTTAGCCTGGGAGTTTGAGGCTGCAGTGAGCTATGATTGTACCACTGCAGTCCAGCCTGGGTGACAGAATGAGACCCTGTCTCTGAAAAAATAAAATAAAATAAGAAATATTTATGAAAAAATAAAATAAAATAAGAAAGATAGGTAGACCAAGCATGGTAGCACACACCTGTAGTAGGCTCGGTAGGTTGAGGTGGAAGGGTCACTTGAGCATGAGAGGTCAAGGCAGCAGTGACCCAAGATTGTACCACTGCAGTCCAGCCTGGGTGACAGAGTGGGACCCTGCTTCAAAAAATAAAAAACAAATCAGCCATAAAAAAGAATGAGTTCATGTCCTTTGCAAGGACATGGATGAAGCTGGAAGCCATCATTCTCAGCAAACTAACACAGAAACAGAAAACCAAACACCGAATGTTCTCACTAATAAGTGGGAGTTGAATAATGAGAACACATGGACACAGGGAGGGGAACATCACAAACCAGGGCCTGTCAGGGGGTGGGGTAAAGGGAGGGAGAGCACTAGAACAAATACTTAATGCATGTGGGGCTTAAAACCTAGATGACGGGTTGACAGGTGTAGCAAACCACCACGGCACTTGTATACCTATGTAATGAGCCTGCACATTCTGCACATGTATCCCGAAACTTAAAGTAAAAAGAAAAAAAATAAAAAATAAATATAGGTAATTAAAATGAAGAAATAAAAACAATTCATTTTCTCACCACACATGGAAGAAAATAACTGCATATTGTGTGACTGTGTGTGCATGAGCACATGTGTGTGTGTGTGTGTAGTCTTGTGTACATACAAATGAGTTTAACTGCTACTGGATTTAATAAGAGGAAATGTGACATGCAGTGGTTTCAATTTCACCCCTTCTAAACCTCAGATTTCCTACCTATAAAATAGGGTAAGTAATAATGCCTTTCTTACATGATTTTTGTGAACGCTGAACAAAGCAAGTTGGTAAAAGACTTAGCAGAGTGGCTGCATGTAACAGCACTCAATAAATATTATTTACACTTCTTAGTATATTATTAAAGCTATAACATAAACATTCTTTGGTGCTATTAAGTATCCTTGCATAGCACCACTTTAGCACAATTTTATTGTTTTTCATTATGCAAGAAAATATGCTTACTTATACAACTAGAGATAAACAAAATGATAAACAGTAAACCATCCGTAATCTCCTTGATGAAGAAATAACTACTGTTGATTTTTTTGAGACACAGTCTCACTCTGTGGACCACGCTAGAGGTACAGTAATGCCATCATGGCTCACTGCAGTCTTGACTTTCTGAGCTCCAGCCATCCTCCCACCTCAGCCCCCCGAGTAGCTGGGACTACAGGTGCATGTCAGTAGTCCCGGCTAATCTTTAATTTTTCTAAATAGAGAAGGAATCTCACTATGTTGCCCAGGCTGGTCTCGAACTCCTGGACTCAAGCAATCTTCCCACCTTGGCCTTCCAAAGTGCTGCGATTACAGGCATGAGCCACCATGCCCAGCCATGACTATTAAATTTTAATATGTATATTTCCAATCTCATTATATGTTTATATACAAAACAGACATATAATGAGGCTGAAAGTACATATATATGTGTGTATATATATCTCATAATATAAAAAGTTTTCTACATAAAATAGATATACAATGTATATATAATTCATCTGAGCCCATGTAGCCCTTGTTATATTATCTGCTTTTTTTGTCTTAAAAGTATATTGTGAATATTCTCTCATGCAATTATAGGATTTTCTGCACACGAAAAATTCCAGCTACTAAATAACAGTCCATGGACTAGAATTAGCATAAAATACTCAGCCAACTCCCTGTTGTGGACCTCTAGGCTGGTCCTAATCTTTTGCTTTTGTAAACAGTGTTGCAGTGAACGGCTCTGTAACCAATCCTTGGGTTACAAATCTTGTTAGAATAAATCCCTTGAATTGGAATTTCTGCATCAAAGCATTAGCAGATCTTTAAGGCTCTCAACGAAGAAGCACCTGGATGTGGTATGACATTGTAAGGTGACGATATTGGTGCATGAGTGTAGAGCTTACTCTGCAGCTCTGCAGCAAATTTTGAATCCCAGCCTGGTTACTGTACTATGCATTGTGCTTCTGCGCCACTCACCCTCATGGTCAGCTGAAGAGTAATCAGCAAATGCCTGCTCCCTTTTGTGTGTGTGTTAGTCTATGGATAGCGGAGGGCATACTTGAAAGAAATAAATGATTAGGATCAACCATGGAAACGTAAACAGAATCATAATTCATGAGATTCCCCATTGTTCCTTTCTGACTTGCATTCTATAATCGTAAAGCAGGCATAATTGGCTACTGAATTCAACGGATCCTTATTGAACACATACTTTGTCTAAGGCTGGGAGAGAGGTGTGAAAAAGTAATACTGAATATTTGTACAGTGTTCATACTTGACAAAGTGCTTTCACATGCCTTAGGGGAGAAAAAAGAAAACCTGAGCCAGGACTCAGGAGACCTGATTTCTAGAACTGTCCCTGCCATTTAACTGAAGTATGACCTAAGGCCGATCTCTCTGCTTCTTGTCGTAAATACCAGGCAAAGAATCCATGCCTTTTCTGTCTTTTAGGGTTGAGTGATGCTCATGTGAGGTGCTATAAATGCTCCACAGATTTCCAGAAACTTCAAAATGGACAGTGGTATTTAAAATATTTTTTAGTTAGACCTAACCTGAAAAACACCTCAGCAATCATTTAGGACAGTGACTTTTCTCACTGTGTTCTGGGGAACACATGGTTTCTCTGGGGACCAAGGGGACGGAGGTTGAACAGGCAGAGAGTGGCTCTCTGCTGCCCACCCAAACCTAGCTCCAGAACCAGGCTGTTTATGTGTAGCTCGGGGAAAGTTCCTTATACCCCTCTGAAGTCCCATTAGTTTTCCCATCTGTACTATGGACACAGGGCTGTTGTGAAGCCTAACGAAGTTAATACGTATATAGCGGTCTGAACCGTGGTAGGCATGTAGCTAATATTGCTGTTATTTTGTGGTCCACTTTCATTTTTTTTTTTTCCTTAGGGTGAGGTTTCACTGTGAGTATTATTTGAAAAAAAAAATGGCTCCTCTAACTTCTTTATTTTACAGATGGAAAATTTACAGCCCAGAAAAGCCAGTGTTCAAATGCACACTGAGAATCTAGCAAAAGCAAACACACGCATGCATGCATGCCCTCAGAATCCCCCTCCTCCTCCTTGTCATCATCACTGCGGTCCTCTATAAGCTGCAGCACCCATCACCAGCCCCTGGTGGCTACTCACTAGCAAAAGCAAACACACGCGCATGCATGCATGCCCTCAGAATCCCCCTCCTCCTCGTCGTCATCATCACTGCGGTCCTCTATAAGCTGCAGCACCCATCACCAGCCCCTGGTGGCTACTCACTAGCAAAAGCAAACACACGCACATGCATGCATGCCCTCAGAATCCCCCTCCTCCTCCTTGTCATCATCACTGTGGTCCTCTATAAGCTGCAGCACCCATCACCAGCCCCTGGTGGTTACTCACTCACCTGCTGGTAAATAACAGAGGACATGTGTGATGACTGGTTTGTGTGCTATTTCTGGGGCTTACGAGCGGCCTCAGAAGACCTCACCATCCGTGTATTGAACAGCAAAGCTCTTGTAATTGAGAAACCAATATCCTCTCAGACAGCATTCATGTTTCCAAACACCCAACAGATATTAACCTTTGAGATCTGGGGACAAGAACTTGGAATTCCTCAAATCATAAGTTATTCTTAAAATACTTTGAACATTCTTCATACTCTTTTCTTTAGTATTATTACATATATCTAAAAATGTTGATGGATATATAAGAAATAGTAAGTTGAATAGTATTTACAGAGAGCTTTACAAAAAATTTATTAAAAAATATTTGCTTCTAGCAAATATTTAAATCCTGGAAAGAGCCAGTGAACATTCCTGGGTAATATTAGAATAATGTGACATTCAATTCTCCTAGCAAGGTTGAAAACACTACACAGATTCAAGAAGTTAACACAGAACTTACTTTGCTTCCAACTGTGTAATTTCTTGGAACTCCACCCACAGGACTTGAATAAAGTAGACTATACATATAAATACATTCATATTTTATTTTCTTTGTAAGAATGGCTCACATTAGCAGCCTACAGGACCACAAACACACAACTGCCACTGAGCCTGAGAAGGCGATGACTGATTCGATCCTGTGTACTCTTGTCCCACTTCCTGGAAAGGTCTTCAGCTTGGGCTTCATGTGTCAGTGTCCCCTGTTCCAGCTTTCTGCTTGGCATCACTAGATTCCTTCCAACAAGTAATGCCGGCATATTGATTGCTAAGCTCTCATTCTCATGGGAGAATTAGAATACTTTTTCTCATTTTCTCAGTTCCTTGACTAATTATCCTCAGGAGTTGAAAAAACATAAATTTCCCGCTGGAAAGGAACTCCCACAAGGAAGCACTGCCTGGTGCCACCGCCTCAGCCCCGCTAGGCAGGGCTGGAAAAATTCCTTTTGTGTTGTTGTGTCATGCGTTGCTGGGGGTTTCAAGTGAAGGATGAATGAAGGCATGTGTGCCAGGCCAGGGACCTGGTTCTAGTGCTGAGTCTGCCATGAAGTCACCTGTGGCTTGTGGGACCAGTCGTAAAACCGGAGGAGGGTGTACATACAGAAGAGGTGTACAATCGCTTCAAGGCTGGGAAAGCATTCCAAAGGGGACCTACTCCAGCTGATCTCAGGATGGCAAACGGCAAGTGCAATTAGAGCTCTTTGCCCCTCACCCTAACAGACAGTGTTCTAGACCCCTGTCCTCAGCCCCTGGATGCCGTCTCCTACATGCATGCACTTCCAAGCTAATGGGAGTCCCTGTCACAAGGTGTTAGCTCACTTCAGTTTAATATCTGCAAAGAGTAGAATCATTTCTTTAATGATATAGGTAAATATTTCCGTAGCCATGTGTGTCCTTCTTTCTCCCTTTCTCCCTCTCTCCCTCCTTCCTTTTCCTTCCCTTTTCTTTCCTCCCTCCCTCTCTCCTTCCCTTCTTTTCTTTTCCCTTCCCTCCCCCTTTCCTTCCTTCCTTCCCTCCTTCCTTCCCTCCTTTGCTCCTTCCTTCCTTCCCTCCCTCCCTCTCTCCTTCCCTCCCTCCCTCCCTCCCTCCCTCCCTCCCTCCCTCCCTCCCTCCCTCCCTCCCTCCCTCCCTCCTTCCTTCCTTCCTTCCTTCCTTCCTTCCTTCCTTCCTTCCTTCCTTCCTTCCTTCCTTCCTTCCTTCCTTCCTTCCTTCCCTCCGGTCTGTTTCATGACCTCTCCTGTAAGTCACAGCCCCTGCTCTGATGGTATTTTCTGACTACTTGGAAAGACAAAACACAAACCTGAAAGATAGGAAGGAGAATAAAGAAAACTGAGATTCTAGACCATGTGTTTGGTACAACCACAGTTACTGTAAATGTTTGGAGAGGAAGGAGCTGGCTGGGAGCCAGCGTCATCCAGGAAGGCTTCTGGGAGGAGGTGTTAGTGAGGTAGGGATTGCAGGATATGTAGAATTTGAAAAGATAGCAGAGTAAACAGGAGGCATCGCAGGGAAAGTAGCAGCCTGGCAAAAGGGGGAGGAAAAGACGGACTGAGCTTAAGAGAGGGGCACACCTGAGGGAAGAAGAGAGTCAGGTCAGGGTGGACCAAAGAAACCAGATGTTATTAATAATATCCCAAGGATAGTAATGGATTGGTTTGTTTGTTGATTTACTGTTTTTACTAGAATTTTTAAACTATAAAATTAACACATGGGAGAAAATTTGAATAATTCAGAAGGGTATAGAGTGAGAAATAAAAGTTCTCCCACTTACCTCTCAGACTCCCGGTCCTGACCAGTGTTTTCTTTGAGCATTACACAAGCACAAATGATAAATGAATAGTCACTTTCCTTTTAAGCAAACAAGAGTCGCACAAAACGTACTCTGTTGCTACATGCTCTTTTAAAATAAGAAACACAATTTTAACATGTAGATCTTTTTTGTTTTCACAGATCGCTCCTTGCCCTTATATTTAACTATTCCATGACATTTTATTACACTGACACACTAGAAAATGTTTACCTGCCCTTTATGAAAAATCCAGTGACATTGCTTCTAATTTTTGTATTGTTAAGAGCACTGCAATTACTTCCCTTTGTCAAGTATATCTGTGGGATAAATTCCTGTGAGTGGCGTGGTTGAGTCACATAAGATGTACATTTAAAATTTTGATGGCCATTGTCAAATGACCCTCCAAAGAGATTGCACCAGCCAGATGTTCACTTCCATTTACAGTATGGGAAAATGTTTCTTGCCATCTATAGAAGGCACACTGGTCAAGAGGTGGGGCTGGGTGTCAGCTTGAAATGCATCATTTCCCCTTAATCTCATTGCTGCAGGACCTTAGAAAATGTACTTAACCAACCTCTTCAGATCTCTGTTTGTTCATTTTAAAATGAGGATAAAAGTCGTATTTCTATCATAAGGTCAGTTTAAGTATTCAGTGAGATCATGACACACATAAACACTGAATTTGTGCGTTACATACAGTTAGAACTGAACAAATGCAACCTTCTTTTTTGTATGTATGTGTGTATGTATTTATTTACTTTTTATTTCCGCAGGTTTTTGGAAAACACATGGTGTTTGGTTACATGAGTAAGTTCTTCAGTGGTGATTTGTGAGAGTTTGCTACACCCATCACCCGAGCAGAATACACTGAACCCAATTTGTAGCCTTTTATCCCTCACCTCCTTCCCACTCTTCTCCGCAGTCCCCAATGTCCATTGTATCACCTTTATGCCTTTGCATCCTTCCTAGCTTAGCTCCCACTTATGAGAACAGATAATATTCGGTTTTCTATCCCTGAGTTACTTCATTCCAGATCACTGTGAATGCCATTAATTCATTTCTTTTCATGGTTGAGTAGTATTCCAGTGTGTGTGTGTGTGTGTGTGTGTGTGTGTGTGTATCACAGTTTCTTTATCCACTCATTAATTGATGGGCATTTGGGCTGGTTATATATTTTTGCAATGGTGAACTGTGCTGCCATAAACACACGTGTACAAGTATCTTTTTTGTATAATGACTTCTTTTCCTCTAGGTGACCTTAGATAGCAGACTCTGTGTTCATGCCCTGATCCTATATCCTTTTAACTTTTATCATTTCAGGGCATGCTGTCCAGTGTCCAACTTCCCACTGTCAGCACCTGCAGGTCTTTGTCTTGATTTTTGCTGGCTGCCCAGGGCTCATTGCAGGCCAAAGGACTGGGGAGTTAATGAGCGGCCCTCCCCTAGTAGCCTTTGATGAGTGTGTGATGGGAGCTGGTGTATAAGTACCTCAGCTCTCTCTCCCTCAGCTGCCGTAACTCTGAGTGTTCCCCTCACCACCCCAGTTCCTTTGTGGAATTAAGCTCTAGTGACAAGGGTAACTCAATTAATTTCTTCCCTTCCCTTCCCTCTCTTTCCCCCATTCTGCTCCTGGCATTTCCTGGGATTCCTCCTAAATCAGCTACTTCTACTAAAACATCTCAGGGTCTGCTGCTGGAGGCTCCAAACTGGACCAAATTTTCTAACTTTGCCCATCTGCTTTACAGAGATAGTGTTTTAATTTTCAGTTCTTTCATTGTAAGATTGGACTTCTTTTCCTACATCACTGGCCAAATGTGTTGCTTTTCTCTGCTATCTGCCTGTTCCTGTACTTTGCTCATTTATCTATTGGGCTGTTTGTCTTTTCCTTATTGATTTGTAAGAGCTCTTTGTAAATAGTAAAAATTAGCCCTTTGTCTATTATGCGAGGCTGTTTCCCACATTGCTGCTTGGCTTCTGACTTCGTTTAGGACTTTCTCTGTCTCTCTCTCTCTCTTTATTTTTGGCCATACAGAAGTTTAAAATTTTAATGTAATCAAAGAGAAGATCATGTTTAAAATCACTGGTTCTTTGCATTTATTTTCTGCTTGGCTTTAGTTCTTCCCATAAATGATGGTTGGAACTCTAAGATGAGAAGGAGCCCTGTCAGAGAGCTCTTCTGTATACAGACAACTTTATATATATACAGCTATAACTTACATATAAAATCACACACATACACACGGTGAATTTCACTGCTAATCTCTCTTCCCTGGGAATTATCCATGTGTAACTGCAGATATTCTCTTTTCTGTGTGCATTTCTTTCTTGTTTCATAAACTGAGGTTTGAAGCATCAACATGCTTTTGTGTTACAGCTCGGTCTGGATGGAAGAAGTCCACTGTGTTTAACACCAATTGCAGAGAATTCTCAATTCTTCTGTGCGCAACTCCTCAGCGTTAAGTATTGGGAATAATCAACTGCATATTTAAAGTTCTATCCATCTCTCTTCTTTAGATCCTAAGAGTTAAGGTTTGTTTTCCCTCTCCCTTTGGTGCATTCTACAGCAGGCCTGCAGCCCTGGGTTGGGCGTTTGGTTGGTGCTGTACAACCAGACCTGCCTTTTCCTGGCTTAGCTGTGCCTGGGAGTTAGTCTAAGCTGCAGGGGCGGGTGGGAAGAGGGGTTCACCGCACTCAGGCTGTGGATGAACTAGCAGCTTCGGCTGGAAAGCTCTGCGGTGGTTCAGGGCTTGGAGTCTTGGACCCTCCCTCCGCTCCATTATCAAGTGTCCTCCTTGACTGCAGACATTTGCATGGGTATGGGGTAGAAGGAGGTTGCTCTTTAACCATTTCATGTCCACCGCAGTGTAGGTAACATTAGCACATGCTGCAAGTGAAGACGCTAAACTTACTTTTCCCCACAACTTCTCTAGTTCTCCAAATGCAACCAAGGAATAGAAAGGCATTTCTTTCTGTTACTTGACAATATCTAGCTTATTCCCATCTCAGCATGTCTACTTGCCCTCCCCCTCCCCCACTCACATTATTTTAGTCTTTACTCAAATGCTCCTTCTCAGAGTGGCAATTCCTGCCAACCCCACCTAGAGAAACCACCTCTCCCACCAACCATGCATTGTCATTTTACCACTTTATTATTAATTTTTTGCAAAGCGTTGATTTCTTCTGGGAATACTGTGATGTATTTGCGTGATTGTTTATTGTAACCTGCCTCCTGGAATGTCCTCTCAGTGAAGGTAGAGGCTTTGTTCCAGATGATAGCACCTGACAGATACACAGGGGTGCTGTGAATGATTCTAAACAGGATTCTTTCTCTGAAATGGAGAGGTCTAGGATGGACAGGGGGAATCAGTGCTGACTCTTCAACTGGGAATGGCCTAGGACCTTCTCCCTGGCTTCCTGGTCACCATGCCCATGGAACAGACACCTCTCATTCTCCAAAGATGACTGAGGACCCAGCCTAGACTTCATCTAGGGTATCACTCATATTTACAATTCCTAAAGGGAAATGACTAACCCTGTGATGTCAAACAGAACTAGAAGGCTGCTCTAGGAGGTGGAGCTAAAAGAAAAACACTGGGTTGCTAGAAAGGAAGGAAGTCATTCGGGGAAGAGACAGGAGCCTAAGAAGGCATTGTTTGGAAGAGAAGGAGATTCCTTAATATGGGCCCCCCAATGCCCAAGAAGAGTGAACAGCCTTTCCGACACCTGCAAAACTTTCCAACTCATGGGCCAGCTGACATATGACCAGGATAGGACATGTATAACTTAATGGGAAGAGTCACCTGGGTCTAAGCTATTGCTTTTCAAGGCAGCATAGAGAAAGAAAGTGCATTGTGTTATTCTCATTCTCTCCTTCAACATCTTTCCCTCTGAATTTCTCTTTCTCTCTTTCTGTCTCCATGCCTGTCTTTCTGCCTTACTCTTGTCCTTGAGCTCTCTACTTTATGCTCTCTGTGAGTTTTCTGATGTCTGCCCCTCTTTCCTTCTGAGATCCTTTTCTGATGGATGTGTGAACAAATCGTTTTGCATGCAAGCTCATCAGCAATCACTTAAATGGATTCCATAAAAACTTTCTGAAACCAAATCAAATGAAAGTCAACCCATAAACTGGGTAAAACAAAAGGCTTCTTTGGACTTGAAAAGGTTAGAGAAGACTGCAGGGGCTGCACACACTGTTCAATTGTGTTCGAAGCTGGGGTTTTAATTTAGTTTTCCTATTTACCCCGTTGAAGTTCCTCACTGCTCAACTGCTAATGCATTTCCAACTGAAATTTTGTAAATTATATTGGGAAACATTCTCAGCTAGAGTAGATTGTGCAAGCTCTCATAATGGCTTCCTGCTGCTGTGTCTGGCAATATGGGGCTCTTTGGGAGCAATGTGTGTGTGGACGCACGTCTTTAAGAACTCTTTCCACTTTATCCCTCTTGGCCGGAGCCTCTGCGTGCTCGGTGCCTGACTGTGAGCAGATCTAGAATTTCCATCAGCCCTAAAAGCTGGATCTTGGCACTTCTTCTTTTCCATCTTGACATGACACCCGCTCAACCTTTTCTTGTTCGTCTTTAATAAAATCACTCCCCCAACGAGTTTATGAGCTCTTCTAAAGTGCAGCCCTGCCTATACCACGCCTGTGCACAAAACCCTCCCAAGGTGCTCTGCTGCCTACAAAGTAACATCCTGGAGGTTTGGTTTGGTTTTTAGCAAGCCATGTAAAGTTATTCCAAAATTTGACCCCAATCTATTTTCCTAACAATGTATGCCGTTCCTCCTCTTCATGGATAAAACACATCTCATCACTTTCACCTCTCTTTCCTTTCATCCTAGACAAAGGCCCCATTTCTCACCTGGACAAGTGTGCAGCCTCCTGCATGGCTTCTGCACCTACTCTCTGCCCCTTCCCCCAACACACACACAACTTACCTTGAGAAGGGGAATCCATGCTAAGGGCCCCAGAATGTCCAAGAAGAAGGAGTGAACAGCCTTGTAGACCCCCCGATATGGTTTGGCTGTGTCTCCACCCAAATCTCATCTTGAATTGTAGCTCCCACAATTCCCATGTGTCATAGGAGGGACTAGGTGGGAGGTAATTGAATCATGGGGGCAGGCCTTCCCTGTGGTGTTCACATGATAGTCTCATGAGATCTGCTGGTTTTATAGGGGAGAGTTTCCCTATACCAGTTCTCTCTTGTCTGCCACCATGTAAAACACACCTTTTGCCTTCTGCCATGATTGTGAGGCCTTCCCAGCCACGATGGAACTGTGAGTCCATTAAACCTCTTTTTCTTTATAAATTACCCAATCTCCAGTACGTTTTTTTTATCAGAGCATGGAAACGAACTAATACAATCCCCTTCCTGTGATTTGTCAGACTTTTTATAATTATTCTCTAAACTGTTTTCCTTAAACACACCAAGCTCATTCCTCCCACCTATCCAGGGCCTCTTATTTGCTGCTCTCTCTGCCTGGAACCCTCTTTCCTTAGACAATATGAGAATGACTACCTAAATGCATTTGCTCTCTGCTCAAATGTCTTCTCAAGAGGCCTCCGTGTCACCTGACTTACGGTGTAAAAGTATGTATTTATTGTTTTCCCTCCCTATGTGAAAGAAAGTGCCCCCCTAGATCTATCCTTCCCTTCTCCCTGTTAGTAATAAGACCCCCAAGTTTTTTTTTTTTTTCGAGACGGAGTTTTGCTCTTGTTACCCAGGCTGGAGTACAATGGCGCGATCTCGGCTCACTGCAACCTCCGCCTCCTGGGTTCAGGCAATTCTCCTGCCTCAGCCTCCTGAGTAGCTGGGATTACAGGCACACGCCACCATGCCCAGCTAATTTTTTGTATTTTTAGTAGAGATGGGGTTTCACCATGTTGACCAGGATGGTCTCGATCTCTTGACATCGTGATCCACCCGCCTCAGCCTCCCAAAGTGCTGGGATTACAGGCTTGAGCCACCGCGCCCGGCCAAGACCCCCAAGTTTTATCTGACAGCCACCCAGCTAAAGACATTTCCCAGCTTCCCTTGCAGCTAAGATTAGCCCAATGGGATGTGAGCAGAATTGCCTTGTGTGCAACCCTCAGGCCAGGCCCTTGAAGGATACTGCCTGCGCTGCACTGTCCTCTTTTCAGCTTTGATCATGTGGTTGACAGAATGCTGGGAGCTGGCAGAGCAGGGTGCAAGAAACCTGAGCTCCTGGATGACTTGTGGAACAAAGCCACCTGCCCCTCAGATAGCCAATCAAAGTGAGCACTCAGTGAGAGAAAAATAAACCTGTCTTGCTGAAGCATCATTATTTATTTTCTGTGAATGCACCTGAGAGCTAATGTAGGAACTAAAATGCACCCATGAACTGTCATCTCCAGCACTTAGACCAGTGACCGGGTGTCATAGACTCTTAGTCTCCATTTCTCCTGCTGTAAAATTAAAGCCTGGTAGCTGCTCAATTCCATCAGGAAGAGGCAAAGGTGCTGAGACGTGGGGTTACATGGGAAGGGCCAACGCCCCAGGGAAGAAGGGCTGCCCCCATGTGACCAGGACTCAGACACTTCACCCTCTTCCACCAGAGCTCTGCATGCCACCAGGTTACTTGCTAGAGGGAGCTTTCTTCCAGCTGTTGCCCATCCCACAATCTTGGCCTCTACACACAGAGTAATGGTGGATGAGTGTCCTGACTGCAAGGGAAAAGCTAGGTTACTTGACCAGAAGAAAGGGATTAGGTGGAATGCCTTCTCTTTTGTGCAGCCACAGACAATTTCTCCAGGTCTGACTGGCAAAAACAATCAAACCTGTAAACTGATAGAGGAAATACATATAATACATATTGTTTTTTTGTTTTTTCTTCTTTTTGGAGGTGGAGTCTCATTCTGTTGCCAGGCTGGAGCCCAGTGACATAATCTGGGCTCACTGCAACCTCCGCCTCCCAGGTTCAAGCAATCCTTCTGCCTCAACCTTACAAGTATCTGGGATTACAGGCATGTGCTACCACACTAGCTAATTTTTATATTTGTAGTAGAGACAGGATTTCGCCATGTTGGCCAGGCTGGTCTCAAACTCCTGACCTCAAGTGATCCGCCTACCTCAGTCTCCCAAAGTGCTGGGATTGCAGGTGTGAGCCACTGTGTCCAGCAGAAAACACATTCTTAAAGAGAATTCCAGGCTTCCAATGGGAGTAAACCCCAGAACCCATGAGAGCCACATCCTGACATCTAAGTGGTCAGCATCATCCACATCTGAGTGAGAAGGGGGATTTTACTTATTTACCCATTTGTTTATCATTGATTTAGGAGACTCAGCCACTCAGAGAGCAGGCAAGCAACTTTTTAGGTGTACTCAGTCATTAATCAAGCAAATATTATGTGCCTACTGTATACCCTGCATGTACCAGGTACTCTGAAAGGCAAGAAAAGGAGAAAGGAAAGGGCTCTTATTGGAAGCACATGAGGTTCCAGGTATTATACTGCCTTTGCATGTATTATTTTGTCCTCAGAGCACCCTTATGAAGTGCATGGTATTCTTACAGATGATAAGGTGGAAGCTCAGAGAGGTTAAGTAACGTGTTCCAGATCACACAGCCAGGAAGAGATAGAATGGGGGCAGGGTCCTGGACTAGCCAGTCCCAAAGACCACCCACTTTCCACAGCAAATCCATACTCCCTCAGAATTCTTAGTCACTTGTTAATAGCAACAATAATAATTGGGCATCTGCTTAAACAGTTTTTACTGGAGTATAACATACTCCACATATCATATCAAGAACACATATCATGCCAGGAGCAGTGACTCATGCCTCTAATCCCAGTACCATGGGATGCTGAGATGGGTGGACTGCTTGAGCTCAAGAGTTGGAGACCAGCCTGGGAAACATGGCAAAATCCTGTCTCCACAAAAAATACAGAACTTAACCAGGCATAGTGGAGCATGCCTGCAGTCTCACTACTCGGGAGTATGACATGGAGAATCGTTTGAGCCCAAGACTTTGAAGCTACAGTGAGCTGTGATTGTGCTACTGCACTGCAGCCTGGGTGACGGGGTCAGACTCTATCTCGAAAAACAAAACAAAATGAAAACACATATCATTAGGGAGCGGCTCAATGAACTTTCATAAAATGAGCACACTCATGCAACCCTTGTAACTGTTTCTTGTAATGATCCAGAAACAGATCATCAAAGCACCCACCAAGCCACACTTGCCCCTTTTGAGTTACTATTTCAGCCCTTCAGAGGAATCACTCTCCTGACTTCTAACAGCTCAGATTAGTTTTGAGCTTGGTATCAGTGGAATCACACAGATGTTCTCCTCCACACTTGGCTTCTTTCTCGCAACATACAGCTTGCGCACTCCATCCAGGTGGCTGTGTATGGCTGTGTTTCTTTCACCCTCATGGCTGTGTAGGATCCCAGACTATCTGTTCTGGGCATCACAGTCTGTTGTGTGCATCACAGACTATCTGTTCACTGTTGATGGGCGTAGTGACATTCCAGTTTTGTGCTATTACAAATGGTGCTCTATGAGCATGAAGATTCCAGCACACGTTGTTCGGTAGACACATGGATACATTCTTGTTGGGTGTACAACGAAGAGGGACGTGCTAAGTGTCTTGCAAGTAATCTCTCACTAACCCTTGAGCTGGGACAATTATTAGCCTAATTTTACAGATGAGAGAGTTGAGTTTAGTGATATTCCCAGATAGAAAGTAGCAGACCCCATACAAATCCAGGTCTTTCACTCCAGAGCCTGAACCCTTAACCACTACGTTGTGCTACAACGTACTGGGTCTCAATTGTTCAACCATAAGCTGACAAAGTCCCAAACACACAAAGGAGACTGACTTTCAGAGAGGTGTCTAAGGGCACAGACAGACAGCTGGGCTGCTTGGCTATAAATCCCAGCTTCACCACTTACCAGTTGTGTGGCTCTGGACAAGCTGTTTTACCTCTCCGTGCCTCAGTTTCCTCATCTGTAAACTGGGACTATTGTGAATATTAAATGTGTCAATGCATTTAAAATAGCACACCCAACATGGGCGAAGCACATAGTAAATATTACCTATTAGGACACTGTGAGGTAAGTAACATATGGTTATGAACAAAGCAAAATCACCCTAAAAGTAGGTTGAACATTGGTGGCCCACACCAGATCATTACAGTTGGAGGGGAGCTCTGTGATCTCCAAATCCAAATCGCCGCCTTTGCAGAGGGGAAAGCTGAGGCAAAGGAAGGAGAAGCCTTACTCCAGGCCACCCAGCCAGTTAATGGTAGGGTGGAGACTCACAGACGGCTGACGGGGCTCTTTCATGACAGCCCATGGTGCTGTGGACAAGGAAGACCATCAGATTTGTTCCTTTCACCCCTTTAAAAAACTTTGAAATCAACAGCAGAACTTTCTAGCTCCCATTTCACCCTACAGCCTCTGATCTCAGTCCTTCCATTGTCCAGAGATGCTTTCCAGGTAGGGTGACCAACTCGTTCTAGTTTCCCTTGGACACTCCAAGTTTTAACACTGAAAGGCTCACTTCAGTCCTGGGAAAACAGGAGCACTGGTCCCACCTCCTACCCAGCCTACTCCCTGGCTGCTGTCCTGAGAGTTAATCATTCCTGGAGCCTGAGTGGTTTGCTTCGATGCCTCGCTGCTGCTGGAGAGCAAGAATCCAGGCAGCCAAGACTTGAATCAAAGCAGTTATTTTCCCAATAACAGACATGAGCTACCCTCTCAAAGAGGAGTGAATAGAAAATGCAATCAATTTTCAAAACTACGTAGATGGACTTACGCATGTCTGACATTTGCATGGCATTCTGCAGCTTATTGCTGGCTCATGCATGTTATCTCAGTTGCTGCTCACTCCAACCAATGAGACTGCTCCTATGTGTTCATGCACACATGTGCGCAGGCATGCGCACACACTCCGGTACCTATTTTGTTCATCTGTACAATATCTGTCTTATTCATCACTTCCCCCTTCAAGCTACACAGAAAGGGTGCTCAGCAAATATTTGTCAAATGACTGAAAACATTTATGTTTGATGTGTTCAAGACCATGTCATGACCCACTGGAAGAGCAGCAGAATGGGAACAGAGGAACCTGGCTTTGAGTCTCAAGTCTACGGATTTTAAAGGAGCTCAGACACAGATGGAAACAGGAGCCAGTAGGTAATATTTTTAGAATCTGTGAAAGAGGGGGATTAGACCATAGAGACTGGGGATGCCCTATTCTATCTAAAGGGGGCAGCCTCTACTCACTTCCAATATTTGCTGCCAAATAACACATGTGATTTTTTTGTGTGTGTGGGAGTTTGGGGAGTGGAGTTCTGTTTTGCTAGCGTTTAAACATTGGAAGAGAATAAAATGCAAAAGCAGGCACACACACACACAAAAAAAAAAACAGCGTGTGCCAAATCAAACAGAACTGAGGCCTCTGTTGGCTTCTCAAGGCCCTGAGCTTGCAACCTCTGACTTACAAGCTCGGGAAGCTTCAACACATCACCTGGTCTCTCCAAGCCTCAGTTTCCTCAGCTGTAAAATGAGGAGGCAATTCCTTGCCCTGCTTTTCTCTCTGCAGGGGTTCGAGGTCTTTGTGTGAAAGCACACATAAGATATTACTCACTGCCACCTGGGGTAGCCACTACTTATAGCATTCTGTTGGAAGTGATACACTTATTGGTACATTTTATAAATATGTTGCAAAGTTGTAATACTTATCCCACACCATCAGCTTGTAGCAGAATATTTTTTTCTCCCTTTCTGCATTTCCATGGACACGTTGAGCTGACAATTTTAGGAAGTAAATTTATCAATGGTTTTGAAAGGAGCCATTTTGCTGACGTTCAAATTCCTCTAAATTTAAAGCAAATCCATCCAGTCAATGGAATGAAGGGAAACTTGAAATTTTAGTGGAGTCCAGCCCTTGGGTCAGGTGCAGGAGGAGATAGATGTTGACACATATATCAGTCGAATTTAATCAGGGAATCAGAACCCAGCAGGACATATGTATCTGTTACATCAGTGTGACCTTATACACAAGAGAGCTGGTCAGGTGGGCTCTGTCAGGTTCTGCTCTTCATGCCTTGAAGTTCACAAGGCAGTAGTTGGGAAGGGAAGACAGAAGTAAAGTGGGAAGAGAAGGAGGAAGCCAGATGCACGGTGTGAGCCAGAGCCCAGGAGGATAGACTGAAACCCTTGTCAACACCTGTTGTCTCTGATCTCGGCGCTGTGGGTGTCCTAGAGGAGGGAGGAACCTTCATCACAGTTCAAGAGGCTGGATGAGGAATTAAGGGGAGGTGGAGTCTTGCAGGCTCAGCTGTAGCCTCACACCAATGAGATGAGTCAGCAGATACATGAAGGCATGTGAGAGCCACAAAAGGGCTGCTTCTTCCCCTCTGCCCTCCATGTCTCTCATAAGATGCTCCTTTCTGACCTACCTTCACCTGAAATCTATAGGGAAGGGCACTCTGGGAAATATAGTTCAGCCTGGCTAAACTGTCCTGTTGCAAAGCCACCGCAGCAGATAAGTTAGAACTCATTGGCATCAAAGAAGAACATGTTTTCTCCCAGTGCTGAGGCTGGAAAGTCGGCAGCTGGACACTGGATGTGGTTGTTCTAATGTTGGGAGGTTTAGGTTTGGGCCAACTGGTCGCATATAACAGAACAGGTCTCCAGACAGAGAGAGGTGGGGATCAGAGCAGAGGGAAGGTGGGCCAAAGGCTTCTCTAGTAATCCTAAGGTCTGGTTCTAGCTCTAGTCTGGGCAGGACCAAGAAGGAAGAAGAGCCTTGCTGAGCAGGACATTAAGGTGGGAGCTGGGGTGTCTCACTCCTCAGAGGCCAGACGTGGAAATGCAAAACAGTCCACCATTTTTTTTTTTTTTTGAGACAGATTCTCGCTCTGTTGCCCAGACTGGAGTGCAGTGGCACGATCTTGGCTCCCTGTAACCTCTGCCTGGGTTCAAGCGATTCTCCTGCCCCAGCCTCTTGAATAGCTGGGATTACAGGTGTGTGCCACCACACCCAGTTATTATTTTTTTGGTGTGTGTATTTTTTGTAGAGACGGGGTTTCATCACATTAGTCAGGCTGGTTAATCACACTCCTGACCTCATGACCCACCCACCTCAGCCTCCCAAAGCACTGGGTTTATAGTGTGAGCCACCATGCCTGGCCGCAATCCACTATTTGTAAGCAAGACAAGGGGGAATGTCTGGGAGGTAGAGCTCTTTAGAGACTGAAGAGGAGGGTCCTTGGGGCAAGAGGTGATGATGTCTAAAGCGTGGTCACCACCTCAAGAAGTTTGTAGTGTGAGAAAGAAAGACCAACTCATGGTCAGTAGACAATAGCCTATTTCAGAGATAAGGATCATCAGGGTTAGAAAAATCAACAAACAAAACAAAATAGCCTGTGCGTAGCATTTTGTAGTAATTCCCTCCTTCTCAGAAGCCAGCGTGGGCCACCTCACCCAGTCTCCAGCCTCCCTTGGCCCCCTTAGTGACCAGTGACAGCCTCGGGTTGGGCACCTGGCTGGAGAGTGGCCATCACTGATGTGCTGAGCTGGACAGATCCCCTTTCTCCTAGGAACTTGAATTAGGAGACACTGAGAGCCAGGAAGGAATTAGGCAGAGGACCATGGGACTTGAAGCAGAAAAGGCTGGCAAATAGAAAGCACTGGTTGGTTGTTAGAGAAAGTGGCCATCTTGGACCCTCTCTAGGCTGGGGAGAAGCCACTCAAAAGACAGCCAGAGGGAGCAGAGAGGGATAGCGATTGCCTAAAAGGAGGCTCTCTCCCCAAGCTTCTGCATCCCAAAAGGTATACTTATTTTAGGGCTTTTTTTCTCTTTTCTTTTCTTTTCTTCCTTCCTTCCTCTCTCTCTATCCTTTCTTTCTTTCTTTCTTCCTTTCTTTCCTTTTCTTTCTCTCTCTCTCTCTTCTTTCTTTTTCTCTTGTCTCACTCTTGTCTCTCAGGCTAGAGTACTATGGCACAGCCTTGGCTCACTGCAACCTCCGCCTCCCAGGTTCAAACAATTCTCCTGCCTCAGCCTCCCATGTAGCTGGGATTGCAGGCACCTGCCACCACGCCCAGCTAATTTTTATTTTATTTTATTTTTATTTTTAGTAGAGACAGGGTTTCATCATGTTGGCCAGGCTGGTCTTGAATTCCTGACCTCAGGTAATCTTCCCACCTCAGCTTCCCAAAATGCTGGGATTACAGGTGTAAGCCACCACTCCCGGCCTCTTTCCTTTTCTTTCTTTTTTTTTTTTTTTTTCAGAGACATTGTTGTTCAGTTGCCCAGGCTGGAGTGCAGTGACACGACCATAGCTCACTGCTGCCTCGAACTCCTAGGCTCAAGGGATTGTCCCACCTCAGCCTCCTGAGTAGCTGAAACTACCAGTGTGCACCACTATGCTGTGCTGACTTATTTGTATTTCATTCTTAGAGACGAGGTCTCGCTATGTGGCTCAAGCTGGTCTCAAACTCCCGGATTCAAGCGATGTTCCAGCCTTGCCTTTCTAAAGCACTAAGATTACAGCTGTGAACGACCGCACCAGGTTCTTAGGGCTTTCCTGGCCCCTATAAGCCAGTTCTTATTTATAGATGCCTCCAGAGCCCTGTAGCCTTGTAATAATTCCCACCTACCTTATTCCCTTTTCTTTAGCTCCATGAGGAGAATTTGTGAGAAGAGCTCCTTAATGGATCAAGCCTACACTTCTACCTCACCCCATCCTCGCCACAAATCTAGGAGAAAGAGGCCATCAGGATCCTTCTCTAGAAAAGGTGAGGACTAGGGCCAAGGCCAGACAGGGCGTCGGGGGAGCCAGGACTCAGACCCAGGCTTCCAAACCCCAGTCTTTGCTGTTCTTCTTCATTTTCCAGGGTCTGGAAAGTTGAAAGACGCTGGGCAGGCAGGATGTGTTCGCGCCTTTCCTCTTAGGGCTGAAGAGAGACAAAGAGAGCAGAGACTCAAGGAGAGCAGAGGCCTAAGGGCTCCTGGAAGACACAGGAAGCTGGCACGCCCTCCCGGCTTCTGCTTTGGGGGTGTGGTGGGGTTAATTCAGCAGCCACATGTGTGAGCCGTGCTGGAGGCTCTGGACTAAGGTGACATTCTGAACTGATGCAGGGAGCCTTTGGTTCTAGCTCCGGGTTGCTGCCCCTCACTTTCCACCGATGGGAGCAAAGTGGGCTCTCACGTCTGCTGAGGGGCTATTGAGAAGAGTGAAGTTTAAATCAGAGAGTGCGACACAGTCACACTGATTCTGAAAAAGGCACAAAACAAAAGGCTCAGGCCCTTAGAAGCTTCCTCCTGGGGCTGATTTTAAGAAACAAATCTGAAGAAGGAATAAAAATTCTGCATGCAAAAAGATGTCCGGGTGTGCGCTGTTCTCAGTCAGGGCCCTGCTTTCGGGTCTATAAAATGAGGTCTGTCACAGTCACTCCCTGGGGAAGCAGCATTCCTGGGCCCCACACAGCCCTCCAGCCTCCCCACGCAGGTGCCCAGACCCCCCGTTCCAGCCGCACACAAGAAGACAGCCTCGAACTCCTCAGGCTGGGGGCTTCTGCCTCCTGAGCTATGCCTGGTGCTGGGCCCACCACGCCCTTCATGAGGCTGCTGCCTCCTCCCACCTCAGGCCCCACCTCCGCCTGGCTGACTAGCATCTAGCCCCAGCCACATATCCTGTCTTTCAATATACCAAGTACTTCCTTTCTTCAGGGCCTTCCTACCTAGTTCTTTTTGCCTGGAACTTAGATATCCCCTTCCAAAATACCACAAACTGGGTGGCTTGCTTGATAGAAATGTATCTTCTTCCGGTGCTGGAGGCTGGACGTCCAAGAGCAGGGTGTCAGCAGGCTTGGTTTCTGGTGAGGTCTCTGCGCTTGGCTTGCAGATGGCCACCTTCTTGCTGGGTCCTCCCATGGTCTTCCCTCTGTGCGTGTATGTTCCCCTGGTGTCTCCCTGCATGTCCAAATTTTCTCTTCTTATGTAAAAAGCCAGACACATTAGATTAGAGCTTACCCTAACAGCATCCTTTCAACTTAATCACCTCTTTAAAGATGCTATCTCCAAACACAGTGACATTCTGAGGTTCTGGACCTCTAGCACCACCCTTCAAGTCTCCCTTCCAATGCCATTTTTCCAAGAGTGTCACCAGAGGCCTCTGCATGGGGATGTGTGGGCAGCTTGCTGCGGGCCAAGCCCTCTTTTGCTGGTCAAGACCCTGGGACTAAGTGGAGCTGCACCCATCCAGGGAAAGGAGAGCCTTTTTCTTTGCCAAAGGCACCATATGCTTATAAAACCATGCATGGGCTCTGTCTGCCCTGGGGGAACCCTCTCTCTAATTCTAATACAGGACCCCCATGAGCACCTGGAAACCCAGATTTCCCCCTCCCCATCCTGCCACCTGCACCCTTTCAACTCTCCCCTATCACCCTGTATGTTTTCTTTGGTACCTGTCCTGGTGGTTCAGGGTTCTGGTCTGTATCTGACCATCTTCCCCTCTAGAAAGGATCTGGCCCTATTCAGTGTCACATCCTCCTCTTAGCGCCAATCCTGGCATCTAAGTCAATTCACTGGAAGAAGAAAAATGCTCTGCACACCCTTCAGAGCTCTTCTTGGCAGAGACTGGACTCCCCTCTGCCCACATTTGTTCCCAGCTCCAATATGCTCACCCCAGGAGGAAAGAGCGGTGAGTGGGAGAACCGAGGGGCTGTCCAAGGAATGGGCACTGGGAAGAGTTCACCAGAGGTCAGGCGGCTGCTGGCTGCCCTGAACCCTAGCGGGTGGAAATGCTGAGTGAGATGGAAAAATGTCTCGAGCAGAGAGGAAGGAGCTGAGTGAGCCTTGGAGACGTATAAGATGCACTTACGGGAGGAGAGGGAAAGAAAACACAACAGACGTGTGAAAGGGCTCACAGTCTGCGGGAAAATGCCACCGAAGGCAGCCCTGGCCTCAGATGGGTGGGAAACATGCAGGGCCCGGACGACTGGGGCCATGGCTCTGTGAGGTCAGCCCATCATACCTGCCAAGCCAGCGTGTAAATCACTCACATGCATCGCATGTCACAGAAGACATTAGCCTCTAAGGAAAATCCCTTCCTGACCCACCGGTTCATCTATTTTGGGGGTGTTGTTCTTGGAATAATTTTGGGCATAGAATTTGCAAGAACATCATTTGGATATTTTTCTTGAGTCCTGGTGAAGAAAGGATTGGTCGGCCGGGTCACTCTGAGCCCAGAGGTACCTTTTTGAGATTTCCTTTTCATGGCTTCCCGGGCCATTGTAAATCCAAGGTAATATTTTTCCTTGCAGGTGAACGTATTCATTTTTTGGGTTGTTGTTAGGTCACACAAAGTCCTAGGAAGTGGCCTATTGTTAGGGTTGGGAGTTAAAGGCATATAAGTAATGACATTCTTATTAGAGGTTTGATGAATGAAATGCAATAATCAAGTTTCTTTTGTTCTTGCCTATGGGGCCCACAATTGTTAATCTATAACTTGCTATATGGATACAAACTTATTAATCATTTTAAAAGCAAAATTCTAGTTAATGACTGAAATAGAATGAGGCCTTGATGAAGTGAAATGTCAGTCTGGCCCCATTTTTCTCCCCAGTGGATGCCAACTGGCAGATTCTTGAACTTCCTTCCCAGCGAGGTTTGGAGGAGCCGAGGTTGTCGAGACAGGGGAAAGCAGGTGGAGCTCATGGGTGAAGTGTCATCTCTGCCCCATGCACAGGTGTGGACAAAGCCTTGTGGCTCCAGGTGAGACCTCTGGTGTCTCCACATCTGTGTTGGCGGTGGCTTCCTTGGAAGGCAGGACTCGCTCCATTTACTGCCATGGTTTGCTGTCAGGATGAGAAAGCTGGACTGAAAAGGGCTCAGTCTTCCTGGACAGAGGTCATCATGAGAATTCTAGTTGTTTTTTTTTCAGATGAAGTCTTGCTCTGTCTCCCAGGCTGGAGTGCAGTGGCATGATCTTGGCTCACGGCAACCTCCGCCTCCTGAGTTCAAGCCATTCTCCTACATCAGCTTCCTGAGAGCCTGGATTACAGGTACGCACCACCATACCGACCTAATTTTTGTATTTTTAGTAGACATGGGGTGTTGCCATGTTGGCCAGGCTGGTCTCGAATTCCTGATCTCAGATGATCTGCCTGCCTCTGCCTCCCAAAGTGCTGGGATTACAGGCGTGAGCCACCACATCAGGCTGAGAATTCTAGTTTCTTATATCTGTAGAGCTCTTTAGGATCTATGAAATATTTTTACAACTGTGTCCCTTGTAACCTCCCAGCATTTTTGGGAGGCAGGACTGGTTTCTCTGCCCCTTTAAGATAGATGAGTAGATCCAGGAGCAGGGTAGCAAAGTGACTTAGCCATCACCAGAGTGAGGACTCTAAGCCAGGTCCCTTCGCTTGCAGTCTCATGCACCTTCCCACCCCACAGTGCGCCAGGCTGGGCCCGTTCCTGGGGTAAGAAAAATGGGCCTGCCTCTCCTTACAATGGGCTTGTGCGACGAAGTCCTAGTCCTGACAGTTTGCAAGAAGTGGGTGTGGCTTATTTGGCTTCCTACCTGTCTCCACCACTAGAATGTGAGGAGGTGAATGGAGGAAGGAACATTGGTCTGTTTTGTTTACTGCCTTTCCCCAGTGTCTGAAACAGTGCCTGGTATATAGTATGTGCTCAATAAATACTTGATAAATGAATTCGTGGATAACAAATGAATGAAGCAACGTATCTCAGGACTGAGGTGCCCCCATATCTAGGCATCACCTAATAGTCCCTCTCCGGATCCTCAAGACCTTTCTAGTCCTTTCCTCTCTGAGACGTTCTATGTGCAGGGACCAAGGATCCCTGCTTAGAGAGCAGAGTCGACATCTGTCAGGAAAACCTGTCTAGAAGGAGAACCCTCACCGTGGCCCCACCCCTTCTCATACTGCCCATTCTATTTTCAGCACTTAAAAAAAATGAGCACAATATTGCTTTATCTTTTTTTTGGAATCAAATCAATCAATGCAATTATGCTGCAAACATTATGTGAGCAGTACCTCCATGGCAGGCCCTGTATGTGACTCTGCAGGAGCTGCTGGGAATCAGCCGGGCCCCTCCCGTGTGCAGGAGCTCTGAGAGCACAGAGGGAGAGAGCCGTGGCCGCTGTCAGCCCAGCTCCTTCCCCAGAGCTCCAGCTGTCTGTGTTGCACATCACTCTACCTTCGGTTTAGTGGAGAAAAACAACAATGACCATTTATTATTATTGTCTTCATGGCCCTGGGGTTGACTGGTGCAAGGAGGTGATTCTTGCTTGGGACTCCTTATTTAATTACAGACAGGCAGTGGCTGGAGTCACCTTGAAGGCCTCTTAGCTCTCACACCTGGTGGTTTAAGTTGGCTGTTGGGTAGAACCCGTGAGGCTCTCCAAGTGGCCTGGGCTTCCTCACAGCATGGCCAATGGGTTCCAAGAATAAGTATCCCAAGAGAGCCAGGTAGGAGCTCTATCACCTCCTGAGACACAGGAAGGCACTAAAGTCACCACTGCCTTGCTCTATTGGTTGAGGCAATCACAAAGACCCACTCAGGCACAAAGGGAAGGCACAGAGATTCCACGTGATGGAGGAGTGGCAAGGCCTCACTGTGAGAAGAGTCTGCAGGACGGAAGAAAGTGTATGGCCATTTAGGCCGATCCAATCTGCCATACCCAGAGAGCCTGGGGTGGAGGAGGGAACTTTGTTTCTTGATTATCCTTTTTCTTCCTTCCTTCCTCCCTGTCTTTATTTATTTCTTCCTTCCTCCCCTCCTTTCCTCCCTCCTTCCCTCCTTCCCTCTTTTCTTTTATCCCCTTTCTCTCTCTCTTTCCTTTGCTTCTTCCCTCCCTCCTTTCTCCTCTCCCTCCTTCTCTCCCTCCCTCTCTCCCTCCCTCCCTCCTTCACTCCTTCTTTCCTTTCTGGCTTTCCTCCTTTCTCCCTCCCTCCCTCCTTCTCTTTCTTCCTCTTTGTTTCTTCCCTTCCTTCCTTCCTCCCTCCTTCCTTCTTTTCTTTCTTTCTTCCTTCTCTCCTTCCTGCCTCCCTCCTCCCTACCTGTCCCTGCCCATGCCAAGGCCAGGCTTGGTGGTAAAGCGTTCTTATTCACCCAGTTTCCTGAGATAGCTGCCAGGTCCATGTGGCTGCCAGATCAGCCCTCGAGGCAGAAACCATGGACACCTTGGCTCCTCAGCTGTCGAATCAGAGTAAGAGGAACAGCACAGGCCGTGCCTTCCTGATGCGATTGTTGTCATGAATGTAGGGACCAGAAAGAGCAGAATAGAGTCTGGCAACCTGGGTATGAATCCCAGCTCTTCCCATCCTAACTCTGTGCCTTAGGGACAAGAGCAACTCTAATACTAAGTATTTGCCAGGCCCAGGTCCTAGTGAAAGCTCTCCATGTGTATGTTCATACTTAAACTTATGACAACCCAAGGAAGGAAGGGAAGGGTGAATATCACAGTGCCCTTTCTTTAGATTAAGGAACAGAGGCTCAGAGAGGCTGAAATACTCATCTGAGGTCACAGAGCTAAGTGGCAGAGCCTAGGCCCATCCTACATGAAGTTTGAGCTGCGTTTTTCCCCCTCCCCACTGACCTACGCACATGGACACAAGGCTTCCTCATTGAGTACTACTGGGCTTATTCACACCCACCATCCAGGCTGGTTCTGAGAGAGATGGGGGGATGTCACATGGGGGGAGGTCACAATAGATGTCAGCCTGGACAGCCCTCTCTGTGCAGAGCAGAGCCAAGGTCCCAGAGCACTCAGAGCAGCCCATATCCCGGCGTTCCAGCAGCTCTGTGCCGTTTGCTTCCTCCCCTCCCCACCATTCCCCGCAGCCTCATTGCCTTAGTCCTCTGGGCTTTCCAAAGCAGCAGGGCTGGCAGGCTCCTCACTGCCCCCAGTGGGAGAAATGGCCTGGAAGGGCAACAGTACGAATGGCCATACTGAGACAATCGTATTTGCCAAGACCCTGACCCCCGTGAAGTTCTCACCTTGGTCAGCTCTCAAGTCAGTGTCCTCTACTAGTCTGAACCTGGCTCCCCTCTTCTTCCCCCCAATCGGGCTACTCCTGACACACTGACCTTCCTCTTTGCCAGTCTTCAAACCTTTCAAAGGCTTCTCCTCTCAGGGATTATACACTTGAACTTCTTGCTTCTCCACCCTGCCCTCCCCAGACATCCTTCACGTGTCTGTCTCTGCCTTTATGTCGCCTCTTCCATACAGCCCTCCCTGATCACCCTGCCTGAACTAGCCACCCTTACACCAGCTGCTTCTATCTCTTTACCTTGCTTTACTTCCTTCCATGGCTTTTATTTCTATTCCCACCTAAAAGTATGTCTTTATTATGTTTTTGTCTTTCTCCCCAATTGGAACAGTGGACAGTGGGCAGGGACAGTGTCCATCTTGTTCACTTCTGAATGTCCAGCATCAACCACATTGCCAGAACATGGTAGGATCCACCCAAATATTGCTGAATATATGAGTGAATAAAAAAAGAAAAAATTCCCTGTAGAAACTGACCAGGGCTACATAAAGGAGCCAAGAACCACTGCAGTCAATGAGAAGAGAGGGCTCTCCAGGATGTCACAGGGTGGGAGGGGCAGGGACAGATAGGTAAGGAATTGGTGGTGGGGGTGGCTCAGCAGCCCTGCCTGAGGACCCCCACATAACTGGAAGACCATCAGAGGCCTTGTCTGTTTCTGACGCCAGAGTCATTCCTCAGCCGTGGGAGAATCACAGGGGTAAAGTAAGGAATTGGGAGTCACATCCCAGTTTTGCAACTTGCAAGCTTTGTGCCAGTGAGACAATGAATTAACTACCCTCAGCCTCAATTTCTTTTTCTGTAAGGTGGTGTGAAAAACAAGGTAGCTTTTATGAGGATCAAATAGCAGGTGCGTGTCAAACTCTTACATTCGGTGGATGTGCATGTTGCAGAGGCCATCCTCATATTCACTGCCTTGGTCCTCTGGGAAGCAGGATCTGAAACCCAAAGCCTCATCTTTACCTGAGGGGATGACATTGCTCATCAGAATATGCTTTTTTCTTCTTTCATATGTTAAAAGAGTCTGTTTGTTTCAGGGGAAAAGCATAAGACCTGGCTCAGAACACTTGGGCAGAGTCTTAACCCTGTTGTGTGATTCCAGACCCATCACTTTGCCTCTCCAAGTCTTGCGTTCCGCATCTTCATTGAGATGAACAATGGTGCGCCGTCCCCTACACACACCACATTGAATTACATATTAGCCCTTTCTACTTAAAATTCTGCATCTTTCACTGGATCTTAATTTTATATTTATTTCCACAAAATAGAGAATCACTTTTTATAAATATTTCATGTATATATCTATATATATTTTATAAATTGTTATATCTACTTCTCAAATCTCAGATATTTACATATAGGGGGCAGCAGGGTGTGAGGTTGAAGAGAGGGGACTATGGAATTAGAAGGTGTAAGCTCAGATCACTTCTGTACATCCAGCATCAACAACAGTGCCAGAACATGGGTAGTTTCCTCAGAGAACCCCAAAATATTACTGAATATGAAGGAAGGAAGGAAGGAAGGAAGGAAGGAAGGAAGGAAGGAAGGAAGGAAGGAAGGAAGGAAGGAAGGAAGGAAGTGGCTCTGCTGTTTACTGGAGGTGACCTTGGAAAGGACAGGTGTGTTACCTTCTCTGCACCTCAGGTTTCATCATCTGAAAATGAGAAGGTATGAGGACCTACCTTATAGATTTGGTTTGAAGAGTAACTGACAAAAACTGACCAAAAAAATGTATTTGTGCATTGGACTTCATAACAGCATTGTATGTAATAGCCAAAAGGTGGAAAAAACCTTAATGTTCATGAATACACAAAATGTGGCATACACATACAACAAAATATTCTTCAGTATTCAAAAAGAAGGGAATTCTGGCACGTTATAACACAGATGAATTTTGAAGACATTACACTAAATTCAATACACCAGCAACAAAAGGACAGATATTGTAGTATTCCACTTATATAAGGTCCCTGGAGAAGTCAAATTCATAGAGACAAAAAGGAGGGTGATGGTTGCCAGGGGCTAGGAGGAGGGGGAATGAGGAGCTGGTGTTAAAAAGGTAAGGAGTTTCAGTTTTCAAAATGAAAAAAGTTATTTAGATGGACGATGGTGATGCTTGTATGACAACACGAATGCACTTAAAATAATTAAAATAGTAAATTTGATGTGATATATATATATATGTATACATATACGAATACATAAATAAAATATAAAACCTATGTAACATACTCACTTACTGTGGTGCCTGGCATAATGAATGTTAGGTTTAAAACTAAATAAATGAGATAAGATACCCTTTGCAAGAATGAGTGATGTCAAAGAGCTCTATAACCTGTAATGTGCCATCAAAATACATCAGGTTCCCACCATGCTTTACCTGCAAGGTGAGTTCTAGTGGTGGTGGATCGCACCCAATGTGACAGTCAGTAGCTTCTGGAAAGGTTTCCTTTCCCACCACTTCCCTGCACATCAGCTTCTCCGTCTCTCTGCTGATGGGCAGTGGATGCCCCTAGGAACTGATGCAGACAGGTGTTTGGGCACCCCGCTGTTGACAGGAAACCAGAAGCAAATCAGCCTCTAATTTGTTGGCTGATGAGTCCAGATCTTCATGATTCATGGCTTGTTGGATGTTGTGTTTCAAAGCAGAGCTCAGCAGTGTGTGGTTTTGGTGGTGTGGGAGAGAGGGCTTGCCTGAGTGTGGGGAATGTGGGGAATGCAGCCCACCACCCAGTCCTTGGAAGCCTCGCCAGTGTTACTGCTGATCCCAGGGCTGAAGCTGGGTTTGCAATTCAAGAACTGTGTCTATCCAGGAGGGAAAGCGGTCTGGACTCTCTGGCCAGCTTAAGGGAGATCAGAAATTCTCTTGTTTTTGAAAGATTTTATTCCTACCTGCTTCAAAAGAATGCTGCCACATCCACACTGGCACAGAACTACTCAGGTTCAGGGAGTGTCCTGGGGGTTTAATAACTTCCTTCTTTTCCTCTTAGGCACAGCCCAGGTCCAGGAGTCAGGAGACCTGGGTCCTGCCCTGCCACCTGCCATCGTGGTCCCAGGAAACTTGCAGAAACGCATCTACCTACCCTGTACCTCAATCGCCGGTACTGCAAAACTGGGACTCATCATTCAGATGCGAAGTGAGTTGAGGAAAGGAGAAGGTGCTGGTGATGAGGAAGAGATTTGGAATGAGAGTCAGGGTCACACTGGCCACAGCTTCTTCCATTCTTTACCTGAAGCTCCTTTTTTTTTTTGAAACGGAGTTTCGCTCTTGTTACTCAGGCTGGAGGGCAATGGCACGCTCTCGGCTCACCGCAACCTCCGCCTCCTGGGTTTAAGAAATCCTCCTGACTCAGCCTCCCGAGCAGCTGGGACTACAGGTGTGCGCCACCATGCCCAGCTCATTTTTGTATTTTTAGTAGAGAGCAGGTTTCACCGTGTTGACCAGAATGGTCTTGATATCTTGACCTCGTGATCCACCTGCCTCAGCCTCCCACAGGAAGTTTCTTTTTGATTGGAGAGGCTAACAAGTGAAAGAGGCAAGAGCATCAGCTCTGGAGTCCAGTGGCCTAGGTTTCAGATGCTGATGCTGCAACTTACTTACCTGTCTCAATTTCCCCATCTGCAAAACAGATTTAAAAAAACAAAAACAAAAGAACCCTACCTGCCTCATGTCATTAATTAACTAAGTTGACTTTTGTTAAGTGATCAGCACAGTGCCTGGCACATAGTAAACCACAGGTGAGTGGATGGTTTCCTCGTCCCTGTTGCATTTGACATAGGACTTGGCTTAGTAGAGAGCTCTCTCTTCCCTGAATCTGCGTGGCTCTGGGATGTGGTCTAGCAGAAACAAGTCTCAAGGGCTGGTGGGGATTGGGTAGAAAAAAGATTGTGAAACAATGATCAAAAGAAAGCTGCCTTGGAGATTTTCTTTCTTTTTTTTTTAACATAAATAGTGGTTTAATAAACAATAATTTCTACTATTTGATCAATAACATTCTTAAGTGAAATGTGAAATGCATATGGTCCTTCTTTCCTTCTTTTCTTTTCTTTCTTTCTCTTTCTTTCTTTTCTTCCTTCCTTTCTTTCTCTCTCTCTCTCTCTGTCTTTCATTTTCTTTTTTTGACAGAGTCTTCCTCTTGTTGCCCAGGCAGGAGTGCAGTGGCACAATCTTGGCTCATTCCAACCTCTGCCTTCCAGGTTCAAACGATTGTCCTGCCTCAGCCTCCTGAGTAACTGGGATTACAAGTGCCCACCACCACACTTGGCTAATTACTGTAATTTTAATAGAGACTGGGCTTTACTGTGTTGGCCAGGCTGGTCTCGAACTCCTGACCTCAGGTGATCCACCCACCTCAGCCTCCCAAAGTGCTGGGATTACAGGCATTTCTTTCTCTGAAAATGCATAATAGTAAACAATACAATTGCCACTAGTATAGTTTGGTGTCCCTGCCGTTATCCATGAAAGGCACCAACAGTTTTTTCATCACTATATGTATGTGTGTGTGTATATATATATATATATATATATATATACACGTATATATATATATGTATATATATACACGTATATATATATGTATATATATATATATATGCACATATTTAATTGCACATTGGGTTCCAGGGTTCATATGAAGAACATGCAGGATTGTTGCATAGGTACATACATGGCAATGTGGTTTGCTGCCTTCATCCCCATCATCTACATCTGGTATTTCTGCCCATGTTATCCTTCCCCGCCCTCCCTACCCCCAATGTCCCTCCCCTATTCCCCCCTGCAACAGATGTCAGTGAGTCATGCTCCCCTCCCTGTGTCCATGTGTTCTCATTGTTCAACACCTGCCTATGAGTGAGAACATGCGGTGTTTGGTTTTCTGTTCTTGTGCCAGTTTGCTGAAAATGATCATTTCCAGATTCATCCATGTTCCTACAAAAGACACTAACTCATCGTTTTTTATGACTACATAGTATTCCATGGTGTATATGTGCCACATTTTCCTTGTTCAGTCTATCATCGATGGACATTGGGGATGGTTCCAGGTCTTTGCTATTGTAAACAGTGCCACAGTGAACATACGTGTGCATGTGTCTTTATAATGGAATGATTTAGAATCCTTTGGATATACACCGAGTAATGGGATTGCTGGATCAAATAGATATTCTATCTCTAAGTCCTTGAGGAATCACCACACTGTCTTCCACAATGGTTGAACTAATTTACACTTCCACCAACAGGGTAAAAGTGTTCTGTTTCTCCACATCCTCTCTAGCATCTGTTGTCTCCAGATTTTTTAATGATCGCCATTCTAACTGGCGTGAGATGGTATCTCAATGTAGTTTTGATTTGCATTTCTCTAATGACCAGTGATGACAAGCATTTTTTCATATGTTCATGGGCATGATATATGTCTCCTTTTGAAAAGTGTCTTTTCATGTCCTTCACCCATTTTTGAATGGGTTTGTTTGTTTTTTTCTTATAAATCTGTTTTAGTTCTTTGTAGACTCTGGATATTAACCCTTTTTCAGATGGGTAGATTGCAAAAATTTTTTTCCATTATCTTGGTTGCCAGTTCACTCTAATGAATGTTTCTTTTGCTTAACAGAAGCTCTGAAGTTTAATTAGATCCCATATGTCTATTTTGGCTTTTGTTGCCAATGCTTTTGGTGTTTTAGTCATGAAGTCCTTGCCTATGCCTATATCCTGAATGGTTTTGCCTAGGTTTTCTTCTAGAGTTTTTAAGGTGTTAGGTCTTATGTTTAAGTCTTTAATCCATCTGGAGTTCATTTTAGTGTAAGGTGTGAGGAAGGGATCCAGTTTCTGCTTTCTGCACATAGCTAGCCAGTTTTCCTAACACCATTTATTAAACAGGGAATTCTTTCCCCATTGCTTGTTTTTGTAAGGTTTGTCAAAGATCAGATGGTTGTAGATGTGTGGTGTTGTCTCCAAGGTCTCTGTTCTGTTCTATTGGTCTATATCTCTGTTTTGATACCGGTACCATGCTGTTTTGATTACTGCAGCCTTGTAGTATAGTTTGAAGCCAGGTAGCATGATGCTTCCTGCTATGTTCTTTTTGCTTAGAATTGTCTTGGCTATGCAGGCTCTCTTTTGACTCCATATGAAGTTTAAGGTGGTTTTTTCCAGTTCTGTGAAGAGGGTCATTGAATCTATTAATTACTTTGGGCAGTATGGCCATTTTCACAATATTGATTCTTCCTAACCATGAGCATGGAATGTTTTTCAATCTGTTTGTGTCCTCTCTTATTTCCTTGAGTAGTGGTTTTTATTCTCCTTGAAGAGGTCCTTCACACATCCTTTGCTAAATTGTATTCCTAGGTATGTTATGCTCTTTGTGGCAATTGTGAATGGAAGTTCATTCTTGATTTGGCTCTGTTACTGGTGTATAGGAATGCTTGTGATTTTTGCACATTGATTTTGTATCCTGAGACTTTGCTGAAGTTGCTTATCAGTTTCAGGAGATTCTGGGCTGAGACGATGGGGTCTTCTAGATATACAATCATGTCGCCTGCAAATAGAGACAACTTGACTTCCTCCTTTCCTAATTGAATACCCTTTCTTTCTTTTTCTTGCCTTATTGCTCTGGCTAGAAATTCCAATACTATGTTGAATAGGAGTGGTGAGAGAGGGCATCCTTGTCTAATGCCAGATTTCAAAGGGAATGCTTCCAGTTTTTGCCCATTCAGTATGATATTGGCTGTGGGTTTGTCATAAATAGCTTTTATTATTTCGAGATATGTTCCATTGATACCTAGTTTATTGAGAGTTTTTTATCATAAAGGGCTGTTGAATTTTGTCAAAGGCCTTCTCTGCCTCTATTGAGATAATCATGTGGTTTTGGTCTTTGGTTCTGTTTATGCGGTTGATTAAGTTTATAGACTTGTGTATGTTGAACCAGCCTTGCATCACTGGGATGAAGCCTACTTGATGGTGATGAATAAGCTTTTTGATGTGCTGTTGCAATCAGTTTGCCAGTATTTTATTGAAGATTTTTGCATCTATGTTCATCATGGATATTGGCCTGAAGTTTTCTTTTTTGAGTATCTGCCGAGTTTTAGTATCAGGATAATGTTGGTCTCATAAAATGATTTGGGAAGGATTCCGTCTTTTTGGATTGTTTGGAAGAGTTTCAGAAGTGGTACCAGCTCTTCTTTGTATGTCTGGTAGAATTTGGCTGTGAACCCATCTGGACCTGGGCTTTTTTGGTTGGTAGGCTACTAACTGCTGCCTCACCTTCAGTCCTTCTTATTGGTCTATTTAGGGTTTCTACTTCTTCCTTGTTTAGGCTTTGGAGGGTGAAAGTGTCCAGGAATTTATCCATTTCTTCCAGGTTCAGTGATTTATGGGCATAGAGTTGTTTGTAGTAATCTCTGATGGTAGTTTGTATTTCTGTGGAATTGGTGGTGATATCCCTTTTATTGCATCTATTTGATTCTTCTCTCTTTTCTTTTTTATTAATCTGGCTAGCAGTCTGTCTATTTTGTTGATCTTTTCAAAAAACCAGCTCCTGGATTTATTGATTTTTTTTGAAGTTTTTTTTTGTCTCTATCTCCTTCAGTTCTGCTCTGATCTTAGTTGTTTCTTGTCTTCTGCTAGCTTTTGAGTTTTTTTGATCTTGCTCCTCTAGCTCTTTCAATTTTGATGATAGGGTGTTGATTTTAGATCTTTCCTTGCTTCTCATTTGGGCATTTATTGCTATAAGTTTCCCTCTAGACACTGCTTTAAATGTGCCCCAGAGATTCTGGTATGTTGTGTCTTCATTCTCATTGAGATGTTTTGAAGAACATTTTTATTTCTGCCTTCATTTCATTGTTTATCCAGTCAACATTCAAGAGCCAGTTGTTCAGTTTCCATGAAGTTGTGTGGTTCTGAGTTAGTTTCTTAATGCTGAGCTCTAATTTGATTGCACTGTGGTCTGAGAGACTGTTTATTATGATTTCCATTCTTTTGTGTTTGCTGAGGAGTGATTTACTTCCAAATTATGTGGTCAATTTTAGAGTAGGTGTGATGTGATCATGAGAAGAATGTATATTCTGTGAATTTGGTGTGGAGAGTTCTGTAGATGTCTATTAGGTTTGCTTGGTCCAGATCTGAGTTCAAGTCCTGGATATCCTTGTTAATTTTCTGTCTCGTTGATTTGTCTAATAGTGGCAGTGGAGTGTTAAAGTTTGCCACTATTGTTGTGTGGGAGTGTAAGTCTCTATGTATGTCATTAAGAACTTACTTTATGTATCTGGGTGCTCTTGTATTGGGTGCATATATATTTAGGATCATTAGCTCTTTGTGTTGCATTGATCCTTTTACCATTATGTAATGCTCTTCTTTGTCTCTTTTGATCTTTGTTGGTTTAAAGTCTATTTTATCAAAGACTAGGATTGCAACTGCTGCTTTTTTTTTTCTCCATTTCCTTGGTAAATCTTCCTCCATTCCTTTATTTTGAGCCTATTTGTGTCCTTGCATGTGAGATGGGTTTCCTCGATACAGCACACCGATGGGTTTTGACCTTTTATACAATTTGTCAGTCTGTGTCTTTTGATTGGGACATTTAGTCCATTTACATTTGAGGTTAATATTGTTATGTGTGCATTTGATCCTGTATTTTGATGCTAGCTGGTTGTTTTGCCTGTTAGTTGACATACTTTCCTCATTTCGTTGATGCTCTTTACCATTTGGGACATTTTTGGAGTGGCTGGTACTGGTTGTTCTTTTCTATGTTTAGTGCTTCTTTCAGGAGCTCTTGTAAGGCAGACCTGGTGGTGACAAAATCTCTCAGCAATTGCTTGTTCATAAAGGATTTTATTTCTCCTTTGCTTATGAAGCTTAGTTTGGCTGGATATGAAATTCTAGGTTGAAAGTTCTTTTCTTTAAGGATGTTGAATATTGGCCCTGACTCTCTTCTGGCTTGTAGGGTTTCTGCTGAGATATCCACTGTGAGTCAGATGGGCTTTCCTTTGTGGGTAACCCGACCTTTCTCTCTGGCTGCTCTTAGCATTTTTTCCTTCATTTCAACCCTGGTGAATCTGATGATTATGTGCCTTGGGGTTGCTCTTCTTGAGGAATATCTTTATGGTGTTCTCTGTATTTCCTGGACTTGAATATTGGCCTGCCTTGCTAGGTTGGGAAAGTTCTCCTGGATAATATCCTGAAGAGTGTTTTCCAGCTGGAATTCATTCTCTCCATCACATTCAGGTCCACCTATCAAACATAGATTAAGTCTTTTCACATAATCCCATATTTCTTGGAGGCTTTGTTTATTTCTTTTCACTCTTTCTTCTCTAATCTTGCTTTCTCATTTTATTTCATTGAGTTGATCTTCAATCTCTGATATCCTTTCTTCCGCTTGGTTGATTTGGCTATTGAAACGTGTGTATGCTTTACGAAGTTCTCATGTTGTGTTTTTCAGCTCAATTAAGTCATTTATATTCTTCTCTAAGCTGTTTATTTTTGTTAGCATTGAAAAATGTTTCATCAAACCTTTTTTCAAGGTTCTTAGTTTCTTTGCATTGGATTAGAACATGTTCTTTTAGCTCAGAGAAGTTTGTTATTACCCACCTTCTGAAGCCTATTTCTGTCAATTCACCAGATTCATTCTCCATCCAGCTTGGTTCCCTTGCTTGTGAGGAGTTGTGATCCCTTGGAGGAGGAGAGGCGCTCTGGTTTTGGGTGTTTTCATCCTTTTTGCACTGGTTTCTTCCCATCTTTGTGGATTTATCTACCTGTGGTCTTTGTAGTTGGTGATTTTTGGATGGGGTCACTGGGTGGATGTCCTTTTTGTTGATGATGAAGTAATTTCTTTTTGTTTTTTAGTTTTCCTTCTGACAGTCAGGCCCCTCTGCTGTAGGACTGCAGAGGTCCACTCTATCCTGCTTGCCTGGAGATCACCTGTGGTAGCTGTAGAACAGTAAGGGTTGCTGCCAGTTTCTTCTTCTATTATCTTCATCCCAGAAGGATACCAGCCAGATGTCAGCCTGAGCTCTCCTTTATGAGGTGTCTCTTTGGATATGCAGGAGTCAGGGAGCTGCTTAAGAAGACAGTCTGTCCCTTATAGGAGCTCAAGTGCTGAGCTGTTGGCTCCATTTTTCCATTCAGAGCTGCTGGGCAGGTATGTTTATGTCTGCTGCAGTGGAACTCATAACCACCTTTTTTCCCAAGTGCTCTGTCCTGGGAAGGTGGGGCTCTATTTATAAGTTCTTGATGTGCTGCTGCCTTTTTTCAGAGATTCCCTTCCCAGCTAGGAGGTAGCCTAGTCACAGTCTGCCTGCGGCAGCGTTGCTGAGCTGCTGTGGGTTCTGCCCAGCTGCTGTGTGAACTTCCTTGTGGTTTTGTTTACAGAAGTATAGTCAGAACTGCCTCAGTAACGGTGGACTGCCTCGGTAATGGTGGACTGCCTCAGTAGTGGTGGATTGCCTCAGCAAAGGCGGACTGCCTTGGTAATGGTGGACACCCTTCCTCCCACAGAGCTGGACTGTCCCGGGTCCAGCTGTGCTTGCTGTGAAACTCAATCCAGAATATTTCAGATTGCTGGTCTTTGTGGGGGTGGGACCTGCTGAGCCAGATCACCTGGCTCCCTGTTTCAGCCCCTTTTTTTTTTCAGTTGAATGGGTGGCTCAGTCATCCAAGCATTCCAGGCTTCAGTTGAAATGCCTGCCCGGATTTGTGTGAGTTTTTGTGCAGAGACCCACTGCACTGGCTGAAATAGCTGTGCTGGAAACTCATGGCACTTTTCAGCCTGGGAATCTCCTGGTCTGTGGGCAGTAATAACTCTTTTGGAAATGCAGTGATCACTCACCCTCTGCATTGTTCTCACTGGGGACTGCACTCCAGAGCTGTTCCTATTTGGCCATCTTGGATTTCCCCCCCTCCCCCCTCCACCCCGGATATTTTCTAAAAGGTTCTCACATACTTTTAATTAACTTCCATGAGGGGAGGGCAGAAATCAAATTAATAAGTCAGAAGGGAATGCTGCCATTTAGGGAAAGAAATGAGCTTTGATGTGAAACCATCTTCAGTTCAGATCAACTCTCTAGCTGTGTGGCTTTAGGAAAGTTGTTTAACCTCTCTGAGCCTCAGTTTCTGTATCCAAAACGTGTGGATAGCAATCCTTTCCATTCAGGGTTCCTGTGAGAATTAACTGAGATGATGTAAGTCAATCTCTAGCTCAGCCCTTTTGTCTTAAATTAAATATGTCCACAAAATTTTGCAGCTCCTCCTATCAAGAGGTGAAGTTTATTTTCCCGTTGCTGAATATCAGCTGACCCTGTGAGTGGCGTTGACCAGAAGAATGTAGTAGAGGTGACATCATGCAACTAAACCTTAAGGGACATGCAACTTTCACTGGAAGCACCAGAGACCACAGATCAGGAAACTGGTCTAGCCTCCCAGGAAGGAGCATCGGGGTGTCCAGTCAAGTGTCCCAGCACAGCTGCTAGACATGTGCCTGAGGGCATCTGGGGACCTTCCAGCTGAGACAAGCAGAAAATTATACAGCCAACTTACAGAATTATAAGCAATTCTGGCTGATTTAAGTCATCATGTTTTGCAGGGATATTGTGTTATATAGCAGAGGCTACTTGAAACAGTCTGCAATATAGACATGTTGAATTGAATAACTGTAGAAGTGAAAATCCCTTGAAAAATACAGCACATGCTTTTAAGCACAAGCTGCTATTATTATTCATACTGAATAGTTATAATAAGAATACAATAAGAGGTAACAATGTAACAATCATAGTCGTTTGATGCCTTCTTATTTCCTGTCCCCTGGGAGAAAACCACAGTCAGCTGGAACAGGATTTGACAGGCTCAAATAAGCAGCAACCTTCTTTGCACACAAACATCTTATATCTCTCTGTCTTTTCCTGTGTGTAATAGCTCTGCATCGTCTCACTGGGCCACCTGGGATGGTGCCACAATTCCTATTAATATTGCCATACGTGGCAGCATTGCACTCGAGTGCCACGCTCTCAGCTGCCTGTGTGTGGCACAGCGCCTATTTTTAGTGTTTTACATCTATAATTATGTATGTTTCACTGCCTCTCAAATGCATATTTGCTCTGGGGAGAGGTTATGCTTATGTAATCTCCGCTATTTTTGATAGGACAAAATGTGTTATACCAACCTGCTAAGTCTCATTCAACTAGAGCAAACAGTCCAACAGTCTCTTCTTCACTCAAATTCCCCTGTAAGCAGAAGTGATATTTGAGCCATTTGGAGTACTAGTAAAGCATTGTCACTGACAAAGCGAAATAGTACCAGCCATTACATCACATTGGTGTTTATAGCTCTGTTCTTAAGGGCCACTTTAGTCTACAAATCTATTCATGATTTTTACGAATTAACATTCCCTGCAAGGAAACCAGTCAACTGGGGAGGGGAGCTTCGTGTAATTCTGGTGTTATCTGGATGACATCAGCCTTGCTAAATGACTGAATCCATTTCCTAAAGTGTAATGTCCTTGGCCAAGAAGTTTCTTTCTCCAATGGAGTTTTCTAGCTCAGAAGGAAGAAGAACTGGCAAAGTCAAGACCAACTTGGTAGGCCTCAGTGAGGGAGATCTGGGACCCAGGCCTAGCAGATGGAGCAGGTAACCTGGGGGAGGCCCCCACTATGGGGATGCTGCAGAGATCCTGGCAGGGAGATGGGTGCAGGTCAAAGCAGCTGAGCAGCTGGCAGTGGGAAGCAAGCAGATAGGAGCAGGATCTCAGGCCTGCAGAAACCAGATAATAAGATGCCCCAGGAAAGGGAATTCCACCTAGGGGAAACACAGTCTTTTACTCATTTACTCACTCATTCTTGCATTCAGTGGACATTGACAGAATTGTCTACTGGGAGGCATACACTGCCCTAGTTGCCAGGGAAACAGATAAAAACATCTAGCTTACTTACAAGTTATCTGTTTTTCCCTATGTATTAAAATGTTCAGGTGGAAAACTTAGAAAATACAGAAAAGAGTAAAGAAGAAACTACTTTCTGGATTGTCATTTCTCAGAGACCATCCTTGTTCATGTCTGGCTTATTTTCTGACTTGTACATAGTATATACTTTTTAACCTCAGAATTGGGATTGTATGATATCAACTATTTTTCACTCAGTATTATATTTCCAGAAGCTTCTTATACCTCTAATAGTCTTTGTGAATATGACTTTTAATGGATGCAGAGAATCTGATTTTGGGGACTTGCTATAAATTATTTAATGGCCCTCAATACTCATAAATGTTGTCTCCAAATAAAAAATTTTGTATCCCCTTAAAATTGTCATTTATGGCTGGGCATGGTGGCTCATGCCTGTGAACCTAGCAGTTTGGAAGGCCAAGGTGGGTGGATCACCTGAGGTCAGGAGTTCGAGATAAGCCTGGCCAACACGGCGAAACCCATACTGAGAATGCAAAAATGAATGCAGTATGGTGGCACATGCCTGTAATCCCAGCTACTCAGGGGGCTGAGGCAGGAGAATAGTTTAAATCCCAGGAGGCGGAGGTTGCAGTGAGCTGAGATTGCCCCACTGCACTCCAGCTTGGGTGACAGAATGAGACTCCATATCAAATAAAAAAAAAATTGTCATTTATATGACACAAAAACATGCCATCTAGTACCTTCAAAAAAAATGAAACTAAATAGAATGGTGGTCTCTTCTACTGGAGAAGTATATCAGAACATGAGTGAAAGTTATAGTACTATATCAAATAACCTTAATTAGCTCTAGTTTGTAAAAAAGATTTCAAACTACCATACTTTTTCATACATTATTGTCATTATTATAACTATCAAGATGATAATCATCATCATTGGCAAGAGTACAGAGATATGAACACTTACATATGTCTATTGAGAGTTCAAATTCCATTATGTTAAAAGATTTTAAAATGCTCAGACCCAGCATTCACCTTCTAAGAATTTAAGAAATTAATATTAAATATGTGTACAAAAATTTATGAAAAACAATATTTATATCAGCATGATTTTTGTGCTTAATACATAGTAACTTCTAAAAATGGAAGCTATAATTACCAGTACTAGCATCACCAATTCCTTTTCCAGCCCCATCTGGCTTTTAGAATAAGAATATTATAATTAATACATTTTACATTGGGTGTCATCTCTTTCCAGAATTATTTTTTGACACTTGCATTGTTTTATAATCATGTTAACTGCAATTATTGAGAAATTAACTTTAAATTTTTTGATTCTCTATTAAGAAATGTTTCTTTTATATTGCTTTTCCTCACATCTGAATTATTTATTTTGCTTCATTTTTCAGCCACCTGGAACATTTCTTTGATGATTTTTGTTTTCAAGATGGAATAGTCACAACAAATGCTGCTTGTGACTCCATCCCCATAAGATTACCCACACACTTTGGGAGGGCTATGACTGGGATTGCAGACACCACCCCAGGAGCAGGAGCACAAAAACAATTACAAATATACAAAATTGGTACCTTGGCTCCATATAGTCTTAGTTACCAATATCAATCCTTTGAAAGTCTTTGGATTTTGATAACATTTTATCTTAGAATTTGCTAAGAAGTATGACCTAGTGCAATTTCTTTCTTTCTTCTTTTGTAGGTAGTTTGAGTGTTTCTACCCCCACCCCAGGGGACTAAATGATTATAGGGTTTTACATTTTTTGTTCTTGAAATGCAAACATTTTAGCCATCTATGTATCGAAGAACTCTTAGAGGGGACAGAAAATCTTTTCTTAGAGGGCAATACGGCTTTCTAAGCAGGTCATAGGGTCTGTAGTGGCAAGCACGCGATTCTGCTGCTATAGCAGGAAACCCACCAGGAACAAAGCATAAATGAGCAGGCATGGCTATGTTCCAATAAAACTTTATTTACAAAAGCAGGAAAACAGCCTTCTGGGCAGTTTGCCTCTATATTCTACAGACACAAGTCTTGCTTCAGCTCGGGGAAATTTTCTGTCACATCTTGAGTTATTTTTTCTCTTTCATTTGCTCTGTTGCCACCATTTACAATCTTACATAGTGAGTTGATCTTTACATCTAGCTTCCTTTCTCCTTCTTCTTTCTCTCTCTCTGTTCTCATTTTCTCCATTTCTTGTCTTGTTTTCACTGATTCTGGGAGGATTTCTTGAGTTCACTTCTAAATTTACAGATTCTGCTTTCTGTTCCATTCAATCTGCTTTGTACTGCCTTCATAGCACTAACAAATTTCCATGATTATGCTTTTCTTTTTTTTTTTTAAATTGCATTTTAGGTTATAGGGTACATGTGAAGAACATGCAAGATTGTTGCATGGGTACACACATGGCAGTGTGATTTGCTGCCTTCCTCCCCATCACCTATATCTGGCATTTCTCCCCATGTTATCTCTCCCCAACTTCCCACCCCCCGCTGTCCCTCCCGTATTTTCCCCCAACAGACCCCAGTGTGTGATGCTCCCCTCCCTGTGTCCATGTGTTCTTATTGTTCAACACCTGCCTATGAGTGAGAACATGCAGTGTTTGATTTTCTGTTCTTGTGTCAGTTTGCTGAGAATGATGGTTTCCAGGTTCATCCATGTCCCTACAAAGGACATGAACTCATCGTTTTTTATGGCTGCTTAGTATTCAATGGTGTATATGTGCCACATTTTCCTTGTCCAGTCTATCATCGATGGGCACTTGAGTTGGTTCCAGGTCCTTGCTATTGTAAACAGTGCTGGTATGAACATACGTGTGCATGTGTCCTTATACTAGAATAATTTATAATCCTTTGGATACATACCCAGTAATGGATTGCTGGGCCAAATGGAATTTCTATTTCTAAGTCCTTGAGGAATCGCCACACTGTCTTCCACAATGGTTGAACTAATTTACACTCCCACCAGCAGTGTAAAAGTGTTCCTATTTCTCCACATCTTCTCCAGCATCTGTTGTCTCCAGATTTTTTATTATGCTTTTCACTGAGAAACTTTCTTTCTGGATTTCAGGGATTTCCATTAAAAGAAACAATATCTCTAATATTATGGGAAATACCAGCATTAGAGATAATTTTTACCCTTGTTTATCGGTACAGTTTTACATCATAAGAGAGTGTTTTGATTTCTCAAAATAAGCTCTGTTTCTCAAATCACAGAACATTTTCCTACCTCTGTTAAATTTTCTTTTATTGTACCTATTGGCAGGGGGAAAACTGTTGATCCATTGTTACAACTTGAGAATGATTCTATTAGAAACTCATTTAAATATGTTACTCACAGAAGGGAAAGGACTTCTTGGTCTATTCTGTAGGTATTTTTCTAGTTTGGAGGTCCAGTTGACTACGAGGAACAGAAAGTGCATGAGTGGGAAGGTCAACGTGCAGCAGGAAAATGCACCATTTCCTGGAGGTTTCTTTTCACCCTGTGCAGGCATCAGGGCAGCAGCATCTGCAGTCATCTGCGGGGCTCTGAGATTTGCTCTCTCCACTGCTCGGGACCCTCTCCTGCTCGTCCTCACCTAGCCTTTCCAGTGAGAACTCCATTTGCTTTCCTATTGAGGTAGGAGGCAGAACTTGACTTGGAGGTGGATCTTGGACCCCAGACCTAATTGAGGATTAGCTAAAACAGGTCAGGGCAGAAGCACCTCCCCATAAGACACACCCATCAGTGTGCCATGTCAGTTTATCAGTGCCATGGCAACACCCAGAAGTTACCTCCCTCTTCCATGGCAACACCTGACAACTCAGAAGTTCTAGAACTTTCTGCATGGACCACCCCTTATTTTGCATATAATTAAAACTGTATATAATATAAAATTGAATATAGTAAAGCTGTGAGTACAGCAGTGCTTCTAAGCTGCAAACTCTGGGCACATCACTTATAGGGCAGCCCTGGCCTGTCTGCTGCTGTATGCTGCTGCTTCAATAGAAGTGGCTGGCCTTAAATTCTTTCCTGGGGGACGCCAAGAACCCTCCTTGGCTAAGCCTCATTTGGCGGCTTGCCTGTCCTGCATCAATATGGCAGAAAGATTTATTATGGTCCAGGACATGTATTTATATGCCATGACTGTACTAACAGCCCCAAATCAGGGCACCAAATCCTTGCTTTCATTGAGTCTCCTCAGCAATAGCTGTTTTTTTCTTCCCACACTATTTATACCACATGAAGCCTGATGTGAGTGGTGCTCTTGGCTGTTTTCTATTGGGGCAGTGGGACAATTCCTACCAATTACCCTGAGGTCCACCCTAGTAAATAACATGAACCCAACGAGGAGGGGATTTGCAGCTCTTGGGGAATCTCCTCCACTTCTGTAAGGGCCTTCCTGTGTCTGCATGAGAAGGCAGCCTTCCTTCAGCCACTTTCCTTCTCCATCATGTCCTTTAGAGGGAAGTACTCAAGTTTCTAGGTTATCCATGGCTTACAGAGGTTTCTTCCTTTCTTTCTTTCTTTCTTTGTTTTTGTTTTTTAATTTGTCATAATAAGGTTTGGAGAGGCAAGGGAATTAAACAGATAAACTCTAATCACTCTCTGGAAATGGAATCCACAGTTTCTTCTTGATTCCTTCTGACAACTTGAATTAACAGACTTGGAAACTTTTCTCTTGCTTCCCGCAGTAACTCAATTCGGCTGGGAGGCACTTGTGGTCCCCTTGTTCAGAGCAGTTCTGTCTTCTCAGACGCCTGTGATTTTTCTTTGTTTGCTTTAACCCATTGCTAGGAGTTAACCCATTGCTAGGAGTTCTGTCAGCGATTGTGTGGGTCCCTGTGTGAATGATTTAGGCCAGGACGATGGGAGAAGGGAATGGATTACATCGGATGGAGTTCTGTTTGGCTGATTGGAAAATCTAGACTCTGAAGGAAGAAGAGGGAGCTAGATGAGGCCGTGGTAAGAGGTCAGCGTGGATGGGAGGGGTGGCAGAAAGTTTAGACTCCCTGCTCAAGGTTCCTTTTCTGTGTTTGGTATTTGCATTGGGGCGCCTTTCTATTGCAAACACAAAGCCCACCTTAGAGGGAGTTAATTGAGGAAGGGAAACAGAGGGATAGTTCTAGTTTCAAGTAGAGCTGAATTTAAACTACAAATTCTTTGAGAATCCAGTTTCTATCACTTCCATGTGCTTTCTGCTATATGAGATTGATTCTCAGGCTCACTGTAGTGGCCCCTAAAACTTCTGGGTGATAAAGTGGCTGTATCAGCCCCAGCCTCATCCCTCCCCCCACAACCAGCTCAATTTCAACAGCATAGAGCTTGGATCTTTTCCTTGGTTTTCATTAAACATTTTTTTTATTAATAACAGCTTTATTGAGATGTAATTCACATACCATACAATTCACCCACTTAAAGTAAAATTTAGTGGTTTTAATATATTCATGGAATTATGCAAATCGGCACAATCAATTTTAAAACATTTTCATTGCCTCAGAAAGAAACCCCATTCCCATTAGCAGTCACCCCCCCATCCCCCTCTCCCCCAGCCCTAGGCAACCAGGAATCTACTCTCTGTCTCTATGGATCTGCCTTTCCCGAACATTTCACACAATGGGTGGTCCTTTGCAATGAACTTCTTCCACTTGGCACGATGTTTGAGAGGTTCAGTTACGTTGCAGCACGTGTCTGAATCTTATTGCTTTTCGTGGCTGAATAATACTCCACTGCATGGATACATCATATTTTGTTTATATGTTCATTGGTCTAAAGATACTTGGTTTATTTCCACCTTTTGCCTATTACAGTGCTGCTGGAAACATTTGTGTGCATTATGTGAACATTTGGTTTCATTTCTCTAGGGTGTGTACTTAGGAGTGGAATTGCTGGGTGATATAATTCACATTTTGAGGAACTACCTTTTTTTCCAAAGCAGGTACACTATTTTATACTCTCACCAGCAGTGTCTAAGGGTTCAGCTTATCTACTTCCTTGCCAGTCTTGTTCTGATCTATCTATTTGGCTGTAGCTATGCTTATGTTGTGAAGTCAGATCTTATTGTGGACTCCCACTAAACTTTTGAAAGCCATTTTGATTGGACCATGTTGGGTGGTGAGACCATTCCTGAATCAATCTCTGTGTCAAGGTCCATTTTGTGCGGGATTGACCAGACCTGGGCCAATAGCTTCATCCTGGGGATCCTTCTAGACCACGTGGACCCAGAATGAAGAAAAGGGTTGACTCCAAGTTCCAAAATCAGCGTCACTACAAGGGTAAGAGTAGCTGGCATGCTGGGAAAATGAGAATTCATGTCTACTAAAGTTCAGCAGCCAGCAGTGTGCTGGGGCTGTGCCCTGACCCAGTCCTGGATGAAAATGGGCTTCAGGGTTTAATCCCAAGGAATTGCTGCTCTGGGTGTCCCCTTCACTGTGCTCCTGGCACCATGGCCACTTATCCATGGCACTGACCAGTTCTAGAAGCTTTAGCCCACTCTCACCTCCAGTTCTTACCCCAGCAAGGCTGTTGATGAGGATCTGAAAAGACAGTTTTGAAATGTTTATCAAACAGACTCCTCCTTCCCATTTTGGAAATAATGAATTCTTCAATATGGCCCATCTGCCGTGTATCTAACAGATGTTCCTCAGACCTTCTGGCCTGTAAATACCACCCTTCACTAATATCCAGTATGGATAAGATTTTTCTTCTTTTTATATACAGTTGGTCATTTTCTGAGGAATCTTGGAAGACAGGTGTATGTTTCTGTTGTTGTCTTCCTGCACTGGAGAAGTAACTCCAACGTGTTTCCTGGAAATGGCTTATGACTCAACCAATCTATTTCAAGACTGGGTTAAAAATGATGCTACTTCTACAAAAAATAAAAAATTAGCCAGGCACGGTGATGTGTGCTTGTAGTCCCAGCTACTTGGGAGCCTAAGGCAGGAGAATCGGCTGAACCCAGGGAGTGGAGGTTGCAGTGAGTCAAGATCACGTCACTGCATTCCAGCCTGGGGGACAGAGCATTTTTTTTTTTTTCAAAAGAAAAGTAATGCTATTTCAAAACACATCATGTATCACTGGACACTCTCCACATAGTCAATAACATAACAGAAATCAGCTGTCACCTATTGAATGTTTACTACATGGTGGGCACTACGGAAGACAGTTTCATGTATTACCTCATTTAATCATCAAATCCTCATGTTATTCTCACATTATAGATGAGGAAACTGAAGCTCAGAGAGGTTAAGTGACTTATCAAAAGTCACACAATAAACTACAACAATTCACATGTAGTGCTAGAATTTGTAAATGACCCTACCTGCCACTGTGATCTTCCCATCACTATATCCACCCAGACCTTCTTCCAATCCTGCAGAGCCTCCTTGTGAGTATAAGAAACCCATCCCCCAACCTGCTCTTTCCTGGTTTGGCCATCATCGGGGTCTGCCTGGCTTCTTGAGTACTCTACTCTCTGGCTCCCTGACCCCAGTCTTCCTTCCTTCAATCCATCCTTTGCCCTCTAGCCAACTTTCTCTAGTGCAACGCTGATTGTATCACTACCTGATTCAAAAGCCTTCCAAGCCAAGAGCTGGAAACTCCTCAGTGCAGGGCATGCACAGGCTCCTGTGATGCCATCTCTCTTGCTGCCCCCACACCCTCTGCTCTGCTGCTCATGTGAACTGTTTGCAAGTCCACCTGTGCACCATGCTGCTTCTCACTTCTGTCTTTGCACCACTAGTCATTTTGTCTTCGTACCTCTGTCCCTGCCCCTCACCAGTTTCACTCCTCCGTGCCCTTCATTCTTCAAGGCCAAATCTACGTAGCAGCCTGCAGAAGAAGACACTTCTTCAAAACCACCACGTAGACACAGCTGCCAGGTCTTTAAGCAGGAATTCCATGGCGTTGTAGCTTCGAATCCCACCAGCCTACCTGGTTGACCCACTTACTAGGCTGTCCTCAGAGCAGGGAATAGAAAGACTGCTATGGTCATCTGGTCGACCTGAGACCCTTTTCGTAACAGAGATCAAAGCTTAACCCATATTCCATATGGCCGAGTTCATGTTCCCTGGACCATTTCAACAACCCAGACATAAGGAGACTTGGCCAGTTTTTCCATCTGCAAACTGAAAGGGAATGTTTCCCCCAGATAATCTCCAAGGCCCTTTTCTAATCTAAATTTTAGGATTGCACATACTGTCTTATCACAGGGTCTACGCTGAGCTAAACATGATCTCACATTTCCCCATCTCTCTCTGAGACTTGCCCCTTGTCCCTTGGTTACTTTCAGGGTACAGCGTACTCATGGAAAGTCATCTGGGCTATAAGGAGTGGGTACTGTGCTTCCATTATTCATGAGTCCCAGGCCCAGCAGTCCTGCAGATGGAGGATTTGAGCAGTGGGTCCCCAGCAGGCTACATGTCCTACTTGAGCAGGAATAAAAGGCCAGGTTGGATGCCTGCAGGAAGGGTAAACAAACCCATACATTTGCTGCAACAAAAAAAAAGAAAGAAAGAACGAAAAGAAATATTGATTATGTGGCATTGAAGTGCCTGGGGCTTTAACAGACATTCAAAATTGGACGCATTGCTCAAGATCAATAATAGGTTTTATGCTTCTGACCTAAAAAGTACCAGCTCTATGTAATTTAAACACCAACAGCCATGAGGATAACTCCTAGCATCTGGCCTGCTTTCCTCAGGTACCCTGGATTCAACTGCAGCCGTCTCTGCAGCCATTTTCCTCTTTCTTTCCTTCTTTCTTTCTTTCTTTCTTTCTTTCTTTCTTTCTTTCTTTCTTTCTTTCTTTCTTTCTTTCTTTCTTTCTTTCTTTCTTTCTTTCTTTCTCTCTCTCTCTCTTTCTTCTTCTTTCTTTCTTTCTGCCAGAAGATGACAGTGGATAAATAAAAGGATTATTTTCAGGAATGTGGAATCAACTGCTTCTGATATCATTGCCTGAAATGATGACCTCAGACAGTAGTGTTGCGTGGCAGAAGACAGGGAGTTCAGCTCGTGGACAGGAGGCAGGAAACGAGGGTGGGTTTCTGAGCTTGGAAATGAAGGACAGGAGAGGTAAATGCTTACCGGCCAATTTCTCAGGCCTGGGGCTATGCTAGGTGCTCACAGTTTCTCCCCTTGTCTTTGTGCCAGCACATGGGATGAGAGGAGGCGCCGGTTTACAAGGTAAAAAACACAGTCAGTAACTTCCTTGATTGAGTGGGGATTTGTCTACAGTTAAGGGGGTGGCCAGATAATTTCTAGGGGGACATTTGTGTCTAAGAATTTTCACATGTGCATATTTTCTCACACACACACACACACACACACACACACACACACACACACACACTTCTTGTTGGCTGGGACAAACAGAAGCAGAAGAGGACTGTCACTGTTACGGCTATGGGCTCTGATGGCCTGAGATTCCATCCTGGCTCCATCAATTATTAGCTGGGACTTGAGACCAGTTACTCAGTAACTGCCTTTCTCTCAATTTCTTCATATGTAAAATGGGGGCAATAATCATAATTAATAACAGTAATTTCTACAGATTAGGGTTCTTGGGAAGATTAAAAGGGTCACTACAGCTAAAGTTGAGCACGGAACAAGCACATGGTCAGTGTTAGCTGACTTTAGTAACCAGTAGGCAGGCAGGTTTGGCAGAGAATGTGGCTGTTTCAGTGTGCCAGGATGCAGGTTGAGATGTTGATTTCAACAGAGATTCCAGTTCAGCAGGGCCCAGGTGGGCCGACACCCACCCCAGCATCCTAGGCACATGCACACAGGTGAACCATGGCACCAGGCTTTCAGGAGATAGGTTCCTACCTGTGGCTCTAGCTGCCCCCACCATGTCTCAGGCAGTGCCCTCTGGTCCTCACTGGAGGGGGCACCTTAACTGGGGGAGCCTGCAGCTTTTCTGGATGCCTGACTCTCTTACCCCCAGAGACGATCTGTGCCCCTTCTGTGCTGGCTCTGTTTACAGGCACAGAGTGCATTTGTTGGGCAGAGTTGTATAAAGTTTTCTTCCCCCCTTAATTTTGTGGCAGGATAAGACAGTTAATCTGTTTTGACACGCTATCTAAATGGCCCTCAGATCAGTATACGGAAGAAGCCATCCATAAGTCATGTCTTTTATACACATGTACTGGTGTGTACAAGAGAGAGAGTTATATTGGCTGCGAGAGGCAGAATAATAATGGCCATTATTATGGCAAATTCAGGGTCGCCACATTCACTCCACATATCAAATCCTCTTTCAATGAGGCCAGTTCCATCAGCTGTCAGATTCTATTAAATATATCCCTCAGACCCACTGACCAGCTGACAGGAGAGAAACTCAAAACCACACACCCCCCATTAGCATCATAAAATGTGAAGTCAGCTGGAAGAGATGATAACAGAACTGAAAACAGAAGAGATGAAAATCTGCAATGCCCTTGTGTCTTCCTAAATAGAAACCCCAAGAGTTACAAACACACCCATAAAATACCAAGGTGAAAAAACAACAACAACAACAAAAACAAAACAAAGATCATCCTGTTGTATGCTCATAACATAGAATGGTTCTTTTACCTTTTGTTAATGTGAGATTTGCATAATTGTTTCATGAGGTTAATACAATGCATAAACCAAAACGTTTATTAGGTAACATCTGTGCTGTTTTCCCAGATAATGCAGTGTTTCTTCCAAGTCAATGAAATATAACCTATCATAAGATTGGGTTGTTAAAATACTTATGCAAGGGCTGTGATCATATTTTACACTTTTGCAGATGCTCTGGTTCTACCAGAGAATTTCTTAATCAGACAAGAGTTCGAGATGGCTGGCACCTTGGAATAAGGTGTAGAGGTTCCCTTGGAGAAAGAATAAGAGAGAAGAAGAAAGATTTCTGTGAGTTGACTAGATTTGCTTTTCCATTTTTTCAATCTAACTTTCTAAATTTGGATTTGTTTGCAGAGATATTCACTAAATACTTGAAGGAAAAAAAATTAGATCTATACTTAGAATCTACCACGATTCAGAGAGTGGGTCAAAATGCCCAATGGCTTTGTGCAGCTACAATCCTATCATGATATTGGTTCCATATGGGACTCTTTAAAGCAAAAACAAAAAAAGTTATGAGACCAATAATTTTTAATGAAACTTGGCTTAGCTCACAAGTAAGTCCAGCAGATGAAACAGCAGTCCAAGCTGGAAACATGATTTTTCTTCTTCCTGGCAGGGATGAAAGAAAGCATCACTTCAATTAAAAAAGAACCTAATGGAGATATGTTTTGTATTATCAATTTTATGCAAGTAGAGATTTAGACATCTCTTTCTCTGGTCTCTATGGGAGTCCCTCTCTTTCTCTGATGACTGTGTTAAATCATTTAAAATGTAGAAGCTTTCCTAATACTGCTTTTCTGGGTTGGATCTTTGATGGAATGTTCCACTAAAAAATTATTGAAAGCTCTTGTCTCCATCAATTTGGGGCAGATTTTGGAGGTAGAGAAAGTTACCAGGAAATGAGGATGGAGGTCTCTCTCTCTATCTATTTCTATCTCACTGAGGTTTCCCACTCGTGACATTTGGGGCTGGATAATTCTTTGTTGTATGGGCTGCCTGTGAATGCTATAATGTTCAGCAGTTTCCCTAGCCTCTACCCACTAGATGCCAGTGGCATCTTTTCCCCAGTTTGTGACAACCTCCAAAGTCTCCAGATATTACCAAATGTCCCTTGGAGAGTAACACTGCCCGCCAGTTGAATGCTTTAGTATTTTTCCTGAAACACTTGGACATTTGTTTACTGCCATATCTGGGTGTCCCCTGTCGGATTATTTGCTTAAGGACAAAGGTGATTTTTATTTAGGTAGCATCTGAGTCTGTTCATATCTAGTGGTCTAGCTCTGTGTGGGTTGGAAAAATCCCATGTGTTAGAACACAGAGGAAAAACACTGGTTGTAAAAGGTGGCCCATGTAACTGTGGGATGAAATGAGCCACATAAGGATCCTCTTGTCCAGGTTCCTGCCTTCAGATGAAACACCTAGGCTCAAAGAGAACTGGTTCTGCTGTCACAAGTGTCCAGTTGGGGCAGGGGACCTTCCTGGCACCTCTGCCTCGTCTCCGCCTGGCACGTCACTCTATTTTCTATTTCCTGGAGCTCTTACTGCTATTTGAAATCCTCTTGCTTATTTATATATATACATTTGCCTCTATTTTCAATGAACTGTTTCCCCTACTAGAATGCAAACTCCATGAGAATAAGAACTTTGCTTGCTTTAAGTGGCAATGTAGCCCTTTATCCAAACTTGGGGGCTTTGGTATCAAACCCAAGATTGGCTGCTTATTAGCTACATTGACTTTGGGCAGCCATTTAGCCTCACTAAGCTATATTTTCCTTCTCTGTAATAATAATAATAATACCAGTTCCCTTCTGATGGAATTAAATGAGATCATACTTAGCACATAATACATGCTCCACAAATATAAGCTGTTATTGCTCAACCACCATAATTATACCTAACACAGTGGTGCTTGGCATGGGAAGAAACACAATAAATATCAGTGAAGCAAACAAATGAATGAATGAACAAATTCTCTTGTGTCTGTCTGTAATTTTATTTTATTTTACTTTTTTAAGATGGAGTATCACTCTTGTCACCCCAGCTGGAGTGCAGTGGCTGGATCTTGGCTCACTGCAACCCCTGCCTCCTGGGTTCGGGTGATTCTCCTGCCTCAGCCTCCCCAGTAGCTGGGATTACAAGCGCCCACTACCATGCCTGGCTTTTTTTTTTTGTATTTTTAGTAGAGACTGTGTTTCACCATGTTAGCCAGGCTGGTCTCAAAATCCTGACCTCAGGTGATCCACCTGCCTCTGCCTCCCGAAGTTCTGGGATTGCAGGCATGAGCCACCATGGCTGGCTTCTACTTTTAAATTTCTCTCATTACAGTTGATAATTTGCTATCAAATCCTCTTTTCTATTTTCACTATAGCTGGGATGCCATGGTCTAATCGAATGTTTATTTCTAATCAAGTAATTATGGCAATCATGTATAAATAAAATATATATTGGGACCAGTATATGCCCAAATTTTTTCTTGGTAACATTCCAATTGGTGGTATGTCTGCTCTTAGGAACTATCATTCTCTGCAAAGGCCTTCACTATTTTCTGAAATTTAATTTCATGCTGGCCCAGACAGTTTTCTCTTTCTCATGAGTTTGTGGGAAATCTGTCAATGTCCCAAGCTAGGTGAAAGTTGGACAGGGACAGTGGCAAGTGGAGTGCTTGGATGAGAGGCAGTGCTTTGGGGGCATGTGACATCGCTCAGCCTCCTCCCGCATATGAGTGGCAAATAACCATGTGTGAGAAATATGCTCAATCAGAGAAGAAAAAGAGATGTAATTATGTCGTTTATAATGAATTCTGAAGGAAACAAAGAATTTAAGAAGGAAAACTCTGGAGACGACCGGAGATCCGAAGCCTTTCGGATCATCTGAGCTGCCCTGGAGAAGACGCATAGCTGATCAAACATTCGTGCCGATCATAGGAGGCCGTCCCAGCCCCTGAGAATGCTCGGGAGGAAGCAGAAAAACTCAGGAGCCCCAGCAAACACAGTCCAGCTTTTATTAAAGAAATTATATGCTCCTCTCAGCTTCCACTTGCATCGATAATATCAACTTTTGGACAAACGCGTCTCTCTGGGGAACAGGTTCTGAGACTGGCTCCTAATCTTCTTTCTTTGAAGTATCCAAGGGCTTAAAGGCATGTGTCAATATCTGGGGCCTCTGGCCTTTGTAGGAGGGGGGTCGAAAGGGTCCTGCTGTGGAGGAGAGTGAGACCACCAGCATCCACATCCCCCTTTCTGGGCTGACTGTTTCCATTCAGCCAGCCTTCAGCCTCCAGACCACCACCTGTCCACGCTGCAGTGAGGACTCCCTGAGGATCCTGTGTCTGATAAAGAGGTGGTCACCATGCACCTCCTGTTTTAACACAGGTCATGCTCAGGGGTTTCCACTTTGAAGACTAAAATATTTCTGAAAGATTGATTATGGCCCTTGTTATATGATATGAGAATTGAGTTTATGAATATCTTTGTATACTATCGTCTTTACCGGCATTTCCCAAGTGTACTGCTAATGTAACAGCCAATACCTAGTTCCTGTGTCTCCTGTCACAGGCCCTGTGCTAAGCACTGCACACGCTTCATCATACATGCTCTTCACACCAGACCCGCAAGAGAAGTATAATTATGCTCATTTCATCGAATCCAGATCCTATACTTTAATCTACGGTTTTCTGCCAATTGAGTTTGTAAAAGTCACTTGACCAAAAACCTTAGATTAAAGTATAGGATCTTTATTCTATACTAAAGTATAGTGACAAAATTCGTTAACAAAGATTAATGAATTTTGTTACTATAGGAATTATCTCCCTTTTAATATATTTATATCCATTAGAAATCTCCAAGAGGGAGAATAAAATATGTAAACTTGTCAAAACATATTTTACCATGGAACACTTTTTTCCCCTAGTGTTATTTACAAGGGTTGGTTTTCTATAGGAACTTTGCTAGGGCAGGTATGTTCCTAAAGAGACGCAGAATCTACTTTCTGGATTAGTCACAAGGCTACAAAGTAGGTCATTGAAGGTTTGTTTGTTTGTTTTAGTGAATTCTTGTGTTTCTACAAACTACTTTCGAAATTGCAATATCAGCATTGAAGACCTGATATAGAGCCAAGACTATCCCATGCTGGCTATCAAAAGTTGTGGGACTACTTCGGCAGAATTTTCACTGCTTGTTAAAAATCTCACCAACCTCCTTCATTTTACGCTCTAGGCAATTTCCTAACTTACAGGATCTTTTTCTAAGACTGGAAGAGATTCTTTCAGCGGAACCTGTACAACTTACCTGAGAGCAGGGGCTAAACAGTCCATAGACTAAATCTGGCCAATCTGGCCTGCCACCTATTTTTGTAAATAAAGTTTTATTGAAACACATCCATATACATTCCTTTACATACTGTCTCAACTGCTTTCACACTATAGGCCCAGAGTTGAGTAGCTGTGACAGAGACTGTACAGACCACGGAACCTAAAATATTTACTACGTGGCCCTTTTCAGAAAAAGTTTGTCAACTCTTGGCTCAGAGCAGCATATTTACAATGATTGTAGAGCCTAGTTACAGCACAAAACTTCTTCCGTGGAAGCCACTGCTTAACATACCGTAAGCTCAATCTGAGGCAAGCTACTGCCATGGCTTACCCACTCTTTAAATTCAGAGATCCCATGTGAAGGCCGTTTTCTGCAGAAGGAAAAAGGAAAAAGACACCAGCATTGATTAAGCTCTGATTAGGTGTCTGGAAAGGTGCATATACTGCCCCATTTGTAACAATTTAGATAAGCAGATGGTGACCCTATTTTATGCAGAAGAAAATTAATTCAATGGGGTGAAGTCATTTGATCAATAAAGGATTTGCATCTCAAACTCTGACTCAAAGATGGGTGCTGATTCTACTGAAAGGTTAAGAGTGAAGGATCTCAAATTACGTAGCCAAGATTCCAATTCTAGCTCTGCCACGAACTAGCTTTGTGACTTCTGCAAGTGACATAACTGTGTGCCTCAATTCCTTCACCTGTGAAATGGGAAGGAAAAATACTATTTTAGTAGAATTTTGAGAACTAAATGAGTTAATCTGTGATACGTGGCATATCATGTATCTGGGTACTGAGCATGTGTTAGTTGTTAATGTTAAATGGGGAGGGGCAGAAAAGGATGGAGGATGACATCTAAACTTTTGGCTTGAACAAATTAGGAGTTGGGATGGTATATTCACCTCATCACATATATAAGTGAACCTCTTGAGCGCAGAGGGTATTTTCCTGTGTCTTCCACACACCCCTTGTTACCTCAAGTGCCTTGGACAACATATTCCACTAATGCTTACTGGTTAGTCAAAGGTGGAATTGGAGAAAGTGGACTATGAGGACTATGAGGAAAGTGATTTTTTTTTAATTTTTATAAATTTAGGGGGAACAAGTACAGGTTTCTTACATGCATATATTGCATAGTGGCGAAGTCTGGGCTTTTAGCGTACCCATCTCCTGAATAGTGAAAATTGTACTGAATGGGTGATTTTTCAGCTCTCACCCCCTTCACACACTGTCCCACCTTTTGGAGTGTACAGTGTCTGTTATTCCACTCTGTGTGTCTGTGTATAACCATTGCTTAGCTCCCACTTATATGTGAGAACGTGCAGCACTCGACTTTGTTTCTGAGTTACTTCACTTTGGATAATGGTCTCCAGTTCCATCTTATGCTGTTGCAAAAGACATGATTTCATTCTTTTTTATGGCTGAATAGTATTCCATGGTGTGTGTGTGTGTGTGTGTGTGTGTGTGTGTGTGTGTGTAATAGAAAAGTGGAATCTTGAGCTACTAAAACTGTTGGCAGAATGAGCTAATGTAGGGAGATTGGTTGGCACTAATGATTGATTTTTGCTTCAACTTCAGATGTCTGGGCCTTTGTTTAATATTTCAGTGATCTACTATCCCAAGCTTAATGCCTTAAAACAACAATCATTTATCATCTTTCAAGATTCTATGGGTTTCTTGAGCTGTGTCGGGTGGGTCTTCTGTTCTAGGTGTTGCTGATTAGAGCTGGAATCATCTGGGGATTCAATCCCGTTGAAGCAACCAAGAGGACTCTCTCCCACGGTTGCAGTCAATACTGGCCGTGGGCTTGGAGTCCATTTGGGGCTGTTGAGCAGAGCACCTTGATTTACCTCCATGTGGCCTGCGTTTGACTTGGGCGTCTCACAGTGTAACCATTGGGCTCCGAGGGAAGAAAACTTGACTGTCTTTCTCAAAGCCTGCACTTGGAAGTCCCAAGACAATTTTTGCGTCCAGATTCAAGGAGAGAGGAAATGGGCTGCCTTTGGATGACAAAGAATTAGTGGCCGGCCATCTTTAAGCCACCATACTCAACTCCTAGGCCCCTGTCTGACCTTGCCCTGGAGCTGGTCAGCTGCAGTCAGCATGTGCCTCACAGACAAGTCGCTCTTATTATTCTGTTTGAGAGGTTACCCAGGTCTTAACTTTCAGTGGGTCTCTTAGTGTGTGTATGTTCAGTAAGGCCTGAGGGAAGGTATTATCATGCCCCTCCTTGCCCTTTCATTGAGCTTCTTAAAGCAATTCCAACAAGGCCCGCACCTCTGCTTCTTCTGGTCTTCCTCCTCTACACCTAAATAACTCCTGCTTGCCATTCCTGTCTCAATTTAGGAGTTGCCTCCTCCAGGAAGCACTCCCTGCTTTGTACCCAATCTCCTAGCTCAGTGCTCTCAATGCATCATGATTTAGCCCTCCCTTACCTGGCCCTGCCCATCCAATCATTGCATTTATCCCCTGAGCTGTCACAGGCTGCTCAGTTCTTGCTCATCTCCATTAGACAGAAGGTTTCCCAGAGGGTGGGATCATGCTTAACTCTCCATTGTGTTCTCAGAGCCTCACATGGTGCCTGGGATCCAGTTGGTGCTCGATAAAAGAAATCTCTCCACTGTTTCCTACTCTCCTACTCCCAGAATCCGAGCCATCAAGAATGCTAAAGATTGGCAATCAGAAGAGATTAAGCCTGGGAGAAATTAATAGGGAAGGCATGAGACCCCAGGGGGAAGGGAACAGAGAGACGCTAAGAACAAGGGGACCCCTTTGCTGGGCCAAGAATCCTGGTACCACTGAGTCAAAGTCAGGCACTTGTGTCCCAATGGTTTCCTGAGCTATGGCAAAGTCTTAAACCCCAACAAATATTTTATTCACATCCAAGAACACCTTATACCTTGGTGTGGCGCAAAGACCCTGCCTGGAAAGGAGAAGGGAGCACAGTGAGAAGATCACATCTTTGGGCTCTCCTGAAAATGTTCTTCTAAAGCAAACACATGTGAGTTTATAAAAGCAGTTTCATAAAAAAGAAATCAGAGGGGAAGTCGTGGATCTAATAATGTCCCAATTCCTTATACTTTTCCACAGGCATCTGGGGCCTGACCCCCCAGTCAGATTGAGCCACCCACCCAGATGATAGCTGGCCCCTGAGCTGAGGGGCCTGGGGAGGCTTCAGTGATCCCTCTGCTGTAAATGTTGCTTCAGTGGCCTATAACTCTGAGGCTGTGGAGGTGAGTGTTTATTCATAATAAGTAGCACCTGGCTGAGCAGGGGCCTCTCCCACCCCCAATATTTCAGGTCATACAGGCAGAGCCCAGGCTGTGGTCTTCTGGGGACAGGTTTCAAAGCAGCTCCTTAACGGACCTCCCCTAGGTACTAAACAAAACCGCTCCTCCTCACTGTATCCTGTTCTCCCCGACTTTTTCCTCCCTAAGAACAATGTCCCCACATCCCAGCTCACAGCATAGACCTCTTCCTTACTTCTGCACAAAACGCAAGTGTGTATTTCCTGCTCCCCTTTCTTCTGATATCCCAGAGCAGAGAAGAGGGTCTGAACTAAAACTGTAGGGGCAGAAAGAGCAAAAGCAGCTATCTTCCTTAGCTTCCCTGGGCATGGCATTCATATGACGACATTTGTCACACGCAAATGAACCTGCTGTTCCCAACATGATAAATTTCACATCAGTCCTGCTGACTTGGGCTTACTAATTGCCTGATAGCATTTTCTTTGTTAAGCTTCACTGTGATCATCACACTTTTTGTTGAACTGACAGTAGAAATATTCTGCAGCCAGCAGCCTAAATGCAGCCCAATGCATGAGGACCCTGATCTTTCATGATGGGGATACATGCAGGTATGGGTGTCATTGTTCAGACCCCCGAGCATCCAGTCCCTGAAACTGATCTCTGTGTAGTGCTTCCTGGGGCTGCCATTACACACAACTTCAGGAAGATGCCATTCACACTGTGCTCCTGTGCCCAACGTCCCTGGAAGTGAGTGGGGTACAACTTGTGCACTCTTCACAGTGGCCCTGGAGAACTCCATTCTGAATCTGGGGGTATGGTTGGACAAAATGCAGGGAAACTAGTGAGGATGTTTACTAAAGGCAACTGGAGCAGGGCCCAGGGGAGAGCATCCATGTTCACAACACAGTTCTAGGTTGTGCTTTTTAAATTCTGAGCTGCCTGCCTCCCTCCCCAAGGCCCTTTGATGGAGACATCCTTAGTTTTACAGGTCAAGTCCGGCTGTCAAATGATACCCAGAGAAAGAGAGGCAGCCTGGATACCAAGGGGTGATTAGAATACAACTGGGGTTTGGGGTGAGTAAGGGGAAACCCTGTAGAACTTGGAGGTGTCTTCCCTGTGGGGGCAGTGCCAGAGTGAGCCACAGGGAGGTCTCCTCACCTAATCCACACACTCCCTTGCGGCAATGAGATGCAGCCTTCTTATCAGCTGAAGAATTCAGCCAGCCGGTCAGGGTCGCATACCACACAGTGGCCGGGCCTGGCTCGGCTGTCTAGTCAAGAACAGGCTGGTCTTTGTTCCTGTGTGACTGGGGGTGCTACAGGGGGATGGAGTATCTAGGGTGGGTGCAATTATGAGATTTTTTTAAAGGTATAGAAATTGTATCTCCCATCTTGGACCATGGGAAAATAAACTGAAGGAGTATGATGTTGAAAGAGGAGAAAGTGGGGTTATTTTCGTTGCTGTAAATTCCTGAAAGTGAACCATGAGTTCACCTGCCTTCCTATTGTTGCAAGAGCCACCACGGGGGTCAAAACAGTGCACTTAGCTTTTTAAATCTGGTTCACCTTCTGAATTCATATCCCCTAAGGACTCATAATCCTAAAGTTTTGGCATTTAAAGAATTCTTATGGGCCATCCATCCATGCATGCATGCACCCATCAGTCCATCCATCCATCCATCATCCATCCATCTACCCACCCACTCATCCACCCATCCATTCACCCACCCATTTATCCACCCACTTACCCATCCAGCTCTCCACCCATCCACACATCCACTCATCCACACATCCACCCATCCATTCACCCACCCATTTATCCACCCACTTACCCATCCAGCTCTCCACCCATCCACACATCCACTCATCCACACATCCACCCATCTACCCATCAGTCTATCCACCCACACTCCCACCCATCCAGCCATCCATCCATCCATCCATCCAACAATCATTTATTGAGAACATACTATGTCCCACACAGTGGTGAACAAGAGAAACAATGACCCTGCTGTCATGGAGCTGACATGCTACTGGGGGAGATAGACAGTAAACAAACAAACAAATAAACAAAACAATTACCAGATCATGGTAGATACCCAAAGAGGGAAAACCAATGAGACATGAGAAAATTAGTGGGGAGGTCTGGTGTGATCAGGAAAGGCCTCTCCAAAGAGGTAACATTTAAGCTGAAAACTAAAGGGCAAGAATTAGCCAACCATACAAAACAGAAATGAAAACAAAACAAAACAAACAAATGAAGAAAAAATGGGAGAGAAGAATTCCAGGCAGAGATCAGCAAGTGTTAGTTAAGTGGATTCTCTCAAGTGGGCAGAAGGTTGGCAGGTTTGAGGGGCAGAAAGGAGCCCAGCATGGCTAGAGCAGGGGGAACTTTGCAAAAACCCCTTATTCAAATGAAAATAATGCAAAATCTAATATAAAATGAATCAAAGCAGAGGGATTCAGATGAAGTCTGGTTAAAACTGCTGATAAGGTTCACCACTGGCAGAAACTGAAATCTCCCCTGTAATATTCACCATTGGCTTCAACTCTTTGGTGATGCCAAATAATTCTAAAATCGAAGTTTATGAACAGCTCTGAGTGTATGTCTCAAGGGAGCAGGGCTCAGGGCAGGCAGGACTTTCCTTGGGGTAACTTCTTCTCAAACAAAAATTCTGAATATTTGCTGAAGGGTTGACACTCCAACAGCCAAATAGCATCAGGCTGGCTTCCCCCTCCCGCCCAGCTGTAGGCTTATCCAGCTGGTTCTCGCTGAGCAGTGTACAGGACATATTTCAGACCAGGAGACTTTGAAGTATGTGTTCTCTTAAGGCTTAACAATGTCAAGCTTCATAACCCAAGAACTGGCTTGCTAGCTTCCTACTTTAAATTGCTCATAATTTGAAACATGCAAACATTTCCACTTTATCAAGCAGGGCTACTAAACGTATTATTGCTGGAACCTGCATGTTTTATGGTCTCCATACAGCCAGGGAGCTGAGTTTTATTAAAATAGAATGTTAAGAGGCTCAATTCATTATGGAATCTTCCAGGCCCCAAAATGAAAGAGTTTTGTTTATTCTAAGGGCAGAAAGAAAAGGGCTGGGAAGAGAGTGAGGATGACTGTGTGTGTGTGCGTGTGTGGGTGTGTGTGTGGGTGTGTGTGTGCATGTGTGTGTATGGCAGGAGAAGAGGTGGGAAAAAAGTGAAGACCACCAACAGTCTCGGCCCTAGCCCTCACTGCCCCTCCCACCCCACTTCTTGTAGCAGCAGCCTGTCTGAGGCTGAACATTTGTTTGTGGGCTGTTACTTATGGTAGAGCTGGGTCTGGCTTCAAGACAACTGGAATTTAGTAAAGAAGGGTGATCCTTTGAGGGGGAAAAAAGAAGCTCAAGGCCTCCAGTGAGAGTGAACACACCAAGGATTTTAAAAATGGTATCTGGTGAACAAACATGGACTAGGCACAAAGGTTTTTAAAAGGATATTGATGGTACAAACAGCCCTGGTTACATCTTTACATTTAGCATATTCCTGGGGTGGGAGCAGTATTTAATGATTACAAGAATGAGACTATGTAATAAAACCATTCCTATGTATTCAGGTAACCTTCATTGCTTGCTATAGCAGAGATATGGAAATTCTTGTAGCATGCTTCTCCTAGCCTGCTATATCTCGTGGGCACACTAGTCTTCATGCTCTCCTGGTTACAAAAAATGGGAGAAGAATATTCTAGGCAGAGAGATCAGCAAGTCTTAGTTAAGAGGATTTTCTCAAGTGAGCACAAGCTTGGCAACCTTGAGGTGCATCCAGTGTCAATCCATCCATCCATCCCTCTTCACCACCCCATATAGACTATACCTGTCCACATATTCCAGTTAAGCCTCCAGTTAGGTTCTAGCCCCAGACTAGTATCTGTCTGGCAGCAATTCCGTGAAAGACCCCAAGTGAGACCAGCAGAAGAACCATCCAGCTGAGCCAAGTCAACCCATAGAAATAGGAGAGACAATAAATAGTTAATGTTGTGTTACGTAACTAAGGTCTGGGTTGGCTGATTATGTAACAGTAAGTAGTCAAAACACCACAATTCACTCCCTTATTTTACTTGGAGGATTTGGGGAAAAAAGCAGTTCCCACAGGGTAGACAAGAGTGTCTTCCAGTCATTCTGATCATAGTTATGATGATAATAATAATGATAGCTGTCATTTATTTAGCACTTAGAATGCACCGGACACTATTTATAGTGTTTACTTTTATATGTCACCTGAGGTCGATTCTACTATTGTCCCCCCTTTACAGATAAGAAAACTGAGGCTCAGAGTCTGAGTCCACAGTCCCAGCTAACTCTATAGTCGAACTCTTGCAGTCAGGCCTAAAACCGTGTGACATTGCTGTCAGCACAAGGTCCTGCACATGGTAAGTGCTCAGCAATTTTAGCCAGCATGATTTACACCAGCAAGTCCTCTGGAGTCCCCCTTCATCCCACATTCACTAAGTATTGTCTGGTTGTCAGGAACTGTGCTGGATTCTAGGAATGTCTCTACAGCCTTGCATGAAACCTGCTGGCCTCCCTCTGGAGAGGCTGTTGCAGGCCTTGTCTGCATCCTTGAATCTCTGCAACCACAATATCTGATGCAATGATTGATCCCACATTAGTGAGCAGTGTTCGGGAAATGGGTTTATGAATGAATCATATGTGAATAAACAATGGATGGATGGGTGGCTGGATAGATGGACAGATAGATGGGTGTGCAAATAAAGTATATTATGAGGCATACACATTTTAAGTCCTCTCTGGAGTATCTCTCATAGTGCCTTTAATTTTATAGTGCCATTCTCATCTCTCTCTGATTTTTTTCTGTATGATTTTTTATTTCGTCTGGGTCCAGGGCAAACAGGGTAGGGGAGTAGGATCTGGCCATTCTGGGGGTTAGAAAGGTGTTAACAAGCTATAAATGACCTTCCCTGGCCTATTCAGGCATAAGTAATGTCCCCAAATTGCCTACAGTCAAAACTGCCAATTCCAAGCTGATTGCAATGAATCAGGCTCCCCCTATACGCAATAATGTGATCAATTTCTCATTTCGCTGAATAAATAAGCTGGAAGATGGGGAACTGTCTCTGACCCTCCGTTAACCTTCTGCCTCATTATTCATATCAGACCTATGACATACATGTAAGAAATCCCTGGTTCAATTTTAGCTAATTATTTGTTAGGAATGAAGGCTCTGTGAAGTGTTACTGATGGTACAAGTGCCCAGGGACGTCCAGGCAGAGAAAATCAGACTGAGAAAGCTTTTGTCTAGAAAGAGGAAGGCTGGGAAGCAGCCTCCTTTTCTTTCACCAGCCATAAGCTTAGTGTGTTGGTGTGTTCATGTGTTTGTGCACATTTATTTGCTTCCAACTGTGATGCCCTGGGAATTTATGACATCTTTGACTGTTGTTATCTTACATGTTTTTTATTGTACTTAGCACAAATCGCCCTCACAGATCAATTCCTTCATTGAGAATAAATGCTGCAATAGTCTTTCCCCTCCCCCTGCCCCACACAGTGTCCCCTGATGTGGACATTGAGGGACTAGAGCTTTGGGAAACATTAACAATGTTCATTTAATTGGCTGCCTGCCTCTAGAGAGATTTCTGGGGATGCTGCAGAATTATGTTTGTGCTTACTGGGAGGGTTGAAGCCCATGCAGGGGCTTTGGCAGGTGCTGTCTGCAGAGATGCCAGACACTGTTGACCTAGTCCAGGGGATGATGATGGCTTCCTTCCCTGGAACAGGACGCTGGTGGTGGGACCCTGGACCTGCCCGAGATGCAACTTGGATGGAAGGTTATGACTGTTTGCCCTTGTCAGGGCTCTATCTGAAATCAGCTTGCTAACCCCCCCCCCCACATCTCCCAAGAGTAGCAGAATACATGCTATTCTTAAGAGGATTTGTGTTTCCTTAAGAGAATAAAAGCCTCAGTCACACACTAGCTGCCATATCACCATTGTAAAGTTCTAGTCCTTTTCCATTTTCAGAGTTCTTGAGAATTTCCCCCAAGCACTCTCACCTCATGAGACTTATTCAATAAGCAGATCCATTTATTTTATTCAACATACACATTCTAACATGTGCGAGGCACTGGGTTTGACTTGGAGAGTAGACTATGGAGGAATAGCATTATCAGGTAGTTTTGTCCTTGTGGAACATTCAGTCTAGTGGGGACACATAATATTTAAGATAGCATTGTGATGAGGAGTTAGTTAGGGAACATTCATGAAGGTGTGGGGCACAGAGGAGGTGATAGATTTGGGAGTCAGAGGGGCTGACCTGATGGTAATTCTAAAGGAGGAAAAGCTGTGATTTAGGGGAAGAAAAAGATAGCGGTTGGAATAACTCTGAAGGCTATGCCATTGCCTATGAGATGGGTCTCTTGAAGACAGCATACTGTTGGGTCTTGCTTCTTTATCCAACCTGCCACTTTGTGTCATTTAATTGGGGTATTTAGCCTATTTACATTCAAAGTTAATATTGATATGTATGGATTTGATCCCATCATCATGTTGTTAGCTGGTTATTATGCAGACTTATTTGTGTGGTTGCTCTGAAGGATAAAAAGCTGTGTTTCACGGGAAGAGGTAGAAAGTGGGTGGGATGGTGGGGAAGAGGAATGTCTACTAGAAGCAGCAGCACATGGGATGTCTTGGAGGGAAGAGAGAAAACAGTGGGCTGGAAGGCAGTGTTGCTGCAAAGAGCTAAAGAAAATGTCAAGGAGGTGAGCAGGACCAAGTCATGAAGGGTTTTGTCACTCCTCTTCCTGATGTGAATATTCCAATGCTGAGAGCAGATGTGGGCTCCATGAATAATGATTCTAGGTCTCAGAGTCTAGGATAACAGACTCCAATCAGGACTGTCTCAGACAATCCAGTGTGTAGCGTCACTATATTCAAAAACCATGTCCAGGAGCTTTGATTTCTTGGATTTTATCCCAAGGTCTCTTGAAAATAAATGAAAAGATCAGCTTTACACCTTAGGAAGATCTCAGTCTCCTGTGGCTAAGGGTTTGGACAAGGGCAAAAATGATGGAGAGAGACACAGGAGGACACTGTGTCTTCCATGAGGTGGGCTGGGGCATGGGGTAGATAGGCTTAGCTCCATTTTGCAGATGCAAAGACTGAGCTCTAAGGAGCCAAAGGGGCTTTCCAATCAATAGCAATCATTGGGTAATCAGCTTCATCCAATCAGTAGAAATGAAAGTTCCAGTGTGGACCCAGTTTTGCTGTTTTCCACACTGGAAAACCTACTTTCTGTTTGGGTCATGAAAGAAGTCCCAAACTGAATGTTCAGTATATAAAGCCCAAGGAAAGGGGGGAGGATCTGTCACCTTTAAAACAGAGTGGTTCCCTGGGGACCAAAACCTGTGAATCACAAAAGAGCTAAGAAATCTGTATTCTGCAGCTCAGTAATGTGACACTTCAGATGATCAAGAACAGAGATATCCTCTTTCTCCTGGAAATGACTGGGCCAGGGTTTCTTAAGTTATTATGAACCATAGGCCTGGCCAGAAATCTCAGAAGCCTGTGTCAAGCATCCTTTCCCTCAGGGCTTCATGTGGGCCTTTTCCTCAGCCAGGAACATCTTTTCCCTAAGGAGTCACATTGAAATAAAATTAAAAAAAAAAAAGAAGAAGAAGAAGAAGAAAAAAGAGAAAGAAAAAGAGTCACATGGTTTTTTCAGGTCTCTGCTCAGATGTGGCCTTCTCTGGGAGACCTTTCCTGCCCATCCAGTCCAAAGTTGCTTCGCTGTCTTTACTCATGATTCTTCTTCCTACTTAACACCAGGTATCCTATGGTTGTCGTTTTGCAATGTGTTTCCAAGCAGATTGATCTGACCTCCCAAAGACAGGAGCTCTGTCTCTATCACCCTGCATCTCCAGTGCTTGTATACAGTTGGTATTCCATAAATATATGCATTGCATAGATTAATATTGAAGTCACTGCTTCCATGAAGGATTCCTGGAGGGGCGTCTCCAAGATGCTGAGAAGCGTTGATTGCATGAGGACAGACACAGGCAGTTGGCTGCCCTGGTGTTGAACTCACCACACCAGCAGACCAGAGACTCCCTCTCTTCCTAGTCCCTCTGCATCCTTAAGACCAAGAAAGAGCCAGGCATAGGGCATGAGCCCAGTAGAGGTTTGTTTGAATGATGAATGACTGAACGACTAGAACAAACAACCACATTAAATCTCCTCTGGGGTTAGGACCAGAAGCAGATCCCAACCAGAGGGAATTGTGAAACCACAAGAAATAATAGCATTATCATGACCAGCGCTGCCATTTATTGATTGCTTATTATGTGCCAGACACAGTCTAATCATTTCACATTCATATCCTCACAAACCCTCATTAATTGCTACTATTATTATCCCCATTTTACATATGAGCAAAGCAAGACCCAGTGAAGTTAAATAACCAGCCAAAGAAGATACGGCAAGGGCATAACACAGTCAAGGTTGGAATCCAAGCCACTCGCTTCCAGAGCCAGCCCTGGGTTGTTCTGTGAGCAGAGAGAGCAGGGAGCAAGTCCTCAAACCCTGGCTAAAGGCAGGTCACAGCTTGTCAGTATGCACAGTGGGAGGGCCTCCATACATAGCTATCTGCGAAGAAGAGGGAGGAGAAGAAATGCTCACCCTGGTGATCTCTGTGTCTGATGGGGAAGGCATGCCCTGTTTCCCCCACTCCTTTGGGAGATTCCAGCAAGGGAAGGCAAATCATTCCTCCATTTGTTTTGTTTCTGGTTTTTGGATTTTTTTTTTTTTTAGAGATGAGGTCTTGCTCTGTCATCCAGGCTGGAGTACATGGGTGAAATCGTGACTCACTGCAGCCTCAAACTCTTGGGCTCTTGTGATCCTCAGGCATCAGCCTCCCAAGTACCTGGGACAACAGGTGTGCACCACCATGCCCAGCTAATTTTTTTGTTTTTTATCTCTGTAGAGACTATAAATTTCACAATGTTGCCCAGGCTGGTCTCAAGCTCCTGGGCTCAAGTAATCCTCCTGCCTCAGCCTCCCAAAGTGTGGGGATTACAGGCATGAGCCACCTCATCCAGCCATCTGTACATTTGTGTTAATAACTATGGGACAGCAAGCTCCTTAAGAAAAAATGCAAGGGGGTTTAGACTTCATTCCTTCATTTGATCATTCATCAGTTCAGCCATTTGACTGAGTTCCTACTATGTGCCAGGCACTGTTTTAGGGGGCCAGGGTTTCAGCAGGGATTCTATTAGGCAGATGGGATTCCCACCCTCCTGGAACTTACTGTCTCATGGGAACGACTATAACAATACAAGGGGGCAAGCATGGCACTGGAGACAGTCCAGGAGCAGGGAGAGCAAAAAACAAAGAGCACCTGGGCTGAGGTTCCTCTAGAGGTATCGGCTGGAAGTGAAGGGAGAGCAGGAGTGGGCCAGGCAAAGGGGCCAGCGGAGGGGCACAGAGAGCAGCAGCCTCATGAGGGCAGTGCAGGTGGGAGGAATGGGGTCTCTATTTTGAAGAAAGAGATAAAGCTTAAGCTTAGACTTAAGAAGGAGACCACTTGTCCAAAGACACCCAGTCAAGGCAGGGAGTATGGCTGAAACCCTGCCCAGGAACCTGCTTCAGGCCGGGCACAGTGGCTCACATCTGTAATCCCAGCACTTTGGGAGGCCAAGTTCAGAGGATCGCTTGAGGCCAGAAATTCAAGACCAGCCTGGGCAACACAGCAAGGCCCACTCTTCATAATAACATTTTTAAAAATTCACTGGGCATGCTGCACCTGCCAGTTACTCTGGAGGCTGAGGTGGGAAAACTGCTTGAGCCCATAAGTTCAAGGCTGCAGTGAGCAATGATTGTGCCACTGCACTCCAGCCTGGGTGTCTCTGTCCCAAATAAACAACGAAAAGGAACACGCTCCAAGCTGATATTCAGGAGCTAAGTCTACCAGAGAAGATGCCTTTTTCGAGCTCACACCCTTGTCTCCTGTGGGCCAGCAATGGCTCCCATCAGATAGCTTTATAAACATGCCCCTGGTGTGTTTCTACTCTCCACAAGTAGTTGGGCTCTGGAGGAGGCCAAAGTCAATATTTTCTGAGCCTGGCTGGTATGGCTCCAAGGTAGGGACACTTTACGGTCAGGTAGCTGACTTAGGGATGCACAGCAGCTTTCCATCCTCAAACCAGGGCGGGGGTGGGAAAAGCCTCCTAACTCTTTTATTGAAGGAATTGGCCTGGGGCCACTTCTCTGTCCCATCTTTAAGGTCCCTTTCATAAAGTCGCCTTCAGATGTGTTTCAAATTCATCACAAACTCTATTTTTAAATTGTTCTCCCTTCTTCCATTTCTTAGAATTCCTCCACAAATTGATAACTGTTCACTAATGGGCTTCTATTGCTGAGATCCAAGTCCTGCCCCGGAGGGGTCCAGGCCAAGGATAGTCCTCCTAGGGCTGAGCCATGACCTAGACAGGAAGTGAGCACTGATGAAGTTCATACAGAGAAAAATGAAAACCCCTCTCTCCACCACTTAGCGCCCCCACTGTCTGCTCTGACCCAGAGCCAGGGATTGGCTGGTGACCAGTTTCTCAGTGGCTGTTTTCCATGAAAAATTTTTCTGTCTGAGCTCATTCAGCAATTTCTATGCAAGAAAATCAGTTTGTGGAAAACTTGCATGAGACCCTGAAAACTGGGGGCTAAGGCAGGGCTTGGAGATATAAGACAGGTTTTTCCCGGGACGGTGGGAAAAGTCCCAGCTCCCTCCAGGCCTCCCTTCCGGTCTCCAGCCGTAGCCTCACTTTTTCCATGGTCTTATCAGTTCCCGATACGCAAGGACTAATCCAGCATTCAAGGGAGGGGAAACCCTGGGAAAAATAACGCCCAGCAGGTCCCCACACCACACACACACACGGAGACCCACATAGGAGCTCAGAAACACAACACCATCAAGGTTAGTCATATCTCCTCTTTTGCTGCACATTTGGACTCTGGAGTAGGGAGGAAACCGAGCTGAACAGGAAGTCCTCAGTGATAGAAGGCCTCAGATAGCCTGGAAAGCCGGGGTCAGACCTCTGAAATGGGGGAGGGAGAAGAGACTCCTTGAGAGGGTCTTTATTTTTTTTTCTGAAAACAGTTCTCACTGTCACCCAGGCTGGAGTACAGTAGCATGATCATAGCTCTCCGTAGACTCTTAACTCCTGGGCTCAAGAGATTCGGTCTCCCAGGAAGCTGAGACTATAGGCACACACTGCCACACCTGGCTAATTTTTTATTTTTTGTGGAGTTGGAGTCTCACTATGTTGATCAGGCTGGTCTCAAGCTCCTGGTCTCCTTCTTAGACTTAAGAAGTCTAAGAAGTCTTTTCACCATGGCCTCCCAAAGTTCCGGGATTACAGGTCTGAACCACCATGTACAGTACCCCTGAGAAGGTCTTTTAGGAGCATTGTGTAGTTAGTCATAGGGCACTCATCAAATATTTCTGGTTTCCTCTCCTCCTGGGCTCCAGGTAAGATTGTATTAATACTTTCTGGCCCCTATGTGAGTAGGACCAGTGCTAGCCAATGAGTTGCTAGTGAAAGTGACATACAGTCCTGCATTGCTTAACAATGTGGATATGTCCTGAAAAATGTGTTATTATGTGATTTCAGCATTGTTGAAATACCAAAGAGTGCACTTAGGTAAACCTAGATGTTGCAGCCCACTACGCGTCTAGGCTGTGTGGTATAGTCCATTGCTCCTAGGCCATAAACCTGTAGAGCATGTGTCTGTACTGAATACTGTGGGCAACTGTAACCCAGTAGTAAGTATTTGTGTATCTAAATATATCCAAACAGAAAAGGTGTAGTGAAAAAAATAGTAGTATAATCTTAGGGGACCACTGTCATTTGACCAAAACAACATTTGTCATTGACCAAAAACAATGTTATAAAATGCATAGCTGACTGTCCAGTATGGTAGCCACTGGCCACATGTGGCCATTAAGCATTTGAAATGTGTCCAGTCCAAACTGAGGTGCTCTGTAAGTGCATAATACACGGAAGATTTCAAAAACTCAGTATGAAACAAAGAATATAAAATATTTCATTAATAATTGTTATGTTCATATTACAATGATAATATTGTCAACATAATAATAATTTGGATATATTGGGGTAAGTAAAATATACTACTAACTTTAATTTTACCTGTTTCTTTTTAGTATGTCTTATGTGATTGTTAGAAAATTTTAAATTAAATTTATGGTTCAAAGTATATTGATCCAGAACAATGCTTGGTCCACAGTAGGTACTCCGTAAATGTTGAACTGTGACAGGTGGAGCGTCCTGGCTTACAGAAGAGCATGTCCAGAATTATCCTAGGGAACTGCACTAAGAAGAAAAGAAAACAAAACATCTTAATATGGGCAAAATTACAGAAAGGGTTCCAATATGAAAAAGGTAATGCTTCCCATTTTGAGTGTGCATTGTGTTAGCATGTACTCTCACACTACTAATAAACACATACCTGAGACTGGGTAATTTCTAAAAGAAAGAGGTTTAATTGACTCACAGTTCTGCAAGGCTAGGGAGGCCTTAGGAAACTTGCAATCCTGACAGAAGGGGAGGCAAACACGTCCTTCTTCAGAGGGTGGCAACACAAAGAAGAATGAGCAGAGTTGGGGGAAGCCCCTTATAAAACCAGCAGATCTTGAGAGAAGTCACTCACTATCGTGAGAACAGCATGGAGGTAATTATCTCCATGATTCAATTATCTCCGACTGGGCCCCTCCCACGACACGTGCAGATTTTGGAAACTACAATTCAAGATGAGATTTGGGTGCAGACACAGCCAAACTATACCATACATGGAGATGAGTGACTACACATTTATTCTCTTATCTCCTGTCCCTGTCTACTCTCCCCCAACCATGATGATGACTGTTCCTCAGGCCTCAGGGATGTTGTTTTCTGTGGCCATGTCTGCCCTCCCCTAGAAAAGGCTCCATATCTGTTGTGGTCTCTATTTTATTTCTGGCATCTACCATGGTACCTGGCTTAAATTAGGCATTTAACAAATGTTTGTGCAGAGAATAAATTATTCCTCCAGAGGTTGTTAAGACCTTTGGACTCTTACTCTGTATTTATCTCCAACTTTTAATATGTTTGCAGTGTTTCATAAGAGCAAGAGCTTAAGATGATTCAAGCTGTGCATGCTCAAGCAAGAATACAGCCGCTTAAGCCTCACTGTTTCCATCTGTTAAATGGGAATATCGCTACTTCTCTTAATGTTTACTTCACAGGGCTATTTTGGGGCCAGGTAACAAAAGTAAAGAGTGAATGAATACATTAAGAATTGGGAATGTGTTAACTCAGCAGCAGGTTTGGGCCACGATTCCAAAAATCACAGTCCTGGATACTGTGATCCCAAATGTTGAAATCTTGAAATTCAAAATCCTGAAAATATAATTCTGAAAAGAAAAATATAAAAGTTACTGGGAAAGATATTTATTTAATTTTTGAAAGGAAATTTATTTCAAACCATATAAAACATGACAGAACAGTTCATGGGCCACTTTATTCAATAAAATAGACAATCTTTTATGAACTATTTGATTTTTGCAAGCATGAACAGTCAGATATATTCATGGCAGTCACTTGGGTTAACCGCTATGAAGAGACAAATCACATTCACAAAGAAATAGTTTGAAAACCAAAATGTATAAAGGCATATTTCTGTGGCTGGTAATAGTGTGCACTTCCTTTGTAACTGCGGTCATCTGAAATACTGTGAAGCACGACCTAAATCTTTTCATGGGGTTGGTCAAAAATTGCAATGGGTACATAAGCAGTTGCCCAAAGAGTTGAGATCTCAGGAAAATTATCTCTCCACAAATGCACACGTACAAATCAGACATCTCTTTATTTATTGAGGAAGTTGCAATATTTTTGTCTACACACACAATGCTCACACACAAAGTCAACTTTTCATGGTAACGCACTTTCATGAATTCAAATTTGAAAAAAAGCATAAAACAAAATTAGAACTTCTAAAAGTTGTTACCCAATTTATACCTCCAGTATTGGAAATGATGAGAAGATGAAATACATAGCATAGTCAATAGTAACAAATAAAGCTGACAATTTAAAATAATGGGAAAAAACACTATCAAAAACTAAAAAGAAAATTTGATGTATGAAAAAGTGCATTACAGGGATAAATTATCGGCAATTGCACGGAGGTAGTCCACAAAAGTTGGCGAGCCTTCATGATCATGAACTATATTTTGAAGCCTTGCATCATAATGAATAGCTGTTTACTTTCTTTTAGAACATGGCACCTCTCAGGGAATATGTTCAAATTGATTTTGCATGAGGCACTGGTCTTTTTGAAATTCTTCTATGATTTAATATGTACCAACATGTGCACTCCCTTTTAAATTTTCCCATCTTCAGCCATACTTCTACGTTGTTTTGGGGTATGCGGAAATTTATTCCACACGAACTCATATACAGACTACAGATTTGGTGGAAACAGTACTGGTGACAGGAACAGCAACACTGTTCTGTAAGTGTCTTCTTATCCTACTGCGCATATATTTTTGAAGTCGTGATTAACTTCACTGCCTCCTTCAGGCAAATGCAGTTTAAATTTGTTAAAACCTGGAATTTCATCATCTGGAAGGAATGTCAATGCAGACAAATGATACATTTTTAAACTGAAGTTTTCCTAATTGCTCTATGAGTGGCCAATCCCTTCATCTGAGTTTTCTGCCAAATGCATTGGGCTGAATGGAAGAAACAAACTTTATTGGTAACACCATGAAATTTGCATTTAGGAGCCTTGATTACACCTAATTCCAAATCTGTCATGGTTTAGGGATTCAATTGAAATCCATTTTCTTCTGCAAAGTCTACCAAATCCTCAAATAAGCATTTATAAAGTGCTCCACTTTTTCCAATCATTAATACATAAATGAGCAGATTTATTAGAATTTTTGATTTCAGAAATTTTAGGGACCTAAAGTGGGTAGTTGTTGATTTAAAAAAATAATAATCGGGAAAGTGTAATTCATTAGCCAGTGTGAGGCGTGCGCCAGATTCTTTATGTTGGCTTTAATGGTAAATATAAGAAGTCTGTCTTCTTCAACAGTCAATTCCCTAACCAAGAGCATTTCACCACTTAAAACACTGGAGGAACCTCTGTATCAACAAGTGTTTTGGGTTCAGAAGGTTGTTGAATTTGTTGAATTGTTTTTTTGTTTGCTTGTTTTTAATTTGTGTGTGTGTGTGTGTGTGTGTGTGTGTACATAGTGGGTGTATACATTATCAAATTGTCTTTATTCTCTGATGAAGGGTGTGTTTTGAAAGCAAACATGGAGATGTATGTAAAGAGGCAGAAGTCATACACGACTGAATAATCTGGGAAGGAAGATTTCATGCATTTTTCACTTCTGTCTTTGAAACACTCAAACAGAGGGCAGATCTTCCCACCTCATCCACTCAGAGTCACACAGTAATCTCTGGAAATACCCTCACAGACACATCCAAAATAATACCTTTAGATATTCCTTGATCTCGTCAAGTAGATACCTAAAATTAAGTCCACAAGTTCACCTCTCGTCAACTGGGCATCCATTTACATCTTCTTAAACTGTCCTTAATTTCCAAATAGACAATAGCTAGGTGGTAGTTCCACCTAATGTAATGGTACTATCATGATACAGCTGTCCTGCATACAACCCAAAACAGAGTTCATTCCTTCCCCAGAATGGCACATTTAGGATTTCAACTTTCAGGATTGTGATTTTCAGGGTTTTAGACTTTAGGTATTTTAGAATTTAGAGATTTTGATCTTTTGGGAATTCACCATTTGGGATTATGGCGTTTGGGATTGTGTCTTTCAAGTTTATGATCCAAGCCCGTAGAAAGATGGATTTGTTGCAGTGGGAGATTGCCTAGCTTGTAACAAAACACTTGAATTCAAGTCTGGATTCCATTTGGGCCTCAGTTTCCCCAACTGCAAAATGGGGGAGGGCTGGTCCCTGTTCTGCCCATTTCAAAGAGTCATTGAAAGAAGAACCATAAAGATGGATGTAAAATCACTTAATGAACCGTAATATCCTTTTCACGTGCAAATTCTTATTGATTATCCTTAAGGCATCTGTCAGCAAAACAGGCTGCTTTATGAAGCTGTGTCAATTGGACAAAAATGATTTGGAGCAAGACTGGGTCTTGAAGACTACCTAACATTTAGACAGCTGAGGCCGAGACAAGAAAGCTTTCCAGGCAGTGTCGAAACCACAGGAGTTTGGCTGTGGCTGGCTAAGGAGGAGGGCTGGGTATGAGGCATTAGTCCTGGGCAGATAGAAATGCAGTCTCCTGCTTGCCAGTGTCTTCCTTGGGCACCACCATGACCTCAGAATGCCCAGATCTGAGCCTCTCTGCCTCCTATAGCTCCATATTCTAGACTAGAAACCATGCCCTGCAGATGTTGGCTTCCTCACAGGGGCCCAGGCATGCTTCAGTTTGAGGGAATGATGGGTCAAATGCTGGAGTAGAATCCCCTCTCATAAGTGGCTAACATGGCTCTCTGGACATCGAACAGCTCTTAGAAATAATATTTTGAAGAGTTAAGTGTAAATGAATGGGAAATGCATGGATTAAATTTCCATGAAATACATATGGATGTAAAAATAAAATAAAAGCTTTCAGGCACTGTGTGCTGGGACTCATTCTAGTTAGAACATAATAAAATAAAATAAAATGCTAACCTCAGAGGCAGAGGACATATCCCAGAAGGATTCTCTTCCTCCAGGGCCTGACAGTACTCTCCAGGACTGATAAGGTAGAGTGTGAAGAAGAAATGAAGCCAAGTGAGAAAAGAGGGTGGTGCCCCACAGGACAGGCAGGGATGTGGTCCTGGGATGCGGCTGCTAACTCCTTCCTGCTCCTTAACACCCTATCGCCGTAGAGTGGAAGGCACACACAGGAAAGCCTCTTGAAGCTCTAGTTGCAGAATTGCTGGTAACTGGCTGTTTAAAAAGCCAGCAGCCAGTCCCCAGGCCCTGCTCAGTGAGCTGCGGAGCTGATTGTGTGATGCATCAGAAGAAATGCAAGCTAAATAATGTTTAATTGACAGAGCAGATTGTTTACTTTCAAATAATTGCACTAAATTGCAGTGCTTAAAAAGTACTTAGACTTTGCGACTTGGCCTGCTCCAATGGGACTGGGGGAGGGTGGGCCGGGGGAGGGGTGGAAGACCCTTGGGATGGGCAGAGGAAGGAATCAACTGCGGGGAAGATCCCAGGGGTGGGCTGGTGGGTTGGCCACGAGCCCATGCCCCTCTCCTCTACTGCATCTCCTTAGTCAGCCTGCAGCCTACCTGGGCACCGGTTTCTCTTTGTACTTTGTAAGCCTCTCCTCTTCCTAAATAGGGTGGTTTGTCCTCAGTGAACGGACCCCCCTCCCCTCGCCGACAGCCCTGGAGAGTTCTTGGTACCCACACAGTGGGGTTAACCACTCTGAGCACCTACACTTTCAGCAGAAGCAGGATTCCCACCAGGACAAGGGAGCCAAGGATCCTGAGCATAAACCTGGGGTCCCCAGGAGCTGGGTGTTTGCAGGTCATTAAAACATTGAACAGTTTCTGCACTGGTTGGCACACAGCTGCCGCCTGCCCTTGTGAGCGTCCCCGGACTTTCTGCCAGTCCCGATCCCTTCTCTGGGATTCCCAAGATGCCTCCACAACCAGAAACTAAGGAGCTGACACCTGGTGCTGAAGGGGTCCTTCAGGATCCTGCTCCAGCACATGGGTCTCCATTCCAACTGGCCGATACCCACCTCACGACAGTTGTTCCATGCTGTGATGTTACTCTCATGACTGCTCACGGCCAGGTTTTTGACTGTGAGTCCTGTATAAGCCAACGGGGGGACACCTGATGGTAGAAGATGTGCCCAGATTCTAGGATAGCGCTTGTCAGAACCCTGACCCACGCCACCCTTCCCCCAGCCCTGCCACCTCCATCCCAGGCTTAGCTCTTCAAAACATCTGGCACTACAGACAAAATGTCTAAGCTTTATAACCCATTTCTCAAGGGACTGTGAAAATATCTGAGAACTGAAAAAAATATATTTTGGCTCTAAAATATGAAAAGAAAACCACTAAATTAAAATTAATGTATGTTTAAATGTCTACAAACCATAACACAACATCAACTACTTAAATGCAAGCCAAGTCAGTTTGTGTCTGCTTATGTAAAAATTAAGTTTAATGTGGGATATGGGTGCACTTTAATTTGTTTGATAGGACAGAAGCAGGGCTTTCTAAAGTCAGAGCTCCTGGGGTTACCAAGGGTCAGAAAGGGCCATGAGCCCAGGAGGAAGGAGGCCGTTCCAACCCTCGTTCCTCATGCTTTCTGCAGCATCAGATCTGCTGACCACTCCCTTCTTGAATTGCTTTTGTGCCTTGTTTGTTTGACATAATAGGACACCTTCTCTTCCTCCCCATCAGACCATCCATCTCTAGTTCTCTTGCTGGGGTTCTTTTTGATATTTGATATTTAACGGTGAGTGTTTGCTCAAGCTCAGCATCAGTCATCTATTCCTCTGCCCTCACACTCTCCACCATGCCAGATCATCTGTTGTAGCCATGTCCAGCATCACTTCTACGTGTCCCACTTCCAAATCCATGTCCCCAGTGCCTGCCTCTGACGGAACTCCAGGACCCTGTCTGCAAGTGCGGATTGAATGTTTCCTCTCTGGTGATCCACACTTGGTCTCCAACTCAGCATACCCCAAAGCCACCGTGTCTTCACCCAAATTGCTGCACCCTGTTCCTGCAACACATCCTCTCTTCCCTCTTTTCAGCAACACCAAACACATTTTCTCAGCCCTCCTGGAACTCTAAGTCATCTCTGCACAGTCTTCTTCACCCTTCAGTACATTAGTCTGTTCTGTGCTTCTCTTTCTTTCCTCCCTTTCTTTCGTATTGCTCACACTGATCCTTTCCCTCTTACCCCCTGTGGCACCACCTTAGCCCACCCAAGCCAGGGGAAGCAAACTGATTTCCTCTCAAGTCCCAGCTCTGATGCATTGATGGTATCCACCAGGAGTACAGGGTGGAGAACAATTTCCAGGTATCCATGGGAGAGATGGCCGTGATCCATTAGTGATGTCTCTCAGGGACACAGGAAGAGAGGGTGGCGGCACAAATTTTGCCTTCTGCTGTCTAGGCCTTCTCAAGTTGACATCTGAATGGAGGTACTCACTACCTACCTGGCCTCCCAGCCTTCAATCACTTCCTTCTTTCACATTGTCCTACTTATTGTCACAAGAGCAATCAAAGACGACACTTGAATTGAACAGATTTCCTGCCCAGAAATCATCTTTGACTTTTTAACCAATCATGAGATCAAGCCCGGTCTCATGGTTTGGTATTTAGAGCCTATATGCTCTGACTCCAGCCTCCTTCTCCTCTTAATTTCCCACTAACCCCCCAGCACCGCTACCTTGCTCCAACTAATCCGTTGGGCCATTGCTTCTTGATGATGCCTCTCTCCTCCCACCTCCACATTGTTGCCAATGATCCTCTCCCAACCTGGAATTCCCTCCTCTTTCCACACCATCCTCCCACATCTTCCATCCAAGTGTCAAGGTATAGCTTAATAATAGCTAATTTATTGAGTGCTCAATCTGTGACAAGTGTGATCGTAAATGGTTCACCCAGATTAACTCATTTAGTCCCCATAACAGTGTGATGAAGGAAGTATCTATCGTGAGTATTCCCATTATATAGATAAGCAAACTGAGGCCCAGAGAGGTTAAGTAACTCGCTTAAGGTCATACAACTTATAAGGAACACAGCTGGAGTAAGAACCCAGAAGTCTGGCTCCAGAGCCTGCACCTTGTTAACATGTTATGTTGTCCTTGAATTCCCACTTCCTCTAAGCAGACCTTCCCAACCCCCCAACCCCTCCCCACCGGTGTTTATTGTCTGTGCCTCTTGGACTTACTATACGCTGTCTTTGCTTACCTCTCAGCCTCCTCTTGCTGCCTCGTCAGGTATCAGTGAGGACAAAAACACATCAAGCCATGGGTCAGGAGTAAGCTTGAATCATATAACCACTCAGCCAGCAAGTCCCTCCTAGGATGCTTTTAACGCATTATTTTATTTTGTTTTTATTCTGGGGTATAGGAGGGTATTATTTTACGTATTTTACATGATTTTTTTTTTTAAAGAGACAAGGTCTCACTCTGTTGCCCAAGCTGGTGTTGAACGACTGGCTCAAGCAGTCCACCTGTCTTGGCCTTCCAAAGTGCTGGGATCACAGGCATGAGATGCTACTGCTGGCCTTATCCGTATTTTACATAGAAAGAAATGGAGACCAGAAGAGCTGATAAACTTGCCTGAGTTCAACCAGCAATTAGCCATCCTTTTCCCCCTACCTGACAATTTCCCTTTTCTGAGTGTCCATGGAAGAGAAGAATGTGAAAAGGGCATAGACGGTGGGTTCCTTCCTTCTGCCCCCTGCACGTATCTATCAAGAAGATGAGCCCTCTGCGGGGAGACACGAGGGCCCTGATTTGCCGAGGGAAGTGCCTGCAGCCTCACAGCAGACTGCTAGATACGGCCGTGGGCTGACTTGACCTGGGCAGGGCCCTTTTTCTCTTCTCTTTTCTCTGCAGTTCATTCTTCATCTCTCTCTTTTCAACTTTGCCACTTCCTATAAAATCTGATGTTAATTATCTCTGTGGGATTGGGTCTCTGAAGCCCTCTCCATGGGACAAGCATGTCTACTGGCCATTCTGTGGGGTCACCTATGGGCATGCCCAGGTAATCCTGAGGGAAAATCCTGATGTCTCAAAACATAGTTCCTCAACTTCACTTCCGGGATGGAAATTGCATTTGTGTTTTTAAGGAAAAGATGGAGCAAAAGAGACCCCTCCCACCACCCCCAATGAAATGAGTAAATGCCATCAACAAAGTGAGTTCACAAATCTTTCTGATTTGAGATAGTTTGCATTACCTGAGTTTCTCCTAAAATCCTAAATGAGTGCAATTGCCAGCTTCTAAATTTAGGCGTTTGTGGGCGCCTGTTGGCAGAAAGAAGAAAGGCTGGCTTCAGTGCTGTGGTTTGCCTTGAAACCCAGTCAAGCCCCAAATTCTAAACACAAAGCAGCTGTTTGCCCAGAATCCGAGCCGGAATGTTTCGTATCAATGGCTCTTCCCCCCACCTCCTCTGACCCTTCTCCTTTCTCCTCTCTCTTTCTTCATTACTGAAGTGCCAAAAAAGCTCGATGTGAATGAACATCGGGATGGGTGCGAATTCAAGCCCACATTATCTGCCATAGACGATCAGGGATTCTGGGGCGAGCCTGCAGGCCAGCCATCCGGGCAGACCTGCCCTGTGCCACTGTTTACAGAAGAAAGGAAAAAATAGAAATCGATCTATGGCTTTGGTACAGGGGCCGGGTCAAGCAGGGCAGAGTATTCAGTTGCCACTCTTTCAGCCCCACGAAATGCCAGCTGATCTCTATCGGGCCCAAACTGGGGTATCTTTAAGGTAAATCTCCAGTTCCACACTCAGAGCCAGGTCTCTACTTTCCGATGCCTGGGCAGAGCAGTCCAGCACTGAATCCGCCCTGATCGGGTGACATCTCGGGTATGGTAGCAAGGCGGGCATGCTGACGTAAACCCTCCTTGCCGCTGGTCTGTGGCTCTCTTTGGAAGAAAGTGTTGTCCCCACCCAGGCCTGGCCCCAACGGTCTCCATAAAGCTTTGTCATATTCCAGATGACAAAGATACATGGAGTTGAGTTTTCTCCTTTGAAATGCCCAGTTCTTGAATGTATTAAACATCAATAACAGGGAATATGTGTAGATATCCAAGACCTAAAGACAAGAGTTATATATTGGTTGAGTGGCTACTCACCAGTGCCATGGGTGGTATTTTATACCCATTATCCTCATTCAAGGTTGGGCACACTGTTTCCCATTTTACAGATGAGAAGGCTGAGGTACAGACAGCTTAAATAGTTTTTCCAAGGAAATGCAGCTAAAGTGACAAAGCCAGGAATTGAACAAAAGTCCACTTGTTTCTAAAACCTGTTTCTGTTGCCCACAGCCACTTCCCACCAATAGCAATAGTTCTTTATATGAATCTGCATTTTATTTCTAGATGTCTAATTTCCCAGTGACTGCCCCCTTGAGCCTCAGTTTCTCAATCTGTAAAATTAGGCAGTTGGACAAAGGCAGCCCTGGCATTTTCTTCCCCAGCTCTGATGTTTCTGTAATTCTGTGTCTATGAATACATTCAGAGGCTTCCAAGCAATAAATCAAGTTGTTTAAAAATTACAAATAAGCAAGGAAACCGGGACTCACAGTGGCTGGGGCCTTTAAGCCGTGGTCTATAAAAATAAAGACCGTCTTGAGAGGCTTACTGTTGGCAGGGGAGGTGCTCAGCTGAACTCGGCTCTTATGCGGAATGTTCTTGAAGCCACCCTCCCTAATATGGCTGGGTGGATGGAGCCCGCTCTCCAGGTTGGGCCTCGGTTCGAGGTGTGCCCCCATTGGGCCATGGGCCAGGGAGAAATGGGACTTCCTGTGGGATGGCGGGAGGGAGCTCAGGGGGCCACGTGTGGGTGTCAGACCATGCAGCGGGCAGATTTGGCAGGACCCATGGTGTTTTCTTTGTGCAGAGAGCTCTTGGGAGCCAGATTTCCAGTCCTTTGCTCAGGTCTATGACCCCTACCTTCCCTCTCCTGCCCCCCTCTTCCCGCTCCCAATGAGTGTAGCGGGAACCTGGCCAATGACTGAAAGAAAATGAAGACATTTCTCAAATGGCATGTTCCAGTGGGTGAGCGCTGGCAGGCAGAGGCTGCAGGGAAGTGGAGCTGGTTCCCTGTCCATCCCCTAAATATCCTAAGTACGTTTCCTCCTTGGCCGCAAAACCACAGCAATGTCTCCCGGACTTCCCCTCCTCCCTTGGACCCTGGGTCTGCAAGGAGCTCAGCCCGCCGCAAGGTCCCAGAGGCGCCGCCACTGCCAAGGGAGGGGCCTCAACCAGCCTGGAGTTCGGCAGGCCTCCAGGCTTGTGCCGGCCGTCTATAGCTTGTCCTGCCCAGGAGTCCAGCCACCATGGCCAGAGCCGCATTCCAGGGGCAAATGAGTCTACATGGGGACAGCCCTCTAGGCCCTTTTCACTCCTTCCTTCTCGTGTTCTGTAGTGAGAACTCCAGGCACTGGTGAGCATGGAGCAGACCTACTGGGCACTCACTGCCAGGTCCAGACCCATTTCTGATATTGACCCTTGTGGCACCCGTGGAAAGCCACTTCCTTCTCTAGGCCTCTGCTGTGTTGTGAAAATGGGGAAGATGAGTGGCTTTGGAACATTCTTTTGGGAGTTTGATGAAAAGGACAAGAGAAAGGCAGCCAATCAGGCCCTCAGCTCTCAGGGCAGCCCCATTTTCCACCTGTTTTCAGACACATTTATATGTTTTCACTTATTTTATACATTCACTCAACCAACATTCTTTACATACACTTTGCATACGTACATGTCAAGACCACCAGTGATGTCACAGGTCCCTGTCTCCATGGGGGCTTCCAGTGCAACCTGGGATAGAATTTGCACCAGCAGAAGAGACCGGCAAGTGGAATTAATGCGGAAAGGTCTGCAAGGCCCGTCATAGATTTGGAGGAGATGAGTCTTGGGCTGAGTGACTCTTTATCCCTATCCTTCCAGTTAGTGTTTTCCTTGAGTCCTGGAGTCAGAAAGGTCTTCTAAGTTCTTTCCTTTGAATTGGTTTCTCTTGTTCCACTTTCTCAAGACAACCCTTCAAATACTGGTGCTGCCAGGGTTTTGGTGTTTTCCTTGGTGCTTTGCTCTTGCTGCGTTGGTGGTCTCAAGCCCTTTTATGGCTTCCAATCCCTGAAGTCAGCATTTTCAGCCCCGTCTATTGTCACCGTCCAACGTCTAGACCTGCAGTTTTACTCACCTCCAGGCAGCTTCCCAAGGTGCCTTCCTGCACCTCTCATTCAACATGGCGCCACAGTAAACCATCACCATGCTCCCAGGTCATCTCTTTCTCTGACATCTCCATCTTGGCTCTTGGCACCACCATGTCCCAAAATTACCCAGGTGCAAATCTTAGACTTAAGCTTGGCTGTGCCTTGAGTCTTCCCCACACTCCTGCCTGGCATTAACTTAGTTATCTCCTTGCTGTATTGCTTCCTTCTTTTCTCTTCTCTCTAGTTCATGGCCTTGTGGCCATTGCCTGGATCCTTGAAGCAGCCACCATGGAGCTTTCATCACTTCCTTAGGGGAAAACTTGCTGCTTCTGCTAAGCTGAATGCTGGCTCCATTTCCAAGATCAGATACCAATTTTACTTCCCTGTTTCTAGGTCTTGGCCTGTGAGTATAGTGGAATATACAGGTGGCAGATGAAAAATAGTTACAACATTTCCTGTCCCATATTCTCTTCTGGAACCTTGCCACTCACTCTTATGGTGTGAAGGCTTAAGGATCCTCCCCTCAAGCCTGCAGAAGGGGGATTATTTTTGTGACTGACTCGACTAGATCTCTTTCAAGATTAGGTGATAAAAGAAATACCACTTCTGCCTGACATTCTCTCTTGGGACATGCACCTTTGAAACCCAGAGCTGCCATAAGAGAGGCCCAGTGACACCAAAGCCACTGTGCTGCAGAGACCAGATGGAGAGAGAGACACAGAGACAGAGAGAGGCCTGGGACCCTTCCGATGACTCCAGTTTGACCAGCATTTTTGTCAACTGCTTGAGAGTTGACAAATCAGTACCAACCAGCTGAACACAGTTGACCCCAAACCGTGAGATAATAACAAATAATGATTGTTGTTAATCACCCAGAAGAAAGTTGCTAGAACATCAAGCTTTGGAGCCAGAAAGCCCTAGTTTTGAAGCCTAGCTCCAAGCAAGCAGCCCCAGCCAGGTCCCTTACTTTCTGAACTACCAGAGTCTCATCGTCTATGAAAGGGAAATAAACATACTCAGCAGCCTTGCTATGGAGCTCACAGATGCCAGGGAAGGAGCCGGCACAGCAGCTGTGACGCTGCTATTCTCAATGAGTGATCATTTGCAGCAGGGTCTCCTCTAACTATTGCTTCTGAAGGGCTCCTAACCTCAGTCTCCATTTAGCCAGATTCCACATTGCTAAAACCCTTCCCTTTCAGTGATGTCTTTCCTGTGTTTCTGGCTACAAGAGAATAACTTCAACTCAGAAATTGATACCGTCTGCCTGACACCTTTTACACCTTTTTCTTGTCTTGTGGACATTTGCATAGTAGTGTAAGATTTAAACATACCTTACTAGCTAGCCAGGGAAATGCTATGGGAAGGGGTCATGGATCTCATCTCCATCATCCTATATTCCCCTGGACACCTCCTTCTTCAAACAACCAAGTGCAATAAATATTTGTTGACCAGGGTAAGTAGACCTTTCAGAAGATGCTACCCATTTCTGACCTGAAATCCACATGCTAGAGTCTTAGCTTCTTCAGCCTGGGTCCTCTCAACACCGGCGGAGCCTATATCTGAGTCTTGGTGCACCCTTACTCCTGCATTCCATGATTTATCTAACATGAAGCCACAATGCACCCACGATCAACACTAGCCAGTCAGTCAGCACCTGCTGCCTCGAACAAGTGGAATGTGAATAATGAGAGAGATGCAGGCGTTCCCTGAAGTGTGACTGACCCAAAGGTAAGTTTGGAGGATGAACCAGCAGGTCTCAGGAAAGCTCACATCTCAGCAAAGTGAGTAGATTTGCCCAGAACATGAAAAGATCTTGGCCAGAAAGGAGATGCATCTCGGAGGACAAGGACCCTCAAGACCCAAGGCTCCTCACTTGCACCATCCCTCTGTTAGAAGGATGAGACTGCAGTGTCATCTGCAAACTTCAACAGCATGCTAGGCCAAGCACAGACACAGTCCCCACTTCTCCAAACTCAGCTTGCTTCATTCATGTAGTCATTCATTCAGAAAACATTTACTTCTGGCCCACCAGGTGCCGGAGATGTGCTTGGAATGAAATGGTGATCAAGATACAGGCCCTTCCCTGAAGGAACTCCTGTTATAAGGCATGCATGGGTATGTATGTGTGTGGGGTGCAAATAATTGAACAGGTAATTGGCACAATGTAGAGGCTGCAGATGCACCTTGGAAGTCAGGGAAGGTTTGCAGAGATGGTGGCCACTAAGCCGAATCATAAACAGCTAGCGTTGGAGTGTATGGGGAGTTGGGGGTATTCCAGGCCACAGGGACAGCAGGCCCTGTGAGGTGAGCAAGCCCTGGAGGTGAATGAGGATGCAGTGCCTCATTGGGACTCATGGCATTAAGCAATGCTGATTAAGAGAGGGTGTGAGAGGCAGGTGGTAAGAGAACAGGATGGGGAATACTCGGGGCTCAGATCATCTGGGGTCTCGTGGGCTATGTTAGCCATCTTGACTTCATCTTTGAGTCACTCATGGGCCTTTGACCTGTAGGTCAGTTGTGCATTTTATAAACAGCCCATCAATGGCATGGAAACGGATCGAGGGGCCATGACTGGTGCAAGTCCACAATTAGGAGATTATTGTGGTCACCCATAATTGATGTAGTGCAGACTAAGGGGATGGCAGAAGGCAAGAGAGGACAAGTAGATGGCCCCAGACAGGTAGAAGAGACAAAAAACACATGGGAATTTGAACTACAAACATTGCAAGGACGTATAATAGCAAATTCAAAGGAGTAGGGCACACAGGGATTCCCACGGAGGAGAGGTCCTTGGTCTTCCGCTGTGAGCACCAGCCTCCTTTTGAGCCCTGTTTCTAACCAGGTGAGTGTTGGTCTGAGACACACAGAAGCGAGGTCACTAGGAGAAGCAAGAGGCCTGGGTCTCCTCCTACCCGCCCAGGCCCCGGTGCTTCTGCCCCCATGATGGAGACTTGGCCAACATGCATTCCTCAAGGGAGCAGAGCCCACTGGACTCTAGGATATCAGGGCTCTGATTTGCAGGAGGGAGCAGTGTGGAGTAGAGGAAATGACCTTCTAATAGCACTACCATGCGCCCCATGCCCAAGGCTTAGCAACCAGAAATGAGAGGAAAACAAATCTGAGGGCTCAGGGAGTCAGGAGTTCACCTTTCTTCAGGTTCAGACCAGCTTAGCTGAACTCTGAATCTGGAGAAGGATTCTAAGGTTTGCAGTCAATCTGTCAGGAGACCTTGCCACCTGAAGACCCAAGAGCGCTGAGTCCTTGCTCAGCAGTGGGCCTCTGTGTGTCTGTGGGTCCTGGCTGGGCTGCATGGCACCTGTTCTCAGAACCACCACCTTCCCGCTGCCAAATAGATTCCAGGAAGTGGGTAGAATTTTTGGTAAATGGCCACTTACTTGTCCATAGAGAATGGTCAGAATCCTGGCCTGGGATAGTATTAGTCTAAGCGAGTAAGCATGAGTGTTTACCTATATGCACGTATGTGTGGCATCTAAGCATGTCTCTGGGATGTATTGTGGATGTGCCTGTGTGTGCGTGCTGTTTACACCTGCATTTGTGTGTGCCCATCTGTGTGATCACTGAAGCATGTGTGAGTTTACCTTTCTGTTGTTCTGTACTTTTATATACGAATAAATGCAGTCAACGCATGGGTGTATGCATAGCATGCATCTGTATGTTCCTGCGAGTGACAGTATCAGTTAGCTTGTGCTGTGTAATGAGTCATTCTGAAGCTTAGCAACAAATATTTATAATTTCTCATAATTCTGTAGGTTGGTTGGGAGGTTCTTCAGGTCCAGACCAGCTAGCTGAACTCTGTTCGTGTGTCTGTGGAAGCTGGTGGCTCAGCTGGGGAGGGTAAGGAGTCTACTGTGGCATCATTCATGTGTCTGGTGGTGGCAGTTGACTTGACCACATGATCTCACCATCCAGGGCTTATTCATACAGTGGTTTTAAGGTTCTAAGCACAGCAAGAGCAAGTGTTCATGTATAAACACTTTTTAATTTCTGCTTGCATTGCATTTGCTAATGTCCCACTGCCCAAATCAAGTCACTTGGGTAAGCCCAGAGTCGGCAGGGGTGGGGGAAATTACCAAGGGCATGGATGCAGGAAGAGGACTTCTTGTTCCCATTTTTGCAAAAGATTTACTAAGAGTACGTGTGCGTACACTTGTGAGGGTGTTCCCATGTGTACCCCTCTATGGATATGCATACCTGTTTATGTACCTGTGTGTGCATGCATGTGTATGGATATGGATATGTGTGTGCCTGCCCCAAAGAACAGCTGTAGGGATGAGTGTGTAAGCACACCTGGGTGTGGCTCTGTGGGTGCATGCACATGGGTCTATTTAGATGTACCTGGATGTGCATTCATGTGTATAAATGTGTGCAAATGGTGTGCATGCAGGATTGCTCAAGAGAACATAGAAGTACATATGTGAGCACATGAGTGCCCCCCTGTGTACATGCGCACACATTCCTGCATGTCCTGGATGTGTGCATGGTGTATGTGTGTGACTGCCTGATTGAGCAGGTGCAGGAGCCTGTTTGTGAGCATACACATTGTGTCTCTGTGAGTATATGCATCTGGGGAAGAAAAACCAGAGCTCAGGCCAGGTCACAGCCTGGGTCTAGACTATTGCTTTGCCATTTCCCCAGATGGGAAAGTTAATGAAGGTAGCTGGTGGCCTCCACTCCACACCTGCTGCCACCCAGCTCCACCTGCTGCCACTATCCAGCACACCCTTGCCTTCATGTTTGTCCACTCCAGTTCTCTCTGTCCCTTGACTCACCTTTCCCCTCCTCCAGGGAGCTTTCCAAGGTGGAACTACATCCGAGGGATGTGGGCATCACTATTAAGCTCTTTTATAGATGTTAAAACCGAGGCTCAGATTTAACATCTCACTTAACTCGGGCCACACAGCTAGTAAGTGGGAGGCCCAGTCTATCTGACCCAAAACCCCAGGCTAGAAACCATTCTGCATGCAGACATCAGGAGCTGAATGATGCTGGTCCCAGAATCACAGTGGAAGAGCCAACAGCGAGTGGTGGTCCATGCTCTGGGCCCCAGCCTGAGCCCCCAGGGCTCCCAGACACTTGCCTGAGTTGCTGGTTATGTTAGAGCCAAGCACTGTCCACTGAGCACCACCATTGTTCATGCATCTCCCTCCTGCTTTTGCCCAAGAACTCCCGGAGCAAAGGATCCATGTCATGTGCAGTCCCATGGCCTCCCTGTCCTTTTTCCCACACATGGTGCCTTATATACATTAGGGGCTCCATCCACACTGCTTAGAAGGGGGTTCAGTCTGCTGCTTCTCTGGCTGTGGGAGCCTAGAAAAAGGAGGTTGGCTGCCTCTTCCCTGACTGGAAACAACTTCTCTCTAACAACCCCAAGTCCTACCTCCACCCACCCTTATACAGGTCCTGTTTCCTAGTCCACAGGTGGTGAAGTTAGAGACCACGTGAGTAAAGTTAGTGATTATGCGATACACACCCACATAAGTGCAGTAAAAATAATATTTTAATCCCCAAAATAACATGAGTAGCTGCTCTGATGTGAGCATTTCCCACTATATTTCATCCATTCTCAGGTGACTTTTTTTTCCATTTTAACATTCTGAAATTGGGCCCTCCTTACAAATGATGACATCTTCACCTATCAGCCAAGTGGCTGTCATGACGCAGCTGGCACTGCTCGGGTGAGCTTGGTCATTGCTGTTCCCACTGTTGTCACCTCACTGGCGTTCCCTGCAGTGTTGTCCTTGCACTGAATGTAATTCCCATTTTACACATCTTCACAACCATTAGTCTACGATTCAGCGACGAAATGACAAGAGACTGTGCACACACAAAGGCACAGTTAAGAACAGCAAGCCATGTGGGCGAGATTCAGGAGGCAGATGTCCATTGTTGAAGAAATGACCACAACGTGTTATTTCTTTGCAAAGCTACAACAAAGTGCATTATGGAACATAAGATGGTAAGCTATCCCAAGGAGATGAAGTTGGGTTATTTCATGTTACTGAGATACACTCTAAAGGATTGTCTATCACTCACCAAGAATGAACTGAAAGCGAGAGAAATTGCCAAATACATGGAAATACATTAAACAAATTTCAAAGCAATGAGAGACTGGTCTGACCAATTGCTGTCTCGCACTGCTGTTAAGATGTTGCACGAGAGTTTAACAGATATTTTTCTTTCTTAGTGTTACATAAAACAATGGTGTGTCCTGCAATGGATAGTCTTAGATTAGATGTCATATGACACATGTTCAACACTCAACATGTTTATCTCATTTAAGCCTCTCCAAATCCCGGGACATGGGCGTTACTATTATCCCCTTTTATAGATGTTAAAACTGAGGCTCAGAGAGATTAAATGACTTGCCTAAGGTCACACAGCTATTAAGTGGGAGAACTATTCTATTTGACCTCAAAGCCCAAACTGGGAACCATTCTGCATACCAGGAGTTGAATGATGCTGGTCCGAGAGTCAGCGGTTGAGCTGAGCACCTTTCACCCCAACAGTGATGGTGTGGTTCATGCTCTGGGCCCCAGCTTGGCTACAGGATGGATCACAACCACACTAATCAGCTTCAGCAGGGCCACACAAGCCCAGACTGTATGTCCCAGCAGCTGAAAAGATTTCCTCAGTCTCCTCCTCTGTGTCTCACTGTGGATAGTAATCAGAAAGCCAAGTTGCCCCTGCATGTTTTAAATAACTCCTTCCTTATATATGTACCAGCCTACTAGCACAAAGGCACTATCTAATCCTCAAATGTCAGTGATTTGCAAGCTATTGTCCCAATCTTTGCAATATCTGTATGTCCTCTGCTATTGCTTACTTAATTGCTTTTATTTCTAAATCAGTCTACTTTTCACATATCTGCATTGGTCAGGATATGCCTGATTATGCTGCAGTAACAAGCAGACCCACAAATCTTAGCAGCTGATAATAATGCAGGATTCTAGTCTAAGTGAATTCCCTGTCCACGAAGGAAAAGGTTGTGTGGAGGAGGTGAACTGTGAACCTAAGAAGTAGCATCTAAGCCAAAAGGAAAACACTCCAGGCAAGGGGAAGTCAGGCTCTTCTTGAAATCATAATTGTCTTACCTGTCTAATGGTTGTTAGCAATTATTTCTCCCTTGCTTCCTTCCAGTTGCCCTTCAAGAATCCAATGAGAGTGCGTAGTCACTTGAAAACACTGCTTTTTAGACTCTGCAGGTGATTGCATTGGTGTTCCAACCATACCCTATAGGCCTTCCCCTTTCTTCTTGCCCTGATCAACTCCCAACTGCTAATACCTGGATCATTCTGCTTGAGAGCTTTTCCTAACACTGGGAAGGCTGCTCTGGCTGTGTGCATGGCAGGCTGGTGGCTCCAGGGCCTTGCTACCCTGTGGCAGTCACCCTCCATCAGTGACTGATGGGTTGTGGTATACATTTCCCCAGCTCCCTGGAGTCTTGGTGGGATAATTCTAAGACAATGCCCTGCCTTGTTTTCTGGAGTTCTCAGAGGACTAAGCTCCTGGATAACACAGGACCTAAATAACACACCCTGCATGTCTTACTGTCCCCGCCTCGCAGGCCTGCTCCTGCACTTCCTAAATTAACCACTTGCTCTCCATTTCTTGTCTTGGAGTTTGCTTCTGGGGAAACCCAAACTAAGAAGGCTATAAAACCCCAGTTCATAAATAGGTCGAAGAGGCATTACATAACTTCAGGAAGAGTGCGATGTCCAGCATCGATGCCTGTTATGTGTGTTACAAGTGACAACTTGCTGGATGTTAGCTCCAAAGTCCAAGCCTGCTACAAACAGAATCAGGGGTTTTTGGGGGCAGTGTCTTCAGGAGCAGTGACGGTGCTCACTGCTCTCCTACAGGCCTGGCATGGAGCACCTTTATAGTGTGCCCCAACTTCAGTGACAAGAATCAGCACATCAAGGGCCAGAGAGAGCCTGTCCAAGGTTGCATAGACTGAAGGTGGATACTGGGATTCTTTTAAACCCATCTCAGGGCGCAAACCCACAGATGGAATTGGCTGGGGCCTCTTCGAAGCCCTTTCCTCTTCTCCAGGTTTAGGATGCTGTTGGCAGCAAAAAGTCCCTGGCCAGACTTGGCGCCTGCTCTTGCCCTTTTATAGGAGCATCTCCTTCTGTCTTCTGGTCTTCCAGAGCCCAGCCTCTGCTTGCTGGTTCCACCTCTCTTTTTTGAGACAGAGCCTTGCTCTGTCACCCAGGATGGAGTGTTGTGGCATGATCTCAGCTCACGGCAACCTCAGCCTCCTGGATTCAAGCGATTCTCCTGCCTCAGCCTTCCGAGTAGCTGGGATTACAGGTGTCTACCACCACAGCCAGCTAATTTTTGTATTTTTATTTGAGACAGGGTTTCACCTTGTTGGCCAGGCTGGTCTCGAACTGCTGACTTCAGGTGATCTGCCGACTTCAGGTGATCTGCCTGCCTCAGCCTCCCAAAGTGCTGGGATTACAGGTGTGATGGTCCCACCTCTTGTCTTGCCACTCTCTGCCCCTCATTATCTCTGCATTAGCATCTGGATGCTGTTCAGTTCCCAGGGAGGACTGTTCCCTGCTCTTCATACCTATGTCTTAGCACTTCCTGAGCCCTCACCATGCTCCTCCATTCCCTCCTCTTGTCTGCTTTGCCCAGCCAACTCCTATACATCCTCCATTTCTTAGCTGAAGTGTCACTTCCTCCAGGAGGCCTCCCTGCATTACCCACTCACAAATTCCTGCAGTTCCCCTTTGACAACTCATGTCACCCACAGTGATGTGTGTCTGCCAGGTCACTGGCTTCATGCCTGCAGGCTGAGCCTGTTCTCCATGGCATCCCACGGTTCAGCACCAGCCCTGGCCCACAGCAGAATCTATCAGGCACTGTGGGGCAAACAGGTGTTGGCAGGGCCCCCAAAATACCACAAAGACAGGGGCCCAGGGGTTGAGTTATCAAGATAGAGGCAGAGGAGAGAAAACAAGATCTGCCTTTGATTGAGCCAGTGAAGTCATTGGTGAGAGAGTGAGCCCAAGGAGCTATAAATAGCCCTGGAAATCATGCATATTACATTAGGGGTGTTGGTGACAGCTGAAGTATATTTCCATAAGGTTCCATTATATTTACGTATTAGTTAATGGATACTTAAAATATTATGTTACCGTAGTGCTCATGTTTTATTAGCAAACTATCACATCAAATGGAGTTGCTAAGTGTGATAGAAAACGGGCTCCGCAGCTAGATTTCTGTATTTTCACACTGAATTTTTGATTTTTAATTCCGCACCCAACTGCTTTTGGTGAGGAGCCGATATTCTCTGGAACACATGTGATCTCTGCCTTCCACCTGACCAGGAAGCTTGAAAGTACAAAGGGAGGTCCCTGGCCCCTCGCTAGAGAGCAAGAGACTTAGCCTAGGTGTTTTTTTGGATGGATTCAAACTGTTATTAATCTGCTGTGTGACACCGGGGAAGTTACTTACCCTCTCTGTGCCTTGGTTATTCCTTCTGTTAAATGAAGAGTTAGATTCAAGGTTCTCTGGATTCGTCAGAGGTCTCCAGAGAAAAAAACCAACACAATGTGGGTGTGTGGAGAAAGACAGAAAGGTTTGTGTTAAGGAATTGGCTCATGAAGTTGTGGGGGCTGGCAAGTCTGAAATCTGCAGGGCAGGCTGGCAGACTGGAGACCCAGGGAACAGCTGATGTTGTCCTGGAGTCTGAGGATGTCTGAGGCAGAATTCCTTCCTCCCTAAGGAACGTCAATATCTTCCCTTGAGGCCTTCAACTGATTGGATGAGACCCATCCGTATTACAAAGGCGAACCTGCTTAACTCAAAGTCTGCTGATTTAAATGTGATTCACATCTGAAAAATACCCTCACAGCAATATCTAGACAAAAGTTTTGACCCCACACTGGATATCACGGCCTGGTCAAGTTGGCACATAAAGTTGATCATCATGGTGTCTAATGGTCTTAGGGTTCTGTGGGTCAAATTCTGGATTATCTGCAAGGAAACTTCAAGCTCTGTTGTCTTTGGCAACAGAGAAGCTGACTGGGGTTGCCATACATCCTTGGGTACCCCAGGGCTCCCCATGAGATGTGAGGGATCTTGACCTAAGGGGCCTTCAACTCTTCCTTCCTTTTATGGTGGTACAGACCCAGAGGAGGGTTTCAAGCTTTCCTTCTCACTGCCAAAGGGCAGTCCCTGAAAACACTTGTTTAAAAGACTGTAATTTTTTTTCCCAGCCTTTGTTCAAGGATGCAAAGAATCTGAATGGAAAGAGGTGGAGAAAAGACACTCTGGGTGGAGAAATCAGTGCAAGCAGAAGCTGTGTGGGGAGAAACTGCCAGTATGGGACAAAACTGGAGCACTGGGCTGGGCACGGTGGCTCACACCTGCAATCCCAGCACTTTGGGAGGCCGAGGTGGGTGGATCACGAGGTCAAGAGATCAAGACCATCCTGGCCAACATGGTGAAACCCCATCTCTACTAAAAATACAAAAATTAGCTGGGCATGGTGGCATGCACCTGTAGTCCCAGCTACACAGGATGCCGAGGCAGGAGAATTGCTTGAACCTGGGAGGCAGAGGTTGCAGTGAGCCAAGACCGCATCACTGCACTCCAGCCTGGTGCCTGGCAATAGAGTGAGACTGTCTGAAAAACAAAAAAAGAAACTGGAGCATTGGTCCTCGAAGCACCGGGGTGGAGGCACCATGCCAGGCCCTTTAGTTGCATCTTTGTGGCCAGCCTGGAACCCTTGGGGCCCATAAGATGTGATCATAGAACGATATTTCATCCTGGTCACAGGTAAGTCAGAGGCTGGTGAGGGGCATGCTTAGGGCTTCCCACCTCCCAGCCAGAACATCTGAGGCCCCAGGCTCTTAGTGCTCACAAAAAATAGGATGACTCAAATGCCAGAGTGGGACGAAATGGACTTTGATGAACAGGATTCCAGTCCTGACCTCTCACTTGCTAGCTAACCCACATCTGACTCAGTTTCCCCACCTGCACAAGGGAAGAAATAACAGAACCAGCCTACCTTATAGAGCTAGGACAAGGATTTGATAAATTCATACATTGAAATAAAGAGAACGGCAGTGAAAACTCAGGTGTGAGATCAAGAACATGTACTGGCTGGGTGACCTGGAACAATTCCTGAAGGTTTCTGGTCCTCAGTCTGAAAAAATAGGGATTTGAACAGTGCGGACCTCAGGGCTGCCCATTTATCAAAGGTTGAGGAAGTGCCGGTATGGGACCAGGTACCAGCTAGACACTAGAAAGGCAAACGTGATTCATGTAACAGGCAAGGTGTCTGTCCTCAGGGACCTGACATCCTAGCGCAGGTGTGTGCTGCTGGTGGTGGTATTGTTAACAACACAATGAAGCAAAGATGTATTTTTGTTTATCTGTTTATTTATTTATTTATTTTAGAGACAGGGTCTTGCTCTGTTGTCCAGGGTGGAGTGCAGTGGTGTGATCAGGCTCACTGCATTTTCTTGGGTTCAAACAATCCTCCCATTTCTGCTTTCCAAGTAGCTAAGGCTATAAGAATGCCCACCATGCCTGGCTAATTTCTAAATTTTTTTTGTCATGACTGGGTCTCGCTATGTTTCCCAGGCTGGTCTCAAGCAATCCACCCACCTGAGCCTCTTAAAGCACCGGGATTATAGGCATGAACCACTGCACACAGCTCAAAAACATATTTTAAAATATGCAATAAGAGGTATGGAGAAAAATAAATCCAGACCAGGAGCTGAGGGATGCCCAGAGGTTAGTTCACTTTTCGATAGTCAGGGAAGACCTCATTGAGAAAGTGACGTTACAGGAAAGACCTTCAAAAAGTTGACAGCATCAAGCCAGGGTCAAGCCAATGAGGGCTGAATCCAGCCACACCCATTTTTTCCATCACTGACGGCTGCCTTCTCATAGGACACTTTGAGTGGCTGCAACAAAGACAATACATCCCACAGAGCCTAAAATATTTACCATCTGACTATCGAAAAGTGAACTAACCTCTGGGCATCCCTCAGCTCCTGGTCTTGATTTATTTTTCTCCATACCTCTTATTGCATATTTTAAAATAGGTTTTTGAGCTGTGTGCAGTGGTTCATGCCTATAATCCCGGTGCTTTAAGAGGCTCAGGTGGGTGGATTGCTTGAGACCAGCCTGGGAAACATAGCGAGACCCAGTCATGACAAAAAAGTTTGCCAAGCGCTAGCACAAAGCACTGCACAGATTATTGGAACCGTAGTGAGCTTAAGAAAATTATCTTTACTGTCATTATTTTTAGACAACAGTTAAATTGTGCCATCACTGTAGGTGTCAGGGAATGGGGAATCAGATATGGCCCCTTTCCCTGCACTGAGCCAGGGTTCCATGTCCCAAATGTTCTTAGAATGTGTAACAACTTATTTTTAGTTTTTGGGACGGAGTCCTGCTCTGCCGCCCAGGCTGGAGTACAGTGGCATGGTCTCGCCTCACTGCAACCTCTGCCTCCTGGGGCCAAGCAATTCTGGTGCCTCGGCCTCCCAAGTAGCTGGGACTACAGGCCTGCAACACCACGCCCAGGTAATTTTTGTAATTTTAATGGGGAAGGGGTTTCGCCACATTGGCCAGGCTGGTCTCAAACTCCTGGCCTCAAGTGATCGGCCCGCCTCGGTCTCCCAAAGTGCTGGGATTACAGGTGTGAACCATGGACCACGGCCTTAGAATGTATAGAATCTTGAACAACAGGGTCAGGGGAGAGGGGGCTCCAGGCCGGCCAGGAAAATATCATGAGGAAAAGTGCCCTGGTAGGAAGTGACAGATTGGGTTTGGAGAACCATAAGTGGCAAAAGGAAACAGGACTGCTATTTCCACCTCCAGAAATACCCCTGCCCTGCATGTGTCCAGCAGCAAGTCCCGGGGCCAGGACCCCCAGCTGTCAGTGGGCTGCTTTGCTGGAGGCTGTGGGCTGGAGGTGCTGGAAGCGGCATTAACCGCCTGATTGAGTTATGACAGCTCCTAACGCCCAACAGGAAGCCGGGCAAGGCCGTCCTAGCGGGGGCCTGCAGACAAATGATGATAAAGTGCTCACTTTAAGGAACCATCTCCATAATATTTCATGCTCACGGCGGGGGGAGGGGGCGGGCAGGCTGCCCTGGTGGCATAGCTAACTACTCCATCAATTGATTTGATTCACGGCAGCAGCTACTCCCAGTCATAATATTTCAAATAAATGGGGCCGTGGATAGAAATAATATCTGCATCAATATTAACCCTGAAAGAACTAATAGACATAAGCTATAATTTCCTGGACACCCTAATAACGCATTTTGACCATTGCAGGCATGGGACAATTTTTCTTTCTCTCTTTTCTCTCCTCTGCTCCTCTGTCCGCCTCTCTCTTCCTTGGCTCTGGCAGATATGCTTTGCACAATCCCAGCCTATAGTTTGGGGACTTCAAGTGGTTCTGTCCCATCTCACACCAGCCACAGCACCCTGCTGAAGAGGAAAAAGGGAAGCCTGGACTTTCTTGGTCCATTTATTCTGAGTTTCTAGAGTTCCCTGCACGGGGGAGAGTAGGATTATCTGGGGAAGAAAAGCTTGCCTGATAGCCTTGTTAGAAAAGACACTCCAGGCCAGGTGTAGTGGCTCACGCCTGTAATGCCAGAATTTTGGGAGGCTGAGGCAGGTGGATCATGAGGTCAAGAGATTGAGTCCATCCTGGCCAACATAGTGAAACCCTGTCTCTACTAAAAAATACAAAAGTTAGCTAGGTGTGATGGTGTGCCTGTAATCCCAGCTACTCAGGAGGCTGAGGCAGGAGAATTGCTTGAAACCAGGAGGTGGAGGTTGTAGTGAGCCAAGATTGTACCACTGCACTCCAGCCTTGGTGACAGAGCAGAGACTCCGTTTCAAAAAAAATAAAAAGAAAGAAAGAAAGAAAAGACACTCACCTGGTTCTTTCTGTCATTCACTCATGAAACACTTATTGTGCACCTACTACATGCTGGGTACTTTACTAGGTGTGTGGGATCCATCAGTAAACAAAAGAGAAGAAAACTGTTTTGCGGAGTTTAACTGTAGTTAGCAAAGGTGAGAGGGTCCAGGGAAAACGCAACTGATAAGCCCCAAGCCCATGAGTGATGATTACACAGTGTTAGAAAGGTTGATACCCCTGTTCTCCAGTCCCAGAGTTGCCCCATTTGCAGACTGGGTCTGTCAGAGGCGTGAAGGGTGGGGAAGACACTGGGGATGCTGTGGACCTGCTCTTTCCCACAGTGGTTAAGAACTGGCAGCCTGAGAGCTGAATGTGACCCTCGACGGAGTTTTGTCTGTCCTGTATAACATTTTCTGCAAATTCATGGATAACATTTTTAAAGCAAGAGATTTGGCTTACAAATCTGATTTCAATCTTCTCTTTGGAAATGGGAAGACCCCACATCACCCACTGCGGCAGTTGACTGGAGTGGGTCAGCATCTGCCCCCTTCAGGCGAGGCTTGTACTCTGCAGTCAGCCACAGTCCCCACCACTCTCAACTGCCCCTGGTGCACCAAGCCCAGCCTGCCCTGCGGTGCCCATGTGGTCCCTACGGGCACCTGCCCTATGGCTCTTCCTTGTCTCCTTAGAGTTGATTTCTGAATTTCCCTGCCCTTGCCCAAGTTGCTCTCCCTGTGGCCCCCCTACTTCTAGTCACAGCCTCTGCACAAGAGCCTTTCCTCCTTTTACTTCTACTGCCGTTGCTCCTCCATTTTGTGGCTCTATTACCACAATGCTCGAGGTGCTGCATCACTTCGTGGGAACAGACACGTTTAGCAGCAGGGTTAGAAACCAAACCTCTTCCCTTTGCAAGTTTGAGGCACTCAGCCACTTCCTACCTCTGCTGTCCAGCCCAATTTTAGCCTTGAAATCTTGTTTCCCTATTTAAAAAATTAAATTATGTATATGGAGGTGCTCTGTGGAGGTGACCCCAAGGCTACAGTCTCATCAGTGCTCAGTCCTGGGTGAAGTTTCAGAGTGGTTTCCTAGCTGAGCTGACCACACCTTTGTTTGTTTGTTTCTTTCTTTTTTTTCTTTTCCTCTCTCTCTCAGATGGAAGGGAAACTCATGCTAGGGACTTAGTGGCCAATAACAGGGGCAGGTGAGCCAAAGTGGGGAAAGAGCCTAGGAAAGTCTCCATGGGGCTGAATGTGTTCCGGAGAAGTGAGAGTGAGGGGCCAGAAGGGGTGCTGGCCCCAGATGCGATCCTCATACCTATAAGTTGGGGCCATCAGTCAACACCAACTTGCATATGGTGGAGTGCCCAGCAGTGGCACCCCACGGGAAGCTGGTGATAGGCCACTTTCCTTTCTGGCTCTCAGAGGGCATCCCCTCTACTCCTTTGCTCAAGAGGTGAAGATCTATATATCGGATGCTACTTGTGTGACACTTCGGCCTCACCTCCCACTCTAGACACTACTGCAGCACTTGGTTGTATGCAGGCCGCAATTACTTGGCACAAGTGCCATCTGGCAGCACCTCTCCTGGAGCCATGCCCCGTTGGTCTCACTTTCTGCTGAAGTTTCTCAGACAATCTCATGGGGTACTCAGCACACACATGCACAACCCGGACATTAATGACCTGACCAAAGAGCATGAAAAGCGGTGGGTCCTTGCTTCACCTTCCATCCTCTGGGTGGGACTTCTGACGTGCATGTCCTGAGGTGTGCCAGAAGCCCCGGGGGATCAGGTTCAGCCATTTATATTGGTGGCCAAAAGCATGAAGCAGTTTTGCACAGGCCTTCCTGCCTTCTCTGTTTCTCTCCACTTGTCTTGCAGACTTGCTCCTTCGCGTCACTTCCTTAATAAGCTTCTTGAACATAAGCCTTTGTCTTAGGCGCTGCTTTGTGGGGAAAGTTCACTTGCTTAGAGAACCTCTGAAAGACACATCTGAGATTCCAAGCTGGACAGAGAATCTTCACCATCCAGTGATTTGATAAATGCTTGCTAGTTCTGACCCCAGGTCCAGCACCTGCTGGGTCTCAGAGACGCGACAACAGACAAGGGGATGAACGGGTTACAGATCCTGGCCTTGGCCTCGAGGAGCTCATGGTGCAGTGAGGAAAAGATTCACAATCCAACGGATGCTTTGAAGGCTAAGGAATGCCAGAATCAGGAGAAAGAGTGGACACCCAACCCACTCTGCCCAGAGGAGGTGCCACCTGAGCTGAGATCTGTCACTAGACTAGGAGAAAATCCAAATCAGCTCTTCAGTTTTCAAAGTCCACCCTAGGAGGGCAGAAATTGGATACATGCAATGAATATAACTTACTGTGTCATCCCTTCTAGAATATACTAGAATCTGCTGATCTGCCCTCAAGGAAACTCTCCCTAGAGTCTAACCAGAGCCCGACTGCTGCAATTTGTCCATTTTCTCTTGCTCAGGCCTTTGAGGAGATGGAGAGCAGCAGGTTCCCAGACCTAAAAGAATAAAATGCAATTCACAGACAGCCCCTTACAGCCAAGAGATTCTGTGCTGCTGCTGAGCTGCTGCTTTTCTCCTCTCTGCCACCATTTCTTCCTCTCTTGCTTCTACCTGGTTCCATTCTCCTTGCTGAAGAATGAAGAATGGCCCAGACTTGGCACAGCATTGGAAGAGGACTTGGTCCTGAGGGCATCAGGACTGAAGGGGATGTGTCTCTTAGGGGGAAAATCCTCAGCGTTTCAAAATAGATCACAGGCCCACCTGCCCATCACCACCTCCGTGCTTTGAAAATGCAATCCCTTAGACAGGTTCGGTGGCACTCAGAGCGGGTGCAGGGATGTTCTGATCTCCCTAGGAATCCTCCTTCCAATTCTCAAACCACTGTTGTTGGTTTGACTTTGCTTTAACTTCTGAAGCGAGCCATGAGCATAAAAATGAGCCTCATAGACCTTTTCAGATGAAAGGGCAGAAACAGCTGAATTAGGTGTTGTCTTTCTTAACTGCACAAATATTTGGGAAGGGCCAGCTTAGACTCACTTCTGACCTGGGAAGTGGGGAAGGGACCAAGTTGATGTCCCTCTAAGTGGTTCTGCTTGACCCTAGACGTGGTTAGGTTTTTCTGTGCTAAGGTATCTCCTGTGTTTTCACGGGGCCATCTTGCCTTGTCTGGGAGAGAGATATGTGCTGGGAGAGAGATATCTGCTTTACTTTTCTGAACTCTTGTTCTTACTCATTCTGGGAAACGTGGGTGCCAACTCCCTTAAGGGATGTGGGATTTGGCTCTTGTTTTCTGCTGAGAGCCAGCATTTCCTGGGACTGAAATCAGGCCAAGACCTCTGTGTGGCACAGCTAATCTCCTTCCTGTCCAGCTCTCAGACCCCCTAGGTGGTGGGGTCAGCAGGGTCACTTCCTCCCTCCCTTGGCACTAGGGGTACTTGGCCAAAGACAAACCAAAGTCCAATGGCAGCTGGCCCAGCCAGAGTCAACCTGCTCCTTGGTGCAAATTCCCTGAGGAAGGAAGTCTGCTTCTGAGGATAGTGTAGTTGGGATATTTGATTGGCAGCCCAGAGACCTGTGTTTCAATCCTAGCTCTGCTACGACCTTGCTTTGTGATCTTGGGCAAGTCACTATCTCCCTTTGGGTCTCAACAGCTCCATATGTAAAATGAACATGCCGGGATATCTCTTACGTTCCAAGACACTAACTGTGATTGCAGGAGAGAGAGAAAAAAAGAGAAAGAAAAAAGAAAAGAAAACAAGAAAAAGTATAGGTAAGCACAAGCCTTGGGGAGGAGCCTTCTGCAGCTCAGCAGCCTGGAGCATCCTTCTGAGCAAAGCAATGGATTCAGAATTCAAAGATCAGGAAGGTTCTTTATTGCTAAAGGGGGAAAGGTCCGAATATTGCTTAGCAAATTACCATCTGCTAGGGGCACCATTATGCCTTGACACAACCATTGGTCAGCAAATTGGTCACATTATTGGTTAGTAAATTTGAGGCTGCAGAATTATTTATTGGCAAATTAGAGATGGCAGAATTATTGGTTGGAGAGGCCAGAATTGCAGCGATTGGTTAGCAAATTAGAGATGCCTGTTTTGGTCTGTGAATAAATCACGGCTGGTCAGGATATTGGAGGCCAAATTAGAGGTGGCCGGGTTATTTATGGCCAAGCCAGGAAAGCAAAAAGTGCATCTGCAAGGCAGAAAGGGGGTCAGCCCTCAGTGTGTGGGGCTACTCCGTGAATGCACCTCCAGGTCGCAGTAGAGTGGGCTGGATTCTTGTCCCACAACTTCTAGCTCCCATCTCCCTCCCCTTTTTTCCAAAGAGAGCTTAAAAAATGTTTGCAGTGCTGAGCTGGTCATCAGAATAGAGGCTGGAAGTCCAGCCCAAGAAAAGATTTGATTGGAGTTGCTGGCTGGAAAGGAAGCTGGGTCCAACTTAAGAACATGCCCTTTGAAAACAAGATTTCTCACTGTCCTCTGGCCCAGTCTAGGATGGGGAGCTATGGGGCATGAAATGTCCCTGACCTCAGGAGCCCAGGATCAAGCTGAAATCCTTCTTCTTCAGGGCTCTGTCCAGACACCAGTTATATGGGAAGACCACCTCTTCTTTGGCAGTTTCCAGTGGCCTCACTCTTTTCTGAACTTTTCCTATCTGGGTCATTCACTACTCAGTTATATTCACCGTGCTTTCTAGGGGATTTTACCTCTTGCCGAGTTTTTCATAGTGCCTTTGCCAGATGAGAAGCTGTTTGAGGGCAGAACTCTTGCTCTTGTTTCACTTGTTGGGCCTGGCACAGGACTTTGCATGTGTATATACACATGATGGATACATGTGAATGTATCCATCAGGGACTTGATGTCCCTGATCTCAGGAGTCCAGGATCAAGCTGAAATCCTTCTTCTTTAGGGCTCTGTCCAAACAGATGGATACATTATGTGTCAATAATGTGTGTATAAATGAATAGATAATGTATAGATGAATGATGAATGAGTGGATAATAGATTGTTGGATGGATGGATGAATGGATGAATGATGGATGGGTGTGTGGGTGGATGAATTGAATGATGGGATGGATGGATGAATGGATGATGACTTTGTGGGTGATGGCTGGATAATGAATTGGTGGGTAATGGATGGATGATGGATGGATGAATGAGTAGATAATAAATGGATGGGTGATGAATGGATGATGGTTGGATGGATGAATTATGGATATATGAATGAATGAATGAACAAGGGATGGATGGGTGATAGGTGAAGGATGGATGGATGGATGATGGGTGAATGAATGAATGAATGGATGATAGATGGGTGGGTGATGGATGGATGATGAACAGATGGGTACATGAATGAATGAGAAATGGATACATGAGTGGATGGATGGGGGACTGTTTAGATGGTTGCATAGAAGAGTGGATGATTGTTTTTGATGTTGTTTTAGAAAGCCAGAGATTCCGAAGCGGAGGAACGTGGAGTTTCAGAGTTAGAAGAGATTTGAAGCCATGTAATCCACTCCCTCAAATTCCCTAGGCTAAGTTTTTAAATAAAAAATCAGAAAAATCATTGTCATGCTCACATATCTGGGACCATAAGGGAAAGTGAGCCAAAGTCTTTCAGTTAACCCTAGGGTAATGATCCCCTCTCATCTTCCATCTTCATAAGAGAACAAATTCTAAGGAAAGCCCAGAATGTGCCTCAGAGCTGAACTAGGATAATGGCGTCACAGGGAGCTTAGGCTGCCATGATCAACATAAGCTGAGTTGTATCTTTCTAAAGTGCCGGGACACTCACCTCTCACTTATTCTCACCTCATCCTGGAGAGCAATGTTGTGGGAGGACTCCTCTACATGTTATAGATGAGGAAACTGCAGTTCGGAAGGAAGGAGTGACTTGCCAAAAGTCCCATAGGGATTCAGGGCTAGACTTTATTCTCCTGGACACTGCCCCTGATGACCCACCACCAGGCAGCTGGCCTGCCCTTCCTCCCCTTTCCCAGTCCTCAGGGCTCGCATGCACGCTCTGTTGGTAGTGTTCATCTCACCACTTGCATTGCAATTTCCTTCTTTTATCTGTTTCTTCTCTTTCTCCCCAACTAGATTATAAACATCTGATGGCAAGGACTATGTCAAGCATCTGTCCCCGGTGAATAGGTTCAGGTCAGCAGAGTCTCTGCATTATTTGAGTCAAGAAAACTAAAAGATGATATAATTGTGTCCTACCAACTCAACCCAAATACTTCACGTTTCTGATTTTTAACTTTTCAAAGTTTTCTAGTTATCTCATGTATTCCCCAGAAAGGTGCTCTGGTGTCATGCAACACTGGTTATCCTGTTAGCTCTCCTCCTGGACTTGTTCTCTGCTCTGTTCTCAGCCCTGAGGTTAGTTGTGGGGGACTGCAGTCAACTTCCTTACCCTCTGACTCCTGGTCAGGTTTGGCTGATAGAGCAAAAGATGAGCAGGTGAGCAGAGAGAGAAGGTGAATAATTTCTCCTTGGGTCCCTCCTTGCTTTACTGTTGTGTCTCTGCTAGGAGCTGAATCCCTGCATGATGACGCTTCCCACCAGGTGGCCCTTCCTCCAATTCTAGCTCTCACTGGGAAGCACTACTTTCTCTTCTCCCCTTTAGCCCTAGGGGTGATAACAGGGCAAAGCCCTTTGTATAGGGAGCAGCTCAGTGCATCCCTTGCTGACTCCTTTCACCCTACAGACACCTCCGCCAGTATCTTCGTTGAAGTCAGTTCATTTGCACCATTGGTTGTGGACAGGCAAACCCTGGAAACAGATGCCAACATTTGGCTTCCTCCTCCCAAGACTCAGCTCTAACAACCGAGGTGGTGATCACATCCCATCTATTGCTTTCCATCTTAGTCTTAACAACCCTTGAAAGGCACCTCTTGGGGAGAATGCACTGTCATTTCTCAGATTCCTCTACCCTCAACAATCACCAGCAGCCACTAATCTATTCGTTGTGCTTGGGTCATGACAAGCCTCACCCCGTGATCTCCAGCTGGGGAAGCCCTCCTCTGTCCCATTTCCTTCTCTTTTAGATGGAGGAGTAAATGAAACGATGTAAGTTTAGTGTCTGCTGCATGGAACGCACTTGATAAACAGGAGATACATTATCACTCTTAGTAATAACTATCCGCTTAGTGTTGGATATTTCAGTTATTTCACCTTTTCACTACCACAAAAAATGCTCCGATGAACATCTATGTAGATACAACATTTTTCATGTTTAGTACAGGTTGAGTATCTCTTTTTTTAAATTTGAGAAGGAGTCTTGCTCTATCACCCAGGCTGGAGTGCAGTGGCGTGATCTTGGCTCACTGCAACCTCTGCCTCTTTGGTTCAAGCGATTCTCCTGCCTCAGCCTCCCGAGTAGCTGAATTACAGGCACATGCCATTAGGCCTGGCTAATTTTTGTATTTTTAGTAGAGACAGAGTTTCGCCATGTTGGTCAGGGTGGCCTTGAACTCCTGACCTCCAGTGATCTGCCCACCTCGCCCTCCCAAAGTGCTGGGATTACAGGCGTGAGTCACCTCACCTGGCCCAGGTTGAGTACCTCTAATATGAAAATTCAAAATATGAAATGCTCCAAAACTCAAAACATTTAGAGTGCTGATATGATGCAGAAAGGAAATGCTCAGTGGAGCACTTCAGGTTTCAAATTTGGGATGTTCAACTGGTAAGTATAATGCCAGTATTTGAAAAAAAAAATGAAAATAAAAATTACCTGAAATCCAAATCATTTCTGGTCCCAAGCATTTCACGTAAGGGATACTCAACCTGTGTTATTTTCTTAGGTCTGATTCTTGGCTCCAGTTAAAGTTGCCAGCCCAGTCGAAAGGTATGACTTTGGTAATTTTGCAAATACAGCCAAATCAGTCTTCCAAAACTACCTGACTGAACGGGTTTGTTGGTTTGTTGGCAGAGCCTTGCTCGTCAGGATATGCTCTGATGGTCAGTGGTGATTTGCAGAAGTGAAACTGAAGCAAGAGCAGTTTGATGACTTGTCCTACATCTCGAAGTCTCATAATGGAACAGCTGGAGGCTGAAGTCCAGATCCGCCTGGCTCCAAAGCCTCTCCTTTCCATTGCTTGCTGCCCTATGGCTTTGCTGTAGTGAGCTGGCCCAGCCCGCTCTTGCTGGCAACTACTCTCTGTACCCACACCTGGGCACAGTGCTCCTCACATGCCTCCCTTGAGTTGTGTGCAGAGGCCATGCCTCTGGGGAAGCAGGCCTCTCTCTCCATCCCAGGGTACTTCAGGGTCTTACAGCTCAAGGGACATCATGGTAACCACCTCTTAGAGAGTTAAAACCAGGAGGGCCATGGCAGTGCCCTGAGGAAAAGATTTTCATGCATAGGGAACCTATTGGCATCCCCTGGGGGCTTTTCCAACCTAAGCCCCACCCCTTCTGAGGATGGATGGGCTAGGATCAGGACCAAGGGAACCCTGTGGCCTGAGGAGTCCCTGCTCTGGGTGGCCCAGGGGTATAGAGCAAGCATGGCTATCTTTCTCTGTAGCATCAGACTTGCCATGCTCTGTGGAAAGGCTCACTGTGCAGATCCAGGCACCAAATCCAATTGTCTACAGAAGCCTAAATCTACCATGTGCAGTGCCTAGAGCTCTGAGAGGGGAGGCCACAGGAGGCTCAGAGCAGTAACGCAAGGGAGAAAGAGCACTGGCTTTTCAGGCTGGAAGTGCTCCCACTGGAAGCTTCACCCAGGCAACCTCTGCCAGGATCCCAGGACCTTCCAGAGAGGCCTTGGCTCCCTGCCTCACTGGCTCTGAGGAAAAGCAACAGGAGCTGCACCAGAGAATCCAGAGAAAAAGTCAATTACTGGGTCACAAATTCGGCTGGGATAGGAAGCACAGTCCGTAGTTCCATTCTTCTTCTGGGCTTGGCCAGGGAGGAAGAGCAAGGCCGGGCAAGGTTCCCCAGAACTGCTGGGTCCTGGACGGCGGCTGCCTGGCGCAACTTCCTGTTGCCTTCTCCCACCTCAGAGACCTGCTGGGTGCTGACAACCAGCCCAGGCATCACTGCAGGGGCCACAGACTGGATCTGAATCCAAGATCATCTGCAACGTGAGCCTAGACGTATTGTGTTTGATATGTGCAGAGTTTAGAAAAATGAGAAATCATGGCCGAACTTTCAGCATTAGAAACAAGTTAATCTGGACTTCTGACTGTTGTCGAAAAAAGCCAGGCTTGGCCACCCTGGGCACATGCCCTCTGGGCAACAGACATTGGGAACTGAGCTCCCTATGGACAGGGCTTGGACTCTCCCAACAACCATAGTCTCCCCAACAGTTTCATCTCTCAAGTGGACCAGCTTCTCCCACTGAGGGGCCCTCCCCAGCATTGGGAGGCATTTTACCATCTGGCCTCAGCTATATACTAGGGTGGCTGAAAGGTGGCCCTGCCTTCAAGAGGACAGAGGCTTAACACTCATCTCTACTATCAGGCGACCCATGGGAGGTGCCATCAGAGCAGGGCAGGAGCATAGACACAGTGCTGCAAAGTGCTGAGCAGGCTGTGGAATGAGCATTTATACAAAGGGGTCAAGGCAGGTCTCATGGAGGAGGGGTGGCTATGCCAGGCATTCGGTGACAGTTGCAAGGTCAATTGCAGCACAAGGGGAGCAGGTTCCCAGGAGCCAATGGAAGCTGGAATTGGCAGGATCTTTTAGGATAATAAGCCTATGAGGCTAGATGGGGAATGGAAAGGGGTAGGGGACAGACCAGTGATCCACTGTGGAAGAGGCCCTGTGGGTCATAAGTCCTAACCTTCAGAGCAGATCTTGCTTCGATAAGAAAAACCTGGATTTTAACTCAGCTCTGCTACTTTCTACATACACATCTTATTCAGCTTCTTGACTTCTGGTTTCCTCTCTGTAAAATAACCATAATATACTCATCTGTATTAGCTGGCTCAGGCTGCATAACAAAATACTATAGACTGAGTGGCTTAAATGGAAATGTATTTTCTCATAATAGTTTTGAAGACTCCAAGTTCAAGGTGCCGGCAGGTAGGTTTCATTCTGAGGCCTCTTCTCTTAGCTAGAGCTGCTATCTTACTGGGTGCTCACATGAACTCTGTGTGTATACTATCTCTCTCTTTTCAGTAAAGGAGCCTACTACCTCTCAGAGCAGGGTCCCAACCTAATAAACTCATTTAACCTTCATTGCTTCCTTGGAGGCTTTATCTCCAAATACAGTCACCTATAAATTTTGAAGAGACGCGTTTCAGTTCATGGGGCTGTCTAATAATTGATGATGGGGATTTAATTAGATTAATATGCAGAGCACCCATGTTTAGAGCAGACGCATCAGGATAATAGGGACTGGTGTGGAGTGGGGTAAAGTGGAGAGCACACAGCCCACACGGCACAAAGCCTAAAGACCGGCTCTACTCAGACCCGAGCAATGGTGCTCCCAACGTGGCCACAGCTTTGATTTTGATTCAAGGAGTCTGGAAATTCAGACTTTTACATGAAATTCATAAAATTTAAATATCAGCTTAAATACTCTTAAGCACTGAACAGGTCTAAGGAAGAATGCATCTGCTACCTGATTACGGCCCATCTCTTTGCAATATCATGCTTGGTGCATAGCAAATGCTTGATAAGCATTACTTCTTTTTCCTGAATAAGAAAAACATTTACATGTCACTTGCCTTCCTTTGCCTCATTTTTCTGGAATAAAGCCATCCCTCTGTGAGGTAGAGCAGGACCGCCCCTCCCATAACCAGGACCCCAGACTCCTCACATGAAAACCTCTTTTTCCGTGACTACTGTACAAACTGAAGTCTCAGCATTAAGGGCCCTTTGTCCCACAAAGCCCTTTGGTTGGTGAGGTCTCACTGGTGACAAACTGGACCTGGAGTTTAGTTCGGGCATGGGCTGCAGAGACTGGCTCATCACATAACAGAACAATAGACATTTTGGTTTTCAGACATTGAACACAGAACACTAAGTGCAGAGGTGGGGTCCCAGCAGCATGGCTGGATGCTGGAGCCCATCAGAAAGCACTACCAAGGAAAGGTTTACCCGTCTTGGGAATAACCAAGGAATACTTAAAAGCAGGGATGCACAGCTTCCAATGGGAGGCCACTTGCTCCACTCCTTGTCATGTCACCCACCTTCTCCTTCTCCCAACCTCAATACCACATGTTGGATGTGCACTCATGAGCTGATGGTCCTTTGAGGAATGAGAATTTCAGAACAATTCCTAGAGAGGTGGAGATGGGCTGGCAGAGAGATACCAGGTAACATGTAGTGTTTTCAGGCAAATAGAAATCTCAGATAAACAGTCAATAATTTTTTTTTTTTTTTTGAGACAGAGTTTCGCTCTTGTTACCCAGGCTGGAGTGCAGTGGCACGATCTCAGCTCACCTCAACCTCCGCCTCCTTGGTTCAGGCAATTCTCCTGCCTCAGTCTCCTGAGTAGCTGAGATTACAGGCACACGCCACCATGCCCAGCTAATTTTTTGTATTTTTAGTAGAGACGGGGTTTCACCATGTTGACCAGGATGGTCTCAATCTCTTGATCTCGTGATCCACCTGCCTCGGCCTCCCAAAGTGCTGGGATTACAGGCGTGAGCCACACAGCCAATAATTTTTTAACATAAGAATGTTCCCAAATTGCATGGGACATACTTATGCTAAAAAAAAATTCATTGTTTATCTGAAATTCAAATTTAACTGTTTTTTCTGTATTTATTTTTGCTAAATCTTGGCTAACCTTCAGCTAATGAGTGAGGAGCAAAATAGAGAGCAGAAAGCAAGAATTCAGAAGCAAGAACTTGGGTATAAGAGAGGAGTAGGTGAGACATAAGAATCCTTCAGGATATTGGGGTTAAGGCTAAATTTCTCATCAATGAGGGAGTGAAGAATTCAACCGATTGTAATTAAATCTCAAAGGAAAAATGACCATCAGCTCAAAGCTGTTTCTTCAAAGATGGATAAAACTTTGTCCAAGTTCAAAAGTGAGCCACACCTTCCAGGAACAGGCCCTCCAGTGGGGAAAGCATCTGACAATGACAGTGAAAATGACATGAGGGACAGCTAGGTTCTCCCAGGGAAGAAAAGGGGGTTATGGGAGCCCATGGGGGGCCCAAACCAGCCTGGAGCACCTTCAGGCTGAGTCCTGAAGGATGAGGAGAAGATAAATTGGGTATTTGAGTTCTTCTGTTTTACAGAACAAACTGAGGCCTAGACCAGGTATGGGACAGCCAAGATCCCTCCCCTAATAAGTGGGCTGGAAGTGTCTATTGGTTGTCCTGCTTTTGAAACATAAAGCCTGGTTCCTCTTTAAAAAGCTTATAGCCGGCCGGGCACAGTGGCTCACACCTGTAATCCCAGCACTTTGGGAAGTCGACGCGAGTGGATCGCCTGAGGTCAGGAGTTTGAGATCAACCTGGCCAACATGGTGAAACCTTGTCTCTACTAAAAATATGAAAATTAGCCAGGCATGGTGGTGTGTGCCTGTAAGCCCAGTTACTCGGGAGGCTGAGACAGGAGAATCTCTGGAACCTGGGAGGCGGAGGTTGCACTGAGTTGAGATTGCACCATTGCACTCCAACCTGGGTGATGAGAAACTCTTCTTAAAAAAAGAGGGGTAGGGCTTGCAGAAGTTTCCTGACATGCACAATTGGATAATAGAGAGAAACTAAGGAAGATAGGTAGTACATTTCTTGGGGAAGCTTACTGGGCACAGCTGAGCCAGTATAAGAAACACTTCAAATTAAAACAAAAATGTAACCAAAAAATAAAAAGTCATGGACCTGAGAGGATGGGCAATGTACACTGTAAAGTGCTGTGCCAGCCCACAAGAGGACTATGCATAGCAGCCTTCTACCTACAGGGTCAACATGCCAAAACAATGCTTCTACATCTAACCCTCCCACCTCTAGCACTGGTCCCAGAGGATTTTGTCCAGGAAGAGAAACTGAGGGGATGTGGTGTTTACTTCTAAAACCAAGGATGAGCCAAGCAGCACTGTGCCAGGGTGAACCTACAGATGCTGAGGCCCAACCACCTACCCTGAATCATTCTCAGCCGCCTATCAGGCAAAGTCACTTTGCCTGACCTCTCCTGACCTCTGCTTTGTCTGTAAGATCAGCATAATGATAGTTCTTAGCTCATGAATATTGAGTTAAATGAAGTAACACATGTTAAGAACTTACAACACACTGTGGGCACATTTTCGGCACAATTTAAGTGCTAGCATCTATTTCTTGTTTTCTTGATTTATTTTTACTAGACACAGGAATAAACCTGAAATAGGAGTTTTCTCATGTATTAGTATACAACATCCAAAAACATCAGTCTCTAGTCACGGAAATATCCACACCTCCCCCAAAATGTTCCGAATTTCAGACTCCAGAACTAGGCAGAGAAGAGAGAATTTTGCTCCTGGGTAGGATCCAGACCATCCCAAAGTCACACCATGCAGGCATTGACACTGTTGCCCCATGCCCCTTTGTCACTTGGATATTCAGAAATGATGAGTCCTTCAGAAGGGATACAGTGCAGTGACTGGGAAGGAAAGGATGTTCCCAGTGAGGGAGTTTTCCTACAGGCTCGTTGGTCACCAGAAGGTAGTAAGCTCCCTCAGACGTCCAGTGACTTTGAGCTCCATTCCGAAAACTTCTAGGTCTGGGTGCATGTGTGTGTGGGCACGCACTTTGTGTAAGCTGGAGGAATACTGAAATTCTCTAGACTTTCGTCAAAGCAGACCCCAGGCCAACTGCTCACTGCCTGCCTCAAAGGATTACTCACCCCGAAGTTATCTGTCGCCTGCCACCAGGGCCACTGGCGGCAGACTGAACACGCAGCTAATCGAAGGCTCCTCCGAGATTCTGGCTGAACCTCTCTTCAAGGCAGTGTGAAGGAGCCCAACAGGTGTTTTCACAATTTTCCCCTCTCTTTTTCTTTCTTTTCCCTTTTCTTTCTGATTAAGTTTGCTCTCTGGGTGGGTTTCTCTGCTTGCTGTCTCACAGCCTGGTTATTATTACATGAAAAACTAGCTTCTTGCACCTAAGAGAGATGCTCATTTACTCCAATAACTAGGAATTTTCAATGGCAGTCTCAGAGCAATTCTACACTACGATTTACACTAGATCTTCCAGCCTGTTCCTTGATGAAATGAGTCCCTATTATTATTAGTCAAGTGATAATCAAATGCCTAAAATAGGTTGATAAAAGATCTCTGAACCACAGGAATGGGTTATTAGTGGAAGCTATGATACAGTTCAGGAAGAGGTTTCCAGAAAAATATGCAACTACGCACAAATATTCTTTTCTTTTCTTTCTTTCTTTCTTTTTTTTTTTTTTTTTTTTTTGCCAGGAAGAAGCCACACAATTCAGGAAAAAGAAAGGTGTGGGGGTTGCGGGGTGGGAAACCAAAGATCTATCAAGTTACAGTTCCTAACTCACTGCAAAGCTTCCGAGGTCTAACTCATTCTCTGGGGTCTTTTATGCAAAAAGGCAATTTGCTGGGCACTGGTTGAAACTTCATTGCCCAGGAAACCACTTGAAGGAGTCAGAAATTCTGCTGCATCACACACCGTTTTGCAAATTCCTAGATCCTTTCGTCTTCCTGGACGTTCTGTCCACTCTAGGATACAAATGTGAATCTCAAACTTCCGCCATTTTTCTTTGCGTATCATCCTCACAATTTGCTTTATATCCATGTGCCTCCTGTACTATACTATTGAGTTATTTTTCTTTAAAGAGGCTTTTTCTGTATAAATAAAACTTTAAATCCATTTATTGGGGTCAGCAACTCTGTAACATTGCTATAAATGTAAATCAGTCTCTTTCCTCACTGCTTGAAAGCATAGGTTGCTTCTGTCCCAGCCTCCTTCCAACTCTGCAGATAAGCCCTCTGCCCCTGTTTCTGAGCCTGGGGGATTCTCAGGTTGCCCACCATTAGCTCCTCAGCCTGCCTCAGGATTTCAAAGTGGGATAGAGAAGCAGCTCTGCATTAGGCAGTGAGAATCATCACCTTCAGTGGCCTGATGGCAACAATATAAGCCTCTAGGCATTTGATTATTGCCAGATGGGACTGTGTGTGTGTGTGTGTGCCTTAGATTTCTGTTAATTAATATGTTTTTTTATTAAGCCCAACCAAGGAAGTCTGTATCTTGTGAAAATGACCCAGCGTTCTCTTGGGTTCCTCTTTCCTAATGTTTTACAGATAGCAAATTTAGCTCTCTGTCTTCCGTCACCTGCGTCTAGTGCAGTGGATGCAGAGGATCCATATACCCAATTCACTATTTCAGTATTTTGTTATTTCCTCTCTCTTGGTCTCGAACACTCCAGGAAGGAATCCACATCCAAATCAAGTCTTCTCACTGCTCTTTGGAAGAATTTGAGCTTGTTGAGAGAACTCGGAAGCACAGTTGATGGAGGATTAGGAACTGGGACAGAAGGATCTGCCATCTTCTTCCAGACTTTGCAACAAAGCCACACCCTGCAGGGTTCTAATACTTGGAGAACAGCTAATATGCAATTTTTGTTTTCTTCATAGGAATGCAGGATCTCAGCACACTTCGCTCTCCTAGCTTAATGGCAGGCTTCCAATTCCAACTGCGCCGTTAGGGAAGTATTTGTCCTCCCTGAATCTCAATTTACTCACTGTAAAATGGACAAGATGAGGATGTCTGTGCTCCCATATCCCAGCCAAGGGGCTGAGGGAGGAAGGGCACATGAAGCTCCCAGCCTAGTCCTGGCACACAACGTGAGCTTACTCTTCCCAAAGAGCAAGTCACATGCCACAGACCTCCACTTCACACTAGGCTAGCTTGTGCCAGCCACTGGAAAAACCTATCAGTCTCCAAACTTTCCTTAACAAAGCACAAAGATGAGCCTAGCCTGACCGTTTCCCAGTGGCCCTATGTTTGTGAGCAGAATGTTGTCCATTCCCAAGGTCTGACTTGATTAACTTTACCTTGGCAGCTTCCCAGAGGTCCTAACTTCTGCAGCTGAATTGTCACAGGCTATTTCCCTTGTCTACAGTGAGGAGTGTCCTTTAGTGCCCCCAACCCCCACTTCCAGCCCTTTCTGCCAGAATTTCCCATTACAACTCTTACAGCAGAGGAGGAAGACCCAACCCTAGGTCTCCACCAGCCCACAGGAGCCTGCTGGCATCCCTAGAGTCTCCCAGATGTAGATCTTCCAGATCTCACAGCTCAATAGCTGTGAGATGTTGTTAATATGCAGCTTTGGAGAAAGCACTAGATGGTTTTAGTAATTTTGCCATAGTCTTAGGCAAACTCATTTGCCTCTCTTCTAGATCTTTAATAGGTTTTTTTAATCTGTAAAATGAGGCTCCATTTCTATTTTTATTTGATGAAAGATATTTTGTTTATTTTATTTTATCTTTTGAGATAAGGTCTAACTCTATCACCCAGTGGCACAATTGTGGCTTAGTGCAGCCTTACCTCCCCAACTACCCAATTCTCCCACCTCAGCCTTCTGGGTAGCTGGGACCATAGGTGCACACCACCATGGCAAACTAACTGTTTTTGCACTTTTTGTAGAAACAGGGTTTCACTTTGTTGCTTAGGCTGATCTCAAACTCCTGGGCTCAAGCCATCCTCCTGCCTTACCCTCCCAAACATGAGCCACCATACTGGCCTTAATTTTATTTTTAAATTGAAGTATATTATACATACAGAAATGGGCAGGTATCATACATATATAACCCAGGGGTTGGCTTTCTTTCTGAAAAGAGCCAGGTAGAAAATATTTCCTACATTGCAGGCTGTGCAGCCTCTGTTGCAACTCCTCAACTCTGCCTTTGTAGCATGAAAGCAGTGATATGCCATATGTAATGAATAAGCATGGCTGCGTTTCAATAAAACTTTATTTGCAAGAACAGGCAGCTGGCCACAGTTGACCTCCTTTGGGAGATGAATAAGGTTAGATTTGATCTTGAGGGTGAGAAACTTATAATAGGATTAATATCCTTATAAAAGGAGAAACAGGCCAGGCACGATGGCTCATGCCTGTAATCTCAGCATTCTGAGAGGCTAAGGCAGGCAGATCACCTGAGATCAGGAGTTTGAGACCAGCCAGTTCAACATGGTGCAACCCCATTTCTACTAAAAACATGAAAATTAGCCAGCTTTGGTGTAATCTCAGCTACTTGGGAGGCTGAGGCAGGAGAATCGCTTGAACTAGGGAGGCAAAGTTTGCAGTGAGCTGAGATCATGCCACTGCACTCCAGCCTAGATGAGAGAGTAAGACTCTGTCTCAAAACAAATAAATAAATAGGAAGAGACAGGCATTCTCTCTCAGCCATCTGAGGATTGCCCAAGGTGGCTGTCGAAGTCCATTTGGGCTGCTATAACAATTCACCTTAGACTGGGTAGTTGATAAGCAACAGAAATGTATTGCTCGAAGTTCTGAAGGCTGGGAAGTCCCAGATCAAGCACATTAGGTGTCTGGTGAGGGCTTGATTCTCATAGATGATGCCTTCTATATGTCCTTATTTGCAGAAGGTGCAAATAAGCTCCCTCAGGTCTTATGATCCCATCATGTCCTCATATAGCAAAAGGCAAATAAGTTCCCTCAGGCCTCATGATCCCATCTGTGAGGGTAGATCCCTCATGACTTAATCCCCTCTGAAAGGCCCACCTCTTAACATTATCATGTTGAGGATTTGATTTCAATCTATAAATTTATGGGGCACACATGCAGCATAGGTTTTGACATATGAGCTATGGGGGTTTACAGACATAACAGTGACTATTATAAACCAGGAAGAGACCTTACCAGACACCAAATCTGCCGTACCTTAATCTTGAACTTGTAGCCTCTAGAACTCTGAGAAGTCCATGTGTGTTGTTTAAGCCACCCAGTCTGTGGTATGCTGTTACACTAGCCCACAGCAGGGAATACACTAATCCCTGACATGACCCAATGAATTATCACCAAATGAGCACACTTGTGTTACCGCTGTTCAGCTCAAGAAATAAAAGATGGGCTGGGAGCTGTGGCTCAAGCCTGTAATCCCAGCACTTTGGGAGGCCAAGGCGGGTGGATCACAAGGTCAAGAGATCGAGACCATCCTGGTCAACATGGTGAAACCCCGTCTCTACTAAAAAAAAAAAAATACAAAAAATTAGCTGGGCATGGTGGCACGAGCCTGTTATCCCAGCTACTCAGGAGGGTGAGGCAGGAGAATTGCCTGAACCCAGGAGGCGGAGGTTGCGGTGAGCCGAGATCGCGCCATTGCACTCCAGCCTGGGTAACAAGAGTGAAACTCTGTCTCAAAAAAAAAAAAAAAAAAGAAAGAAAGAAAGAAAAGATGATAGCATCCCAAGAGCCTATGTGTGCCCCTTCTCATCCACTAGATTCTATTTACTTCTGATGGCCTCCTAGTTTTATTCTTATACTTTTTAATAATTTCTTAGATCTCACCATTTTTTTTAAATTTAAATGTTAATCTTATTTGATTGACTAGTTAGACAGTATCATTTAGGACAGTAGCTTTCCCACTTTCTAGAAACAGTAGAAACCTGTCTTCAAGGGAAACATTCTGTGACCTCCCTAGGATATACTGTGTATAAAAAGCATAGCTCTGGGTGCACAGGAAGCAGAGACTCAGAGCTTATTCATTCCCCATCTTCCCTACACTTGGAGCCCAACTGGTAACCACTGAAGCATATCCAGGAACTCTGAGGGTTTCTCTGAATTCAGTTTGAAAACCACTCCTTGAAACATTCATGAATATCCCAAAACAGATGTTTAATCTATAATTCACAGATTCTTCTAAGATAACACATATTCTTCTCCATGGTCCCTGGGATGAGCCAGGACTCTGAAATGGTAGTAGCAGACAGGTTAGTAGTATCAGGTGGGCACATGGACCCATTGATTCATGAACATGACTGACACATCCCCTGTCAACCTTCTAGAAACACCTGAGGGAGTGGAGCTTTGCAGGGGGCTCGGTCCTGCATCACCAGGAGGAAGCAGAACGTGAGTGATGGTTAAGGAGGTGACCTCAGCTGGGAGGACCTGGGAATACAAGTTACAGAAACATTCTTGCTTATAACAAATGTATCTAAGAGTAGAAGACACCTATTTTATTATCTGTTCCATTTCTTTACTGATCATGCAGTGCCCTTAGGATTCCAGGCACCTTGTGGTCTTTTCTCTCCTCCAGGATTTAGATCCCTCATTCAGATAAAAGGTGAGGGTAAAGGTTAGGCTCTGGAGGAATCAGGTTAGGAATTCTCATTAACTGAAGCAGGCAGGAAGCCTCCAGAAAATGCCCTGCGTTAGATTTGCCCCTCACGTCCTACTTAGGGCTTCATGATGGCTCTTGCATCGAAAGGGTGAAGCTTTTCAGTGGAATTTTTAGCATCTGTGAGAATACGGGGCATGAGAGCAGATAAGCTGAAGATACATTGACGAGACAGTGAGGGAGGCTGTCCTAGTCCTTTTAGTGCTTTTGTAAGGAAAATACACAGGCTGGGCAACTCATAAAGAACAGAAATGTAATTCCTCACAGTTCTGAAGGCTAGGAAGTCTAAGATCAAGGTGCCAGCATCTGGTGAGAGCCTTCTTGCTGCATCATCCTGTGGCCAAAGGAACAAGGCAAAAATAGAGAGGGAGACAAGCAAACCCACTCCCACATTAGCAGTGTTAGTCCATTCATGAGCATGGAGAGAAACCTCTTAAAGATTCCACCTCCCAATACCATCACAGTGACCAATTTCAACATGAGTTGAGTGGGAAACAAACTCCAGCAGAGGCCCGTTACTCAAAGAAGAGTTAGAGTCACACCAAAAGTAGGCTGTGGCTGGGCTTCTGCACTCCGCTCCTCTACTCAACTGCTGTTTGGCCTAGTGATGCTCACCCAGTCTCTCTGAACTTCAGAACATGCTGTTTAAAAAAGGAAAACGGTCCTTATTTAGCTATCTGAGTGAATGTTCACACTGTTCAGATGGGACGGTGGGAGTGAGGATGCTTTGCCACTCTACAGCAACGGTTCTCAACTGGGAATGATGTTGCCCACCCGCCCTTCCCCAAGGAATATTTGGAAATATCTGGAAACATGTTTTGGTTGTCACAACTAGAGGAAGGCTATGCTGGCGTCTAGTGAGTAGAGGTCAGGGATGCTGTTTAAATCTCCTGCAATGCGTTGGACAGTCCCTCTCTCCCCACCCGCCCGATAAAGAATTACTCATCCCAGATACCAATAGTGCTGGTTGTGAGGAGCCCTGTGGTAGAGTCTGTGAGATGTGTGATTTAGACAAGGCCAGCTGTCAGTGGGCACCCTGATGCAGGTGACGAATGATGGGACCTTGCTCTTGCTTGGAGGTGAAGTGACAAGGAAAGATCTGAGACCCCCCACAAGGTCTCTGGATCTTCTCTGGAGTCTGAGTCCAGAGAACATGTTGAATGTGGGCAAAATAAACATGGCTCTGGTTATTAAAAGAAATATCTTCTCCAGTCCAGCCACAGGCCATACAAACATTAACAGCTCTCTGAAGAAATTCATTTGTCACTGGGGATCATATTACCCAAGCTTTGCCACTCAAATTCTCTCCTCCCTGGATTCCTGCAAAGTGGCACCGCTTCCCCCTTAGGTTCCAAATAGACCTTATCAGGCATGTGGGCACCAATCCATGGCGAATCACTGGAAGATCAAGCCCCCCGATACCTCATGTATCTTGTCCCCAGCCGCCCCAGTTGCTGGCTGCAAACAGAGCAGATCTGGTTTTGGGTGATATCATTCCATGTCCTCAACCAGAGACATTGAGATAATAACTTTCCAAATATTGTCTTACTAGATGCTTATCACTGTAAAGCAATATTTTGTCACTAAGCAGTGAGCAATGGCAGTATCATCTTGCAGAAACACCCACATTGATGAGGGGAGGTCAGGTCAGCACATGGAGTGGGGAGGTTTGGAGGGAGCAGTGGATGGGGTGAGAGAGTGGGCTCCAAAGACACCCAAAGGTCTTTGAGACAAGTGAGTGGGGCTTTTCCAGAAGAGCTGGTTTTCAGGCTGTAAGCAATGAGCTGGTTTCCAGGTTACTGCATCAGAGGGGTGGACGATGCGGAAATGAAAGACCCCACCGCTGCTCTCAGGGTGTTCACAGTCTGAATGGTAAACAAACAGGGGTGGCGATCCACCAGATAGTGTGGACTGTGCATATTGTCTCATATAATCCTCACAACATCCCCATGATGACAGCAATTAAAACTATCAGTTACGGTGGTTTCATTCCATGTCAGGTGGTGTTCTAAGTGCTTGTGCAAAACAAAGCAACTGTGTTACCGGCCAGATGGAGCTACCAGACAGCCTCGTTTCATTGTATGATAACCGTCCACTTCATAACAGTTCTTCAGCAAGAATGAGGTAAATAGCAATACGCAACTGCATTGCACATACACATTAGCTATAAGATGCATGGTCCCTTGGTCGCTGCTTTCCTGCTGGTAACAGAGGGGTCTCAGGGAGGCAAGCTCTAGTCCCATCAGCCCAGGATGTGAGTCTGTAGATGTAGAGAAAAGGCAGGGGCAGGAAAAAGTGATAAAAGATGGAAGAGAACAGGTCAGGACAATTCTGTCACCATGTGGCCATAAAGCCACACCCAGGCTGAGGCTATCAGACTCCATTGCCCAATGCCCACCTCTGACATCAGAATTCCTTTAGAAAAGTCCAGTCCTTTGTGAAACCCTTTCTAGAGAGATCTCCAGCAGGACAAAGGCAGATAGAAATAAAAAGAGGGAGAGAAAATCCTGTGTGTGCTTTGTTTATTGTGTTTTGAGGGATGAAAGGTGGTAGTGCTGAGGACTTAGTAGCTTAGTGCTGAGGACTTAGTAGCTTAGTGCTGCTGTGACACTTGAGCCAAGTCGGGATGCTCCCAGGGTCAGGATCAGGTCAAAGTAAAGGGCATACTTGACCCCATACTAGCAGCTGTGTGATCTTGGGTGAGTTTCTTAACTTCTCTGTGCTCCAGCTCATTTATAAAATGAGGACATTAGTAGGGAATAGGATTGTTGTGAGGATTAAATGAACTAGCCACACGAAAGCACTTAGAACACCACCTGACATGGAATAAAACCACCGTAACTGGTAGTTTGAGTACTTCACTGAGATGCTGTGAGGATTAAGTAAGACGACACACACAGCCCAGACTATCTGGTGGATTGCCACCCCTATATGCCAGGTCCTGGCAGGCAAAAACCACACTCTTCAAGATCTTACATTCTAGTGGGGGTGACACATTTCAATTAATACTTTAAAACTATGATTTCAGGCAGCAATAATGGCTATGAAAATAATCATTGCTATGAGAAAGAGAAAAGTTCATCAAAAGGCTATTAGAATTGGCAGCTATCCTAGGCAACTTTAGACATGGCGGCTGCTAGAGGCCTCTGGCTGGGGCTGCCATTAGATCAGAGACTTGGAAGAGGTGAGGGAGTGTGGGCCCATGAGAGAGCTGGGGCAACCAACACAGGCAGGAGCACAGAAGCCCCAGGCAGGATCAGGCTCTGTCTAGGAGCCATACATCTGGAAAGAGGGAGGGAGGGGTTGCTGGAGGAGCTGCCGGCAGATGGCTGGGCAGAGACGAATTCATAAGAAGTCTTAGGAGCCGGGGGAGGACTTTGGCTATTATATTATTCTGGGCATATTAATTTTCTAAGGTTTCTGTAGCAAGTACCACAAACTGATGGCTTAAAACAACAGAAATTTGTTCTCTCCCACTTCTGGAGGCTGGAAGTCCTGTGTCAAGCTGTCACTGGGCCATGCTCCCTGTGGAGTGCTAGGTATACTTCCTCCTTGCCTCTTCCTGGTGGTGACTGTGAATCCTGGGCTTGCAGCAGCCTCACTCCTGTCTCTGCCTCTGTCACCACATGGCTTCCTCCCTGTGTGTCCGAGTCTTCTAAGGATACCCATCATGGGATTAAGTGTCCACCCTACTCCAATCTGACATTATCTTAACTAATTACAGCTACAGTGACCCTACATCAAATTCTGAGGTATTGGGGGTTAGGACTTCAGCATAGCTTTTGGGGGAACACAATTTAAATTCATAAAACTGGGTGATATGAGAAGCCAGGGAAACATTGTGAACAGTGTCATGACATAATCTGATTTATGTTGTGAAAATATCATTGCACCTGCTACATGCAGAATAGACTCTAGAGGCCTGAGATGGGAGCAGCGGGCCACTTAGAGGCTGTTGCAGGAACCAGGTACACTATGGCTATGGCTTGGAGCAGGAGGAAGCAGTGGAGGAAGTGGGAGCTGGGTGCATCCTGCATGCATTGTGAAGGAGGAGCTGAGAAATTTGCTAATGGAGCAGAGGTCATTTGTGAAGACAAGAAATAACTGTTAGGATGACACTCTATTTTGACTTGAGTATCTGGGTAGACTTGTGTGGCCATTTACTGAGATAGTGACCTACAAGGCTGGGGCACATTTGTGGTGGGGTGGACAGCAGTGATCCCAAAATCTGCCTGAGCACAAGTTTCTGCTGCCATCAAAGTGACAGCTTCAGGAAGAGTTGGATCCTCAAGCTCAACATGTCCAAATCTCAACTCATCACTTTCTGGACTCCAGCCTGCTCCTCCTCCTGTTTCCACATCTCTTACATATTCTCACCACCCACCCAAATGACCAAGCAGGAATCATTGGGACAACACCACCTTCCAAAGCGTCACCAAGTCATGGGACTCCTGCCTGTTACATGCCCCCCTGTTCATCCTCAGCTCTCCATCTCCACTGTCCTCTTCCCAGCAGCCTTCATTTTGTCCACATGACCATCTTGTGTCCAACTGATTATAGTGGCCTCCTCACCAGCTCCCTGCTCCTGGCCTTGTCCCTTCTGATTCACTGCGCATCCTGCAGTTTGTGGGTTGGTTATGAAAGCTACAGGGGGACATTTTGGGTATCTCCCTCCAGCTGATGGTATCACATAGAAAGACTTGCTTAGGGAAAATTAGGTGCTTTCCTGCATTGTCAGCTGGTTCACAGGGAGTTCTCTGGTGACCACGTCTCTAATACAAAAGTTCTAGACCTTTAAGGTCAAGGTCCCAGATTCAAGTCCTGACTTCCAGCCTTCTTGGCTGAGTAACTATGGTTGAGTGACCATAGAATGAATTGTCACACCTGACAAAAAAAAGACGCCTTTGTAATGATCATCATATGACAATAGGCATAGCATACATTTTGGTGGGCTGACCACAATGTGGGGATACCCTATACACTGGGTAAGTTACTAAATCTCTCTGAGCCTCAGTTTCCCCAAGGACAAAGGAGGGTAGCCAAGCCTAGCTAGTATGGTCGCCTGAGGATGAAACGAGGTCCTGTGCATACAGACACCTATCTGGGCCCCTGGCACACAGAGGTAATCACAACTAACCTCATACAAAGAACCACTTGAACGCCAGTGTCACACACAGTTCTGCTAACTATTCCCTGTACATATCTCAATTGGAAGAAGAGCAATTTTGAGAAACTACAGTCATTTGAAGTCCTCCTTCATTATTAATTTTATAGAGAGTTATTTTGTGGTTCTGGCTTTTTTTTTTTTTTTTTTTGGTAATTAGATGCTGTAAAAATTTTTTAGTGATTTTCTCTTCTTTGTAATTAGAAATAGCGATTAGAGTATCTTTTATATTACATGGCATTTTTCCTTTAAACAATTGTATACATTTTGTATTCTTTGCTTTTCTCCATACAGACTTTAATGAGAATGGATTCATTGTGTACCATAATTTGCTATTATTATAGTGTGTCATGAAAATGAGTTATTTCCGTCACAGAAATATAATGCCCAGTGTAATGTATTTTTCTGGTCGTTTTTATTTTTTCCCTCTAGGGACAGGGGAAATGCGTTTGCCAAGTTTAGAACCCACTTGAACCTTGAAGGCTGGGAAATTACAAAGTGAACTAGGGCTTTCTGGAGTCTGAAATTGCCATTTTGTTACTTTGGACTGCCTGGAGTGGAGTGTGAGGCAAACGAGAGGTGGTTTTCCATGTTTCAGTTAAAAAAAACAAACACAAATGGCATCTGGGCAAATAGCATCTGTTCAAGCCAGGCATGGGAAAACAAGAAGCAGGTCACTTCTTAAGACTTGAAGAGGCTGTATCACGGCTGAGGTTTGTCAGGGTACCAAAAGAATTCTGAAAATCTGCCTGTGTTTCTTTCTGCTGTTGAGTGCAAACTCTGCCCGTTCAGGGAAAAGCCCACATTAAGTTTTATGTGGCACAGCCCAGCCTATGCACAGAATGTGCCAGTAGCTTCGTGCTGGGGTTCCTGGCTTTCTGCTCCAGCCTTCCAGTTGTGAGCGGTAGCCAAGGCAGTAAGCAGGAGGATGTTATTCTTGCAACTCACGGTAAGGAAGGAGCCCAGGGGCTGAGCTTTCCCTACTCAGTGCCCGCCTACACTCCCACCTACAAATGAGGGTGCTGTTCTTAATGTATTCTGATGCCTCCACCTAATGCTTGCACTGGAGGTGGCTCCCAGGGCAAAGATGGCATGTGGACACCAGGCCCAGGTTCAAGGAATGTGGTGTGGATGGAATAGACCAGCCATATTTGGCCCCGGGGCATTCTCTGTGCTGTGCCACCTCACAGCTCTGGTTAGGGTAGGTGCCATGGAATTAGAGCACGAGGGACATGCTATATGTGCCAGCGGGGATGAGTTCCAGTGGGAAACAAGTGGCCCACTCTGAAAGAGTGGGTGGAGAGTCCACGAGCACCCACCTCACAGAGGTGTGGGCATGGCAGCTCTGGGGAGCACCCCAACCTCTATTGGATCAGCAAGGCAGTGGAGCCTGCAGGGGGTGTGTGTGGTTGTGAGTGAGGCCATCGCCCTGGAGCAGGCCCTCTCCCTACTTTCAAGTGAAGGAATTTGCTTTTCCTTGGAGGGTCACACGATGCTCACAGCAGCCTCCTTCTGTCCTGCAGTTTCTGGGGATTGCAAAGTGTGGCACTTGATCTCATCTCCTTCAGCTCTCCTGACACGCCTGGGAGGCAGCCTTCGGGACAGTTACTCCCATCTTACAGAGAGGAAAATGGGATGTTTGAAAACAGCCTAAAGCCATAGCTTAAGGTCTAGTGAGAGTCTCAGCATCTTCCTGGGTGGGGAGCAGGCTGAGGAAGGTGAGAAAGGGGAGGGCATGTCATCAAGGGCAACGGCCAACTGATGTAGACCCTCCCTCCACATTGCCTGCTGCACAGATTTCCCAACAACCAGCCCTGACCCATACTGTCTTGGTTAAGAGACTAGGATTCAGCAGCAAATTCCCAGAGTTCAAATCCCAGCTCTGCCACTTGGTAGCCATGAATGTGGAAAGACTACCTAACTTTATGATACCTCAGTTTCCCTATCCAGAAATCAAGAATAGTAACAGCATCACCCTCATGAGATCATGATGAGAATTAAAGAAGCTCATCCAGGGAAAGCCCTGTAGTGCAGACGGGCTCCTAGAGGCAGTGCTCCATTTGTGTAATGCACTCCTCCAGGTGAGGAGGCTGCAACTCCCTGCAAAGCTCAGGGGTCAGGCCTTGCATCTTTGTGCTTATGCCAGCCCAAAGAGGGTGCCTTCCAATGCATCCACCTGGAGGGGCATCGTCCTCATTCTTTTTTTCATTTTTATTTATTTATTTTTTTTTTTGAGGAGGCTGCAACTCCCTGCAAAGCTCAGGGGTCAGGCCTTGCATCTTTGTGCTTATGCCAGCCCAAAGAGGGTGCCTTCCAATGCATCCACCTGGAGGGGCATCGTCCTCATTCTTTTTTTCATTTTTATTTATTTATTTATTTTTAGAGGTGGATTCTTGCTCAATTGCTCAGGCTGGAGCGCAATGGCATAATCATAGCTCACTGCAGCCTGGAACTCCTGGCCTCAAGCAATCCTCCCACCTCAGCCTCCTGAATAGCTGGGATGACAAGTGCACATCACTGTGTCTGGCTAATTTTTAAAATTTTTTAGAGACAAAGTCTTGTTGTGTTGCCCAGCCTTGTCTCAAACTCTCGACCTCAAGCCATCCTCCTGCCTTGACCTCCCAAAGTGCCGGGATTATAGGCAGGAGCCACAGAGGCTAGCCTAATTCTTAACAAGACACACATTGGCTAGCAGTGGCCTGGTTCTAGAGAGCACACACATTCAAGGTGCTCAGTTAGCATAGTTTTTAGTCCCTTGAATTCACCTTGTCTCCCTGCTCAAACTCCCCTCTGGGAGGGAGCAAAGCCATGCCAGTTTACTGAATCTGGAGGGAAAAGGAGAGTGTGTTCATGCAGCTACTGTTGCCTGCATGGCTGTGTCTCCCCAGTAGACAGCCCATATATATATGCATCTCTCCCCCATAGATAGTCCAGAGCTGGGGCCCAGGCTGCCCACATCTCAGCTGCCCTGAGCCCAGCCCCTCCACCACCTTTCCCTGCACAGCACAGCCCTTGTGCCCCAGAGAGCACTTCCCTTAGATCTTTCTTGCTTTCCTCTTGCAAGTTTTCTTTGACTCTCTCCCTATCTGAGGACTCATATTTAAGCAGGCCAAAGTGACATTTCATCATTAATACCTATTGCAGTTCTACCAAGTTGTGTAAACATGCTGCCTAGCACACGGCTCCGTCTGCACCCCCCTCATCCCACTTCCCATTATAATTGTTTTCACTCCTCTAAATTCAGATGTAATTCAAGTTGGAGAAATCGCTGCTGGATTGCATCTGCAGGCAGGGAATTATTAGTATGACTTTTTGGCAGTGTGACAGTGATGTTTCGACAATCTATACATATTGATTTAGGTCGATAATAAACAATTTGATTAGCCTCCCCATTCACGGGCTGTCATTTCAATCACTGACAGGGGCCAGCAGAGTGGAAGGGAGGCAGCACTCACAAGTGGCAAGAATTCTCAAAATAAGAAACTCAGTGCTGATTAGAGGCCTGGCTTCAGTGAATTGGACAAGACAGCTCCGCCGCCACGTTATTAACTCCCTGGGAAAATACTCAGCCAGTCCCCGGGGCCAGCCCGCATATTCTGATGTGGATCGATAAGCAATCTCCGGTGTATATGGAATTCAGACTCGAATCATTTGTCTCTGGCTCCTTTCTCCAAAGAGAGCCCTGTGGTCCAGACCTGGCCTGCAGCTCCACTGCCCCTCCCCGCACCCCCACACACCCTCCCCTTTTAACTAATGACCCGCCGCAGAGGAGGCTGGAGAGTTGAAACCTTTTCCATCATCAAGAGAGGCTCTCTCAGGTGTGCCTAATGATAGTAATGGCCTTATTGCAATTTTTAAAAAATGGCTCCCACCCTGACATCTTGGAGGTGAGTTTATGTAAGTGATGGGTATGCCTCTTGATGACAGATACATGAATGTCCTGGTAATGGACAGCCCTCCCCCAACCTGGAAGTGTTCACCCTTGATGGTGACTCTTTAGCAGAGCAAGAAGATGACCCCTTCTGTCAGGCTTCTGTCAGGAAGACAGAAGGGTGAGTGCAACCCAGGGGTGCTGGTGGCTGGGACTGTGGCTAAGGCAAGAAAGAAGAGATGAATCAGGGAAGGCTCCAAGCTCCTTGCAAGCTGACTTCTTGGGCCTCTGGTCACTGATTGATGGAGACACCATCAGATGCCACCCCCTTTGGCAACAGGTGGTAACAGACTCTGAAGGGCACTGAAGGGAAGGATCCTGCATGGGGCCACATGGCAAACCAGCTAGTGGTAGGGTCCCAGGTCTCCTAACTTCTCACAGCAGGGAGGACAGTGTGATTTAGTGGTTGGGACGGGCTTTGGATCAGGCAAATCCAGGTGTTGCAGCTGGTGAGTCACTTCACCTCTTAGAACTTCAGTTTCTTAATGTGTAAAATAAGGCTGCATATTCATGATGAGAATTTGATGAAATATTGCAGGTAGAAGTGCTGGTGGCATTGTAGATGCTCAATTAGATGCTTATTGAGCATCTACATTACAACCGCAGTGAGTTTTACACACTGTTTTTTACATATTATTTTTACTTTTATCATCAGAGCCCTCGCAGAAGTCTAATATGTGACATAGACAAAATCAGCTGCTCTGCATTATGTGAAAGCTGAGAACCTGGGCTTTGCCCAACTGGCCACACATCCCTGGTCACACCCCCTTTCCACCATTTCATGTCTCTGCAGCCCTTGGGACTCTCTGGAATCAACCTAGAAACTACTGGCACAATAAAAAGATGATGATGTCAAGAGGCATGGCTATGGGCTTCTAGTCCCAGCTCTAAAATGCTGGGTCTATTCCTTTTTTGAGGCCTCTGTTTCCCCAGGTAGGACACATCACCTCTCAGATTCTCTAAGACACTACGGTCCATCGACTCCCATAAAACCAAACAGTCATAACATCAATGGCACGGGGTGGTGGTGTCCATGCTGCGCATCATGCAGAAGGGCCTCGATAGCGTCTCCAGTGGAGAATGTCAAGTGGGAGAGGCCCTGAGCCACCCACCCCCACAGAACAGTCTGTGTCTCCACCGAAGGGACCTGCGTCCCAGAGAAAAACAAGCAAAGGACAGTGTCCATGAGGACTGGATTTCGCTGTGAGAAACAGAGACCTAAAATAACAAGACTTCAACAAGATCAGACTTTATCTCTCTTTTGCATAAAAGCCGGGAAGTCAGCCATCCGGGCCTGGTGTGGCTGCTCAGCTGCACAAAGTCCCCAGGGACCCAGTTTCCTTCCCGCTCACTGCTCCACGATCCTTGGGGTCGTGGGGGCTGCATTGTCTGCACGTCCCAAGATGGCGGCCAACAGATCCAGTGTTCCAGGAAGTCACACAAAGGAGTGAACAAGAGATATTGCACAGAGTACAGACCAACTCTTTCTTTTAGTTATGAAATTTTTAAAAGGTTATGAAGATAGTACAGAGAGTTCTCATAGCATCCACAATCCAATTCCCCTACTTTTAAGATCTTATGTTCATGTGATACATTTCTCAAAATTAATAAACCAGGATCGATACCCTGTTACTACCTAAACTCCATACTTCACTAAATAACCTTAGTTTTTAACTGATGTCCTTTTTCTGTGCCAAAATCTCATTCAGGATATGATTTTGCAATTGGTTATCATGTCTCCTTAGTCTCCTCTTGGCTGTGACCACTTTGCAGACTTCCCATGTTTTTGATGACTTTGACAGTTTTGAGGAGTACTGATCAGGTATTTCACAAAATGTCCCTCAACTGGAAATTTCTGCTGTTTTTCTCGTGCTTAGACTGGAGTTACAGATTTTGGGAGGAAGACAACTGAGATAAAGTGTCATTCTCATCACATCATAAGAACATCTTTGTTGTTTCTAGTGTCTGATCATTACGAATGAAGCTGCTGTAAACATACGCATGTTTTTATGTGGCCAACTCTTTAAAAGAAGATTTCAGAGACAGCTGCAAAATTTCACCCCCTGTATTGTGAACTAAGTTTACTCACCTGGCCACACTTACCTGCAAGGGAGGCTGGCAAATGTAGACTTTATTCCATGCTCAGCTAAAAGATAAGGTTTTTCTTATTACAGAAGAAGAGGGAGATGATATATTGCAGACAACCAGCAGTCTCAGCCAAGGGGACTTGATAGGGAAAGAAGCAGACAGTACCAGGGATATAGAAAGGAAAGAGTGAATTTCAATACCCGATCCCTGCCACTGAGGGTACCAGGAAAAGCCTGGCCAATCATCACTGGGTCTATAAAACCGAGCCTGGTGGTGGGAAAATGTTCAGTAATTCACTCATTCAAAAAGGCATACTGAAATTTTTATTTATACAAAAGGGAACAAGGTGGGAACCATGGCTCTGCTGAGGTTTACAGCCCAGTTATAAGGGTCTAGCCATATTTTTGAAGAAGAAAAGGTTGTGTGATGTTCTGGGATCTCTAACAATCTAACGGAATAGGGTGGAAGCCTGTGGAAGTTACTACCAATTCCAAGATCCATGAATCATTCTTTAAGTTAGGTCAGCTTTTCACTTGCAAAGTCACTGATTCCCTTTGAACTACCGCACAGGACAGCCCTTGGCTTGTGGGGCTATCCCATTTGGTATCTTATGTTGATGCATTTTCTTGGGTGCTTCACCAGCTGGCTGAGAAGCTTTATAGGTCTGGGAATTAATTGGCTCTCATGGAGGCAGCAGGTCTATTCCCATGCAGATTCTGCCCAGTGCTGTCCTAATTCTCAAGGACTTGTCATTTTCTTGGGAAATTAGTTTGACTCTGATTCTGAGGCAGATGGAGATGACCTGAAATTCCCTCCAAATGTGGGTAAACTTTTACTTAGGGTAAAATTGAGCATTTTGATGTATTTGCCTGTACTTACGTATAAAGCCTTCCAGTAATGCCAGGTGGCATTTCTCAATCAAGGAATAGGCAGGTGAGTGTCTTCCTAAATTCCTGTCTTCAAAACTGCTCTAAAGTTTATTGTAACATCAGAGGGCTTCCCCGCTGAGTCCCGAGGTTAAAGGTGTTCACCATTATAAAGAGCAGGTCGAGCGCATAGACCCCCCAGGTTTTCCCAGGGGTGGATGAGTGTGGCAGGGCAAACCAGAACAAATTCCCAGTCCTAGGGGTCAAAGGGGACTAAGTCATGTTGCACATCAACACAAATAAACACACGGAAAGATTATATTTCATCTGCTCTTGCTAGAGAGCCTGAATTTTTTTTTTTTTAAACTGGGGCCGAACCATCTCTAGACAGTCGAAAAAACCATAATATGATATTTCCAACTCTTTAATCTCTGAGTTACAAATTATTCTTTCTGTCTCCTTATTGCCCCATGACTGGTGACTTGCATGACAATTACAGCACAATTTCATCCCATTTTGTCCTATTGTGAATTATGTACAGGCTTGACTACCAACTAGATGTAAGTTTCTCAGAGGACTTGGTCCCCTTTTCATTCTCCAGATGTCCTGCATTTAGGACATGGTTATGTGGACAGCCCAAAGACCCAGCTTTCCCAATTACCTGGTCTCATGATCTGGGGCCAGCTGCTGAATTCACCAAAGCCTCAGTTGCTTGTCTGTACTATGGAGCTCACACCCTTCCGTGGTTATGTGTACTAAATGCTGTAACAGATCAAAATGCCCTGCACCGTGACCGTCCCACAGAAAATGCTCAGAAAGCACTAGATGAAAATAAAAACAGATGTGCATGAGTGTCAAAGGGATAAATTAACGCAAGGGCACATGAATGTTTCTCTTTGGGATAGTGCAGTTAACAAGAAAAGGCTGGAGTTATGTTAATTCCCATTAATATCCTCAGAGGGTTGGGGGAACAAAATGGACTAGCAAGCCTTGAAATGCAATCAGATCTCGTTTTTATCTCCCTTGCTACGGCTTTATTGTAGTGAAATATGTTCATTTTAGCAGAGGGTGATCACCCTAAATAGACAATGCGAGAAGCATGAGATGCCAGCAGAAATTTTCAGAGCATCTGCCCGGGACGCCCAGCTCCAGGCCGTTCTGGTTTATGTATTAAAACCACCCGCAGATGTGATTCTGAGTAGCCGGCTGATGGATATTTGCCGCGGTTAGGCTACATTAGACTCAATTTATCCCCCAGCACTCATTGTTGCTATTGATTGATTTTTAAATTAGATGAAGGCAATCTGTAAATACCACCCAATCAAGTTCTAAAAACATACAGGAGATTAGACAATTTAGGGTAATCAATGGAAATATTCTTTGATTTGCTACCACTCAATTTTGACCATAAATTACAACTATAACTTGCAAGTTAGTAAGCTATAAAGCAAGTGGATGTGACAAGAAAAACTAGAAGAAATGAATTAAGAGGCTAAGGAAGCACCACTGATGGTGTCCTATAATGAGGTGAATGACTTCTGCTTTGTATTTTGCATTTCTTCTTGGGACTCATTGCCAGTGATAGGTCAAGACAAGGAGGAGAGCTCAAAATTTGCCTGCCCTTTAAAAGAAATAGTCTGGGGGCGAATGGGTGGAAAATTTGTATTCGAAGTCTAACCAATGACTTTGAAGAATAATTTATCAACCTAATTTTGTGATTGCAAATACATGTCATATAATTTTAGGCTCAAAGCCCCATGGTTTTTGGCATGCAGTTCAAGGCTCAGAAAAAAAAAAAGAAAAAGTAAAAAACACAGTTTGTGAAAACCCTCACCTACCTCACAGACACTTTCAAATGCTAATTTGAAAGTCACACTTCTGTACTGCTATTTCCTACAAAGTCTAAAATGTAACAATGATTAATGTAATTTTAGATCAGAACTTTATACTTTTAATATTTATATTTGTCTGTCTGTACAATCTGCACATCATCCATATTTTTAAAAGAAGCACATTCAGACTATGGATTTATTTTTCTTTCCCCACCCAACAGGTATGTAATTTAGGGGAAATGAATTCACTCAGGAGCTCATGATTTCACAGTAAAGGCCAAGATTCCAGAGCAGCCTGCATCACTTATTTATCCATTCATTCACTCATTGATCCACATGAATGTGGAAAGAGAGACAGGTTGCTTCTGGTTTTCTCCTCTTATTATTATTTTTTTGGCACTCCTAGGAGCTTTGTAAAAGTAGGAAATAAATAATCAAACTGTGTAGTACTCAGTCTATCCCCACAAATAATCTAAGGACTTTCTGAGACATTAAGGTAAACAGGCCAGTTCTGGTGCCTCTGCCCTGGGCAGTGGGAAGAATGAGCCTGTGATGGGCTCCTCTGTTTTCTGGCTTGTGGAGGATGGGGCAGGATGACATCTTCTGACAGATCCCTGCACTGGTGGGACCTACAGGCAAGCAAGGACTGGATTGTGTATGTCCTGGTTTGGGGACTGCGTCGGAATACCATGGGACCCCTCTCCTCAGGGATTCCAGAAGGAATGGTGCCCAGGTACCCTTCAGAAGGCTTTGGGAATTCAAGACCGAGTGGGATTTCTGAGTGTAGGGGGTTCTCTGGAAAGCAGATGGCAGGGTAGGGAGGGAAATGGTAAAGCTGATTTTGTTTCTTCTGGAAGACTGGGAACCTAATTTTTTAAAAAAATTATCTTGCACTGATTTTAAATCAATACATGCTGACTTTAGAAAATTCATAAAATGATAAGATAGAAAATTTAAATTACCCATAATCCTAGTGCCTCAAATTTCTTCTGTTTTTACGCATCTCCTTTTCTAATTCTTTGCAGCATTTGGCCTGTGAATACAAAAATAAAGTTAGCCTGTCTGGTGCCTGCTTTTTAAACATTTAACATTGCGTAATAGGCATTGGCTCATATGATTAAAATGTTCAATTAACACCATTTCCAAAACTGTAAAATCCCCGGCGATCATGGCAATACTCACTGAGTGCTGACTGGGAAGGAAGCATTTAAATGCATTGCTGTGGTGTATCCTCGTAACTGCCCTATGACGCAGGTCCTGTTGCTATTATCATTGCCACTTTGCATGCTCATGACAGAACGCTAGAGCTAGGAGTGAACCCAGGGAGTCAAATGGGCTTCTGGATCTCAGCGGCAGCTACGGGATTTATGTTTGGGTCTTGCAGAGATAAGAGAGAAACACTTTTCAATACTGAAAAGAACTCCCGGCTAGTCACGGCACATTCAAGTTGCTCACTCTCTGGTGTGTCATCTGCCAAATATGCCCTTGTGTAGGATAACGGCTGGTACATGGTCTCAGGTCACGTTCCTTGAGGGGACACCTGGTGACAGTGTTCCTCCCCAGGCTGTTATGAGCACAAGATGAGGCCTTCTCTGGGAAAGTGTTGTACATACTGTAGAGTGCTATACACAAGCACAGGATCCAGGCAACAGTGGTGCACAATCATGCTCTCAACAGGATGTTACTGACTGCCAGGCTGTGGTCCAGATGGGTTTCATTTAACCGCATGTTAAAACTTTTTTGAATTAATCGCTACTATTTAAAAATCACAAAATTTCCAGAAAAAAAAATCAGGATTTTCAAATTCTCTAGATAGGACCACTGGGCCTACATTCCCATTGGCTGGAGTTAAGCAATAGCCACCTCCTATAGACAGAAATTGGTCTCAGAGCACCGCAGTCCTCACCACTCCCTTTTGCATACCATCTGACCTGCTGCATCCACTGATGCTCCTTGCCCAGCCTTGGAGGAGTGGGAGTTTACCATGCTTGCCTCAGATATTCTCTGGAGATAGAATTCTGTCCCTATCTTCTCTCACTAAACCCTGAAATGGGTGGCCAGTCTCTGCCTACTGTTCCTTGAATATCAGCTCCACAAGGGCCAGGAACTCTTCTGCTGTATTCTTGCTGCACTCCAGCTGACCCAAGCAGGAGTGGACACCCAGTCATTGTTGAAGGGATGAGTGAATTAGATGGAAGCTAACAAGGTCTGTAAGATGCAGGCAGTCTCCAGGATGAAACAGGTGAGCTGTCTGATGAGCCATCAGGAATTGGCATCTCAGCAGGTGACTCAATCTGCACAAAGACTCTTATGGATGCCAGCCAGGTAGACAAGGAGCTTGGGAAGGCCCAAATGGAAGGTAGACTTGGCTGGAAGCCAGCTGCTTACCATAGCCTCCTCTGCTCAGGAAAGAACTTCCCTTGGTGCTCCTGCAGCAGAGGGCTGGCAGTAAGACTGCAGGGAAGGCTCCCCATTGGCCTGTCAGCAGAGAACGTTAATCCCACCTGCCATCTGTTCTTTACTGTGCAGGTTGCAAAGCCTCCTATTGCCTTGTCTTTTCAATGCCTCACCACGACCCTGGAAGATGAGGCGACTCAGGCAGGCAGCTCACCTGGAGTATTCCAGTGAGTAAGTGGCAGGGCTGAGCCTTTACCCTGGGTCTCTGGCAATTGCCTCCAATATATGGATCTTTGATGGTGTGGATCTTGCTTCCAAGAGGCTCCTCCAAGAAGAAAAGCAGCATCCAGATGAAAAATTCCTCAGCGCAAGCTCAGAGGCTCTTCCTACTCAGATTCTAGAGTTGCCACCTCTGAAAGCAGGCGTTTCCTCCCAAGGAGAAGGAGCTGGGGACAGGGGTGTTCAGGAAGCACACTGATGAAAGACTCAGAGGTCAGCCTGTCTGGATCTAATTCTGACTCTGCCCTTTAATAGGAGCTTCAACAATCCATGAACTCTGTGCCTCAACTTTTCCTACCTGTGAAATGGGGATATCAATGGTTACTGCCTTTCTGGGCAGCTGAGTAATATTGATAGAGCCAGTACATCAGAAGCTAACATTGACTGGGCACTTACTATGTGGCAGGTGCTGTTCAAGGCCCTGGGCATACACCTGCAGTGCCCACTGTGCAGTGAAGACCATATTATCTCCTGTTAAACGGTTCACCTCCTTGTACCTCCATAGTCACATGGGGTAGATTTCTCATTATCCCTATTTTGTAGAGAGAACTGAGGCACAAAAATGTTCTATAACTTGCCTAAGATTGCACAGCTGGTAAATAGGAGAGCCGAGGTCCACGCTAGACAGCATGACAGTGGAGTCCACATTTCTCAGCTCTATCTGCCTCTGCTTGCAAAGAGCTTCACCCACAGTGTTAAATCAAACCTTGTGATTAGGTTAAACTACAATCTCTGTGGAATCTCAAATCAATCTCAAATCACCAAACACCGGCAGTTTCATGCGCATCAACACACGAAGAGCTTGGTAACTTCTCATAATGGGGATGCTGAAGATGATGATGATGTGATTATGATGGCAACTTGCATCCAAGGCAGAGGATGTGAGGCCATGTCCCAGGCTGCCGGTCTGAGTTCTCACCCCAGGCTGGCCTCCACAAGGGTCTGGGAGGGCCAGGGAGCTTTAGAGGAATTGCCTGGGAGGTGACCAGGAGAAGTGAGATTTACTTTATCATGGTACGGAACTGAAAGGGCAGACTAATTAATCATGGAAGTTTCTAAAAGTGCTTTTATTTTGCCATTTAGTATGCCAGTGAGATCATTTCCCTTAATGTATACTCCTGGTATTAACATGCCTTAATCCATCATGGGCTGTATTATGAAATTACTGTGTTTTACTCCCGGGTCCCTCGGAAGATCATTAACCCAACTTTTCTCCAGGCCATACATCATCAGCAGGATTACCTCATGGGTCCAGAGACCCCTCTCCCTGGGCTATGTGGTGGGGCTGCCCTAGTCATTTTTCCTTGCCTCACCTGACAAACAAGGCTGTTTGCATTAGTGAGCAGATGGCTCGCGGGTGACAACCCAACGTCCCTTCCCGCCCATCGCCTCTCCTTCTAGTGACCCAGGTTTCCATGGGACACAGCTGAGAGGGGGGCAGCGTCCACTTACAGCTGTCCTCCCCACTTCTGCTGATGTCTTTGGGCCAGCCAAGCTGTTCCAGCTTAAGGACATGTGTTCTTATATTCTTAAGCCCATCCTGCCATCCTGGGGTTCATCTCCTGGGGGCTCTGCTCTGGAGTCAGGGGGAGGCAGAGGGTGGCTATAGGCACCCCTGCATTAGCCAGTTCAAGGGACTGCCTATCTTAAACACCTAGGCTGTCAAATCTGACCCCAACATGTTCCTTCCCCTATCTGTCTTATGGCCCCACAATTCACTTTGTTCTTTCATTTTATTACTTTTTTTTCCTGGTTTTTTTGTCTAGAGACAGGGTCTCTCTCTGTCACTCAGGCTGGAGTACAGTAGTATAATCAAAGCTCACTGGAGCCTCCAACTCCAGGGTTCAATTGATCTGCCCACTTAAGCCAAGTAACTGAGACTACAGGCATGTGCCACGATGCCCTAATTTTTAGATATTTTGTAGAGACGGGGTCTTACAGTGTCAACCCAACATGGTCTTGAACTCCTGGGTTCAAGTGATCCTTCTGCCTCAGACTTCAAAAATGCTTAGATTACAAGTGTGAGTCACCATGCCTGGCCCATTCCTTTCTTCATTACGTTTTTGAGGAACTGTCAAACTATTTTCCATAGTTTACTGTACCATTTTTAATTATAACTATTTTTAATAGACAAGGAAAATTATGCATATTTATGGTATATGACATGATGTTTTGATATATGCATACATGGTAGAATACTGTTGGAAAAAGATGCTCGGTGCTGCAAAGAAAGATTAGCACTGCGACAATGGAATTTTTAGCAAGAAATTTTTTACTTTTTTACTTTCTGCGCTGCATTTTGTCACAAGAGTACAATGAACAAAGGAAAAGCAGACATATTTATCCATTAGGCATTTGGGGTTGTTCTTACTGCTGTGTTTGATTTTCATTGGTTGGAGCCAGACCTTGCAATTTCAACTAAAACCTGATTGACTAATAACTTAAAATTTTTCTAAACAAGTAAGTATAGGCTGTGAACTGGAACATGTCTGTGAGGACATCCAGCACAGATATTTTGGTTAAAGCACAAGGACATAGAATAAACTGGGTAATTTATAAAGAATTATAAATGAATAGACTGGGTAATTTATTTAAAAAAAAAAAGAGGTTTACTGGACTCACACTTTCACGTGGCTGGGGAAGCCTCACAATCATGGCAGAAGGTGAAAGGCACATCTTACATGGCTTACGTACCTGTAAGCATGGCATGTTTAGCAGCTACATAGGATAGAGCTTAACAAAGAGTTATCAGCAAACTTATTCTTTAACAAGAAAGGAAACTTTAAAGAGGAACTTTTTTACTTCCCGCAATAGCTAAATCAAGTTATTTAACATATGCATTACCTCACATATTTTGATTTTTGTGGCGACAACACTTAAAATCTACTTCCTTAGCAATTTTCAAGTACACGACATTGTTATTAACTGCAGACACTGCTGTACATCATGTGTATACGATGGAGCTCTTGAACTTCTTCCTCCCGTCTTACTGAAACTGTATCCTTCGTCCAACACGTTCCCAATCCCCTCACACTCCAGCCTCTGGAAACCACCAGTCTACTCTGTTTCTGTGAGTTCAACTTTTTTGGATGCCATATGTAACTGAGATCATGCAGTGTTCATCTTTGTGTGCCTGGCTTATTCTACCTAACATGTGCTATAACTTCATCCATATTATTGCAAGTGACAGAGATTCCTTCTTTTTTAAGGCTGAATAGTATTTCATTGCAAATATACCACATTTTCTCTATCCATTCATTTATTGATGAACACTTAGGTTGCTTTCATTCTCGGCTACTGTGGATAGAGCTGCAGTGATCATGGGAATACAGGTTTCCTTTCAACATATGGATTTCCCTTCTTTTGGATATATACTTATGTATTAGTCAGTTTTCATGCTGCTGATGAAGATATACCCAAGACTAGGTAATTTATAAAGAAAAACAGTTTTAATGGACTCACGGTTCCATGTGGCTGGAAGGCCTCACTATCATGGCAGAAGGTGAAAGGCATGTCTTACATGGTGACAGACAAGACAGAATCAGAGCCAAGTGAAAGGGGAGATCCCTTATCAAACCATCAGCTCTCTTGAGACTTATCACTATTACAAAAACAGTATGGGGGAAACCACCCCCATGATTCAATCATCTCCCACCAGGTCCCTCCCACAACAGGTGGAAATTATGGGAGCTACAATTGAAGATGAGATTTGGGTGGGGACACAGCCGAACTACATCACCTTGGAAGTCGATTGCTGGAAGAATTCTACTTTTGATTTTCTAAGGAGCCCCACTCCTGTTTTCTCCAATGCCTGTACTAATTTACATTCCTAATAGCAGTTCATGAGCCCACCTACTTCTTGAAGCCAAAAGAATCTGAGCTGTCTTCTCTAATCCTCTTGCTCTTAGTCATCTTAATCTGCCCATCAGAAACTCTTCTTCGCTCTATCAGCAAAAAACATCTTGAACATACCATTTCCCTTTTTTCCCTGAATCCACACGGATCTAAGCCGGGATGACCAATTCTTGCCTCTAACTGGTGTCCCTGTTTCAACTCTCAGCCTTCTGCAATGCTTTCTCCACAGAGCAATCAGAGGGATCTTTTAGAAACACAAATTTCTGGGGTGCTAGAAATATCCTGGATTTTCTCTAAGGCAACCCAGGTGCACATATGATGGAAATTCATTGAATGCTCACTAAGGTGAGTGCACTTACACATTTCCTAAATGTACTATATACCTCAACTCTTAATCATGAAAAAGGTAAATAACACAAATCTGGTCATATCATTCCCTGCTGCAAATCCCCCAGTAACTTCTCCATGTCCTTTGATGGAATTATGTAGCTCGTCTGTCCTCTTGGCTCCAGGTCACCTGGTCTGCTGTTCTTTCTGTCCTCATTTCTTGCTATGACTTCACCCCTTGTCCCCCTGCTCTACCCTCTAGATCTGGAACACACCAAGCTCAGTCAAGCCTCAAGGCCTCCTCCTTTGCTGTGCCTCCCACCTGGAACACTGCTCAAGATCTTTACCTGGCTGACTCCACCAGGTCATTCTGGCCACAGCCCAAAGTCACCCCCTCAGATTGACCTACCTTGGCCTGCTTACTTAAAGTACTCTTTCTCTCACTCATCACTTTCTCTCACATTACTCTGGTTTATTTTCTTCAGGAGACCCAACTCGACCTCAAATGATCTTGTGTGTGTGTTTGTTGTTATCTACTCTCATTAGTCTGAAAGCTGCCCCACAGCAGGAAACGTGTCTGTCTTGTTTATCCCTGTCTCCCCAGAGCCCTGCCCACCTCTTCCTGACCTTTCCCTCCCATCCTCTGTCCAAGAAGATCCTAAAGTGACAATGGGACCCAGAGAGGAGAAAAGGGAATCAATGGGCTGTGTTGACCAGGAGAGTGGACTTGGAGAGTGGCAGCCAGAGCCACAGGTGTTGGCTGTCTCTCACCTCAAAGACCCTCCAATGTGACACCTTCCCAGCTTCACATGTCACAATTTCATTGTGTCACCCCCTTCTGAGTAATGTGACACCTGAACCCTGCTAGATGGAGGCATAAGGAAGAGGCTGTTGGGCTGTGAGCAGCTCTCTGTACTTCAAAATGCATCATGTAATCCATTCAGTCCTTTAGAAACCCAGGAATTCAGACTTCTGAAGATACCCATCTATCCACAAGTCTGTACACAAAAAGGCATCTCCAGCCTTTGCCCTCTCTCCCCTGGTGAGAGGGGCAGAAGTAACACCTTTCAACCAGGTGTCTGCTGACGTGTGTGCCAACCCTGAGGGTTCAACCAGGTCAGAGTGGCCTTGACGCCTGTGGGTAGGGGCCAGGTTTGGAGCAAGAGGCCCAAGCATGTTACACAGTATAGAGGGATGAGGCGCTGAGTCCCCATCAGAGGGAGGCTGACACAATAGCTGACCTCTGGCACAGCCGACCCCTGGAAGGGCCAGAGTAGAGCCCTTAGCTGAGGCTCCAGAGGACACCTGGTCCCAGAAACTTGGGCAGGCCTTTCAGAGCTGTCTTAACTTAAGATCCTCTAAGGCAACCCTAGTTGGATGCAGATGGTTTATTTAGGAGGTGATTCCAGGAAGCATAAGCAAGGCAGGGAGAAACTGAACAATGAAGGGATGAAAGCCATATAGTGTTTGTCCATGATCTGGTACTGCCATGAGCAACCGGGGCTTGATCTTACTGGGGCCCTCTGAGGAACTGTGTGAAAGACACTTCAGAATCATCCCCTGGAGGATGGAGAGGCTAGGCCATTTAGCCACTGACTCTGATCCCCATTGGTTGAAGCATGTACATGCATTCATGTGTAGGCATGTGCATACACACACACACACACACACACACACACACACACACACACACTGCCTGGCTGCACACTGGCATTTAACCCAAGCAAGCTCCCTTGGTGCCCAAGAAAAGAAGAAAGGAAAAGAGAAAACAGGCTTGAGTGGATGCTCTCTGCCTACTGTGAGCTATCTGCAACTTTAGTCAACTCAGATGGGCTATGGGGATGGAGGATGAGGCATCCACAAAATCCACTAGAGAGTTGCTGTGATCATGATCTTGGGGCAATTGTGTGACATCTTGCACTGAGTCAATAGCCACTGCTGTGGGTTCAGCCACTGTGTGTACTCTGGGTGGCTCTGTGTCCCCAGGGCCATGGGCTGCTAGACAACAGCAAGGCCAAGCCAACCCTCACAGGCCTCATGCATCGCCCCTTTCAAAGCCAATGGCCAGGAGCTAGGTGCTGGGGGAATTGACCGTCAAATCAGACTCTTCACTGGTATTTGCCTGCAACTTACTATACCAGCTAATGGGTATGTTATTTCATTTCATCCTACAGAAGCCTTGAGCAATGAGTGCCATTAGTTTCCCACTTTGCAGATGAGGAAACTGAAGCACCAGAAGATGGGGTAACTCACTCACCATCACATGGTAGAGAAAGGTTTATCTGAGTCTGAAGCTTAACTCTGAACAGCTCTGGAGAATGATCCCTGCAGGGCAGCCTCTGAAACCCCTCTGAACAGAACAGGCTGGGAGCCCAGAGTTTCATCCCAGGAGCACCTCGACTGCCCGCAGCCATACTCACCACCAACCTGAGTACAGATCCAATCAGAGTTGATGCCAGAGTCACACATCCCCCTGCTTTATGGTCAGAAAGGAGGCAGGGGATCTGGGGTCTGCAGTGATGGGCCTAGGGCAACCACTTCGACAGAGGGGCAATGGCCTGACCAAGGCATGCCAAGCCTGTGGATGTGCCAGTGAGCCACAAGTCAGAACATCCTTGCTCTCTTGCCTTGGAACACAACCAGGCATGTCGGGGGCACATGGAGCTTGGCATTCATCTGCTGCAAGGGCTGAGTTGGACTAAGACAGATGGGGGTCATTACCACTGTCCTTTCCTACATCTTTGTCCCTGCAGTCTCCCTTCTTGGAAAGGAGCAGGGTATCTGGAAACACTAGGAAAGGCATCCACGAGCAGCTGACATCTGTGTGTTGGCCGAAGTGAGTGATGTACTGATGTGTTGCTTTACTGTTAGCCCTTCACACAGACAGTAGGTTTCATTGCTTTTTTCAAATCAGCAGGGAAATGCTTGGTTACAGGTCAATGGCCAAAGCACAAATCATTCTGGACAAATTTGGTGAAAAGTCAGAAACCACAGGATGGCCAGCACCAGCAGAGGCCAACAGGTAGCCTGGCTTATCAATAATCCTGGTTGCATCATTTTTTAAAGAAAGGACATGAATGTGGGTCATTGCATTTTGCCATACTAACACCTAAGTGACCTGGTTCCTCTGGATTAGAAAACCGACAAAGGAACATATGATAAAAGCCACACTGGTTGGAGATGGGAGGCAATTGGGGCTGGCCTTCTGGGATTCCCATGAAGGGGCAGGCAAGCTGTCACTTGATCAGTGGAGGGGGTGATCCTAGAAGAGCAGCCAGAAGCCAGGGTTGGACACCATCCGAAACCCTCCACGTGATGGGGCCAAGTTTTTTTGTCTCTCTTGGCCTCAGTTTCTCCCACATGTGCAAGGGGATAATTGTAAAGCAACATATCACACACAAGGCAGTGATCAGGAAGGGGGCATTTATTCCCTTCAGGTAATACGCCAGACAGTAATATCTTTTATCCTCAACGAGTGCCTCAATTCACCTTTTTTTAGCCAAAGCAATGGAAATCTCTTATAGTATTGTAGAAGGCATCTTGGTGCCTTCAGAAACCACTGCTTATCTCCTGTAGTGGCCCGTCTAGTAAGCAGTAGCCAGGGCTCAAGTACTGGTTGTCTATTTCCTGGCCCATGACCTTGCACTCACATGTAACTTCATAGGTTCCTCAGATGCAAAAGAAAAAAAAAGCCTCACAGAGCAGCTATGCCTTAGTGATTCTAAGTAGTTGGGTTATGAATGAATACGATAATCCAAGCTTCTCCAGTGGAGGGCATTTGGATATTTTTCCTTTACCTAAAATACCCTTTTCTTGATTTTGCAATCAAGAAACCTGTCCCTTCTTGATTTTGGCTTCAATACGATCCTCTTGGCAAGGCCATCTCTGTCTACTTTCCCTCACCAGGGCTTCCCCATTTATTATCTCCTTTCCTCTCTCAGCATTCTGTTTCATTCTTCTGTTACAAAAGTTGCACCTTACATATAACTATTAAATGGATTCCTCACCTGTCTGTGGTCTATCTCTCCTACCAGTTGCTAAGCTCTCAAAGGTGGGGGCTTTCTGTGTGTTTTGTTCACAACTGCATAACTAGACAGTGCCAATCACTGTCTAGTGATAAAAGGATGGACAGATAGATGGGTGAATGGATGAATGGATAGGTGAATGGATGGATGGATGGGTGGATGGATGGATGGATGAATGGATGGAGGGATGGATGGACAGACGGACTAATGGATGGATGGATGGATGGATAGATGAATGGATGGACAGATGGACTAAGGATGGATGGATGGATGGATACAAGGTTATGAGGAACAAATGAAAGAGCATGTGTGGAAATGCTTTGGAAATTGTTTTAATGTAACACATCATTGTAAAATGCTAGTGCCAGGCTCTGTGACAGATGCTTTGCAAACATCATTACCTCCAATCATCCAACTTTGCCTCACAGGTACTATTCTCCCATCGCACAGATGGAGAAACAAAGGTGTTAGTGAAGTTAATTAACTTTTCTGAGATCACAGGGCTGGTACTGAAGACACTGATGGGGTGAGGTTCAATCCCAGGCAAGTCTAACAGATAGCTTACATTATTTCCCACATTACACCATATTCCAAAGTTCTCATCTTCAGAAAAGTTATGGTGCAATGAAGTCCTCATGGCCATTCACAAGCCTGAAACTCCATACCCTTAAACAAAAGAACCCCGTAGTCATTCTTGAGTCAAATTCTTGAGTCAATTCTTCTTCTTCTTTGTGAAGCATAATCTGCCTCTCCCCCACTCCCATGGTCAGTTGTCCTTCCTTGCTTCTGTCATCGAGGAACTTTCACCTACCACCAATTCCTCTCTAAGGAATCACTTCTAATTACCTTTAACAAGAAGCCGTTCTTGTTAAAATTGGGTGTAAAGTAAGAGTCCAGAGTTCCTAAGCAAGGAGGGGCATTTGTGCATTAGTTGCAATCTCCTTTGATTCCTCCAGAGGTCTTTCTTGTTTACAAATTCTTTTGGTTGCAGAAAGTTAATCTAGAAAGTTAAAATGCAGGGAGGAAGTGGCATTCAGATAAGCAAGTGCCGTCTTGCCTGTTTCATAGGGTTTCCCAAGAGAATCTAATGAGAAAATAAACATGAAAGTACATCGGGAAAAAAATATAGCAATGTGAAGACAAAGATACTTAAGAATATGTTATTGCTGCCAGTGCTTTACCTTTACCCAAGCTCATAATGCTGCCAAGGAGACTTTATGGCATTTTCTAATTTAATCCTCACACCGTCTGCAGCAGCTACCATCAATATGTCCATATTGCAGAAATAAATGCCAGTTTAGCAAGGGCAAGGGCTTGCTCCATTGAGAGGTGTACACGGGGTCCCTGTCACAGAGCCGGAGCACTTGCTGTGTGTTTCTCACGGTCAGCGCCCACCGTTCCACTGGAGGACTTCAGCACAGGCTACATTTTCTATACAACCTACCCTGGCAAAAACGAGGCCATCGACTGTCCCGAGATAGCAGGACTGGTTTGGGGAGCTTGAGATCAAGTTCGGGCTCATAATTTTGTGTCCATTTATGGCTGAAGTGGAATCCAAAAGCCTGTTAGAATCTCTTCTTCATCATAAATTCAGGGGGTGAGGCTGAGCCACGAGAGTCCCCAGGAGAGAGGGTTGTTCCTGTGTCCTTCTCTTGCAGGAATTGGAAACAGAAAGAGATACTGAAGTCCAGAGAGCAGGAAGTGACATCCAGGGGAGAGATACTGAAGTCCAGAGAGCAGGAAGTGACATCCAGGGGTCCCCAGTGTTGAGTAGCAGTCGTCACACTGCCCACGGGTTTGTGAAAATGTAGATTCCAATTGTGTTTTCCAAATGGACTGAATTATAATCTTGGGTGTGAACCCTAAAACTCTGCATTCTCAACAAGGTTCCAGGGAGAATTGGATGACTAGCCAGTTTGGAAAATTACTGGTGTGAGGGAGACAGACTAGATAGAGACAGAGTCCAGTCTGGGTTAAATAATGTCCCCCCAAAATTCATGACCATCTGGAACCTCAGAATGAGAACTTATCCTATTTCAGGGCCTTTGGAAATGTGATTTCAGTCTGTTTTTGTTATTCACAGCAGTTATGCTCTATAAAGTCAGTACAAACACTGAATTAGAGAATTCTAAACCACTTCCCCTAGGTGAAACAGAGTTAAGTTCCTGCAAGCCTCTTGTCACAGTGTTTTCTCTAACCAACCATGAGTTTTGTTTTTTTTTTTTTTGAGATGAGTCTCACTCTGCCGCCCAGGCTGGAGTGTAGTGGCATCTCAGCTCACTGCAACCTCCGCCTCCTGGGTTCAACTGATTCTCCTGCCTCAGCCTCCAAAGTAACTGCAATTACAGGCACCTGCCATCACACCCAGCTAATTTCTGCATTTTTAGTAGAGTCAAGGTTTCAGCATGTTGGCCAGGCTGCTCTCAAACTCCTGACCTCAGGTAATCCGCCCTCCTCGGCTTCCCAAAGTGCTGGGTTACAGCCATGAGTCACCATGCCTGGCCCCATGTCTATTTTTTTGCATGCTTCTACTTGAGGACATCTTGTCCTCCTCATATTGTTGATTTATCCATTCATTGAACCATCAAAGCCAACTACACTATAACTCATGCCTGGACAAAGCTTCTCTAACATATAATTTCCCCATAAGGCACATCACAGCCTTCTTGCACATAGGAACACTTGACAGCACTTCAGTGCTGCACTTTGGGATCATTTCAAACAGCAAAGTCACCAACAAAAAGTACAAACATGCAAAAAACACAGCACTAAAAAGTGCAAGAAAGACACTTGTTTTTGAGAAAGCGGAACCTAGAAGGCGGAGCACCACCTTACTGGAGCTCAGCTGGGAATGCACACACTGGGCAACCCACACTTTTCGCTACTCTGCTTATATCTGCAGATGACCACATGCATTGATTTCCAGCTTAACAAGTAAATTTTGGTGAGGAGGTAAATAGCAAATACGGAATTCATGAAGAATGAGGATCCACTGTAGTTAAGATGAGGTCATTTTGGATGACAGTGGATTCTAAATCCAATATGAGGTGTCCTTAAAAGAACAAAAGAGGACATACAGAGACAGTCACAGAGGAGGAAAAAAATTCACGTGATGACCAAGGCAGAGATTGTAGCAAAGCAGCTGCAAGCCAAGAAATGCACGGTTGCTGGCATCCACCGGAAGTGGAAGGAGGCAGGGAGGGACTGCTCCTTAGAGCCTCCAGACAGAGGACACGGCCCTGCTGTCACCTCAATTTCAGACACCTAGCCTCCAGCAGTGTGCCATCCCATGGCCGGGAGCAGTGGCTCATGCCTGTAATCCCAACATTTTGGGAGGTTGAGGTGGGCAGATACTTGAGGTCAGGAGTTTGAGACCAGCCTGGCCAACACGGGGAAACCCTGTCTCTATAAAAGTACAAAAATTAGTCAGGCATGGTGGTGAGCACCTATAATCCCAGCTACTAGGGAGGCTGAGGCAGGAGAATTGCTTGGACCTGGGGGGCAGACATTACAGTGAGCACTCCAGTCTGGGTAACAGCACGAGACTCCATCTCAAAAAGAAATAGAAAGAAAAAAAAAAAAAACAGAAGTGTGCCACCCCTTGTTATGGCAGCCCTTAGGCTCCAGGAATTATAGTTCTGAATATGCAGGGGCCAGCCTGGCTCCAGGAACCATCAGTCTTGTGGTTCTAGGGAATCCCTTCCACTGGAAAGCCAGCCAAGCTCCAAACCCAACCGGCTTGCCTCAAAAATCAAATAAGAGAGTATCTGTGAAGTACTTAGAAGACTGGAGTGTGTTATATCCATTCAGCAGAGTATTATGCAACTCATCGTGTCCCTAAATCACCTTTCAGCTGCTATGCAGCACCCGCTGCAAATGCCCTGGGCTCCAGCCACGCTGAACTCTTCACCCTTCCAGGCAAACACTGGGCATGGGGCTGCCTCCACACGTTTTCTCAGGTCATTCGCTATCAAAACCAGGAAACCCACATCTCAAATGCCACAGCCTTTATCTTCCAAGAAGATGGAGCTCTTCTCTTCTCTGAAACTTCAGTCCTATATAGAATGCCTCTCGCTGACATAACATAGAATTTTGCCTTTGGTAATAATTTGCAATTTAAATCTATGAGGCAGGAACTTCTTAGTCCAAGTGTCTTCCACCTCCCTGGCACATGGTAGGTACTTAATACATAATCTGGAGTTGTGTGGGCACTCAGCAGGGTGTGTTATGTCATCCAGGATGAGAGTATTTTTAGCCAAAGGATCTTCAAGTCCCTTCCTACCTTGACATTCAGACCCCAGGACTGTTAGAGGAATGAATGAGTAGGTCAATTCATTGGTTCAATTCTTATACAAGCCCTGAAGTTTGTATAAGATCAGTCAGTTCCTGGGCTCTGGAGCAGGGATGGGAGAGCAATAGTCCAATGCTGCTTCTGGGGACCAGCTCCAGCCTCACTGCACACCTGCAGCAGGCGTCAGGCATCCCTGTGCCCAACCTTTGCCCTAATAATGTCAGTTTGAAGGTCCATTGGAAGAGCAGGGATGACTGCACACCATTCATTCTGAACTCAGGTTTTTTCCATGTCCCCTGGCTGTGCATTCTTCCAGAGAAGGCAGGCAGGAGATGAGCAAGGTGGTTAGGGGCTGCTGAGTACCCCTGAGCTTTGGTGGGTGGAGACCACAGACAGGAGGACCTGACAGCTGGAGAGGTGCCCAGCAGGATTGGATTACCCTTCACTGGGAATCCAGACCTTCATTCTGGTGGGGCAGGCACTGCCAGATCCGACACCTCTGATTATCCTCTCCTAAAACCACAAAATGACAGAGAAGTGGGGCCTCAAAGAGATGGCTTATCCAGGATCACACACTCAGGACCAGATAGGTAACCAGTATGGGTGACTGCACCAAGTAGTGGTTGGCCTATGGACCCACTTGGAGACTGGATGCATTCGGTCATCATTACCTTTAATGCTGAACCGAATACAAAGTGCCTGGCGGGCCAGATTCAGTCTCACATCCATTGAATCCAATTCTCTGACTGTCCTGATGGAAACTCGTGGGGTCCCCTTGGGGCCGAGTGGTAAGGGATCGACAGCAGTAGGAGAGCCAGATCAGCCCTGCCCACATCTAGACCCTCTTGTGTTTATTCTTTCAGCTCTGGAAATCTGAACCTAAAGAGCTGGAATAACCTTAGAGAAAGCCCCATTATACAGGTGGAAAAACTGAGGCCACAGAAGGGAAGAAACTTGCTGAGTTCACTCAGAAAATGGAGAGTGCCAGGCAGAACGAGGGCTCAAGCTAAAATGTGACTTGTGTGTGTGTGCATGTTGGTAGCGATTCAAGCCTTCTGCAAGGACAGGACAGTACTCGGCATGTGACACAAACCCAGTAAGTTCATGGCTTTGGGACGATTGCAAACTTAGAGATCATACTTTGGGAACTTGAAGGCTGGTAAGATGCTTTCCCAGCATCCATTTACCCCCAGAAGGCTTCTGAGTTCTCAACATTTTTTCCCCAAACTCCTGGGCATTTCTTTTGGGTGCCAAGTTTGACATGACTGCTTCAAGTTCATAAGGAGTATGGAATATACAGAAAGCAGCTGAAGGTGAGTCATTCATTAATCATAAGCAAAACAGGCCCTGATCAAGGACATACCAGCACAAACCATAAAAAAGAGACAGGGGGACAGGGTTGCCCAATCGCCTTATTTAATATTAACTACATTATGTTTTTTTTTCACTTGAGTTCTGAGAAATATTGCTCCCCACTCTCTGGTTTTGTATGAACTCAATCCAAAGTCAATTTTCCTTGCATACAGGGTGCCTGCTTCATGGGTGCTGAGGCTGAGATGCGGGACTCTGAAACCATGGTCACTCACCTTGGAAGAAAGTCAGCCGGCGGGACCACTGACTTTCAGTCTTATCCTCGGTTCCTTTTTTCTGCACTGCCTGATATATTCAGGTAGAAAGCAGATGAACAACATGAGGACCACCTGTCCTTAAGAGGTGCACTTCACTGGAATAGAAATAACAAGTGCCCAAATAACTATGCAAATAGCCATCTGTCCACACCACTGGGCTGTGGTCAGTCGGGGTCCGACCTGATCTGGGGGAGGTGAGATAAGTTAGCATGCACACCACGCGGACGGCTCAATCACATTTCCATCTTTTTCTCCTTTGCTCTCACATGTGTCCCATGATGTGGGCAGATCATGGGGTGTAATTGCAAACTGAGACTCCAAGTACAGGCTATACTGCATGTAGGGTCTTCCCACTCCCCACGCTACCATCAAAACAGTGTGGCAGGAGGCTGAGCACTCTGAAAGGGTAGCTGTCACTGCATGATTAAGCTATGGCCCCCCCTAGGGCTGCTTGTCTGTCCAAAGAGGAAGACTCTGGGCTTGGCAAATACTGCCATTTGCACTCGCTGTGGTGCCCAAGTGCCTTCTCCCTTCCCTGGCATTTTCAGCCTGTCAGTCGCTGGCCCCATCGTCTCTCTCCAGCCATGGAAATGGCTGAGTTCTATTGTTCACCCTGATTAGAATGTGTGGCTCCCTGAGAAGGTGGCAGGGTCCCAAATGGTGTGAGCATGCCTCCATGTAATTTGCACAGCATGGGAGTACTGTGATCTAAAGGTGAGATTCAGGAGTTTGCCCCCAAAAATCCCCGGAGATGTAATGGAACGATAAGGAGATGAGAATACAATCTGACACAAATTACCTGGTGCTTGCTGGAGGGGAATGAGGTGGTGGGAACTGCCAGGGTAAGTCTGGTTGGTATTATCTCTGTAGAGGGAGGCAGGAGAGGGAGAGGAGCTCATGTGAACTTGGTGTGGGCATCGCTTGGAAATCCTAGGATGTCAGAATTAGACAGATCCTGAGAAGCTTTCTTGGCTACTAGTTACAAATGTCTGGGGACTAGCAAGATGTAGGAGAATTGTAACTGGAATAGGTTTGTGGCGTGATGTCCACAGCAAATCAATGTACTGAAACACCAGGTTGCCGCAGAGAAAGAGGTTTAATCATAGGGTCACTGAATGAGGGGATGAGAGGAAACCTCAGATCCACCTCTGGAGGAGTTTGGAGTTGGAGTTTTAAGAGTTTTGTAGTGGGGCAGGGAACTGTGGCTCATGCCTGTAATCCCAGCACTTTGGGAGGCTGAGGCAGGCAAATCACGAGGTCAAGAGATCAAGTCAATTCCGGCCAATATGATGAAACCCCATCTCTACTAGAAATACAAAACTTAGCTGGGCATGTTGATGTGTGCCTGTAGTCCCAGCTACTTGGGAGACTGGGACAGGAGAATCACTTGAACCTGAGTGGCAGACATTGCGATGAGGCAAGATCGCGCCAGTGCACTCCAGCCTGGTGACAGAGAGAGACTCCATCTCAAAAAAAAAAGGGTTTTGGGGTGAGCCGATTGGTTGAAAAGTGCAGGTGAAGTCATGGGGCTGAGAGAGGATGAGGCCATATTCTCATGCTGATCCTGTCCTTCTGGAAGGGTCTCCAAATTGTTGCTGGAATTCAAGAGCTAAAAAGCATCTTAAGCAATCTTTAAGCAAAAGTCTTATGATTCTAATGTCAGAGATCTTGCCTATTGGAACAATGAGGATGCAAATCAATTCTCAAACAGTCTTCGGACCCTAGTGTCACAAACCCTATTTATAGGAATAATGGGGTTGCAATGGTCAGGATCTAGTGCTTTGTGACTTTCAGCAACAAGGAAGTGGGCCAAAGTGCAGCCTGATGAATACTTAATTCTAACTATTTCTGTCCAGAACCTGGCATGCAATTCTTGTCATCTCTGAGGGTATGGTTTCAGAATCACCTGGATCCCACCCTTCGTGGTTCTGAATTAGGAAATCTGGGGCACGGCCAGGCCAACTGGATTGCCATTCAGCACCAGGCACAACCCTGAGACAAAGCCTGCTGGGAAATCACTATTCATTTGATAGAGAAGGAAACTGAGTCACAGAGGAAAAGGGTTTGGCCAAGAGAGTTACAAGCAGATCTTTTAATAGCTTCTTGATTCCTTCCTACCTCCTTTCCTTCCGTCCTTCCTCTTCTTCTCCTTCCCTTTGTCTTTCTACTTTCTTCTTTTGTTCTTCTCTTCTTCTTTCTTTTCCTCCCTTCCTCCCCTTCTTTCCTTCCTCCCTCCCTCCACACCTTTTTTCTTCTCTCTTTCATTCATACATGTAGTCAACAAACATTTGTTAAATATCTGCTGTGTGCCAGGCACTATGTTAGGTAGAGAAACAGCCTAAATCCCTCTCCTTCTAGAGCAAATGCCTTCACGGGAAAGGCCAGCAGTCATCAAATTATCACATGCATAAATGTAAAATTACAGCTATGCCCAGGAGAGGCACACAAAAGGTTGTATCAGCTGGATTTAACATTGCACAGAGATGGCCTCAGCATCTTTATCTGTAAAATGGAGTCTCCTCACTTGCCCTGGCTCCTTCCCACCTGCACAACTCACACTGGATATTAATAGGGATTAGACCTTTTAAACATAAGAATAATTATCCAAATGCTGGGCTTATCTTGACTCTGATAGTCAATCAATAAATATTTGTAAAATTGAATTATTCTACAAAAATAAAGCAAGGATTAGCAAGAATCCCAACCACCAACCCAGTGTTCATTTAACTTTCCTGTTTGTTCAGATAAGACACAATCTGGATTTGCTGGATTTCAACAGACCAGCAGAAAGACTGCTTTCCACAGATCCCTGGAATGTCAGAGTTGGAGGGAGCTTAAATATAACGTATCTTCCTCGACTTCACAGAATGGGAAAAAGTTATTCAAGGTCACATGCGGGAAGAGTGGTAAAGCCAAGGTCAGACACAGATGATAGATTAACCAAAAATAAAAAATAAAATAAAAATAAATAAATAAAAGTGGATTTTGGGAAGCCACCCTCTTCCCTCCCACTCTGAGTCCATGAGGTTTAGGTACCAGCTGAATCTATTTACTTCCAAGCATGTTGCACATGTCTGGCCAATCAGCTTGTTCCATCTCCCTGGTCATAGTGATTGGTTCAGGAAAGAACATGTGGCTCAAAATGATCCAATGAGAATCAGCCCTGGGACTTTGGCTGAAACTATTGGGAAAGAGATACTGTATTTCTATTGGTTTTGCTAAGCGGTAAGATGTTATTCTGGAGCTGCAGGCAGGCAGCTTGCTACTGAGCTAGAGAGACTCTCTATTAATGAGTCCACACAGTGATAGAAAGGGAAATAAGAGCTGAGGAGCCACTGAATCTTGATGGAATATATTTTTTGGACTCATAGATGCAGCCATTCCTGAGACTAAATCCTCTGCACTTTTCAGTCGTGGGAGGCAATGAATTCTCTATTACTGTTTAACCCAGTGTCAGAGACAGCCATCAGAGATTTGCGGAGCTTTTGCTGGAAAGCAATTTCCCAACACTACTTTTCAGCATCCTTACAACTAGGTGGTACTAGGCAACTGAGTTCTTGCCAACACAATTGGAAGCAGAAGTGAAGTATAGCACTTCCACCAAAACCTTCCATGAATCTTTCACACTCTTTTCTTCCTTCCACTGATTAAGTATCAGAGCACCCAAGATGATCTTGGGAGCCACACACTGAAAATGACATCGGAGGGTGCTGTTCACTGCCATTTGGGCTGAGGTAAATGAAAAGTAAACTTCCTATATGTTAATCTATCAAAATTCCAAAGCCTCTTTATAATAACAGCTACGATTCTCTTCATTCATTCACCTAGTGTTTCAGTCAGGGTTCTTAGTCATAAACAATAGAAATCACCTCTAGCGATCTTAAACTGAAAAGCAATGTATTAAGAGGACAGTAGTTGCTCATAGACACTCCACAAGGGCAGGAGAACCAGGCCTGGGACTACACTGGTCAGAAAAATCCCAGATTTTTGCCACAGCACTGGAACAGGGGACAGTGTTGAAGATGGCACTGAGCACCTGTATCTCCCCTTGCCCATTGGCACCCTGATGCTGCCACTTGGGCTTAGATATAGCTACCACCATGGTCACTATCTTTTGTGGAATGGATTCCACAAAGTCCCTGCTTCTGCATGTCTTTTGGAAAGTCTAAGGCAGGTTTATCTTTACTGATGGAGGCTTAGGTCATGCAACCATACTCTAGCTGCAGTTGAAGCTGGGAAAGTAAACAGAGGGCATTCTCCCATTACTACAGAGGAAGAGAGGTTTTGCTTCAAAAAGTGGCAAATTCTCCAAACATGAGAAGGGGGTTCAAACATAGGACAACCTAAAGGATTAATGCACGTATGCTACAGCCACCGTGAGATGGGTTTCCATCCCTGAAAGAAACTGACTGACAATGTGTACCGTTAAGATGTTTCAAATTTTATGCAAAATAGAAAATAGACATGTTCTGGAGATTGTGCTAATCACTTGACATGTATTATCTGATGTAATCCTCACAATGCCCCAAAGGGGATAGAAATTATCCTCACTTAGCAAATGAAGAAACTGAGTCCTGATGAAGAAATTTATTTGTGCAAATTCATGCACCAGGGATAAGATGAAATCTTGTACTGCAAAAGACAAGGGTCATGTGATAGCTTCCTATAGAGTGAGGTTCCAAGTTTGAAACCACCCCAAGATCCTGATGAATTTGAAAACTGGGTGGTGGGTCCATGGTTGGGAGTCTCTTTTGGCTCTCATATTTCCAAGGCTTCCTGAGAGAGCCCGTCCTGATAAAGAGATTCAAGTAGAACCAGAGTGATCAAGGAAGAAAACCTTGGTAATAGGTTATTAAGTAAGGAATTAAGATTCTGAATATGATAAGGGGAACAGTTTGTCCCTGATATGTCTTCCGGGGCAACCTTGGGCACTAGCATCAGAGTCCTGACAGCAAGAGAGTTGAAGGTGAAAACTGCAAAGGATATTTCATTCCATACTGTACACAAGATGTTGAAGGACTTGCCATTGCTTTGGGACTCCTCTGGCAGCTCAGCGTGGGGGAGGCCTTCCCCCTCACTTCTTTGCAGACCACCATGAAGCTTTCACAGCAAGGCACCAATGCATTGTTGGTGGTGCCCAGAGCAGTGGTCACACCCAACTAGAAAAGACTTGTTTCTGAGCATGCTTGAGACTTTCCCTGAGAACTCTCTGAAATACTTGGAGAGGGAGTGATTTACAGGAGTGGGGAGGCCATGCAGCAGCAGGTAGGGTCAATAGCCAGTGGAGTTCAACACCTCAATGTCAATGTGAACGTCAGTGTTACCTCCAAACTGAGTCAAGGGCAAATATGCTAGGCATCTTCATTTGCTGCTCAAATGCTCTCTCCACCCTTTCCCACCTGGCTCTGGGCCCCTTGAGGTAAATGAACTGGAGAACTGGAATTCTATGCTTTTTGGCTTCTGGTTGGACTCACCCAATGGGCAGCACTAGCAGACCCGTCCTCCAGAGTCATCATGGACATGACCACATCCCACACCCACCAGGATCACCAAGATTCCTGCCAGCTGCCCTCTTCACACAGCCCTCTGCCTCCACCATCTGGTAATTGTCCTCTTCCCTCACTTTGTTAGGCCTAGGGGAGGTCATTGTTCAATGCTCTTCTGTGCCCTGTGGGCTGCTCCACCCCAGGTGGGCCCATTTCTCTATAAAGAGCCCCTGTATTAAACTACCTTAGTTGCCCAGTCCGAGTATGGCATTGGTTTCAGCCAAGACTCTGACTGATAGAAGGAAATGTGAATCCCACTAAGAGATCATCTCCTTCATGATTTTGAGCAATATCATTTCCGTCATCTTTTCTGTTCTTTTTTTTCAGCCAGTCAGATACACCTGCACCAGAACTTTGGTGGATTTTTGTAGACCCCTGGCACCTGGTAATCCCGTTACAGTACTCTGGCAACTTTTGGGCCCTGTCCAGTTGGTCTTAGATCTATCATTGTTGGGGAAAATGCCATAAACCAAATGACTGAGGGAAAACGTCATGGAAACATCCACTCCAGGGGCTAAAAAATAGCCTGAGATGCCAAGCCCCTAAAGGTGCCAAGATGAGAGGGCTGGAGCTGAGCAACAATTGGATTCAGGTGTGGAAGGTCTTCCTGATATACCTGGGGCTGCAGATGCCTGAACAACAACATGGAAGAGGGTCACTCACTGTTTCTCCCATTGGCCATTCTTCATTTAACCCAATGACAAATGGCCCAGGTTCAGACAAGTGAGAGGCAGTGTCTCATGCTACACTGGTTCCACCCAGCAGTTCTGTGGCCTAGGGACCTCTCTGGTCAGTTCAGGTGGTCCAGGGACCTCAGGCCAGTGGTAAAGGAGTCAGCTGGGACTGTCCACCATGCCTTCCATCCTATTCAGAGAGAAGGGGCCGTGAGCGTGCTTCCCAAGCAATGGGCTCACATTCACTAGGAGTATTTTTAGAACAGCAAATATACCTGCTTTGGGCTCACAGAGGAGTGGCTCACTAGAGAGCAGCATCTATTCCCCTAGCAAAAGCCAGGAGCCCCAGCCAGCTGTCCCTCTCCATCTCATCTCCAACTCTGGCCAAATTTCTCCCCTGAGAATATTCTGATCCTCCATGTTGCTATCTGAGGTACCCAATTTGGGGATTACTAACTTCCAGAGAAAGTGTCCAAGATAGGGTCACTATGACCAGGCCCTACCTACAAGTGGGTGTTCCCGTAAAAGTCAAAGGTCTTTATGGTTTGAGTCACGCCTTCAAAGTAGAGGCCACTTGCTTCAGGATAAAGCCTGACCTGCTGCCCACTCAAGGATAGTTACCCACCAGTTGTGTCAATGAAGCAAGGATGGGGGTTAGAGCAAGAAAGATAACATGTGAAAAGCAGAGAGAGACTAATTTGGACTAATGGCCACTCCAAGGGCCACCTTGATTAGCTCTGCAAATTGCATTACACAACTGCAGAGGGCACCACTTACTGCCTGCTTAGCCTAGATTGGTACAGTTTTTATGCCCGCTTTCTGGCAGATGACAGTAAGTGAACAAAGGGAGGGACATCGGTCTCTAATCACCCATTTCAGTGGGACCCAGGCCAACTCCTGAGACACCGGATCAGAAAGACTTAGAAACACAGTGGTGGAAAATGTTCCCTTCTCCATTCTTTGAAAGGATGTGACACATTCCCTGGGGCACCTATGCCACCCTGGCTCCTCTGATGTGGCCTTCTCCTTCTCCATCTATCCCCACAGAGCAGCAGCGTAGGCACCAGCAAGGCCTCGGGATATCACTCCATAAATTCTTTTTCATTGGAGGCCTAGCAGATAATAATTTAAAGAACTAGTCACTGCTTGCAATTAAGCACAGAGAAAATAGATCAGGCCCATAATTTATGTCTGGGCAAGGTTGGGCTGGATTCGTAATTAATGTTTGCTCCCTTTAATGAAATACTCCAAAGGTCTGCACTTCTGTCATTCATGAAGGTAATTTTTCAATTGATTAGTAAAATAATACTTGAAAAGTAAATGCACCTGCTTCTTCCCCGAAATGTCTCAGTCAACCGGACACACTGGTTGGGACGCTAAAAAAATACCACTCCAATCCAGTGGAGACCCGGCCCTGCACCATCAGCATGCAGACGGCCTGAGCAGGAGACAAGAGGAAAAAGTAATTAGAGCAGTTGCGGTGACCAGAATTCCTGGGTGGCCCAGGGCTGCTGAGCAGCTGCGGCTGCCCTGCCTAGTTCCTGCTTGAGATGGAGGGGCCAGGTGGTAATGTGAAGGACTGGGGGCAAACTCAGCCAGAGAGCCAAGCGTCCTGGTCTTTACAGCCCAGGTCGGCAAGGGACACCAGCCAGGCGGAGATGGGCCTCATCAGGGGGAAGATGTCTCAGAAGCCAAGTAGGGCACAGTCTGGAGGGCGCTGTGCTCAGCTGGGATGTGGGCTGCCTAGGGCTAGGCACAGACGGGCTGTACCCAAACATCTTTGTTGTCCCGGAGCAACAGGTTCCTGGTAGAGGCTATTTAACATGGAAGCCAGCATTCCTTAGTTGTCAGTAGATAAATGATTGGGGCCTTATCTTGAAAACTGAAACTAAAACTTAGAAAAATGATTTCATTTTATGTTTATAAAATAAAATACAGGCAATAAATGTAATACAGTAGTGTTCATTCTTAGAATAACAACAGCTATCAATTCGGGGGCTTTTCTTAAGTCTAAACCATTTGACCTCAATATAGATCATCATTTCCCTCATCATAGATTTTCACAGTTATATAGAGAGTGATTTGGGCAAAACTATTCAAAGGCACCATAGGTTTTCCAAAATCCAATCTTCACTTACAACATTTAAACAATTTGGTGATCAATTATTGAACATCAAATACTGAGTTCCTTTGCCTATTGCTGTTCCTGACAATGGTTTTCTCCCTCTAGCAGGCATCATTGGCCAGTGGCTTGGGGTGGGAGTCCAGGGGTTCTTCAACACAACACATGGGTATCAATCAAGATGAGAGGAGAGGGCTGTGTGCTCCATGTCTTCTAGCAATGCCCGCTTGCCTATGCAACCTCACGACAGAGGGGCTCAGGGTGGCAAACGATTAAATACCCACGAAACTGTTTCCTGCACTTGATGGACAAGTTTTCTCAGATTAAACCTTAAAGGAAAGCGTATCACTCAGAACCCCAGTTGCAATCAACAGAAATGGACTGGCTGATTAAAGCAGAAAGAGAATTTTTAAGAATATGTTGAAAATGTCCCAGACTCTTTGGGAGGGCTGGGGAAGGAAGGGTGTGCAAAGAGCCAGAGTGAAGGTCTCCCCAGTCCAGTGGGGCAGTCCCTGCTGCCACCACAAAATACCAGCTGCCACAGCTGGAACCAGGCTCTGGCCACCCAGGACTGCGGCCACTGCTGAAGCAGTTCATCACTGCTTCTTTCTGGCATGCTTCCTGGTAAATGTGTGGCAGATGCAGGTCATTGGTCAGGGCCAGGTCATATGGCTCTGCCTTCTCCAAGAAAAGCAGGAACGTGTCAGCCACTGAGTTGGGTGACAGGCTCTGTCCCCCAAGGTTCACATGGTGTGGAATCTCCTAGCGTAAGAAGAGGAGATCCCCCAGAAATTAATATTAATAGTGATGTTGATTATTCACTGTTAATATTTTATTGATATTTTACCTTGGCCTCTACCGATGGGCTACATTTAAATCATGTCCTAACTGCCCTCTCCTCTAACATTTATAGAGCACCTGTTATGCTAGACACTCTCATATATGTTTTGCCATTCAACCTTCCCTCCTGAAATAGGACTATGATACCAATTTCCAGGCTCGGAGATTGAGGCTCAGAGAGATAAAAGGACTTGCCCAAAATCATGCAGGTTAAAAGCAGCTGGGTCTGGATTTGCTTTTCTTTTTTTTTTCATTCTAGTGCTATGAATCCAAAAGATACACTTGAAAAAGGGTCCTTGGAAGGGTGAGGTGAGTTTCCATCTCATGCTTGATCTTGTTTTTGCTGGAGGAGGATCCAGGATGCTGAATGCCTGTCAAGCTTCTCACACTTCTAATTCCTGGTTGATTTCCCGGCATCTAACACAGGGTCAAGCAGGTAGTACCAGCATGGTAAACAGTCTTCCCATTTTTGAGACCACAGTGGAAAATAATAGCTCAGTGCTGTGATGATAGTTGTTCACTAGTAACATTTTACCTTAGCTGAGAATGAAAAAAGTCTAAAGTTTAGTCCTGGGTGGGTCTACCACTAACTTTGTCCAAGTCTCTGACCCACGGTGACACCCTCCTCTTCCTCCTCTCTAAGATGGAAAGTGGTATTGCCGCAGAGGTTGCAACTGGCAGCCTTTTGCTCTGGATTCAACCACAGAGAAGTTTTGTTAGTCCCGGTGGTGTGAGCCTCTACTTCTCCCTGCTCTCCGTAGCCCTGAGGCCACTTTTTAACAGAGAACCAGGCCTATTGCTTGTCTGATGTCTCTCAAACATGGGAAAACCAAAGATAGACCAAAAGGGTGGCATGTTACAAGAGAAATGAGATTTTTGTTCATTTACTTAATAACTTCACTCATGTTGGCATCACCTGCCCAGACCCTGTGGACGCTTGAGGCCTCGCCCCTGCAGGCGCTGATCTTAGAAGATGACCAGCCAGAGCCTGCCAGCTGCGACTCTCTCTGCCTCTTCACTGCCCAGTAGGGAAGCCACTAATTTAATTTGCGGAATGAATTAAATTTAAATACATAAAATTTTGGCTTATTAGTCACACCAGCCAAATTTCAAGTTCTCAGCAACCGCTGGTGGCTAGTGGGCACCCTGTCCACAGCACAGTGTGAGAGACTATGTACAGCATCCCAGAAAGTTCTCTCGGGCAGCACTGCTCTAAAGTCCCCCCACGGACCCTGCTGGCCCCACCACAGTGCCCAACCGTCCCTTTAAAGCAAGCGCCTGGTCTGTTGCAGGCTCTGGGGCTGCCGGGCACAGTGACCCAGGGCCAGACCTCCCTCCTCCTTTGCTCCTTCCACTTCCGCTTCCTATCACGGCGAGACCAATCTATATTCGCAGCTCCTTTTCTTCATGTGAACAATGAGGAGCAGCCCTGGGAAACGGCTGGATCACTTTCTCTAGCACCTCCTTTCGGCTCCCTTAATAGGTGGAAATGCTGGATTATTTCAAATGAATATAATAACAAAATCCTCTACTTAGAGGAATGCTCCTCCTTTGTGGCTGCAGATATCTCCTTTCTCTCATTATCTCCTCTTTGAGAGGCACTTTGCAGCTTTGAAAAGTGCAATTCTATAGATATAGTCCCCGCAGGATGGGTTCTCCTCACTTTGCTGCGGGGCAGAGCGACTTTGGAACAATGCAGGAGACCCAGCTCTGCAGTGTCAAGGCTCTATCTCCAGGTGGGTGTGATGCTGCAGGAAGGTCTTCATCTGAAAGGGTGAGCTCTGGCCCCATGACACCCAGGGGTATTCTCACCTGTGTTCTAACTCACCCTAAGCTTGCAACCTGCCCCTCCCCACCTGGGAGTGCTACCTCACTTAACACTCCTCTCCCTCCTCTGCACCTCCACCATGGCCTTGCACCTCCTAATGGGGAGCCGACCCCCTTGTCCAATTCTGCAGATTTGCAGCATCCAATGTCCTCAATTATATTTTTATAGAGACAGCACAGAGTATGGAGTGAGAGTCACTCGAGTTTGAATCCTGACTCTAACACTGGGTCATCTTTGGCAAACTAATCACCTTTTTGGACACTCAGTTTCTCCAACTCTAAATAGGGGTCCTAAGCACGGTACCTAGTGAAACCTCCAAGTTCACACAGTGACCCTGGTCCCAAGGGATTGGTCCCGCAACGGGCACTGGTTCCATTTTTCTCCCAGATGTTTGGACCTGGAATGAGAGAGCATCATGCCGTTGTGAGATGTCCCCATCGTCTGGAGCCATGTTTTCACCGGGTATAGAAGGCTGGCCAGGAAGGAATCAGCATGATCGTTGCCAATGCACAGAGAGAAGTTGGTTGTCAGCCCATGAGGGCAAGGGCCACACTGGTTTTGTTCACTCCTGTCTACTCAGATCCTGGCAGGTGCCCAGCACATACAAGGCACCCAGCAGGGGCCGGCTGCATTGCTGCATTAATGGGGAACAGAATGTGAGCCCCTGGTCCCATTGTCCTGAGGCCCAGATATATCTTCATCTCTTTACGCACATGACTGTCCAGCCCTTCTTGGATTCAGCCTCTCTGGGCTTCTGCTAGTTTGACTTTGGTTTTCGCCAGTTGCAATCTATAGACCTCCGATATTGTAACTACCTGAAAAGCCACCCTGTTCCACCTCATGGCAGCAAATGTGGACCAGGCGAGGCAGGGCTTATGACCCCGGGTTCACGCTCCACCTTTTCATTTTAAAGCAAACAAAGATGATGCAAGGACTTGCCAGCCATTGCAGACTGATGGAACGCCAAGAAAAGGTAAGGCTCACATTGCAGCAGCCTCTGGAGGGAACGCCCCTGTTCACACTTGACATCTTTCTCTTTTCTCTGCTCACACCAAAGGGAATTTCTCTCTGAAGAGTGGGATTCTGTTCCCCAAGCCAGAGAAAACTTCCTCTGGAGAAGATGTGAGCTCCAGATAGACAGAGGCTCTGCATCCCACGTTCAAGTACACAGCTGAGTAAAGTGAACTCACCTGTACCCTCCCTCCTCACCTCCTTCCAGCAGCAATAGTGCCTCCTCCTTCCACAATCTACATGCTAAGAGGGATACCTTCAAATCTAAGAACATAGAGCTGCATGTCTGCAGAGCCGTAAGCAGAGAGAAGGCTCAGTGGTCAGAGGTCAGGTACCAAACACATAGACAAACATTCCCTAACTTCATGCCTCTTTGCCAGACAACTTTCAGATGGACTCTCTCTAGCCATTCCCACCTCCCTTCCAGGCAGAGCCTTATGTAGGTGTCACATCTACTGCAGGCCTGAAGGACATGTATTGACACCATGGTATAGATCATAGTTTGAGCTCCAAAACCAATTTTGCTGTATGAATCTGCAGTGGCGTGATTTGGAGACAGATCTGAGTGCAGGTCTTGACTCTGGAGTTTGGTGCCATCACCCACTGGCTGTCCAGCTGCTAGTCTTGACCCTGACCTGAACCCTGTGCATAGTTCTGTGAGGGAGAGGAAGGGAAAGGACCCTGCCCCCAGGCTCCCAGGTGAGCCCAGACAGGTGATGGGCATGTGTGTGAAGCATGGACACATGAGGATCCCCAAGCAGGCCAGCATCATCATGACTGGAGGATCAGGGAGGGCTTCCTGGAGGAGTGATCATTTAGCCAGGTAAGGAATGAGGAAAATGTGGATATGCATGGATGAACTGGGGTTGGAGGGAAGAGAAGAAAAGTGGACTGCAGGCAAAAGGAACACCATGAACAAAATGCAAGAAATTATCTTTCTTAGGGAGACATGCACCTAGAAATGAGAGAAAGTCTCTTGACTATGGTCTTTCTTGTTAGAAAACTGGGACTAGCTACCTAAGAGGAATAATAAATTGTCATTCACTTATTCATTTATTCATTCATTCACTTATTCAGCATATAGTTCTTGAGCCTAGTGACTCTGAACTTGAAACATTTGAAATAGACATGAGAAACCATATTCAGAACCATTCTGTGCTTGGACCAGAGGATACACAAGTAAACCAATCAGATGTGGTGGCTGCCCTTGAAGCAGAGAGGTGATTGTTAAGAAACAACTAAACAAATAAATTAAATCCGAATGGAAATGCACGTTGGAGTGCTTTGGAGGGCAGAACCAGGTGGCCTAGGAAGGCCTCTTAAGTAGGGGTCATTTGAACCAAGATCTGAAACTCCAGAAGGAACCAGCCACCCCAGAACATGTTGGGGAGAGAATATTCCAGGCAGAAGAAAGAGAAAATGCAAGTCTTGGGAAGAGAAACTGAGCAGCAGAGCAAAGGCCTGGGGGCTGGAGCACAGCGGTGAGGGGCGCGAGGCTGGAGGGAAAGGTGGAAGGCAGGGCGGGTCACAGGTCACAGAGTCTTGCAGGCCAGGCCAAGCAGCTGTGGATTTATTTCATCCTATGCCTCTGCCCCGACAGTGACACAAACTATTATGAAAGTTATGTAAGCACACGTTTCTGCCTAGCAAAGGGATCCTCAAACAAACAGGGGTTGCCCTCTATTTTGATACAGCCCACGAGCAAAGACTGGCTTTTCCATTTTTTAATGGTTCTCATATTAGTGCCTCCATAGTATCTTTGATTTTTCCCTCCTGAGCTAAAAAGCTGAAAATATTTGCTATCTGGCTCTTTACAGAAAAAGTTTGCAGATCACTGGCCTGGAAAGACGGTAGAGAAGAGATTACTCTCCAGAAAGGGGCAAATACGTTTATGATTACTAGGAGGAATGAATGTTCTTCTGTTTTAAGAGAAAATCAACAAAATAACCAAACAACATTTGGTTAAAAAAAAAAAGATATCTTCTTCAATTTTCAGTTAAGTGTTTATGGGTGCAGAGAAGAGCAAAGGGTCCTTCCCTCTCCCTCCATGTCTCTGCAACTTTCCCCCCTCCTGTCTCCCAGCTCCTGGAAATCCAATTTCCTAGTTATGGCTGTGCCTATTAAAAGCATAACTGTGGAGGCTGTTTACCCCTGGATCTATTTTTGTCATAACTGTTTGTAATGGTTAAACCTCAACAACTTAAACACTCCATACAAAATAATGTATCTTCAATAAACTGAAATATTAACCAATCATATGTAATGGCTCATTTCTAACAAATGCAGAGCTCAGGGTCCTCGGGGCATCATAGAAATTGAAAACCATATTGATGGACTGGCCAGCCTTCAAATTACACTGCGTGGAGATGAAAAAGCATAGGAAAAGTTCTCATTATGGCTCCCTGACATTAATTTGAGCATTTTTATATGTGTGTCCTATTAAGCACTTTAAGTGCTTTTTGATAATTGTGCTTTGTAGTTTTTACAGCACTTCAGCCTATTCCCAGTTCAATTTCCTCTTTTATCCGATGTTTGAAATATTGATTTCTGACAGATAAAAGCAAACCTTATAATCTCAGCAGCGTGCAATAAGTGAGTGGGACGAGGCTTCAGAATGCATCAGGGAATGGTCATATTTGAAACAGTCTTTGTTTTATTACATTTCGTCAACAGAATTTACTTACTGCTTGCTGATATTTATGTAAAAAGCCCAGCCGCTGAGAGGGCCATGATATTGCCAATTTCAGCTCTACTTTTTGCATTTAGTAAGATAAAAGAAGCCTCTCCCTTGGAGCCTGATGATTGCAGCGGCTTAAACTGCTGTCAGCCGGCCGCAAGTAACTGTGATTTATCTTCTTCAGATTGTGTCCTGTCGTGGCTGCAAACTTTTCTTTCAGTTTTGTATTAAAAACTGACAGCCCATCAGGATGCTTAGAGCCAACCCTCTCAGGCTCGCCCCGGCCTCCGTGGAGACCTTTAGTCTGGGAGAATCTCAGAGTTGTTCTTTAAGCTGGATGTGACCTTAGACGTGACACTCTGCATTTCCCCTAATGCGACTTGCAGACCCTTGAGGGCATCAACATTACTTCAGGTGCTAGTCAAATTATTTCCCCCTATTTTAATGATTCTTTCACCGATTTATTCAGTTCTGCTATTACTTACTGTGCAGTGTCCTGGGCATGGGGAATGCAGAGTTGAAGGAGAGAGACCATCGTTGTAGTGACACTCTCATTCTAGAGCAGTGATTCTTGACACCAGGCGTGATTTTGCCCCCGCCCCTACAGGAGACATTTTTGATTGTCAAAACTAGAAAGGGGGCGCTACTGGCTTCTGGAAGTAGAGAATGTGTTAGAGGAAGCTGCTAAACCTCTATAATGTACAGGACATAACGAAGAATGATCTGGCCCCAAATGTCAATGTGGCTGAGGCTGAGAAATCCTGTTCTAGTGGAAAGAGAAAATTTACCTATAAATGGGCAAGAAAATAGCTGGCAGTGATAAAGGCAATGAACAAATAAAATAAGGAAGTGAGATGGAGATTCTAAAGCTGTTTTAGACCTCAAGGCCAGGAAAGACCTCTCTGAGGAGGTGGCGCTTAAACCAAGACCTAACTGATGCCAAGGATCCAGCCAGGAGAAGACCCAGAGAAAGGGCATTACCATCAGAGAAAGGAGCTGTGCAAAGGGCACAGTGAGAAGGAGTTTGGCGAGTTTCAGGGGCATAGGGCAGGCCAGTGTGGCTGGAGTTAGGTACCTTCAGCGGGACCAGGAGCAGGGTGGAGAATGACAGCAGCCAGAGAGCAGGGACATGTTTTTGAGGCTGTGTTGACAAGCCATTGGAATCTAATGCAGTAAAACAGGCGGAACAATGGGCCAGGCACATTGGCTCATGCCCCTAATCCCATAATAACACAGAAGAACCCCTTGAGCTCAATAGTTCAAGATCAGCCTGAGCAACATAGCAAGACCCTGTCTCTACAACAAATTTAAAAACTAGCCAGGTGTGGTGGTGCATGCCTGTAAACCCAGCTGCTCAAGAAGCTGAGATGGGATGATTGCTTGGACCCAGAAGTTCAAGGCTACAGTGAGCAGTGATCACACCACTACACTTCAGCCTGGGCAAAAGACAAAACTCTGTTCCCAAAAAAGAAAAACCAAAAAGGAGATAAAGGAATAAAAAATGATGCTCAAGTTTTGCCCAGCTATAGATTTATTTTAATACGTATTAGAAATGTTGCTTAGGATGTAAATAAAGCATGTAAGTAAAGAAAGAAAAAGCATCAAATCAACTGTGACTAAGGTGGCACCTAACTCTAATAATAGTTGTGAAGGCAGCACTCAGATGAGTAGAGGTTGGGATGAGGAAGCAGACAAAAGAAGGGACAAGGGATTTACTGTGGGCCTCATGACATGCGAAGAACAGAGCTTGTCCTAGAATCACATGCAGGGACTGTTCCAGTCTGCCCATAGCCTAGGAGTTAGGAGCATGAACTAACTGAAGTCTGGGCCTGACTTCCCCAGAATTTTAGGAGACTTTTATCATCAAGGAAAGACTGTCAGGGAGCCAGCCAAGCTCTACCCAAACATAACAGTTGATTGCAGCCTCCCTTGGCCTTCCTGGCCACCCAACCAGATGGCTGAAACCCTCCTACATGCCAATACATTCATTCATTTAACAAATATTTATTGAGCAGCTGCTATGTGCCAAGCCCTGGGACACACACTAGAGACACAGCAGAGAACAAAACAAATCAAATAAAGGGCTGCCATGTCCATCTGCTGCTACTGTCCAGCTGTCTCTCTGGCCTTTGGAAGGCCAGCTGTGAACCCAACAGCTATGGGTAAAACAAAAATGGTAACAGTCAGGATAGGATCAGTTATGCTGCAGTAACAAACACACACAACTCTCATTCACCCTATATCTCCCTTGCAGAGCAGCACAGGCTCCACTCTGCACTGTCGTTCTCTGGGAGCCTGGTAGATGGGTTGCTGGCACCTGGAACAATTCTAGTCCCTGTGACAGAGGGTGATAGAGCATGAGGATGCTTCCCCTAGCTTTCCACACTTCCATTTCTATGTGGTACATGTTACATCGGTACCTGTTAATGGTCAAAGTAAGCCACATGACTACACCTGAACTCAAGAGGATGTGAGGGTAGAAAACAAATATCTAAGACCAACCGGGCACAGTGACTCACACCTGTAATCCCAGCCCTTTGAGAGGTTGGGCAAGACAGGCAGATCCCTTGAGCTCCAGAGTTCAAGATCAGCCTGGACAACATGGTGAAACCTGTCTATACAAAAAATACAAAAAAAAAAAAGCTGGACTTGGTGGCATGTGCCTGTAGTCCCAGCTACTCGCGAGGCTGAGGTGGGAGAATTGCTTGAGCCCAGGAGGTGGAGGTTGTAGTGAGTGGAGAGATCATACCACTGCACTCCAGCCTGGGTGACAGAGCCAGACCCTGTCTCAAAAAAACCACCACCAAGTATCTGAGACCAACCTCCCAGCTGGTACAGTGCTCCAATCAGGAGGAATACAGCCAGGGGAACCTGGGGTTGTGAGGACAGAGTGACGGCCTCAGCCCTGAAAATAAATCCAAAGACCTTTGACGGGCAGGGTCAAAAGGCCGGATTCTCAAACTGGAGGCCGGCAGACAGTAATCAGCACACACCCATGTTTTGCTTGACCTGTGCAGTTTCTAAATGTTTAAACATTTGTTTCCAGTATTTTTCAATGAGGAGATTTTGCATAAAAATTACAATTTCTCTTTTAAAAAGTGAGAAGAGCTGGTGATGTTAGGTTGGCATTTTCACATGGCAGCCATCAGCTGTCACTGAGCAGTAGCTGGCCCTGCTGCAGGGCCCATTGCCTGCTCTCATCAATCTGCATTACCTGCCCAGCCCAGAGACTTAAGTTTACAACCTTTAGTCTAATTTCTTTTACAGATGGGGAAACTAAAGCTCTAGAGAGAGAAAATGACCTGCCCCAATTCACAGATCAATTAATGCAGACTCAAGACCAAAGCCAGCCCTATCTCTGGCTTCATAGGCTGATGGGAAAGAAAGGGATGCTGACAAAATGGGGTGGGGGGGAACATAGCTGGAAAAGAGTGGGGGCCTACCTATCATTAAAGAGTCAAAAGACAACAGATGCTGGCAAAGCTGCAGAGAAAAGAGAACTCTTACACACTGTTGGTGGGGATGTCAATCTGTTCAGCCACTGTGGAAAGCAGTTTGGAGATTTCTCAAAGCACTTAATGCAGAACTACCATTCAACCCAGCAATCCCATTACTGGGTATATACGCAAAGGAAAATAAATCATCCTATGAAAAGGCACAGGCACCCATATGTTTATCGCAGCACTATTCACAATAGCAGAGACCTGGAACCAACCCAGGTATCCATCAATGGCAGATCAGATAAAACAAATGTGGTACATATACACCATGGAATACTATGCAGCCATAATAAAGAACAAGACCATGTTCTTTGCAGCAACATGGACGCAGGTGGAGGCTATTATCCTAAGTGAATTAATACAGGAATAGAACACCAAATATTGCATGTTCTTACTCATAAGTGAAAGCTAAACATTGCGTACTTGTGGGCATAAAGATGGCAACAACAGTCACTGGGGACTAGTAGATGGGGGAGAGAATGAGAGGGTCAAAGTGTACAAAGCTAACCAATGGTTCAGTGTACAAAGCTATGCTCACTTCCTGGGTCCCAGGTTCAATTATACCGCAAACTTTAGCATCACATGATATACTAATGTAACAAACCTGCACATGTACCCCTTAAATCTAAAATAAAAGCTAAAATTATTTTTTAAAAGAGTGGGACATTAGGGGATGGTCAGGTGGGCTGGCCTTGCAGACAGTTCCAGCGTCTTTGCCCTCCAGCCATGGACACACACCCCTGCAGGGCACTGAGTGGAGTTCTTCAAAGCCCCGGCCTTGTCTGGCGTTGCTGGGCCCCACTGGGCCATGCTGGCCAGAGCTCCACATGCCCCTCCTAATACAGCGACTGCATCAACCCCAAGCCTCTTCAGAGGATTGCCTGTAAACTGGAACCAGACATGCTTAGAATTTCAAAGGGGATCGTTAGCATTTTCCATACTGGCCTGGTTATTTACAATTCATTCAGAGAATTAACTTTGAGACTGGGTTCCTCGGATAATCCCCCCAAATAGAAACCGCAGTCAAGGGCAGCAGAAAGTGGGGAGGGGGCTGAGGGCTGGGAGAGCCTGGCACTTGGATAAATCTAGACCTTCCTGCATCCTCACACTCGCCTTATGAGGGAGGCCTCCCCAGCTTCCCTGTGACGGAGAGGGAAACCGAGGCTGAGAGAAGTTCTCTATATCTCTAAGCTGATGTGAGTGGACCCATGGGGAAGGCTGGGCAGCCAGTTAGTCCAGATAGGCCAGCCTGGTTGACCTCTGCATGTACAGCATTGACGCCTTGATTCCCTTAAAGTTCTTTGGTTCTCATAAGCAGAAACTGCCGGAAGTACCAAGGCCCTAATCCACTCTATACCAAAGACAGTGTAAGCTCTCCTGTCAAATGGGAGATGACTGGATGAAAAAGGATGAAGAAATCAGACCCTGCACCCTACAGCAGCCCCACCTGTCACTCCGCAGAGAAAGAAAGTTCCAGTCTAACCGAAGCAGAGACCCTCCTGTGCTCTTGGGGCTCTCAAATCTCCGCCATCAACATGCCTTCTAATTAGGTTTTTTGTAAGTTCACTAAACTATCACTCCAGGCTGCTAAGTTTCTGGAGGCCTCATCTCCACCATCTGAGGGCTGAGTTCTCCTCCTCCCTGCTGGCTTCCTGGGTGTGAGGTATATATATGAGATAAGATCTTGCTCTGTAACCCAGGCTGGACTGCATTGTGAACATGGCTCACTGAAGCCTTGACCTCCTGAGCTCAAGCAACCTTGCTGCCTCAACCTCCTGAGTAGCTGGGACTACAGGCATGTCCCACCACACCTGGCTAATTTTCTTATTTTTTGTAGAGATAATGTCTCACTATCTTACCCAGGATGGTCTTGAACTCCTGGGCTAAAGCGATCCTCTCATCTTAGCCTCCCAAAGTGTTGGGATTACAGGCATGAGCCACCTTGCCCAGCCCAGGGAGTGAAGCTTTAATGTGCAGATTCTCAAAAGCTTTACTGGGACCCTTGAGTTGTTTGAGAGCTGGTATGTGTTTTATTCCTTATGGTATCCTGGCACTTAGTGCATGAACATATGCAAAACTGCATCCTTAAAGGGATGGGTGGATGAAGAATCTAGAAATAATAAAATAGAGAAAGGAGCAGTGGATTCAGGCAAGGAACACAGTTTAAACTATATCAAGAATACCAAGTTCTTGACATGCACACCATTACTTCAGCATCTTAAGACCACCACAGACATTACTAGTCAATCTAATTTCCCCTGAACCAGAATGAAGTCTCAGAATCCCTCTTAACACATGCACTTAATCAGATTAATATGTGAGATGACATCATTCCTGGACTGGATGACCTTTTGAGTTTCATTGCAGCCATCCACCTCCCTTAAAAAAATTGCAAGGTATTATGAGACACTTGATTCACAAAGCTTGTAACATTATTCCCCAAATCACCAGGCTGTCAAAGCAGCTGCCTCTGAGTTTAGGCTAAGTCTCCTACGTTCCTGATGGTGGCTCCTCTGTGAGCTTGGTGTTTGGTTTCCCCAAAGAGCAACCTCTTCCCACAGGGCTGGGAGTTTCTGTTTTGTGAAGTGGTGGAGCAGGAGATCTGGGAGGCCTCTCAACTGATATGCTGTCAGCTGGTAGCAATTGCCCCGCTGCTGAGCCCTGCAAACACCTGGCCCGTGCCAGACCTTGGAGTTAAACTCCAGGAGAGGGCGAGATCTGGACCAGAAGCTGCCCCATTTGGCCAAAGACCTCTCTCTATTGGTGACCAGAGAAAGGAAGCACAGACTCGGAGTCACATCACCAAATCCTCAGAAGCCTATGTTCCAGCCTCCCAATCATGACAAGATTCCTCCCTCCATAGCCTCCCTGGCAAGTGGCTATGCAGGCCCAGGCATACCCCTTCAGTGCCTGGGAGGTTGCCACCTTCATCCATTAAGAATGATGCTCATTCAGGCCGAGTGCAGTGGCCCACACCTATAATCCTAGCACATTGGGAGGCCAAGGCCGGTGGATTGCCTGAGCTCAGGATTTTGAGACCAGCCTGGGCAACACGGAGAAACCCCGTATCGACTAAAATACAAAAACTTTAGCCAGGCATAGTGGCATAAGCCTGTATTCCCAGCTACTCGGGAGGCTGAGGGAGGAGAATTGCTGGAACCTGGGAGGCAGAGGTTGTAATGAGCCAAGATCGCACCACTGAACTCCAGCCTGGGCAACAGAGCAAGACACTAACTCCAAAAAAAAAAAAAGAATGATGGTTATTTCATATTTATTTCTCCCTAGTGATCATAAACATATTTGCTCATTTCTAGAGAGCAATCTCTTATCTGGTGTTTCTTCCCAAGCCAGGGATCTGCAAACTTTTTCTGTAAAGAGCCAGATAGTAAATATTTTCCATTTGCAAGTCAAGAGACAAAATTAGGGACATTATGTAGACATTTACATGAGAACCATTCAAAAATAGAAAATCCAGCTGGGCATGGTGGCTCATGCCTCTAATCCCAGCCCTTTGGGAAGCCAAGGCGGGAGGATCACTTGAGGCTAGGAGTTTGAGACCAGCCTGGGCAACTAACAAGACCCGACCTCTACAAAAAATAGAAAAGTTAGCTGGGCGTGGTGGTGCATGCCTATAGTCCCAGGTATTTGGGAGACTGAGGCAGGAGGGTCACTTGGAATTTGAGGCTGCTGTAAGTTATGACTGTGCCACTGCACATTACCCTGGGTAGCAGAGTAAGAGCTTGCCTCTTAAATAAAGAATGATGTCAGTGAGAAATCCTTCGCAACCTGGGAAAACAAACTTGGGGAGTGAAAAAGCAAGATAATAAGTGTGTATTACTGTGCTTACACATAAATTTAAAATACATTAAAAGTGTAGGGGCGTTGGGGGGTAATTTAAATTAAGATATTGCCTATAGTTGAGTTCCAGTGATAAGGTTAGAGGTGAATACTTTTGTCTCTCCTTTTCCAGGGTTTCTGTAATGTCGCTTGATTTTCCTGATGGATCTAGTAGATTTTGGTGATTTCTGCTATACTATTGGCCATGGCTCCTTCTTCTTCTGGCAAAGGCATCCTGGTTTTCCTTTCAAAACTATCCCTCCCTATTCTCAATTCATGTAGTTTGGTGGGGCTAAGCCCACCTCCACTAGCTCCAGGGATGGGCATGTGCCCTAAGCCCACTTGATTGGCACATTCCATTCCCCCTAGCTGTGGGGATTGATTTATGAGTGGATATTTATAGTGAGGCTTCTTGAACCATTAGGGAAATGATGAAAGTTGTGGTGATATGTATTCAGAGCTACTAGCAGTTGTCTCATCACCAAAAGGGGAGAACCTGCTTGAAAATGGAGCTGGTTCAGAGGAAAATAGAGCAGAGAGATAAAGGGACTGAGGGAGAGAGAGAGAAAATGCTAATATAATTGAGCACCTGTATCCAGCCATCCCTCAAGTCCATCTTTCCCTGTAGTAACATAAACCAGTAATCTCCCTTTACTGCTTAGGTCAGCCTGAGTTGCAAATCTGTCACTCTCAACTGAGCTTTTACTAGCACAGTGGGAAAAAAATAAAGACCAGCAAGCTTGACCTTCTCTCTTCTACTTTGAATCTTAGTTTTGACTTGTAGGAAGAAAGGTGCCTTCTTCTCCTTTTAGATATTGGAAGGTAACTCTCAGCTATCTGCCTGCTTTCCCCTGCCATTCTTTCACCTCCACCACTACATACACAGACGCGCGCACACACACACACACACACACACACACAGGCGCGCGCACACACACACACACACACACACACACACAGTCTTCTCCAAGCTAAACTCCATAGTCCCCACAACCATGAATCCAGACCCATCTTCAGCCCATCATTTTTGGGAAGTCAGCAGCATCATTTTTGGGAAGTCAGCAGCATCATTTTTGGGAAGTCCCCTTTCCAGCCTCCTGAACGTAACTCCCTCCATGTGCAGAGAGGTCCTGAAGTATATCTGGTTAGGAACAGAAAACTGAGGAAGGCCAGTCCCAGCTGGGCTTCAGACCTTTGCATTCAGTGTCCATATACAAAAGTGCGAGGGATCAGATGCAGGCAACTTAGGAGGAATCTCAGTGAGAGGAGATCGTGGACAGAGTCGAGGTCAGCAACACCACCCAGAGGGGGACCTTAGTTAATGGGAGGCAATTTTGAATTCAAATCCACTCTCTAAGACAGAGGTCACCAACTGGCAGTCTGCTCATTGGACCAGCAAACACATATATTTTATTTGGCCCACTCAGTGGTTTTAAATTATTTGAAACTGGAGAATGTCACATAAGAATCCAAAATTTCTAAGTCTCTTAGAAACTTGTCACCACCAGGCCCACATCCCACAAGTTAATGACTGACTGGAGATGTGATCACCCCTTTAAGAAGGGCAAGGACACTCCTATCTCTACCCTGTTGTCTCCCAAAATTCTGCCATCGCTGACATTTGTCAGCAAGCTTGTACTGGCTGCTGTGCTTCTCAAGGAAGAGAACGACTCCTTTCTACCTCTGCCAATCAAATGGAAAAATAAAGCTCCATGCGGCTGCATGATCTTCCTTCCCTCTCTCCCTCCCTCCCTCCATCCCTCCCTCTCTTCCTCCCTCTATCAGTCCCTCCCTCTGCCCATCCTTTCCTCCCTCCCCCCTTTCTCTATTTCTTTCTTTCTTTCCTTCTTTCTGAGACAGAGTCTGGCTCTGTCATCCAAGCTGGAGTGCAGTGGAACGATCTCAGCTCACTGCAACCTCCACCTCCTGGGTGTAAGCGATTCTCCTGCCTCAGCATCCCAAGTAGCTGGGATTACAGGTGCCCACAACCATGCCCAGCTAATTTATGTATTTTTAGTAGAGACAGGGTTTCACCATGTTGGCTTGTCTCGAACTTCTGACCTCAAGTGAGCCACCTGCCTTGGCCTCCCAAAGTGCTGGGATTGTAGGCGTGAGTCACCACTCGGTCAGCTGCATGATTTTTCTTACACTTAGCCTGCTTCACTCATTTCCATTACTTCCCTGACCCCAGAAGTGGCTGGAATAAATTTTATACATTTCAAATATATTGAGAATTGATAAATAGTAATCACTGGCATAGCTCCATCCGATAAAATATTGAAATAATTCTGTATTTATTGGTTCATTACCACTGAGGGCCTCCCCTGAGGCTAATCACGGTCTCTGGCACTTCCAGTCCTCTGCAATGATGCAAGTCAGGGGATAATTTCCACACACATTCCCACCCTCCCAGGGCGATGCGGCAGGTCAGGAGGTAAGGCCTGGCACTGTGGCCAAGAGCCCTGTCTGCCTGGCCAGTGCCCCAGCTGAACCACTTGTCCATGTATTGCCTCTCAGCCTTGAAAACACTCTACAGTTATCTTACTTTGAATTCCCCCAGAAGCAGACTCTGAGACACAGATCTGGGTACAGGTCATTTATTTTGGATGTGATCTCAGGAGGCAACAATAAGAGTGAGGAAGTGAGACCAGGAAGGGAAGGCAAGACAGGGGGCATCAATGAACAGGTTACCAGAGTTGACCAATGGGAGCTTGAGCCTGCTGGGGACTTGTGAGAGATTGCATAGAGCGTATCTCAGGGCTGTTCCACCTGAGAGGGGAGGCAGCTGAGAATTTACCCACCAGCTCCATTTGTCATTGGTAGAGAGGCTGCTTCCAAGGGCATTCACTCCCTGCCACTTCTGGTCTGGACTGTGTTCAACTGAGAAAGGCTGCCAGGCAGGTAGAGAGGTGTGAATGCTTACAGCAGGTAGCTGGTGGCGTGCATTGAACAATCCGCTGAAGAAGCAGGCAGGTCTAACGGAGTCTGCTGCAGCAGTAGGAACTACTGATGCTGTGCATGGCAAGTGAAACTGCTTTCCAGGTGGCAGGGGATCCCCAGGCATGGAGGTTTACCAAAAGGAGTCTGGCTATGTTTTCCCTGGATGGTTTATTTATACGAGATCTCACGATTCTCTGGCTCCTGGATTGCTTATTTATAAAGATTTGAGAATTCTCCTGGCTGAAAAAAAAAAAAAAAAAAAAAGGCACATGGAGAAACTTCAACATTCAACGTTGTAGGAAAATTTGGCTCCACAAATATTCCATCGACTCATCGCCTGCGTCCTGCTAATCTAACCATTTTCCAATTCCCCTTCACAATTGCTGCAATCAAGTTATTATCAATCATACTATCAATTGCTTGCCCCGCTCTAGGATGTAGGTTAAATATTCTTGTGTCAGTGGAATGCTACATCCTGGATTTTCATTGAACTCTAATGACTTTCATCTTCAAAGAAACTGTTTGGAGCTAGCGCTCCATCCCCACCCCTGCTGGTTTAATTACAGCACTTCATACATTTCGCATTCTGAAGATAAAAACCCTGTTCAGCATTTATCCCAGGGAGATGCTTTTCAAGGGATAATGTTCCTAAAGTACCCTCTCCAGAAAGAGGATGGCTCATCACCTCAAACTTAGAAATGTGTATCTGGTTTCCGGTGAAATGCAGCCAGGAGGCTTCAGCATCCTCCCAGCTGGTACCTCCCTGTGCTGGGTCCTGGGCCCATGCTCCAAAGAGCAATAGAAAGAGTATTAGAGATCAGGCTAGAAATAATACCAGATCATTGAGTGGGCACTTCTGGAAAGTAGAGCATTTGGGTTTTTTCAAAGCCTTGTTATATGTTTAATGCATGTTTCCTCAATTTTCCCACCATTTATTGAACATTCATTTAACAGGTATCACACCACCAACAAGTCATCAAGACCTGGAGAAGGCGGGAGAAATTTAGGAAAGATAGTGGAAGAGGGAGATGAGTGCCATTTGTGGGACTGAGATCAATGGGTGATGGGGGTTGTAGCTCATCCTGCCACCTCCTTGCTTTTAAGTGTCCCCTCAGAAAGAGAGGCCTATGGGAACTATGAATGTCTGTCATGTGCCAGGTACCATGACAACAGCAGTAGATAATGCAGGTATCCTTCAAAGCATCCTGTTGGCATGAACTTCACATTTCAAAGGAGCAGGGTCACACACACACACACACACACACACGCGGAAATATAAAACAATCACTAATTAGGACCAGATCCATGGAAGGGAAAAAATATGCCCACGGTAGAGAAATACAGAAGGGAAGGTATTAGGAGTGCTGGACAGAGAAGATGTACCACCTGGGGTCTTCTGAGAAGCAGATGTCAGACAGGAGTGGATGTACAAGAGATTTATTAGGCAAAATGCGGAAGAAAGATAAAGGGTGAAGGAACAAGACAAGATGGAGAGAGTCTTCAGGCTGCAATGCATATCTGACACCTGGGAAAGGAGGGTGAGAAGGAGGGATTGAGTAGGGAGAATCTCAGATACAGTATAGCTCTAAGAAACACTCAGTCAGACTCATGAAGACTTCTGAGAAAGACTCGGCCAAGTTCATGAGTAGTACCTGAACAACGCAGATGCACATCAAGCAGGAATGGTCCAGCCCTAGAATCCAAACACCAGGTCCTCTTGAGGGGAAAGCTGAGCAGGGCATCTCTATGGCCTCCATAGTCCACCCCTTGCTTTTACAGGTCCACTTCCCATCCATGTTTGGTGAGCCATTCCTCCCTAGTTCCCATGGGCCTCTCTTTCTGAGAGGACACTTAGAAGAAAGGAGGTGGCAGGGTGAGCTACAACCCCCATCACCCATTGATCTCAGGAGCACAAATGGCACTCATCTCCTTCTTCCACTATCCTTCCTCAATTCCTCCCGCCTTCTCCAGGTCTTGATGACTCCTTGGTGGTGTGATGCAACCCTTTATTGCTTAGGAGTCTGAGTCCTTGGTAATCATATATTTCTTTTTTTGTTTTGTTTTGTTGTTTGTTTAAAACAGAGTCTTGCTCTATCGCCCAGGCTGGAGTGCAATGGTGTGATCTCAGCTCACTGCAACCTCTGCCTCCCAGGCTCAAGCCATCCTCCCATCTCAGGTTCTCATGTAACTGGGATTATAGATGCAGCACCATGCCTAGCTAATTTTTGTATTTTTTGTAGAAACAGGGTTTTGCCATGTTGCCCAGGCTGGTCTTGAACTCCTGGGCTCAAGTGACCTTCCCACCTTGGCCTCTCAAAGTGTTGGGATTACAGGCACAAGCCGCCATACCTGGCCTTATCATGCATTTCTTATGTTGTGTTTTCTACATGTGTTTTTTCATAGTTACAATGGGGAAAGGGAATACCAAGTTCCACACATATTCCTCTCCAGCCCCATTGCGTACTAGCAGCCCTATTCCTTCCTGATGACAGGATCAATTATCCTTGCCATGATGGTGATTCCTCTCTTACCTGCTGGCCCCTGGATACAAGGTATTCAAAGCACCGTGGTAGCAGTGGTAGTTTTGTAATTCAGTGAGAGCTCTTGCTGTGTCCCTGGCAAGAGTATACCCTCTTTGGGAACCAAAATCTTTAATTCCAGCAGAGTCCACAGTTGGGAGGATGGTAAGCATAAAGTCCCCTGCAAGGTCAGTGGGAATAATGTTAAGGGACACTTCTGTTCCTTGGTTCCTGAGTCCATGTACTTTTCCTATCTGAGACCCAGGGATCTCTGATAGAACGTATATATTGCATTCTGAAGGATGGCATGTCATGCTTGCCTCCAAGCTGGCACTTTAGTTGTGCATTTGGGAGGCCATTCTAGCATTCTAAGGCCAACTCTTTTTTTTTTTTTTTGAGACGGAGCTTCACTCTTGTTACCCAGGCTGGAGTGCAATGGCACCATCTCGGCTCACCGCAACCTCCGCCTCCTAGGTTCGGGCAATTCTCCTGCCTCAGCCTCCCAAGTAGCTGGGATTACAGGCGCGCGCCACCATGCCCAGCTAATTTTTTGTATTTTTAGTAGAGACGGGGTTTCACCATGTTGACCAGGATGGTCTCTTGACCTCGTGATCCACCTGCCTCGGCCTCCCAAAGTGCTGGGATTACAGGCTTGAGCCACCGCGCCCGGCCCCTAAGGCCAACTCTTTCTGGATGATACGGTATATGATACAACCAGTAGACTCTACGGTCACTGACTCAATTTTACGCCTCCTTCACTATAAAATGGGTTTCCTAGACAGATGCCACATTCTGCGGGATTCCATGTCTGTGAATCAAAAATTCTATAAATCCCTGAATAGTTGTACTAGCTGAGACTCTGCAGGTAGAAAGGAAGAACTATACCTGTAATAGGTATCTATCCTATTAACGTTTAACCACTGGTTTTTCTAGAATTAGAAGGGTCCCAATGTAGTCAACTTGCTACCAAGTGGCTCAGTGGTATCCTTGAGGAATAGCACCAGATCTAGAGGCTCAGTATTGGTCCTTGGTGCTAGCAAGTTAGGTATTCAATGGCAGCAGTAGCTAAATTGTCTTTCCTTAGTGGAAATTCATGATTGGACCCATACTAACTTTTGTCTCTACACTTGCTACCAAGTGGCCATTGGTCTCCTTGAGGAATAGTGCCAAATCTGAAGGCTCAGTATTGGTCTATGGTGCTGGCAAGTTAGGTATTCAGTGGCAGCAGTAGCTAAATTGTCTTTCCTTAGTGAAAATTTATGATTGGACGCATACTAACCTTTGTCTCTACAATCATGGCTATTCATTTGTCCATTCTGCCCGTTCTGGGATGGCCAATGATGAAGGGTAGTTAAAGTCAACTGGCTAAGTCATTTTGTCTTCTTAGTTATTCAGTGACTCTTCTGTGGTAGATAGCTTCTGGTCAGGGTTAATATGTGATAAAAAATCTTCAGAGTTTACACCAATGTCCATATGTCCATCCACATGCCTCAGCTTCAGACCATCTTGTCTCCAATCCTTTCTTTTCCTCCCAGGACTCTGACCAGTCAGCCAGGCCATTAGCTTCTGTCCAGGAATCTTTATACATTCTCAACTCAGGCCACTTCTCCTTCCTTTGAAAGATAATTTATCTGGTTATAGAATTCTAAGTTGATATGTTTTTTCTTTTGTTTTTTAAAAAATACTGCTCCACTATCTTCCCACTTGCATTATTTCCAACAAGAAATCTTTTGTCACCATTATCTTTATCTGTGTATACTATGACCTTTTTTCCTCCCCTTTGGATGCTTTTTAGACTTTTTTTTATAACCAGTTTAGAGTAGTTTAATTACAATGTGCTTTGTTATGGATTTCCTCATATTTCTTCTGCTTCAATTTTGTTGAATTTCTTGAATCCATGGGTTTATATAGTTTTTATCAAATTTGGGAAATATTTTAGGCAACATTTAGTAAAATTTTTATCGATTCTTCTCTGTTCTCTCCTTTGAGTACTTTACATATTGGTACATGAAATTGTCCCACAGTTCACTGATGCTCTGTTTGTTTTTGTTCCTGTTGTCTTTTTTGTGTGTGTTTCAGCTCAGATATATTCTACTGCTATATCTTCAAGTCACTAATCTTTTCTTCTGCAGTATCTAATATACCACTGATCTTGTGCAATATATTTTTTATCTCACATATTGTACTATGAGACCTAGAAGTTCAATTTGGACTATTTTTTCTATTGCATATCACTACTTAACTTTTAAGATATATACAATACTATTAAATATTAACTAATGTCTACTGATTCTAACTTCCCTGTCAGTTTTGTTTAATTTTATTTACCTGATTTTTCTCCTTATTATGGGAGATATTTTTTAGTACTTTTTATATACTTAGTAATTTTTTATTGAATACCAAGCATTGTGGATTTTACTTTGCTGTATGCTGGATTTTTTAATTCCTAAAAATATTACTGAGCTTTGTTTTGGATACAGTTCAGTTACTCAGAAACAGTTTGATACTTTGAGGCCTTGCTTTTAAGATTTGTTAGGCAGAGCCAGAACAATGTCCAGTCTGCAGTGAATTATTCCATACAACTGAGTCAAGACTCTTCTGTGTATTCTATACAATGCCTAATGAATCTTGAGGTTTCCCCTTATGGCTAACGGAAACGAGCACTATTTCCAGCCCTGTGTGAGTATGGAGTGCTATTGTTTTGAATGGTTCTATCTCTAGCCCTGGTCGGTTTCCTCGCATGTAGGTACTTATCAGCTCTTTTCTGAATACTTGAGGGAGTCCTTCTGTAGTTCTCTAGAGTTATCCCTCTGTGCAGCATTCTCTTCTCTGGTGTACTATCCTACAAACTCTGCCTTTTTCTCTCCCAACTTTCAACTCTGCCTTCTAAACTCAAGAGTCTACCTGAGTTTCCTCTTTCTGTGCCATAACCTGGAAATTCTCTCAGGGTTTCCAGGGTCACTTATAGGGCTCCCCTCATTTGATTCCCATTTCTGAAAGGTTACTCTTCTGCATTGCCTAAATTTTAGTGTCTTGAAAGCTAATGTTTCACATATTTGTGTATTGGTTGTTTCAGGACAAGAGCAAATCTGAAACTGGCTACTCCATCTTGGCTAAAGGCAGAAGTTCTCCACCCCTGATGCTCCATATTTGCCTTCGGCTTGTAAAAGTTAGGCAGTGGCCTTATTGGCCAACTGAATATTTTGCCTCTAAGGACACCAGGCTCTGTTATCCATCCTCTCAGTTCCCTGTAGGTCAAGCCACCATTGCAACCCTTCTGATCTTGCCAGTCGTTATGATAATTGCAATTCTCTGACTTCTGATATATTAGGAAGTCATCTTCTTCCTAATGGTCCAGTTCTGCATCTGCCTCTCCTATCAGCAGCATTAATCTGCAGAGTAGAAGTAGCAATGAGTTTCTTGGGAGGCTGGTGCCCTTCTCACCAGTGCATTCCTGATGTTATTGGTGAATGGTGTGTCCTCTGGGTCCTTCAATGGAACATATCCTCTGTGGGTCTTCTGGCCTCATACACTGCATGTCCCTTTCCCTCAGGTTTTTCCTTCCTGCCAGGGGAACTCAGCTATTTCTACTTCATCTCATTATGAACCATTGCTTTCTCTAGGCTTCTAGAGAAAGCCTGGGATTCTAGCCTTCTAGAAGCTTCCTTAGCAGTGAGTTTGTCCCATCTCCTCAGAGTTTTGCAAGGGTACTAAATCTTACCTTCCAAGAAAGTGATGTCAATTCAATGAATTCTTATTTGTTCAGTTATATGTTCTGGACATTTTGATCAAACACTCCAGATGTCCCACCCTAGAGGTACTCTCTTGCCTCCTGACAGTACATACTTGCCCATTCATGCAACTCTCTCAGCATGAGAACTCGTTCTCCTCTTGTCAGGCTTAGCATGCACTCAGCAGGTTTATACTGGCCTGTTATTAATATATTCATATAAAAATTGAAGCATGCCATACCTAATAAAGGTGCACAAATCCTGAGTGTCTTGATGGATGCAATTTTCGTGAAGTGAACATATCCAGACATCCATCACCCAGGTCAAGAAATGGAACATGTCCTTAGAGGCAAAATGGAACATTTTGATCACCAATCCAGAAGCCTAATTCATGGCACCTTCCAGTCAATGCCCCCCTTCTAAAGATAAGCATAAGCCTGAATTCTACATCACAGGTAAATTTTGTCTGACTTGGAACTCTTTATGGGTGGAATCATGCAGTATGTATGTCTTGGTCTCTGGCTTCCTTGCCTCAACCAAGTTTGTGAGTTTTATCCATGTTTTTACATGATATGTAAGTATCATGTAAATATAATATGTAAATGTTTCATACTACTCATTGCTGAGCAGTAATCCACTATATGATTATATCACAATATAATAATCTCTTTTACTGTTTATGGGCATTGATTTTTTCCAGTTTTGTGATATCACCAACAGCACCGCTATAAGCATTCTTATATGTGTTGTTGGTGAATATATGAGCACATTTCTGTTGGGTACATATGAAACAGTGGAATTGCAGAGGTCTCAGGGTAGGTGTATGTGCGTCAACAAGCTGATGAGTGGGACTTTTCTCTGACTAAGTCTCTGAGCTAAGTTCATCACAAGATAAGTGATAAGTGCCTGGTATACTATAGAGAAGCTGCAGGACACAACCCTCGGACTTTTTAAGAGGTGGCCTAATGGATTACCCACTAAGATCTAAGAGCATCCCCATTACCCACTCCAATCTACATAAGAAGAAGAGAAAATGTTTGAGAGAAATATGGGGAAAGAAGAAGATAGTCAGCTTTGAGAGTTGTCAGCCTGGGCAGAGAGCACTGTGATTCAGGAGGAGGGAAGGAGAGGGATGAGTCATGGAAGGCACACCAGCCACCAAGCATGGGAGGTTGCTCAAGAGATTGGCTGCAGGGACCAGCCTGACACCCATGGCTGTTGGCTTGCTGAGCTGTGGAGTCTGTGAGCCCCATTCCACCCTCAACTGGGATAGGATGAGATAAGAACCATCCTGAGAGTGAGTACTTGGGAGTTTATGGACACATGTCTTAGATTGGGTTCTACCTGGAATCAGACTCTGTGCTAAAGATTCAAGTACAAGCAGTTTGAGAAATATTCCATGAAGTACTGAGAGGGAAGTAGGAAAATGAGAGAGGGATGGAAAGGAAGCCAATACCGAGTGCATTAACAATCAGGGACCGCTGCGGGCAACTGGGGCTCAAACCCATTGATGATTATCATGCACACACCTTGTCCCAAGTAAAGGCAAAGAAGATGGGGTATTTATCCACCGACTCCTATTCCTAGGTGCTAACCATGACTTTCACCCCATGGAATATGACAGCAAGGAGAGGTGCATGCCTGCCACAGCTTATATGTACAAAGATTCACACCCTTTTCTTACCTGTAGAAACTCCGGAAGTGGGGGTCAGAGTGGGGCAGACTTCTGTGGCAAGGTGAGGAGAGAGGGAGCAGCAGGCACCCTATAGCACCTCAATTTGCTGTAGCAAGACTGCGTGAGTTTCCTGTGGACCATTACAGGCCGTGGGAGGTAGCCAGGCTCCAGATGTCTTGATGGCATCATGTCTGCTGGTTGTAGCATATACTGCAAGAAAAGGAAGAAGGAGGAAGGTCCCGTAAGGTCAGCCAGAGAACAGGCAACCCATACCCAGACATAGTGTCACACAGAGATCCTTCCTGAGAAAACCATGATGCCACATGAAAGCCAACAAAAGATGCCACTCCCTGATGGAATTGATGCCTTGTAATAGCCCATCTAGGATGACACCTGTCCTGTCACCTCAGGGCTGACACACAGGGGACAGAACATTCACAGCAGCAGATAAGAGGGCAAGAGGAAGGAACATGCCAGACAGTCCCAGCTCCCCAGCCTCCCCTCCTCCAGGGTTCCAGTTGAAGTCAGGCTGAGACAAAAGGAGGGAGGAAGACTGGAATAGGCTGCAAGACTAGATATGATAGAAACTGGGCTGGACATTTTAATACCTGAAAATGAGTCAATTACAGAAGTTAACAGGAAAACTAATCCATCCATCCATCTGAAATATTAACAAGGGAAGGAGCAGGCAAGAGAGTTTGAAGGCAGTAGTGTATGAAGACTGATTCATAAATGGTTAACATTTCTCTCCTGCTCCTGCTCCTGTTCTGAAATGCCCCTGCCATCAGCCCACCATGGCAGAATCCTTTCTCTTCCCCAGACACAGGGTTTTCAGCCAAGCAACATCATCATCCCTCCAACCATTGCAGTAGTGTGTTCCTGTGTTCCAGTGGGGTGGGCCTGGCCTTCCCAGGATAGGAGCATCGCTCAGGCCCAACCAATCACAGGACTCCACTCCATCAGAGCTAGGAAGAAAAAGATACTCGCAGGATGTCCTATGTTTTCTTACAGTCTGTATTCGTCTATTGGGCATTCACTCATTGGGCCAATTGTATTAATAATATTTGCTTACTTTCTGTATTATTGATGTTCTGGCATTTGTGTCCTCTCTAACTGGGGAGAAACTGCCTTTCCCAGGACTAGCTGATTCCTAAAGATAATAAACACCTGTGTACATGCCTTTCATATGCAAACCAACCAATCTTGAGTCTATACCCTCAAACACCTCCTTTATTCAACTCTCACACCTCAAGGCAGTATTTCCCCTGCCCGTGTGCCGCAAAGCATGCCAGAATTATTCAGAATATCCAATTTTAAACTAACTACCCGAAACACCCACACCCAATACCTTGCCTTGCCCAAGGAAACCTCACTAAAGACTCCGGCAGAGGCTTTCCCCTCACTTCCTCTGCCTCCTGACCAAAGCTGATGCTTCGCTCTGGCCTCTTGTGGTGTGGCATGCCCCTTCTCTCATGATCTGTTCAGTAATCAAGATCTTTCAATGCCATTGACCTCTTTGTGTCATCATGCAGTCACCTCCGTATATTCAAATGCTACAGATACACTTTGAGACACAGGGTACAAGGACCTTGAAAACTAGAAGTGCCAGGGGCATCTTTACAGCCCCATGTAGAGAGCTGCTAAATAAGTGCCCCAACCCAGAAGGAGGCAGAGGAAGTGGATAGCCACAGCATGGACCACACTTTTGTAGCACCTGGGTTCATAGGCTTTACCCTGAGTGTTTTGGTTATATGAGCCACAAACAAAACAAAACAGAAGGTTTTTTTTTTTTAAACTTTGCTTTAACCGGGAAAGATGCACTTTCTGATCTTTGTAGCTAGAAGTTCTGGCTAATGTCCTCTCCTCCCAAGTCCCTGATAAAGCCTCCCCTCCTCCAGGGAGCCATCCCAAGTTACCCTAAAGTCCCAGTCTCTCCCTCCTCACAATGCCAACTGCACCTAGGGCCTTGTAACATCTATTACTCTCTTACATGCCGTCTCATACTATTCTCTAACCATCCTGTGATTTCCCTCTGCTCCCAGTTTCTAGAGAGCAGAGGTGCTCTTTAGTCTCTTCCTGGGAATGCTCTTATGCCTCTAATTATTTTGGGAGCCTCCAAGAAGTACCTATCTGTGATCAAATCATCAATGGGCTAATGGCAGGTGATCTTCCTACCCCCACTTATCCCTAGATGTCCACACATGGCCTCACTGGAGAGCCTACATATAAACCCAGCTGCAATTTCCCCCCATCTTGTCCTAAAATTCAAAGACATCACAGTTTCCCTCTTGAATTCTCCTGAAATATCAAGAACAACATCACTTCTCAAGGCTCGCTTGGCCTGGCTCACCAGTACAGGAAAGCTCTGTGTGATATGAGTGGAAATCCCTGAATGGACTAAGGCTAACATAAACCCTTGTGGGTACCTAGTTCAGCTTTGATTTATCTCACTTTCTAACTGTTAATTATAGGAAGAGGAGGAGAGTAATGACACCACTTCCCAGCCTCTGTGATCTGGTCCATTCATGGAGAGGATGCAGCACTTTGGTGGGGTCACAGGATTCTCAGTTCAAGTCCTGGCTCTACCATTGCCTGACTGTATATCTTCAGGCAAGTCTTGTCCTCTCTCCAATCCTTGCGAACTTTTGATCTGAAACAGGGTCATTAATAATCCAGGCAGTGGTTTGGGCGTGGTGGCTCACATCTGTAATCCCAGCACTTTGGGAGGCCGAGGCCAGTGGATTATTTGAGGTCAGGAGTTTGAGACCAGCCTAGCCAAGATGGTGAAACACTGTCTCTACTGAAAACACAAAAAATTAGCCAGGCATGGTGGTGGGCATCTGTAATCCCAGCTACTCCGGAGGCTGAGGCAGGAGAATGACTTCAACCCAGGAGGCGGAGGCTGCAGTGAGCCGAGACCACGCCACTGCACTCCAGCCTGGGCAGCAAGAGCGAAACTCTGTCTCAGAAAAACAAACAAACAAAAACCAATATGTTTATGTATATTTTGGCTTAACATAAAGCTAGAAGGGGTATTTAAGTGAAAATTTTAAAAGTAAGACAATCTAAAGAAAAGTGTCAACAAAATAATTAGAGAGTAGCTGCATGGGCAGATATAGCAATAACTATAATAATAAAGGTAATCGGTGATAAGGATGAGAGGAAAATCTACTGCTAAAAGTGAAAAGCAATGTTCATAATAAAAGCTTGGAAAGAATAATATCAAGCAAAACTGTACTTCATTTTAATGTGTAAAGTACTTTCTCATCTACGATCAACTAGGCTAATCTCATGAGGTGAATGTTCCAGCTCTCCATCTTAACAAAATCATTAAAACTGAGGTTCAGAAAGACTAAGAGGTTTTCCTTGATCATGTCAAGGCAAAGCCAGGGTTATATCCCAGACTGGTCTGGACACTACTTAGAAAAAAGAAAAATCGCACCTGATTCTGGCAGAATCATTCTAGGAAAAGCGAAGTTCAGGCCAGATTCTTGTCTCAGCACCTTCTGTCCTGAAGACACACCCCAAAGGTAGTTGGGATTGTCCCCTTAGGGTGACAAGGGGCATTGTTCACCCAGACCCCCAACTCAAACATCTCTGCCTCATGAGTTCAAATTGTTCACCAGGATCCCCAACTCAAACATCTCTGCCTCATGAGTTCAAATTGTTCACCCGGATCCCCAACTCAAACATCTCTGCCTTGTGAGTTCGAATGATTAGCTGCTTCCAACCTGGGACCCTCTTCTCCATCTATTCCTTCCTCCCCGACTCTGGGGCCCTGACACTCCATTGGAGTGGTGACTCTTTCGAGGACGCAAAAAATCCTTTATTTTTCACCACTAATTTGCCAACAAGCTCAGCCGTCCATCCAGTTGGCCTGAAATGAAATTCTATAATTATACAAAAGCCTGGGTCAGCGACCTCCTGATTGCAATATCTTGTCTCTTTTGTCCCTTCCTTCCACCACCTCGCCCATGGGACAAAATTGCTTCAGCTCCTCCGGCAGCCTCCGGAATGAGGTGGTATTGGAAACTAGTGAGGCGTGGCCCTGCGGAGGTGTTCATAGCTTTGCAATAATTTACCCATTTTCATTTGTTTGATTTCATTAACACCTGGGTCTCAGGGGAGACCCCAGTTGGGAAGGGGAAAAAAACAAGTGATTTCAGCTGAAATCGAGTGATTATCACTGCCTAGTCTTGCAATACCAAGGGAGGGTAAAATGCCAAGGATGGAGTGCCATCTGAGCATGGCAATGAAGGAAGCCTCTCCTTAGAGCTTCTGCTAAAAGTCTTGGCTTTCTTACTCCTCAGTACTCAAGGGTCTCCTCTCTCAAACTCACCCCATTGACACCAAGGGTATGTTCCACCCCAGTGCCCCTTTCTCGACAAGCCAGCCTTATCGGTCCATTGGGCTACTGGGGTGGCTGCATTCAGACAGCATGGCTCAGTGGTTAAAGGCATGGATGCCCAGAACTAGGCTCTAATCCGGCTCCACCTCCTGCTTGCCTGGTAGCCTTGAACATGGAGCTTCAATTCCATGAGCCTCAGTTCTCTCTTAAATAAGCTGCTAAGTAACTACCCCACCCAGTAACGATGACAGCACCTACCTCATAAAGGCTGCTGCAAAGATTAGCCGGGATAATGAATGGGAAAGTGCCCCTGAATGCTGTGTCCAACATATTGTGAGTGCTCAGTGGAGTGAGAAGGAACAATAGCAATGATTGCCAGCTTTATGATTTTTTTCTTATTTTTCATCTTTACTATCATCATCATCACCATCAATCATCACAACTCACATCTCAGCCTCCACTGGCTCTCAGCAGACAGAACCTAGTCTCAGAGTGAAGACTGAAATGCTCGCTGGCTGTGAGCAAAGTCCCAGGCCCAGCTTCCCAGAGAGAGACTTTGATCCAGTACAAGTCATACTACTGGCCTGCATGGCACACCCTTTCTCAAAGGCATAAGAATTCTGGTGGCTTTGTGATGTCCAGGTGATGAGGAAGGACACGCCATTGGCTAATGGCATCTGATGGTGAGAGAGCCCTTTGTGGCCAGGCTGGATCTGTTCATTCTCCTGGTTCCCTAGAGCACCCCAGAGAGACCCCAAGGCTGGGAGGCAAAAGTCATTGCCATTTTAGCCTGCAGCAATAGCAGACAGTTGGAAACATCACTTTGGGGTGAAGGGTCTTCCAGATGCCCCTAGAATCAGCAACAAGGAACATTAGAGTCTGCTTCCATCCTCACAAGAGGTTGCTCTGCCTGTAAAGGCAAGTCCTTCTATGCCACTAGTAAGAATGTGCTGATGACTCAGGTGACGTTTATTGAGCCCTTACTGTGTACAGTGTTTTAGGCACTGTCCGTGTGTTAACTCATTTCACCCTTTTGAGTGGCTGCTGTGTTCGTCCCCATTCTATTGGTAAGAAAACTCAAGCAACGAGAAGTTAAGTCCCTTGGTCGGACAACCAAGAAGTGGTTGAACAAAGACTCCGTCTGGTCTGCCTGACCCTAGAGTCCACGTCTCCAGCTTTTGGACAGCTCTGACCATTACAAAATCCTTCGGTAACTTGAATTAAAATCTTCTTCCTGGAACTTGTGCCGCTCAGTCCTGGTTCTACATTTAGGGTTCTCAGTTCAGAAGTCAACTCCCTCCAGTGAGACAGTTGTGTCCAGGGCTTGAGCTCCCAGTGCCCCACCCAGCTTCTCAGCTCCAGACCGAAATGCCATTAACTGTGGCTCACAGGCCATGAGGTAAAGAGCCTCCTCCCCCAGCCACTCTTCTCTGGACTGCCCTTTAAACAGAAGCCTCAGAATAAGCTCTGATAGCAGCAGAGGGAGAGGGATACGATCTCTACCCTTCCGGATAGCCAGCCTCTCATTGGGAATTCGTGACTATGCAGTTCTGAAATTTCTCCAAGCTCCAGAATCCTCTAGGTCACGAGTCACACTGGCAGATTTCTAGGCTCCACACACAAACATTTAGCATTAGAAGGATCTGGTGAAGCCCATAAATCTGTATATGTTAAAACACACACACAGGGAATTCCTAAGTGGAGAGGGTGGAAGTGGACAATGGAGGAGGTGCCCCTCAACTCTGCCTTGAGAAACCCCGCCTGAGGCCTCAGCACCTCCTCGTCCAGCCACCTACACAAGAGGGTCAACTCAAACACCTGAGTGTTCTCTTTGCACCCTGAGAGACCCCTACCCCCAGGCATCCCCTGACCCCGGCCTCCTGCTTGGCAGCTGAGGCCCCCCAACCCAGGACCATCACAAGCCCATTAGAAAGCCCCAGGGTCTGAGTGCAGTCAGATTTCTACAGCAACATTCTCTCGGCCTCAGCTTCCTTCATTCTGTTTTTATAAAGTAATAATTGGTGGCAGCCAGCGCCAGAGAAAGGCAGTCTCCCAATAGCTGAAAACACCTGAAAGTGGTGATCAGCAGCTTCCTGATAAGATCCCAGGAGTTAGGCGGGTGGACTCAAGCATGCGCACTAAGAGGCAACATGTCAGCGTTTGCTTGGTCTATGACCTTCCAGGGACATTTGACTAGTAAGGGAAGATGTCTCAAGTGAGCACAGGGAAACTTCAGTAAACACACTACTCATGCTCCCCTCCCAAGCGCTGGCAGGCCCCTGTGCATGCGGACAGCACACCCCAAGGGGAGAATCAGGGGAGAAGCGATGCCCAACCCCGGAAGCATGCCAACAGATAAGACCTCAAGTGAAAGGTCAAACGGGGCCCTTGTCTTTCAAATTGCCCACTTGACCCTCTTCCAAGTGTGCCTGCTTGCCTCCCTTCTGTCTCTACTCTAAAGCTTTTTAATAAACTTTCATTCCTGCTCTAAAAACTTCCCTTGGTCTTTTCCTCTGTCTTATGCCTGCTTGGTGGGATTGTTTCTTCTGAGGAGGCAAGAACTCAGGTTCTGCAAACCCACAGGGATTTGATGCTGGTAGCACTAACATCTCTTCATAATTGGCTCCTTCTTCCCACCACCTCCCCAGAAAGCCCTTCCCTGACCGCCCTCTCTGTCATATAATTCTGCTGGATTTTTCTCCATTGTATGGAAATTTATGCACACAGCAAGCCTGTGTCTCTTGCTCCTCTCTTTCTCTCTGCCTCAGTTTCCACATCTGTAAAATGGAAAAAATGTTACCTGCTGGGCTTTTGGGATAATGAAATGAGTTAATGTAGGTACAGCACTCAGAACAGTGCCTGGCACACAGTAAGCACTGTGGAAGTGGTGGCTTTATTCTTTATATTAATGTCACTGTTCTCAGTATCTGGCACAGCACCTCATACAAGGTAAGCACCCAATAGGCATCTTTGAATAAATATATGAATGGATGATGAGCCACCATGCAGAGAGCCTGCAAAGTCCCACCCTGTCTGCTGCTGAAGACCCAGGCCACTCCCTCCTCGTGGGCTGTAATTACCCAATAACAAGAAACTCAGCCTCTGGGGCTTCGCACACAGCACATTTTCCAAAGATGAAAAGCTCATTCGTTAATAACTACATAGCAATATCTAAAATTTTAGTTGCATTGTGAGGCCGGGTGGCTTCCCCATTCACCAATAATGACAGACCACTTAAAAAATATATAACACATATAATTTAAGCAACTAAAACAAATGGCAGTGTTGGCTTTCCCCCGGGAAAATATTTTCACTATTTCCTTGAGACGTCCCCACGGGTGCCCTTGCCTTGCCCTCCCCTGCTGAGATGCCTTCTCGGCAGGTGGCCTGGGAGTGGAGCATACACAGCAGTGGCAGAAAGGAGACCTCACCCACAGTCTCCCAGAGTCCCTTCCCAGAGAATCCTGGGCTTGTGCTCCCCAAAGGAGGGAAGGAGGAAAATTCCCTTCTTCCACCACACCCATATCTACTACCTTTCCCTGCACCCTTTCCTCTGTGGGGAAAGTTTGTAACCTCAGATCTCTATGGGACAGACAGGCAGTGTACATGAGCAAGGCAGGTGGATATATGAGGCAACAGGGACGAGTGGGGCTTGTGGCAAATTAAAAAGGAGATGCCTCTCCCACAGGGAACAAGCCTTACCAATGGTTGCTATGCAGGAATGCAGGCTCAGTTTTGCAAAATCTCCTGCCATTACAAAATAAGCCATCAATTTGAATTTAAAATGTCAGTCCCTCTAATGATCTCACGGATCCCTCATTCTGGGCCCTGCTGTCTCTAATTTTCTCTCTGACTTCTCTACACTTCACTCACGCTGCTAAGACCACGCTGACCTCGTTACTGCTCTTAAACCAAGACAGGCATATTTCCACCCCAGGACATTTGCACTGAATATTCCCTCAGCCTAGAACATTCTTCTCCCAGATAAACTCATAGGTCAGGAGGCCAGCACAGCTGGAATGCAGTAGGTGAGGAGGAATATGGCAGAAAAGAAGTTGGGGTGGAAACCAGGGCAGCCAGATTACAGGCCAGTAGTGGGGAGGTTATAAATTTGCAGGCCTGTTTTTGGTCAACACGAAGATTGGGGGTGTTAATGGTATTTAGTGACTGGGGGCCCACATGCTAGACCCCTTGCGATGTGTGGAGAGCCCCTCACACAAAGAATTATCCACCATACATCAGGGCAGCTAAAAAAATCCCAGATAGAATTAGGGGCCTGGAATCTTTTGTTCATGTTTTGCTCCATCTCATTAAACACTGAGCTTTCTGGGGCTGCTGCTTGTGTGTGGATCAAGGGGAGGTTATTCTCTGTTTTCCTGGGGGCTTTATCAGGAGTTGATCACCTTCCTGGGGACCCCATTAGTGAAAGCCATGACCTTCGTGGAGTTTGAATCACTGAGTGGGCACCAAACTGTATTTGTCAAGTCCCGTTCTTGGAAAATCTACCTACAGAGGGGGTTTTGACACCTTCGCTGTGTTTTTCAGAAGAGTTGGGCTGGAATATTTACATACTGAGATAACTATTATTTTATTATCAATTAGTTTCTTTTAATTCTCCTCTAGAGTACAATTAGGGCATTATGTGGCTTACATGGATTTATTTAAATTAAGTCTATAGATAGGTGATATTGTCTGTGAATTTTATTTCAATATAGTATAATAGGGGGCAGGTCAATGTATTTATTATTTTTAAATGAAGAAGAAAAGGAGACAAGGCCTGTTATACCTGAGTTCCCAGATGTGAGATTTTGCAGGATATGGTCAGGGACTTGTGTTTTTCCTTGGCTAAGCTGGGAGCCCTGGGAGGGTTTGGGGTGGAAGAAAGATTCATCTGACCTGCACCTTTTAGATGCTACTCCAGGGGGCAAGCGTGAAGCAGCAGACACTCCTTAAGCCATCCCAGAGAAATGGGAAGAGAGCAGAGAAGGTGGTGAGAGTGCTGCTGAGACTTGCTGAGGGGTTGGATTTGGAACTTCCAAGAAAGAGGACCCAGACATGACTCCACAGTGTGGTTCCAAGTTACCGTGGAGGTCGGGAAGGAAGTGGACAACTTCAAAGATCAGGTAATTTGAGTCTTGATTTGGGTTCCTACCTGTGCCCAGCAAAGAGAAAGAGCTCAGTGGCAATGCCAGAAGCAAACTCCCATCCAGCCTCCCCGAGCCCATCCTGCCCCACTGATTGCTGTCACCAGCAGGTGGCGATATGGAGCAAGCCTGCGACCCAGAGCCAGAACACCTGCATCTGAGTCCTAGCTCCCGCAATGAGCAGAGGTGAGCAAAGTGGGCATTGCAGAGAAACGATCCCCTTGTCACCAAGAGCCCACTCTCCATCTTCCATGCCCCCTCATGTCCCCACAGGCTAGCTTCAAGAATGGCAGGAACACTCAGGCCACTCTCAGCTCGATTTTCAATTCATTATCTATACTCAGCTCCTTCCCAAAGATACTTGAGGTGTCTTTCAAAAATACACACAAAGGAGTAAAAAGGGAAGAGGAGACCATTAAGAAGAGGAAACAGATAAACTGAATTATAGTACAAATGGAGCTGCTATGAGTGGGCACCATCCCAACAAACAAGACAAAGCGGGAGGCCAGCTGTTGCTGCATAACAAGCCTCCCAACACCAAGAAGCTTAAAACACCATTTGTCACGCCTCAGAAATCTCAGGCTGGGCTGCACAGTTCTGCTGGTCTCAGCCAGGGCTGGCTGATCTTGGCTGGGCTCGTGTGTGCATCTGGAGTACAATGGCAGGTCGCTGGGTGCTGGGTGCTCTGAGATGGCCTTGACTAGGACACCTTGACTGGATTGTACATGGCCTCTCATCCAGCAGCAGGCCAGCCCAGGCTTGTTGACATGGTCATAGCAGGGGCCCAAGAAAGCAGAAGGCTCAGGCCCCTTGGGAAGCCTCTTCCTCTAGGCTTAGAACTGGCACATCAGCACTCTGGCTACATTCCATTGGCTGAAGCAAGTCACAAGGCCAGCCCTGATTATAGGTGCAGGAAATGGACTTCACTTCTTGTTGGGAAGAGTGAAGGTTGTTTCCATTTTTGCAACTTGCCACCATGATAAATTGTGCAGCTCTAATTATCAGAGAAGAATAAATATGACAGTTTCTTGGAACAAAATTGTTCCCCTTGACCAACTTCTAAGAAATGTCCCCAAAGGCAGACACCACATTGGCCTCATTTTCTTCATAGCAGTGATCATTCATTGAGTACTTACTATGTGCCAGACCCTCGGTGTCTTTTACAGTCATGTGCTTCAAAAAGCACAGGAGGCACAACACCGCTCTTCATCATGAGTTTAGCTGGCACACAGATGAACAGTTATGGTGTCATTTTCTTTGTTTTTCTTATCACTTTGCATGTGTGATAAGTGATATCAATTTTCCCTGATGCCAATAATATAAAATTTTCCTTTTGAAATCCATCAGTTGAAACCTTTCAAAATGAATTCATTTAAGGAAATATTAATTAAATAATGAAGCCAGGCATGGTGGCTTATGTCTGTAATCCCAACAGTATGGGAGACCAAGTAGGAAGATGGCTTCAGGCCAGGAGTTCCAGGCCAGCCTAGGCAAAATAACAAGACCTCATCTCTCCATAAATAAAGGAGTCACCTAGGCGTGGTAGGGTGCACCTGTAGTACTAGAGGCTAAGATGATAGGGTCCCCTGAGCCCAGGAGTTTGAGGGTGCAGCACCATTTTGCTCCAGCCTGGGAAACAGACCCTCCATCTGTAAAAAATAAAATAAACATAACGATACAGGTGGCATGTGGTCATAGTAAAACTCATGAGGGTGCAGGAAACACACTGAAATTTGGAAAACACACTGAATTATCTCTGTTCATTGCCGAGATATAAGTATTGTTTTCCATTTTGCAGCTAGGGAAACTGAGGACAGATGGAGCCCCCAGAGGCCCAGACTTAAGATGATGCCAGATGTGCAGCTCTGCCTGAAAAGGCCTGAGTGAATGTTCCCAGGTGGCTTGTAATAGGAAGCTTGGCACATGGCAGAGGACTGTGGTTGCATCTGTCACCAAATGAGACCCTGGGGCTTCCAGGGCGCCCCCACTGCTGCTAGTTCTGGGCTTCTGAGTATAATGAGGATGGCAGGCTGGGGCCCTCACAAGGCACTTTCAGAATCTGCATCAAATGAAATTTGAATCAGAAAGTTCTCTGGAGTCCCAAGGGAGGCATCAGGCTGAAATCTCCAGGAGAGGTAGGTGCAGGCATGGTTCATGTTAGCTGAAATCACTCTGCACCTGAGAGGCCACACACACACGGTGGCACTGAATAAATTAGGAGAAAATGAACATGCTTCTCAGAAAGGGGAGCGGGAGGCCTCTATGCTCCCAGCACTGTTATAAGTGCATCCTTTCCCCGGAAGCACTTACAACATGTCCCGTGGGGCCCATCCTGAAGCCAATGGGCCAGGTCCAGCAAGGGGAGAGGAGGTCAGGAGGGAGGTGGGAAAGCTGGCAGAGCCCTCCTGGCTGCACACCCCAAGTTCTGAGACTCACAAGCATCCAGCACTCGTTCAGGGCCCCTGTGAAATAGGCCAACATTATGAACCAAATTGTACCTCCATACTCCATATATTATAACCTCCAGGACCTCAGAATGTGGCTGTATTTGGAGATAAGGCTTTTAAAGAGGCAATTCAGGCTAAATGAGGTCATTGGGGTGGGCCTAATCCAATCTGATGAGTGCCCTTAGAAGAAAAGGAGATTAGGACACAGACACTCAGCCAGAGGGATGACCATGTGAGGTCACAGTGAGAAGACAGCCATCTGCAAGCCTAGGAAAGAAGCCTCAGAGGAAACTGCCCCATTGATTCCTTTGTCTCAGACTCTGAGAACATGGACTCTGAGAACAGGCAGTTCTGTCCTAAGCAACTCAGGCTGTGGCATTTTGTTATAGCACCCTAGCAGACGAACACAAGCAGTGAGCACTCTCAGCGGCTGCTCTGCTGTTTACATCACTTAGAATCCTTCCTGGCCTCTAGCTGTTTCTCTCCCTCTCTTCTTTCTACATGCCCTAGCCAGGAGACCAAAGAACACCCACACTTCGTGGGGCACTCAGGCTGGAGCACAATCCAAGCAGAAAGTGCCCTGTGAATGTTTCCAAAGTGAGAGTACCCAGGGAGAGAGCTGGGGGTGCTGGGTGGGCCAGGCGTAGGACGGGAAGGTGATTTTTGCCTGAGGAGCAGGACATACAGCAGACCAGAGCCTTCCTCTATTAGTGCATTCACTTATTCATGTGTTCATTCATTCACTCAGTGAATTAGCCCTGGTCCCACCTTCAAGGAATTAGGGGAAGGCTGCTGAGTTCACCCTCCCAAACCTACCCAGCAGGGTGAGGCTCTGAGGGCAGAGAGTGAGGCCAGAGGGTCAATAGGCTGGCTTTGAAGTGTGAACCTGCTTTTATAGGCTATGTGGCCCTGGTGAACCCCAAAACATCTGAAGCCGTGGTGTTCTCACCTGCCAGATGAGAATAATAATCAAACCTACCTTGCAGAGGTTTTGAGGACTAAATGAGATGATACAAGCAACCTGCTCAGAACAGAATGTGGCCCAAGGCCAGTACCCAAAAATCAAGGTCACAATTTATTGCTATTAGTATTATTTCCATTCCCTGCCCTAAGAGATCCCAGCCTTTGCCCAGTCTTCTTCATAAGGTCTCACACTCACTTCATGCCCCAGGGCCTTTGCTCAGGCTGTCTCCATCACCTGGAGTATTCCCCACCCTGCATCCCTGGGGCCAGTTTACTTCTCACCTCCTCCAGGAGCACCACCTCCCATGCAGGCATGCTCCAACCTTCCGCATCCGCAGTGCCTGCCACTTAGCATTACTTGGGGTCCTCATCTCTACCCAGCACTAAGATGCTTTCTGCTCAGGGACTAAGCCCTCCCCTTTCTCATGCCCTCCTCCAGCCTTACCCAGGTGCACTTCCTGGCCATTCCATGGGATTTGTTCCAGAAATCAAGTCCAAGCTTCATTCTCTAAAGCAGTGGATCCCAACTGGGGCTGCTTTTGCCCCCTCGTCCCTGACCCAGGGGGCATTTGGCAATGTCTGAAGACATTGTTGCTTGTCACACAGTGTGGGTGGCAGGGGTGCTACTGTCATATAGTGAGTCGAGGCCAGGGAGACTGCTTTAGAGCAGTCTCCTATGATGAACAGGGCCTCCCACAGTAAGCACTTACCCACCCGCGGAATGTTCGTAGTCCCCAAGGTAGAGAAGCCCTGCTCTCAGGGGGCACCTGCTTTCCTTCAGAGACGGTGAGCTCCGGGGCTCCTAGGAATTCCATTCTCAGGACAACTCACATCCTGGCTGGGCAGGTCCTCCCGCGCCCGCCCCTTGTCACAGCACCCGCAGATCCCTGAGGATTTGTATGAAGCAATTGACCTGTGACTAAGGCCAGCTGAGCTCTCCTTGTTCCTGCAGGGTGGGGACAATACCCCCATTAACTGGGAGGCAAGGTCTCGCATAGCAGCGCAGAGCATGGATTGGGGAGGGGCGTGGATGGGGGCGGGGAGAAAAACGGGCGGCTCCAGAGACGTCCCAGGTTGGGGCGAAGTTCTTAGTACTAATGGTTATAATTAGCACAACATGAATATCAGCATCTCCTCCTGGTTGCCAAGTACATGAGAGCTCATGCTTATTCACATCCCTGATGAGATGCCAACCTCGGGGCAGGGTATAGTCCTTGTTCCCTTTTAATATAAGAGGATACTGACAGATCCCAGGCAATTTACCCAAGGTCACCCAGCTAGTAGATGGGAGAAGTAGAGGCAGGAACTCAGATTATCTGAATTATGGTTTGTATTAAGCACTCATTCTGTGCCAGGCACAGTGAAAGTACTAGATGGGGAGTTTGTAACCTGGAAAAAAGGGGGTCCTAGAACCCCACAACCTCATGAAACTCAGGCCACACCTCCTCTGAGCATCGGCTCCACCCACAGGGCGCAAGAGGCCCCTTTCTACCACCAGGCTTCACCCCCAGCGCCATTGACTGAACTGTGCAAAAGGGGAGGGGTCTTCCAAGCCAAGATGAGCCAATCAGAACCTCTCTTCAATGAACTGGAAATTAGAACAGTGTCTGGGCCAGACAGATGGTGGTGGGCAGGGGAGAGAAAGGTCTTGAGGGAGCGGCACCCTTGCCTGATGGGTGCCCAAAGCCAGGGGCAGGTGGAGGTGAGAGAAGGAGGAGCCCTGCAAACGTTGCAGAAGCGCTCTGTCCATGGAGCAGGAACGGGACTTTCACGCCGGGGGCAGCTTACTCCTGCTGAGCACTCTGGGGAGACAGAGTGGAGCAACCATCTCAGACTTGAGCGGCTGAGCTGGATCCTCCTCTGCCGCCCTGTGCAGAGCTGCCGGACTTTGCAGTAAGCAGCCTTCAGGTCTAAAGGTGAGTGCCCTGGGGATAGGGGCAGGGTGTTGATTGGGTGGGCTACACCAGATTTTTAGCAGATCATTGGGAAAATGGTCATGCTGTCTTCTTTGACACAACGTCCTGCTCAAGAACCTCCTAGGGCTTCCCAACTCATTTAGAAAAAAGTACCAAGAGATTATCCTGGTCCAGAAGACCTTATAGGATCTGGCTCCAATTTTTGCAGCAACCTAATACACAGCTGTTCCTCTCACTAAATTCAAGCCTTTGCTCAAATGTCACATGATTGGTGAGTTCTTCACTGTATATCCTCCTTACAATAGATCCCTCCTTTCATCTCTCTTCCTGTTCACCTCCTCATCCTGCTATATATCCTGCTATAATTGATAATGTACATTTATTTGCTTATTTGATTTTATTTGGTGTCCCCAAACTAGAATGTCATCTGCTTTGGCCTGTGCCTGGCATATGCTAGTTATTAAATACAGTATTGGTTAGAGAGGGAAGGAAGTTTCAGCGGCTTGGGTTTAAATCCTGGCTCTGCCGTGTATCAACTGAATGACCTTGGAAGTCTTCATTCTCTGTGTCTCAGCTTCCTTATCTGTAGGAAAAGAATGAAGAAGAAAGCACTGATAATAATATCTACCTGATGCCATTGTTGTGGGGATCAGGTGAAATCATGTATGTACAGTGCTTGGCAGGCATTCAAGTGCTTAATAAATGCTAGCTGTGTTGATCCTTGGACCCCAATTACCCCATCTGTGAAATGGGGTTGTTATAATTCTTATAAGAATTCTGGGCCATATAGTTGGTGGTGGGCAGGGGAGAGATGAATTATAACCCCATTTCACAGATTCGGTATAATAAGCTAATGAATGCAAAGTGCTTTGCACATAGTGCATCCTCTATAAAACTTTGTGGTTATTTTTCATTAATACACACGCACACACACACACACGCATGCACACACACACGCACACATGCACACACACACTCCATCCACGAAGGCTATCCATTTGCACCTTCCCTAAACAGAGTCCCTGTAAGTCCTGGAATTAGCATGGACCTAAGTAAACCCTTGAAGTCAATGATTGAAGGAGGACAGCTCCAGTTTAGCAGCTTCCACACTCATTTTCTCTGAGCTGATGCCAGCACAGCTTTCCCTTCCTGTGCGCTCTGGGAGCTTTCCCTTCCTGTGCGCTCTGGGAGCTTTCCCTTCCTGTGCGCTCTGGGAGCTTTCCCTTCCTGTGCGCTCTGGGAGCTTTCCCTTCCTGTGCACTCTGCAGCCCCAGTCTCCAACAGGCAGCCTGGCATCCCTACAAAACAGTCCCACACAAGCATCGGAACCCCGGCTGCTCCCCCTCCAGAGCCCAGACCACCAGGCTGAGCAGCAACCGCTCCTCTGTGCAATGTTGCTCCTTATTAGGCATCATTAGGTACACAGTAATTATAATAATTATGTGCACTGCTTAGGCGACCATCCTCAGTAACAACCACTGCTATTCAGAAGTCATAATTGCTGCATCGAGATTTAAAATGAAGGCTAATTAGATGTCAGTTGCTAGCCCCAACTCACAACCTCCTACATAATCTCTATATCCAAAATGCCCCCATGACCACCAGCTATCCTTGATTAATCTGCAGAACCCAAAACAAACAATTTGGTCCACAGGAGAGCATGGATCTGCCTGCGAGATTAAGAGGGAACATGTGGATGCTTGGAGGGGACTTGCAGGACGTTGCATCATTTCAAAAGAAAAGAGTTTGGGAGCAGAGGGTGGCTGAAGAACTTGAGCTGAGAGTTAAGAGATGGGGTCTAAGTTCTGGTTCTGTCAGGGTTTTGATGTGGTGCTAAACTGGTCACCTCCCTCCTCATCTGCAAAGTTAGAGGAATTGACCTAGGGATGCGCTGCAGGGGCCACTTTGTAAAGTATCAAGTGATACTTTATAGAGGATCAATGAACAACACAGATGCAAGCAGAGCCTTTGATTAAGGCAAAACAAGAAGGTCTGGAGACTCCCTGTCCTTATCCTGTCTGCCAGCACCCTCTGAAACAACTCTACAAACCCTTGGGTTTCCTGGGAGACAGATTGGAAACTGCTGGTGCCTGTGCTGGTGCACTGGTTCTCAAAGTTGGCCCCACACTGGAATCACCTGGACCGATTTTAAAACTGCTGGTGACCAGGTTTCACTCCAGAAGTTGTTTTCTTTGGTCTGGGCTATGACCTGAATATCAGGGATTTTTTAATTCTCCCAGATGATCCTAAAAGGCAGCCAAGTTTGAGAAGCCTTGCTCTATATGCCCTGACACCTGAACATTCAAAGCGTTTATGATTCTGCCCAGCCTAGTACAAGGTTTCCCCTCTCTGGGTCTCAGTTTCCCCATTTTCCAAAATGAAAGCATTACACACAGTGGCTTCCACGGACTTCTGGTTCTAAGTTTCCTTCAGACTGTGATTACTCTAGAGCTTGGCATGATGGGAATCTGAAGGGTGAGAGAAACCAAGCTATTTAGGTCCACCTTTCTCTGCCAATAATATTTGTGTCTACTCCTATATGTGCAAGCTTGTCCCCAGTGCTGCAGAATAAAAATCAGAAGAAGTCAGCTAAATGCTTTTTGTTCTAAGGAATTAACAGGGAATTATGTGTTGGAAATGAAAGGATTAAATAGCAACACACACACACACACAGGACTCGTCAAAGCCACCTACAGAAATGCTTTAAGGACTGGAGATAGTGTACCAAAGTCATTAAGCAAGGTTCCTGGTTCACGGGAAAACCCCCAGTAAATGGCAATTTTTGTTACGGTTGGGCACAAATCCAGCATTCTGTTGGGTATACTGGGCAAAACACTGTCTTATGTATTCTGTAATAGCAGCACAAATGGATGAAAACACCTTTCTGGCCCCAGAAAGCTGCCAATGCTGCTCAGCACAAGGGTGCAGAATGAGCTTCTCTTGCCATGAAGCCTCATCTTTCAAGTGCTGCCACTATTTGCATGAGCTACACACAAGCTGTGCAGAGCTAGAAAGAAAAATAGCAGACAATTCCTAGACAGCACCTACTGTGTGCTACACCCTGTTGTAAGCAACACACATGTGTTACCTCATTCAGCTTTCATTATAACCCTATCAGTTGGGTACTACCCTTATCCCCATTTTGCAAGTGGTTAAACTGAGTCATGGGGAAATTAGGCAGGTTGTTCTGTTCACATAGCTGGAGAGTGGTGGGAAGCACATCGTAGAAAACTTTTCCCTTCCCGAAGCTCTTCCCTTGGGCATTTCACCAGCCTGAATGACTCCAGGTTTTCAAGGCAGGGCATTAGAGTATGGGGGGATACATTAATGGTAGGACCCTGAAGTTCCTGTTGGGACTCACTCTCTGAAGATCCTTGGCCAATAGATGTGCTATGGGTATACACAGTGAGCCTCTGCAAGCTGAGTTGTGAGCTGCTGCTGAAAGCTGAGAGCTAAACGGTGATACCAGAGATTACAAAGTGTAGGGGGTTCTGGCCCAGCTAGAATGAATTAAAAGACTCCACCAGTAATTTGACTGCCTGCCATAATGAAATCACCATCATTTAAAGGATGACAAGAAAATTTAGAATATCCAGAACACAAAAAAATAAATTACTACACATGCAAAAAAGTAGGCAAAACTGACCCAAATCAACAACAACAACAAAAAAAAACAGAAAACCTGAGATGTTCAGAAGTTAGAATTACATCCAAGGACTTGAAAACAGCTATTAAAGAGACAAGGATCCAAGATGGCCAAATAGGAACAGCTCTGGAGTGCAGTCCCCAGCAAAAACAATGCAGAGGGTAAGTGATTGCTGCATTTCCAAACAAGTTATTACTCTCCACAGACTAGGAAGTTCCCCAGGCTGAAAAGCACCACAAGTTTCCAGCACAGCTGATTCAGCTGGTGCAGTGGGTCTCTGCACAAAACCTCACACAAATCTGAGCAGCCATTTCAACTGGCACCTGGAACACCTCTGTCGAGCCACCCATTCAACTGAAATAAAGGGGGCTGAAACAGGGAGCCAGGTGATCTTGCTCAGTGGGTCCCACCCCCACAAAGACCAGCAATATGAAACTCTCTGGATTGAGAGTTTCAGGCAAGTATAGCTGGACCCGAGACGGTTCAACTCTGTGGGGAGAAGGGCATCCGCCATTACCGAGTCAGTCCACCATGACCGAGGCAATCTGCCATTACCGAGGCAGTCTGCCATTACCGAGGCAGTCCACCATTACCGAGGCAGTCTGCCATTACCGAGGCAGTCCACCATTACCGAGGCAGTCTGCCATTACCGAGGCAGTCCACCATTACCGAGGCAGTCTGTCACTAAAGAGGCAATCTGCCATTACTGAGGCAGTTCTAACTATACCTCTATAAACAAAACCACAAGGAAGTTCACACAGCAGCTGGCCAGAGCCCATGGCAGCTCAGCAATGCTTCTGCTGGCAGACTGTGACTAGGCTACCTCCTAGCTGAGCAGGGCATCTCTGAAAAAAGGTAGCAGCACATCAGGAACTTATAAATAAAGCCCCACCCTCCCAGGGCAGAGGACCTGAGAAAAAAGACAGTTATGAGTTCTGCTGCAGCAGACTTAAATGTACCTGCCCAGCAGCTCTGAACAGAACATTGGACCTCACAGCTCAGCCTTTGAGCTCCTATAAGGGACAGACTGTCACCTCAAGCAGCTCCCTGACCCTTGTATATCCAAAGAGACACCTCATAAAGGAGAGCTCAGGCTGACATCCAGTGGGTATCCTTCTGGGACAAAGATAATAGAAGGAACTGTAGTAACCCTTACTATTCTGCAGCCACTGCAGGTGATCCCCAGGCAAACAGGGTCTGGAGTGAACCTCCAGCATTCCTACAGCAGAGGGGCCTGACTGTTAGAAAGAAAACTAAAAAAAAGAAAGAAAGAACTTCATCATCAACAAAAAGGATGTCCACACAGAGATCCCATCCAAAAGTCACCAACTACAAAGAGACCACAAGTAGATAACTCCACAAAGATGGGAAGAAACCAGTGCAAAAAGGTCAAAAACACCCAAAACCAGAACATCTCTCCTGTTCCAAGGAATCACAACTCCTCACTACCAAGGGAACAGAGCTGGATAGAGAATGAGTCTGATGAATTGACAGAAACAGGGTTCAGAAGGAAGGAACAAACTTCTCTGAGCTAAAAGAACATGTTCTAACCCAATGCAAAAAAAAAAAAAAAAAACCCCAAGAACCTTTAAAAAAGGTTTGATGAAATGCCAATGAAAATAAAAAGCTTAGAGAAGAATATAAATGACCTGATGGAGTTGAAAAACACAACGTGAGAACTTCACAAAGTATGCACAAGTTTCAATAGCCAAATCGACCAAGCAGAAGAAAGGATATCAGAGATTGAAGATCAACTCAGTGAAAGAAAACAAGGAGGCAAGATTAGAGAAAAAAAGAGTGAAAATAAATGAACAAATACTCCAAGAAATATGGGATTATGTGAAAAGACCTAATCAACGTTTGATAGGTGTACCTGAATGTGACAGAGAGAATGAATCCAAGCTGGAAACACTCTTCAGAATATTATCCAGGAGAATTACCCCAACCTAGGGAGGCAGGCTAATATTCAAGTCCAGGAAATACAGAGAACACCACAAAGATATTCCTCAAGAAGAGCAACCCCAAGGCACATAATCATCAGATTCACCAGGGTTGAAATAAAGGAAAAAATACTAAGAGCAGCCAGAGAGAAAGGTCGGGTTACCCACAAAGGGAAGCCCATCAGACTCACAGCAGATCTCTCAGCAGAAACCCTACAAGCCAGAAGAGAGTGGGGACCAATATTCAACATCCTTAAGAAAAGAACTTTCAACCTAGAATTTCATATCCATCCAAACTAAGCTGAAAGGAGAAATAAAATCCTTTACGAACAAGCAATTGCTGAGAGATTTTGTCACCACCAGGCCTGCCTTACAAGAGCTCCTGAAAGAAGCACTAAATGTAGAAAGGAACAAGCAGTACCAGCCCCTCCAAAAATGTACCAAGTGGTAAAGAGCATTGACACAATGAAGAAACTGAATCAACTAATGGGCAAAACAAACAGCTAGCATCAAAACAATAGGATCAGATTTACACATAACAATATTAACCTTAAATGTAAATGGGTTAAATGGCCCAATCAAAAGACACAGCCTGGCAAATTGGATAAAAAGTCAAAACCCATCAGTATGCTGTATCCAGCATACTCATCTCACATGCAAGGACACACATGGGTTCAAAATAAAGGGATGGAGGAACACTTACCAAGCAAATGGAGAGCAAAAAAAAGCAGGAGTTGCAATCCTAGTCTCTGATAAAATAGACTTTAAACCAACAAGGATCAAAGGAGTCAAAGAAGGGCATTACATAATGGTAAAAGGATAAATGCAACAAGAAGAGCTAATGATCCTAAATATATACACACCCAATACAGGAGGACCTCGATACATAAAACAAGTTTATAATGACATACAAAGAGACTTAGACTCCCACACAATAATAGTGGAAGACTTTAACACTCCACTGTCAATATTAGACAGATCAATGAGACAGAAAATTAACAAGGATATCCAGGACTTGAACTCAGATCTGGACCAAGAAAATCTAATAGACATTTACAGAACTCTCCACCACAAATCTACAGAATATACATTCTCAGCACCTCATCACACCTACTCTAAAATTGACCACATAATTGGAAGTAAATCACTCCTCAGCAAATGCAAAAGAATGGAAATTATAACAAACAGTCTCTCAGACCACAGGGCAATCAAATTAGAATGAAGAAACTAACTCAGAACTGTACAACTTCATGGAAACTGAACAACTGGCTCTTGAATGTTGACTGGACAAACAATGAAATGAAGGCAGAAATAAAGATGTTATTCAAAACCAATGAGAATGAAGACACAATGTACCAGAATCTCTGAGACACATGTAAAGCAGTGTCTAGAAGAAAATGTATAGCAATAAATGCCCACATGAGAAGCAAGGAAAAATCTAAAATCGACACTCTATTGTCAAAATTGAAAGAGTGAGAGGAGCAAGATCAACAAAACTCAAAAGCTAGCAGAAGACAGGAAATAACTAAGATCAGAGCAGAACTGAGGGAGATAGAGACGCAAAAAATCCTTCAAAAAAACCAATAAATACAGGAGCTGGTTTGTTGAAAAGATCAACAAAATAGACAGACCAATAGCCAGATTAATAAAAAAGAAAAGAGAGAAGAATCAAATAGATGCAATAAAAAACAATAAAGGGGATATCACCACCGATTCCACAGAAATACAAACTACCATCAGAGATTACTACAAACAACTCTATGCATGTAAACCAGTAAACCCGGAAGAAATCGATAAATTCCTGGACACTCGCACCCTCCCAAGCCTGAACCACGAAGAGGTCGAAACCCTGACTAGACCAATAACAAGGGCTGAAGTTGAGGCAGCAATTAGTAGCCTACCAACCAAAAAAAAAAAAAACCCAGGTCCAGATGGGTTCACAGCCAAATTCTACCAGACATATAAAGAGGAGCTGGTACCACTTCTGAAACTATTCCAAACAATCCAAAAAGAGGGAATTCTTCCTAAATTATTTGAGACCAGCATCATCCTGATACCAAAACCCGGCAGAGACTCAACAAAAAAAGAAAACTTCAGGCCAATATCCATGATGAACATAGATGCAAAAATCTTTGAAAAAATACTGGCAAACTGATTGCAACAGCACATCAAAAAGCTTATCCATCACCATCAAGTAGGCTTCATCCTGGAGATGCAAGGCTGATTCTACATATGCAAGTCTATAAACTTAATCCAACAGATAAACAGAACCAAAGACAAATACCACATGATTATCTCAATAGATGCAGAGAAGGCCTTCAACAAAATTAAACAGCCCTTTATGCTAAAAACTCTCAATAAACTAGGTATCAACAGAACGTATCTCAAAATAATAAAAGCTATTTACAACAAACTCATAGCCAATATCATATTGAATGGGCAAAAACTGGAAGCATTCCCTTTGAAATCTGGCACTAGACAAGGATGCCCTCTCTCACCACTCCTATTCAATATAGTACTGGAAGTTCTAGCCAGAACAATAAGGCAAGAGAAAGAAATAAAGGGTATCTGATTAGGAAAGGAGGAAGTCAAATTGTCTCAATTTGCAGATGACATGATTGTATGTTTAGTAGACCCCATCATCTCAGCCCAGAATCTCCTGAAACTGATAAGCAACTTCAGCAAAGTCAGGATACAAAAATCAATGTGGGGAAATCAAAAGCATTCCTATTCACCAATAACAGACTTAAAGAGAGCCAAATCCAGAACAAACTACCATGTACAATTGCTACAAAGAGAATAAAATACCTAGGAATACAACTAACAAAGGATGTGAAGGACCTCTTCAAGGACAACTATGAACTACTGCTCAAGAAAATAAGAGAGGGCACAAATAGATGGAAAAACATTCCATGCTCATGGTTAGAAAGAAGCAATATTTTGAAAATTGTCATACTGCGCAAAGCAATTTATAGATTCAAGGCTATCCCCATCAAGCTACCTATGAGCGTCTTCACAGAACTGGAAAAAAACCACCTTAAACTTCATATGGAACCAAAAGAGGGCCTGCATAACCAAGACAATCCTAAGCAAAAAGAACAAAGCTGGAGGCATCACGCTACCTGACTTCAAACTATACTACAAGGCTACAGTAATCAAAACAGCATGGTACTGGTAACAAAACAGAGATACAGACCAATAGAACAGAACAGAGGCCTTGGAGGCAGCACCACACATCTACAATCGTCTGATCTTTGGCAAATATGACAAAAACAAGCAATAGGGAAAGGATTCCCTGTTTAATAAATGGTGTTAGGAAAACTGGCTAGCCATGTGCAGAAAGAAAAAACTGGACCCCTTCCTGACATCTTACACTAAAATTAACTCCAGATGGACTAAAGACTTAAACATAAGACCTAACACCATAGAAACCCTAGAAGAAAACCTAGGCAAAACTATTCAGGACATAGGCACAGGCAAAGGCTTCATGATTAAAACACCAAAAGCATTGGCAACAAAAGCCAAAATGAATACATGGGATCTAATTAGACCCCAGAGATTCTGCACAGCAAAAGAAACAATCATTAGAGTGAACCAGCAACCAACAGAATGGGAAAATTTTGCAATCTACCCATCTGACAAAGGACTAACATCCAGAATCTACAAAAAACTATAACAGATTTACAAGAAAAAAAAAACCATTCAAAAGTCAGCAAAAGACATGAACAGACACTTTTCAAAAGAAGACATATATGATGCCAACAAACATATGAAAAAATGCTCATCATCACTGGTCATTAGAGAAATGCAAATCAAAACCACATTGAGATACCATCTCATGCCAGTTAGAATGGTGATCATTAAAAAATCTGGAGACAACAGATGCAGGAGAGGATGCGGAGAAATAGGAATATTTTTGCACTGTTGGTGGGAGTGCAAATTAGTTCAACCATTGTGGAAGACAGTGTGGCGATTCCTCAAGGACCTAGAAATAGAAATTCCATTAAACCCAGCAATCCCATTACTGGGTATATCTCCAAAGGATTATAAATCGCTCTATTATAAAGACACATGCACATGTATGTTCATTGTGGCACTGTTTACAATAGCAAAGACCTGGAACCAACCCAAATGCCCACTGATGATAGACTAGACAAAGAAAATGTGGCACATACACACCATAGAATACTAAAACAATGAGTTTGTGTCCTTTGTAGGGACGTGGATGAATCTGGAAACCCTCATTCTCAGCAAACTGACACAAGAACAGAAAATCAAACACTGCATGCATGTTCTCACTCATAGGCAGGTGTTGAACAATGAGAACACATGGACACAGGGAGGGGAGCATCACACACTAGGGTCAGTTGGTGGGAACAGGGGAGGGACAGCAGGGGATAGGGAGGTTGGGGAGGGATAACATGGGAAGGAATGCCAGACACAGGTGATGGGGGGATGGAGGCAGCAATCCACATTGCCGTGTATGTACCTATGCAACAATCTTGCATGTTCTACACCTGTACCCCAGAAACTAAAGTGCAATAAAATATAGGCGCCAAAAAAAGAAAGAAAACACCTATTATGAATATGTTTAACAATTTAAAGGAAAATGTGGACATGAGGAATGAAAACTAAGGACTCAAATACGAAATGCAAAAGAACCAAATGAAATTCTAAAACTTAGAAATACGACATAATGAAATATTCACTGAAATTAGTGAATATTTAGAATCAGATTAGATATTGCAGAAAAAGCCAATGAACTTGAGACTATATCAGTTAAAAGTATTCAATTTGAAGAACAGAAAGAAAACACTTAAAAAATTAACAGAGCCTCATCAATTGTGGGATAATAATAAGTAGTTTACTGAATAGTTAGACACATGCTACTGGAGTCCCAGAGTGATGAGAGCGTATAGGACAGCAAAACTGTGTATAGGGTTATTTCCCAAGTTCCATGAAAAGCAGCAACTGGAGGACCCAATAATTCAGCAGACCCCAAGAGTAAATACAATAAATATTTTTAAAGATGCTTGAGATGCTGAAAGAAAAATAAGAAAAAAAAGCAAATATATATATATATACACACACACACATATATGTATTTTATTCTCTTTGTAGCAATTGTACATGGTAGTTTGTTCTGGATTTGGCTCTCTTTAAGTCTGTTATTGGTGAATAGGAATGCTTTTGATTTCCCCACATTGATTTTTGTATCCTGACTTTGCTGAAGTTGCTTATCAGTTTCAGGAGATTCTGGGCTGAGATGATGGGGTCTACTAAACATACAATCATGTCATCTGCAAATTGAGACAACTTGACTTCCTCCTTTCCTAATCAGATACCCTTTATTTCTTTCTCTTGCCTTATTGTTCTGGCTAGAACTTCCAGTACTATATTGAATAGGAGTGGTGAGAGAGGGCATCTTTGTCTAGTGCCAGATTTCAAAGGGAATGCTTCCAGTTTTTGCCCATTCAATATGATATTGGCTATGAGTTTGTTGTAAATAGCTTTTATTATTTTGGTTCCATATGAAGTTTAAGGTGGTTTTTTCCAGGTCTGTGAAGAAGGTCATTGGTAGCTTGATGGGGATAGCATTGAATCTGTAAATTACTTTGGGCAGTATGGCCATTTTCACGATATTGATTCTTCCTAACCATGAACATGGAATGTTTCTCCATCTGTTTGTGTCCTCTCTTATTTCATGGAGCAGTGGTTTGTAGTTCTCCTTGCCAGTTAGAATGGTGACCATTAAAAAATCTGGAGATAGCAGATGCTGGAGAGGATGTGGAGAAATAGGAACACTTTTACACTGCTGGTGGGAGTGTAAATTAGTTCAACCATTGTGGAAGACAGTGTGGCGATTCCTCAAGGACCTAGAAATAGAAATTCCATTTGACCCAGCAATCCCATTACTGGATATATATCCAAAGGACTATAAATCATTCTACTATAAGAACACATGCACACAAATGTTCATTGCAGCACTCTTTACAATAGCAAAGACCTGAAACCAACCCAAATGCCCATCGATGATAGACTGGACTGGGAAAATGTGGCACATATACACGATGGAATATTATGCAGCCATCAAAAACAATGAGTTCGTGTCCTTTGTAGGGATGTGGATGAATCTGGAGAACATCATTCTCAGCAAACTGACACAAGAACAGAAAATGAAATACTACATGTTCTCACTCACAGGCGGGTGATGAACAATGAGAACACATGGACACAGGGAGGGGAACACTACACACTGGGGTCTATTGGGGGGAATAGGGTAGGGACAGTGGGGGGGAATTGGGGAGAGATAGCATGGGGAGAAATGCCAGATGTGGGTGAAGGGGAGGAAGGCAGAAAATCACACTGCCACGTGTGTACCTATGCAACTATCTTGCATGTTCTGCACATGTACCCCAAAACCTAAAATGCAATAAAAATAAAAATAAATAAAAAATTAAAAAATTAAAATTTAAGTGAAATGTTAACTTTAGTATTAAAATAAAGTTACATTTCACTTAAGTTTTAAGTGAAGTTACAAAGTATAATTCTAAGTAGGCATGATGAGCAGGATAGCTAAAAATAGAAAAACATAGAGCTAAAAAGGGAATACAGAAAAAATTTTAAAAATAGAATATAAAATAAGCTGTATGCCCAAAATGAAGAACAAAGGGGAAATAGAAGGAAAGAAAGATGAGTAAAATAGAAAACAAATGCAGGATCATAGGTTTAAACCCAGTCTCAGCAATAATTACATTAAATATAAATGGTTTTTCCAATTAAAAGGCAGCTGTTGTCATTCTGAATCAGACAAACAAGACCAACTCTATTTCTACAAAATAAATAGTTTAAATATTAAGACAACAATTAAAGGCAAAGGGAAAAAGATATACTATGCAAACAATAAACATAAGAAAGCTGATATAGCTATATTATCAGAAAAGTAGACTTTAAGACAGAGTATTTCTAGAAATAAGTGAGCACATTTCATAATTATAAAAGGGGCATTCATTAGGAAGACATGACAATAGTAAATGCCTATCAGCCTAAAAATATACTTTAAAATACATGAAACAAAAGCTGACATAACTAGGAAAAAATAAACAAACCCACAATCATAGTAACTTATTATAAAATCCCTATCATACTAGTTACACAAAAAATAAGTAAGAATATGTGAAAAATAATATCAACCAATTTGATTTACAAGAAATTTATGAAAGCATTCCACCAAACAACTGCATAATAAACATCATTTGTGAGTGCACATGACACAGTTACCAAAATAGACCATATGCTTCACCAGAAAATAAATCCAATACATTTTGGATGACTGAAATTTTACAGATTATAACCTCTGACAACAATGAAATTAATTTAGCAATCAATAACAATACGATAGCTTAATAATCTCAAAATATTTGGAAATGGTACAACACACTTCTGAATTACCCATGAATCAAAGAAGAAATCACAGAAATGAAAATAAGGGCATTGTTACTGACCTTACTGGGGAAAAAAGGAATTAAAAAGAGAGTAAGGAAACAATTATATGTAAAACATGTAACCCGGATTAAATGGACAAATTCCTAGAAACATACAAATTACCTAAACTGACTCAAGAAGAAGTAGAAATCTCAACAGACCTATAACAAGAAATAAAATCAGTTAATCAAAATCTCCCAGCAAAGAAAATCCTAGAACCAGATATACCCACTGGTAAATTCTAGCAAACATTAAAGGAAGAATCAATACCAGTCTTTCTCAAATTCTTCCAGAAATCTGAAAAGGAAGGAACATTTCTTACTTATTCTATGAGGTCATCATTGACCTGACACCAAATACAGACTCCAAGCTAATATACCTTCTGAATGTATATGTAAATCCAACAGCATATTGGATTTGGACCAAGTGATATTTATTCCTGGAATGAAAGAGTGACTTAGTATATGAAAATCAATGTAATATACCATATTAACAGAATGAAGGGGCAAAAAAACCCCACACAATCATTTCAACTGATACATGAAAAGTATTTGACATAATCCAACATCCTTTCATAATACAACTAGGAAAAGAAAGGAACCTTTTTAACCTGTTAAAGGACATCTGTGAAAACCCCATAGCTTATATCACAGTCAAGGTGAAAAATTAAAAGCTTTGCCCATAAGGTCAGGAACAAGACAAAGAGTCTTGCTTTCACCACTTATATTCAAAATTGAAATAGTTCAAGCCAGAGCAATTAGACAAGAAAAAGAAATGAAGTCATCAAAATTGGAAAGAAGTAAAACTAACTCTGTTCACAAATGGCATGATCTTATATATACAAAGTTCCAAAGAATCTACAAAAAGAATCAAGTGAAGCTAATAAATTCAGCAAAGTCATAGTGTACAAGAAGATCAATACACAAAAATAAGTGATATTTCTATACACTAGCAATGAACAATCTGTAAAGTTAAGAAACAATCTCATTTTGGTAGCATGAAAAATAATAAAATACTTATTAATAAATTTAACCAAGGAGATACAACACTTAAACACTAAAAACTATAAGACATTGCTGAAAAACAAAAGAAGCCCTACAATGATAAAACATCTCATGTTTACAGATTGGAAGAGTTATAATTGTTGAAATGTCAGTACAACACAAAGTAATCTACAGATTCAATGCAATCCCTATCAAAACCCCAATGGCCTTTTGTGCAAAAAAAAAATGAAAATGCTGGCTTAAAATTCACAGGGAATTGCACGGAAGCCCAAATGGCCAAAAAAATCTTGAAAAAGAATACATTTGGAATACTCAGGTTTCCTGATTTCAAAACTCACCACAAAGCCATAGATCAAAATAGAGTGGTACTGCCTACCATAGGATACATGTATAGATCAATAGAATAGAATTGAGAATGCTCTATCAAAACATGAAAATAAAACCACTACATCTATGATCAATTGTTTTGACAATGGTGCCAAGATCATTCGATGGGAGAAAGAATAGAGTTTTCAACAAGTATGCTGGAATGACTACATTTCTGCATGCAAAAGAATTCAGTTGGACTCCTGCCTCACACATTATACAAAAATTACCTCAAAATAGACCAAAGACCTAAATGTAAAAGCTAAAACAATAATAGTCTCAGAAGAAAACATATGGCTAAGTCTTCATGACTTTGAATTTGGCAATGGCTTTTTGGATATAATACCAAAAGCACAAACAACAAAAGAAAAATATGGGTTAATCAAAATTATAAACTTTCTTCATCAAAGAACACTATCAAGAGAGTGATAAAAAGCAATCTAAAAAAATGAAAGAAAATATTTGCAAGTAACATATCTGCTAAGTCTTGTATCCAATATGTATTATAACTCAACAAGCAAAAGATAATTCAACCAAAATGTGTGAAAAGGACTTGAGTAGTCATTTCCTTAGGAAGTTATAGAAAATCCCAAGAAGCACATCAAATAGTGTTCAATGGCATTAATCACTAGAAAAAAGCAAATCAAAACTACAATGAGCTATCACTAAGTTGGCTATAATAAAACAAATGGAGAATAACAAGTTTTGGTTACAATATGGAGAATGTGAAGCCCTCATGGACTGCTGGTAGAAATGCAAAATGGTGCAGCCGCTTTGAAAAGAAGTTTGGCAGTTCCTCAGTAAGTTAAACATATAATTACCATCTGACACAACAATTCCACTCCTAGGTTTATGCCCAAGAGAGTTGAAAATAGGTGTTCAAGCAAAAGCTAGTACACAAATGTTCATAGTAGCATTATTCACAATAGACAAAAGGTAAAAATACCCAAATGTTCATCAATTGATAAATAAATAAACAAAATATGGCATTTTTATATAATGAAATATTATTCAGTGATAAAAAGTAATAAAGTTCTAATACAAGCTGCAACATTGATGCACGTTTTAAACATTATGATGCTAAGTGAGAGAGCCAGACACAAAAGCCACATAGTGTATAACTCATTTTTATGAAATATCCAGGATATATAGACAGATCCATAGGTATAGAAAGCAAATTACTGGTTGCTAGGGGACAAAAGCCAGAAAAGGCTGAGGAGTAGTTATGTAGGATTTTCTTTGGGGTTTGTGAAGATGTTTTGGAACTAGATAATGTTGATGGTTGCAAAACATTATGCATATTCTAAATGCCACTGAATTGTACACTTTAAGATGGTTAAAATGGTGAATTTTATGGTACATTTATTTTACCCCAATAAGAAGATAAGCTATCACAAAAATAAAATTGCACAATATGTACAATCTTTATATCCATAAGCTCAAATAATTAACAAAATATTAACAATACAGCAATATATAAAAAGGATAATACATTATGTCAAAAAAATGAAATGTATGTCTGCATGCAAGACTGATTTAATATTTGAAAGGCAAGCAATTTAATTTGCCACATTAACAAAATAGAGGAAAAAACTATATAATCATCTTAATAGATTCATAAAAATCATTTGACAACTTTATCACCTACTCAAAAGCTAGCAGGAAATTTAAAATAGAAGAAAACCTTCCTCTATAAAAGAAAACTAAATATAAAAGTTTTCTATTAAAAAAACTAAAAATAAAAGAAAACTAAAAACAAACAAACCCACCATAAGCATCATACTTATGGAAAATGTTCAATACTTTCTCCCTGAGATCAAGAACAAGGCAAGTATGTCTCCTCTCAGTATTTCCATTCAATACGTATTGGAGATTTTTGTCAGTGAAATGGGGGTAAGAAAAAGAATTTATTTAGCAACATCCTTCATCTTAAAAGATTTTTTTTTTAAATCTATAGCCATATCACCATGAATGTGCCCTATCTCATCTGTTTTTGTGAATGTAAGCAGGGTCAGGTCTGGTTAGTGCTTGGATGGGAGACCTCATGGGAACGCTGGGTGCTGTAGGCTTTAAAAAATATATTTTTAAAAAAGAAAATTAATTGAAAGGCATAAATTATTACATTTGATAATAAATTAATAATTACATTTATTTCTAGATTACATTATTATTATGGACTAAATGTATGTGTCAGGAGGAGGAGGCTATGTTGAAGCTTTAACTCCCAATGTGACAATATTAGGAGGTGGGACTTTTGTGAGGTAATTAGATTCAGATGAGGTCATGAGCAAGAAGCCCTCATGATGGAATTAGTACCCTTCTAAGTAGTGCCACAACTTCTTAGAGGAAGAGACATCAGAGTGTCTTCTCTCTACCTTGTGAAGATACAAAGAGAAAGTGGCCATTTACGAGCAAGAAAGAGGGCCCTCACCAAGAACCAAATCTGGTGATACAGTTCCCAGCCTCCAGAACCGTGAGAAATAAATGTCTGGGTTTTTTGTTTGTTTGGTTGGGTTTTTTGTTTTTGTTTTTGTTTTTTTTTGAGCTAGGGTCTCACTCTGTTGCCCAGGCTGAAGAGCAGTGGTGCAATCTTGGCTCACTGTAGTGTCTGCCTCCTGGGTTCAAGCAATTCTCCCACCTCAGCTTCCCAAGTAGCTGGGATTACAAGGGTGTGCCATCATGCCCAGCTAATTTTTGCTATTTTTAGTAGAAACAGGGTTTCACCATGTTGGCCAGGCTGGTCTTGAACTCCTGACCTCAGGTGATCCACCTACCTTAGCCTCCTAAAGTGTTCGGATTACAGGCATGAGCCACAGTGCCCAGCCAATGTCTATTGTTTGAGCCACCCAGTTTATGGTATTTTGTTTTAACAGCCTGAGCTGCCTTAGACAATGATTGTTTACATAGAAAAATAATAAGCAATCTATCAAAAATACTATTCAAACTAAGAGGTGGATTGAGTAAGGTTGCAGAAAACAAGGTTAATCTACAAAAAAATTATATTTTTACATAATAGTGAATAAAATACAATTGTAAAATAAATTTCAAAATCATATCATTGCCATAATATATAAAACATAATATAATTAGTAATAAATGTAACAAAATATGAACAAAACTCTGCACCAAAAGCTGGAAAACTTTGCTGTGGGGAATGAAATCAAGCCTAAATAAACAGATATACTATGTTAACAGATTGAAAATTCAATGTTGTTAAAATGTCCATTGTCCCAAAATTAATATAAATATTCAGCACAACCTCAGTCAAAAATCCCAGAAAGTTTATTTTTGTATAAATGTACAAATTAATTCCTAAACTTACATCAAAATTCAAAGGAGTTTGAATAGCCAAAACAATTTTGAGAGAGAAAAAAAGAACAAAATTCAAGCATTAATATGATTTGATTTCAAGATTTCCTATAAAGCCATAATAACCAAAATAGTATAGTACTAAAAAGTATAGACAAATTAATCAATAGAATAGAATAGAGAGCCCAGAAGAAGATTCACACGTATACAATTATTTGATTCTCAAGAAAGTCATCAAGGCAACTTAAAGAAGAAAGAAAGTTTTTCTCAACAAAGAATGCTACAACAACTGTATAAACAGATTGTGGAAAAGGAACTTTAACCTTTACCTCACACCATACACAAATTGAGATAGATCATAGACTTAAACATAAAAGCTAAAACTATAAAAATGTAGAAAAAAGTATAGAAGACTATCTTCCCTACATGAGGATAGACAAAAATTCATTGGACAAGATATAAAAATAATAACAATAGAGAAAAATAACAGACTCCATCAACTTTTTAAAATGGCCATTAAAAGGCCTTATTAATAATATTAATAGGCAAGCCATGGTCTGGGAGAAAATATTTGCAAAACAAATCCTTGATGAACAGATGATAATCATGATATATAAGGAACTTTTACAACTCAATAATAGCAGATATAAACAACAAGCACGAATTTGAATAGACACTTAGTGAAGGAACATATGTAAATGGCATAGAATACACATATAAAAAACGTGCTCAGTGTTATTGATCTTCAGGGAAATACAAATTGTAACCACATGAGATACTTCTACACACCCACCATAATAACTAAAATTAAAAACACTGACAAACTGAACATTGGCAGACATCTGGAGCAGCCAGAAGTCCCACACATTGGTAGTGGTAGTATAAATTAGTACAGTCACTCTAGGTAGGTGTCTGAAGTAAACATATACCTTACCAATGACCAGGAAATTCTACTCCAAGGTAGTATTTACCCAAGGGAGATGAAAAGATACGTGCCCCAAAAATACATGCGCAAGAATGCTCATAGAAGTTTTAGTTACAATAGCACTAAACAGGAAACCACCCCGATGTATATCAAACAAGTGAATTACAAATGGGATACTCTGCAAGCAAAACTAATGAACTACTGATACATGCTAAATATGGATGGGTTTCAAGAACATAGGTTGGGCAAAGTAAGCCAGACATAAAAGACTACACATGTATGATTGCATTTACAGTCATGCATTGTATATTGACGTCTCGGTCAATGATGGCAGTTTCATAAGATTGTTGCATATTTTCACTATAGACTTCCTATATTTAGCTATGTTTGGATGCACAAGTACCGTTGTGTTACAACTGCCTGTAGCATTCAGTACAGTAACATGTGCTACGTGTTTGTAGCCTAGAAGCAATAGCGTATACCAGATAGCCTAGGTGTGCCTATACCATGTAGGTTTGTGTAAGTACACTCTGTGATGTTCACACAATAATAAAGTCACCTACCCACGTATTTCTCAGGGAAATTCTCCATTAAGTGATGGATGATTGTATATGAAGTTCAAAAACAGGCAAAATCGATCTATGTTGACAAAAATGAGAACATCCGTTGCCTATCGTAGGAGCGGAAGGACTGAACTGGAAAAGGGCATTAGGGAACTCCCTACTGTGATGGAAATGTTATCAGTCATGCACTTGTCAAAGCCCAACTTGTAGACTTCGGATGTGTGCACTCCAGTGTTTGATATTTTATCTCAGTATCTTTAAAATATTTGTACACACAGGCACACACACCAGAGGTGTAAGCTGCCTATATTTGCTGCTCTCTCTGTGGCTCTACTGGCCCTACCCAGTTTCCAGAGTGCATAGCATTCCCAAAGTATTTCCATATATTTCACTGAGACTTCTAGGAAATAGAGAAGGAATTGTGAGCTCCATTTCACAAATGAAGATTAGTCACAAATTGTGACTAAATCAACATGTTACAAGGCAGATATCTCTTAGAGGGTAAGAAGTAGTATTACCTCTTAAAAAATACTACTTACATACGATCACTATTACTACTGCGAATAACAATAATAGCTAAATTATTTTGAGAAACTAAAATGTATCAGGTCTTGCATTATTTTATTCCACTCGGTGTCTATGCTAGAGCTCATTCATACCAGTTTGCAAGGGTCAATAGTTACATTTTCAAAAAAAAAAGTCAGTGGGTTCTTAAATACATCCACCATTAAAAATTAAATCACATAAATTTACAATTAAATACATTACATTAAAAACAAAAGTTAGTAATTCTTAAAACCCATCACTTTCTAGTTATTTTTCTATGATCTGTGCTCCTGGAGTTGTTTATATCTTGTGTATCTTCATGGTGAAAATAGTATGTGCTGTGTGCTCCTGTGCAGCTCTAGTGACATCATGTTGTTTTAAACTGGACATAGTAGAAATATTTACACCATGGAAATCAGCAAACACTACAAAGCAGGGCTTGATTTATTGTTTTGTTGGTGATCTGGACTTTAAGAAACTGATGAGAGCTGGGAGCAGAGGTTCACACCTATGATCCCGGCACTTTGGGAGGCTGACACAGGAGAATCACTTGAGGCCAAGAGTTCAAGACCAGCCTGGGCAACATAAAAAGATCTTTGCTCTAAAAAAGTTTTAAAAATTAGCTATATGTGGCAACACATGCATGTAGTTCAGCTACTTGGAAGCTGAGGCAGGAGGATCACTTGATCTCAGGAGTTTAAGGTGGCAGTAAGCTATGATCACACCACTGCACCCCAGCTTGGGCAGCAGAGCGAGATTCTGTCTCAAAAAAAAAAAAAGGAAAAGAAACTGATGAAGAAAATGTTAATCCTACATGCTAAACTTTAAAGGATGTGGCATCTATAGTCATTATATTGTTAGTAGTGCAAAACATTCAGGAAATATTCTTCTAATATGCAAAACTCAATTCAACAAGAAGTCTCTTATGCCAATGACAAAAAATTAAACTTTCGGTAGATATTTTAGTTGTTTCACATATATCTTTCTTATTAACAAAAAATGAAAATGGCGAGGCACAGTGGCTCACGCTTGCAGTCCCAGCACTTTGGGAGGCCAAGGGGGGACAGATCACAAGGTCAAAATATAGAGACCATTCTAGCCAACATGGTGAAACCCCAACTCTACTAAAAATACAAAATTAGCTGGGTGTGGGAGCACACACCTGTAGTCCCAACTACTCAGGAATCTGAGGAGAACTGCTTTAACCCGGAAGGCAGAGGTTGCAATGAGCCAAGATCACACCATTGTACTCCAGCCTGGCGACACAGAGAGACTTGGTCTCAAAAAAAAAAAAAGCCAAAAATATCAACAAATATTAATGTCAGAACTATACTCATTTGTTAATTGCAACCATAGGTTGTCTATAAGTAGGACAGTTTGACAAAAATCAACAAAAGCATTCTTGGAGAATCAATTCACTATATGGAATTTATAATAAAAAGTACTGTATACTGGCCTGGCCTGTTGGCTCACGCCTGTAATCCTAGCACTTTGGGATGCCGAGGCAGGTGGATCACGAGGTCAAGAGATTGAGACCATCCTGGTCAACATGGTGAAACCCCGTCTCTACTAAAAATACAAAAATTAGCTGGGCATAGTGGCACATGCCTGTAGTCCCCAGCTACTCAGGAGGCTGAGGCAGGAGAATTGCTTGAACCCAGGAGGTGGAGGTTGTGGTGAGCCGAGATCCCGCCATTGCACTCCAGCCTGGATAACAAGAGCAAAACTCCAACTCAAAAAAAAAAGTACTGTATACTTTATTATTTGTAAATTCTGTGCTGCATTCCTTTATATCAGTAAGTTTTATAATTGACTTATATATATACGTACAACTTTTTTATCAAGCCTGTTGTTATACCTTTACCAGCACATTATTGATTTCATTTAGCCACAACACAGACATCTAATAACATATATTATTATTATTATTATAAATGTTTTGTGGAAAGGAAATGGAGAATCGGAAAAATGAATGAACTTGCTTAAGCTCAGAGCTGACTGTATCCAAAGCCCAAACTTTCATCCACCTTACAGTGAAAGCAGCTCTCCCAATACAACAACGCCCAGAGCCATGGCACTCCATTGCTAGGAGGCATCTTAGAACTTGTTTTAGCCAATGTCTATCCCACTCCCATTTTATAGACAGGAAAACTGAGTCTCAGAGAAGGGAGAGAGTCTCGCCCAAAGTCAATGCCTGCTTGCTAGCAGAGCCACGACATGTTCTTATTAGGAGCTTCGCCTCAGCCCTGATAGACACCTGGAGAGGATTTCAGTGGCCTCTTTCCCTCCCATTGCACTAGCCCCAACCACCCAGCAGGCCTGGCACAGAGGGGCACCCAAGAAATGTTTTCCCAACCAAGCCAGAGTGAATCTTACTGCACACACTCAGGTTAAAAAGGACTATTAAGATACTTTCTCTAAATCAAATAAAAATTTTCCCCCAAGCCTCCATCCAGTAGGCCTGGCCAGAAAATCAGTCTGAACTATCCTTGGTTCACCTAGGAGACCAGGAGGATTCCTTGGGGCTCAGCAAATGGGAAGGGGGGGGCCTGTAATTGCCCCCTTGTCATGGTGGCCCTGTCCCTTCACCAAGAACCATTCTGGGTGTAGCAGTTTCAGCGAGCCATCATTCCCAGGCCATTGGGTTGCCCAGACACCATTCCGAGGCCAGGTACGTGGATTTTTCCAGACACAAGGTCAGATGCTCACTCACATGTAAACACTGGCATAGGCACATAGAGACACACACTGAGAATCTACTTACACCAACACAGACACCCCACATCTTGACACGCCACACAGACACCACACCAGACATCCCAAACACACACCTTACAACACACACTGAAGTGCCCGGCCCCATGCACAAATGGACTTCTGTCTATACCGCGCACACACAATGACACAGGCACAGATATTTGCTGAGATTCCCACTGAAACAGATATGCACACTGGCAAAAACACGCACACACTCCTGAACCCATTCTCAGGCTGTCATTAGACATACACACTGTGACCCCCAGCCAAGAGAGTAACACACATACTGAATTCACAAGGACACACACACTCCCACACAAGCAGACCTGCCCAGACAGAAGCATGCCTGCATCAAAACAGCACACACACCCAAGGTTAGGTTCACACCTTGACACACCCAGCCTCACAAACAAATGCAGATGGTTTGCACACCCAGACACCAGCACACGCTGCACACAGTCTGAGACAGGCAGCATGGATTCTCGCACGCACGTGCACACATGCCCCACGTCTGCACCCACGGAGCCCGCAGGCGGTCCCCAGCCTGTGCTGTTCCCTGGTCCATGCTGCCACACAGTGGAGAGGCAGCATCCTCCCCGGCGCCCTCTTCCACCCTCTCCCACCCCTGCCCGGACAGTCATGTGCATGAAAAGACAAAAATATAGATGGGGTGGGGAAGGCGGGTAGCGAGGAAGGGAAGGGGCAGAAGATGAAATAATAATACTGCTGGGTTTGTTCATTTCGGTGATAATTAGCGGCGCATTCACGCCGCCTCACCGGCCGCTCCCGGCTGGTCCCGCGTGATGGATGCCTGGTGGTGCTGAATGCAAATTAGCATAATTTCATTACCGAGGGACCCGTGAAAAGGTTCAATTATAGAGCAATCTCATTAATACCAGGGCTTGTTAAACTAATAGAAAGAGACAGGCCCCGCAGCTCTGAGAGGTAGACATGTGCTCAGAATGCAATTAATGCTGAAACCCCAATACCTGGGCCACACCTCACTCCCTAGGATCTGCCCCGGTGCCTGGCACACTTGGGCTCCCTGAGGAACAAGGGTTCTGGTCTCAGCAGCCTAGATCATGTCAGAAAAGCAAAGCATCCAGCTGAGTCAGCCTTGCCAATCATCTAGTTCACGGTTACAGATGGGGAAACTGAGGCTCACAGTGGGGAAGTGGCTTGTCCAAGGTGTGTGGTATGATAGAGGGAGCAGAGCAGTAAGGGGAGACATTCTGGTGTGGGGAAAGTAATGTTCATCCTTGCTTTAGTGCCTGATTCGGTGACACACCATCTGTCAGGAGCTGCTCAACAGTGACTCGGTTTCTCCATTATAACGGGATCCCCTTGGGGACACTCAGCATTCCTTTATCTCCCCCTAAAGTTTCTCAAGGCAAATGCACCTGCCTCAGCCTTTTTACCAGCCTGACTCAGCCACTCTCACCCCCAGCTTCTTGAGATGGGGGCTCTGTCAGAGCCGGGTGAGCTGAAGCCATGGTCCATTTGGGGAAGCAGCTTCAGCACCAGCCTCTCAATCCCCACTTTCATCTGAATGCCTTCCCACAGCCAACACCCAAATCTAAGAACTAGAAAATCTGAAAGAAACAGCTCTCATTGAGGGAGGAACCTTCCTTTCCTCTCTGGACTCTTGGGAATGGGATAAAAAGGCTGGCACCTTCTGCCTTTAGCCTAAGAAGATTTCTTAGGGATGCTAAAATCACTCCCTTATTTGACTTCAGCAAAAATGGGTGGTACCTTAACCACCCTCTCCAAAGAACCCTTGGCAATGACCTCATGCCCTGGCTCTCTTTCCTGTCCTAGAACTGTGCACACACTGAGCTGGATCATATGAATTTGCTGTATTTTTTATCACCTCTGTAATATTTGATTTTTTTCTGCAATTGTAAGTAAAACAGCACAAGTCCCAAAATACCCCCAAGCTGGAGAATGACTCACACTGTATATTACTGAACACATAAAAATATGCAGTGACTCAGAAGGGCCCAGCAGAAGCAACAAACCCCACAAAAGACCCCATTGTTCATATTTATAGGTAAAGGGGAGGGAGCTAAGTGATTGCAAACTCAGAGGACTGATTCAGGCTTTGACTGCTGACACTTGTCAAAATGCCTGTCAGTCCTTGGTGTGGTTTGGTTCTTTCTCTTTCTAATGACACAACGAAGCCAGATAATTTCATAAGAAGAGCAAGCCCACTGGAGACCTTCATTTCTATTTCAAAGTGATGATGTGGAAGGAGTGGCGAGGCAACATTAGAAACTCTTGGGCCATAAGACCCCAGGAAAGCCACAGGATTTCTGACCAGACTGAAACTCCCTCTCCTTGCTGGGGGCTGTGGCAGAGCCTGGGATGGGAGACAGAACACGAGAGGAAAGACTGAGTGGAGTAATGGAACAGGAGCTCAGAGACCAAGGCCCAGCGTCCTATGACACTCGTGACTGGCTGGTCCCTGCAGGCATGCGATTGACCATCAGGAGAGGGGGCTTGAAGAGCTGCCAGGAGACCAAGGACACGGAGACCCTCATCTTTCCAACAAGAGCTTTGAAAGCTCCAGGTAATGCTTCTAGCATTGTATGACCAAGAAACAAAGGGGCATGTCTAGTCCCCCAAGTTAGAAAAGTAACATTAGAAGCACCAAAAATTAATAATGGGAGAATGTGGGGGAGTGGAGGGGCTATGAGTGGGAGCAAAATTCTCATCCATCATCTTGGAAAGTCAATAGATAATGTCCGAAACTGATGAATCAGGAAATAGTGGCAGACACGCATTATTTAAAGATATGGGGCACTGGTGTGGAGACAAGCCTGGAAGTTAATGTAGAGGCCTCTGGGGAGCATGCATGGGTGGGGAAGGGTGGGGAAAGGGGCTGGCCATTGTTTAATATTTTATTAAAGAGCTTTTGTTTATGCTCCTGACTGTGCCTCCAATTCACCCATCCCCATCACCCTGGTTTTACTGACTCCCTGAAAACTCGGATAAGAGGACATGCCTGTGTGTGTGCCTATGTGTATGTGTGTACACATTTGCACCTCTGCCATGCATCCCATAAATCACCACTGGTGGGGGAGAGTGATGCAGCCTCCATTCCATCTGGGCCTCAGATTTTCTTATCTGCCTAATGAGAAGCTCGAATGAGGGCCCTTTCCTCTGACAGCCTGAGGTTTTGTGTTAACAGAGTTTCAAGTCAAAAGACCCAGATTCTAATTCTGCTTCTGCCACTTCCCAGCTGTATGTTCTTTAACAAATCACTTGACCTCTCGGTGTCTATTTTCTTCTCTCTAAAATGAGCAGGCTGATGGGAGCTGTGCACATCTGTGGGGTTGCTGCAGCCACATCCTTGGTTTTCAGCCTCCCTGGACTCACATGGCACACCTCTGCCTCCCATTCCACCACCTCCATCCTCCCACTCTGTCTTCCTTTCCCTTATCTCCTCTCCTATTCTTGGTGACCACTGGCAAGAAGTAGACTAAAAGCTCAAACCACAGTGAAGGATCAGGAGATGAAAAAGAACAAGATTAGAAAGGGAGATGGGCAGATGGATGGTAGAAGAAGGGGCACCAAATGTGGCTCTGAGTTAGAATTCTTTGGGCTGACAGCAACAAAACCCATTACAAACTGGCTCCAGCAAAAAGGAGAGCAAGAGAGAGAATGCACTGATTGATTGGCTCATGTAACTGGGAGCCCAACACCATCTTCAGGCATGGATGGATACAGAGGTTCAAGCAGTGTCCTCAAGAACCCACCTCTCTTTCCACATCTCAGATCTCCTCTGCCTCAGATCAGCTCTGACACAGGCAGGCTGGCTCCCAATGACAGGAAGGATGGTCCTTCAGCTGCTTGATTGCAGAAGATTCTCTCTCTCCCAACATACCTAGCAGTCTCCCCAGAAGGAACTCCAATTGGTCCTCCTCAAATCACATGTTCAGTTCTAGACCAATCCCTGTTTCTAGGCAGGCAGGTCTCCTGATTGGCTTACAAGAGTCACATGATCTGTCCTGGGGAAAAGGAGGCGTTACCCTTGGTTGGCAGCCCCCACGGAGATGGGAAGAGGGGTTCCCAAGGGAGGCGAGGGGGATAAGGGACAAATACCTAAAGGCCAAGTCTAGTGCCAAGATTTTCAATTTGGAAATGAGATCTGGGGAAGGAAGGCAAAGCCTGCATATGCTGGACTGACAGTGGGACAAGCAGCAGCCCCTGGGGATGCGGGTTCGAGTTTGAGGGTGAGGTGGAGCTAGTCTGCAGGAAAAGAACACAGTGCCAGGGGAGCAGAGGCCCCAAGTGCACCTCACAGTTCAGAGGTCAGAACTATGCCCCAGCCAGCTCCCGGGTTCCCAGCTCCTGGCTCAGATGTCCCAGAGGAAGGCCAGTGGAGCTCTGTTGGCTAGGTCAGCATGGAGGACCCTGGTCCCGCTGTCCCCAGCACCTGTCGCCCAACTTGATGAGGGAGATGAGCTCAGTGTCTGCTCGGCACTTTAGTCGCATGATCTCATTTGATCCTTGTTCCAACTCAGTCTAATTCCTATTTTGCAGATAAGGAAATTGAGGCTCAGAGATGTTTTAAAAGATGTTAAATAACCTGCCACGGATCTCACAAGAAGTGCTGAATCCATCAAACTGAAGACCCTATGCTCTAAACCACTAAGCTTTACTGTATATTTTTAAAATTATGTTTATATTTACCTGCCCATAAATATTTTTGTAGTTCTTACCAGGGGGCAGGAACTCTCCAAAGCACTTCACATGCATCAAGCCTTTTCATTCTCACATATTCCCATGAGGTTAATACTTTTGTTACCCCCATTTTACAGATAAGGAAACTGAGGCACAGAGAAATCAAGCGTCTTGCTCAAGCTCATATAGCTAGTAAGTGGCAGAGCTCTGGCACCCAGGCGTGTGGATTCAGAGCCTGAACTTTTGCCAGCGCCTGACTGTGCTCCTCGGAGGGTGCCTCCGATAGCCCTCCGAGTTAAGTGCTAGCCCTGCAAGTGCTGTGAGCTTTGCTGAATGGCTTCCATCTGGCACAGAAGGTTATACAGGGGATTCAGCGCACTAACTGCCCCAAAGCCCTGAAGTCAGCTTTCCTGAAAAGGCCCGGGACCAAGATTCTCCGTGCCTCCATCTCTTCATCATTGGAAGGGGCTCCAACTTGGGCCAGAGACACATTGCTGCACGTGGGAGGAGAGAATGAGAACCGCACAGCAAAACAGAGACATAGAGGCAAAGAGAGGCATGACAAGAGGAGAGACAGCCCTGCAGAACCTGGGGGATGCAGGCAGCCCTGCCACTATTGCCAGAGCACAATGAGGCAAGTCTCCCAGCTGGGCAGGAAAGAGAGGCAGCCAGAGGCTTCGGCAGTCCAGCTTACTGTGCATTCCCACTGACCCCCTGCCCAGCTGGCCTTCAGCACATTTTGTGAAGACCTTAGGGGGTCCACAGAGCTTTCTTCCCTCCAGGACAGAATAGAAAGGGGAGTGGAGAGGGCATTGCTTAAGATAAAGATATGGCCTCATACCAGACATGAACCCAACTTCAGCTGCTGTCCCTGACCCCAAGACTGCCCTTCCAGAACAGAAATGCCCTTCTTGCCATCGGCCCTGCTCCCACACCTGCTCTAGCTCCCAGATGCCCCAGCAGAAAGTCTGCACATCCCAGCTGACATGCTCGGCCTCCACTGCTTCTCCTCAATATACCACTTCCTCTACACTCAGCCAGTGTGCCCACACTGCCCCTATCCACCCTTTAATTCTGTCCATGCCCTACACACGGTACACCCTTCCCACTACCATGCCCCAAGTCTGATCCATCCTCCAAAGCCTGGCTCCAGTGTGGGCCTGCCCAGGCTTGCCCAGCACTCTTATCCCTGCATGCTTCCTCTCCCTCAGGTTCCCCTGCCTGGCTTCCCCCAGCTCTGCTTCTTCAGCAGTCTGCTCCTTTACACCCAGCCATCTGCCAAGCCCACTAGGGCTCCCTTCTGTGCTTCAGTTCCCACATCTGCATATGTGAATAAGGAGAGTATTTACATCACAAGGTGGCAGTGAGGGTTACAATTAGAGAACTCAGGTAAAACACTTGGAACAGAGCCTGGGACTTGGTAAGAACTCAGTAAATGGTGTGTTATTTTCGTTAGTGCTATCTAGGAGGATATGGCAAGCTGTATTTTCCAAAATATTTTCAGTCCCATGTGCTCGTGAAGAGATTATCACATCCCATCAAGAATTGGAAAGGCCCAATGTGTGACTTATGCCTGTAATCCCAGCACTTAGGCACGAGGATTGCTTGAGCCCAGGAGTTCGAGACCAGCCTGAGCAACATGGGGAGATCCCATCTCTACTATATATATAAAATATAAAAAAGGAAAAAGAATTGGAGGAGTTACAGTCTATTTCTGTTTTTTTAAAATTCACTAAAAAAGAAGTGACGCTATGTGACTTCTAAGGCTAGGACATGGATACAGCTTCTCTCTCTCTCTCCTCTCCCCCTCCCCCCACCTCAACCTGGCTTTCTCTCCTTCTTCTTACCATTGGAATCCAGGCTCCACATTGTAAGGAAGGCCAGTCACATGGACAGACCATATGCCAAGTTCCAGCTGGCTGCCCCAGCCAAGGTTTCGGCCAACAACCAAGATTAACCACAGCCACATGTATGAATAAGCCTTCAAATGAGTCCAGCACCCAGCAGAATAATGCCCCCTCCCATCTCATAAAGATCTCCACACCCTAATTCCTGGAACCTGGGAATCTGCTATACCACATGGCAAGCAGAACTGGCAGACGGAATTTAGGGTGTGGGCCTTGATATGGGGAGGGCAGCCTGGATTACACAGGTGGGCCCGATCTAAGCACATGAGGTTTTATAAAGGCAAAAAAACCTTTCCCCAGCTTCCAGGTAGCTGGCAAACAGAATTGGAGTGGCAGAGAGATTTAATCAGGAAGGGCAGAAGAGACTTAAAAGAAAGAGAGGCTCAACCTGCCATGGCTAGCTTTGAAAATGGAGGAATGGGGCTCCAAGCCAAGGGATGCAGGCTGCCTCTTTATTGGAGTACCACCAGCAAGAAAACAGACCAGCAATTGCAAGGAAATTGATTTTCCCAAAGGCCTGAATGAGCCAGAAAATGGACTCTCCCCTTCTGTGCCCTGAGTTCAGCCTTTCGAGACTCTAAGCAGAGACCCACTCGAGCCCACAGGACATCCAATCCATAAAATTGTAAGATAATGAACTGGGGTGGTTTTAAGTCTCCGTGTTTGTGGTAATTTGTCACAGCAGCAGTTGAAAATATAGCAGCCATCAAGGTTTACTTCTGAGGCCCTCGACATCAGGGAACAGAGAAAAGCTCTCTCCCCACTCCTGACCTGCAGAGGAGGTGAAGAAATGGCTGTTTTCTGCCACCAGTTTAGGTATAACGCAGGCCTAGTAGCTGAATCAGGGCTTCCAACTCTTTTGCCAGAAGGAACTGCTGTGTCCTCTGAAATCACCAAACCACAGTTTCTTCATCCATAATATAAGAATAGGAACCATTAAAGAGACAACTTATATGTGCTGCTATGAAAAGGCACCAGGCTGGATTTTTTCTTTTTCTTTTTTTTGAGATGGAATCTTGCTCTGTCACCAGGCTGGAGTGCAGTGGCGCAATCTTGGCTCACCGCCACCTCCACCTCCCGGTTACAAGTGATTCTTCTGCCTCAGCCTCCTGAGTACCTGGGTCTACAGGCGTGCACCACTACACCCAGATATTTTTTGTATTTTTAGTAGAGACGGGGTCTCACCATGTTGGCCAGGATGGTCTCGATCTTCTGACCTTATGATCTGCCTACCTTGGCCTTCTAAAGTGCTGGGATTACAGGCATGAGCCACGGCACCCAGCCCAGTATGGACTTTCTAAGAGAAGAGTTGATGACCAACTTACATCATACAATTCCATTTTGTGAAATAAAAACCCTTTGTTGCCACAATGAAATATGACTTTATACCCATTAGGATAGCTACTATCAAAAAAAAGTAGAAAATAACAAGGATTGGAGAAATTAGAACATTTGCACCTTGCCAGTGACAAAGAGAAATGGTTTGGCTACTATGGAATATGGTACATAGGTTCCAAAGATGTTAAACACAGAATTATGTGGATTTATTCATTCCACCTCTGGGCATATACCCAAAAGAACTGAAAGCAGGAATTCAGACAGATATCTGTACACCCATGTTCACAGCAGCATTATTCACAGTAGCCAAAAGGTGGAAACAACTCAAATGCCATTGATGAATGAGTGGATTTTTTAAAATGTGGTATATCCAGACAATCGAATATTATTCAGCCTAATAAAGGAATAAGGTTCTGACACATGCAATAACATGGATGAATATCGAAGGCATTAGGCCAAGTTAAATAAGCCAGACACAAAAGGCCAAATGTTGTGTGATTCCACTTACAAGAGATACTGAGCGTCATCAAATTCATAGCTACAGAAAGTGGATGGTTGTTGCCAGGGTCTTGGAGAGAGGGCTGTGGGGAGTTATTATTGAATGGGAACAGAGTCTGAGTTGAACAAGATGAACAAGTTCTGGAGAAGGATGACATTAATGGTAAAAATGGTAACTCGTATATTATGTCTATTCTCCCACACTGTTTTTTAAGACCACTATGTGCACATATTGTTTGTACCTGCATTGCAGAAAGTCGAAAAGGATGCCTTCAACATTACTCAAGATAGTCACTACAAGGGGTGGGGGATGGAATGGAAGGCAGGAATTCCACTTTCTAATTTATATACCTACGTGCTCTCTAACCATCTTACAAGCATTACATTTGCAATAATCATATAGCCAATGTGTATTTTTCAATGGTGACTGCAACACTCACCTCAAAGAGAAAATGTGAGGATTAATATTCTCACTGTAAGAAAAGCACTCACCCAGGCCTGGAGTGGAGTTCTCACACGGAAAATATAAAAATCCCTTCCCTTCCTTTTTTCTGTCCTGAGAATGTGCACACTGTACAGAACAGCCCACCAGAGGGCTGAGACTGAAGCTGTCCATCTCACTGTCTGCATCCCAGCCCAAGCCTGGCAATCCCATCTGATCATGACCCTAGAACTCCTCAGCATCCCTGCAATTTAGCAGGAGTGTTTATTCCTGAGTATGGGGGAGGAAAACATGATTCTTTCTAGGTGATCACATTATTAGGGACAACAATTGCTGCCTTCTGGATCATTACCAAAAACCCAGAAAAGCTCTGAAAAGATCATTTCACTCATCCCTCTGTCCTCTTGCCCTGACGCCCTCATCCACAAACAAACAGAATTCCTTTACTCTTCACTTTGAATATGCCATAGTACTTTTCACTTCCTAGAAGTCTTTCACAAAGTATAGTCCAAGTCTCTTATGCTGCTGCCAAAAGAAAGTCTTTGCCTTTATAAACTAGTAGCCACTACCCAGCACAAAGGAAACTTACAGATTTTTCCCATTAGAACTGTAGAGCCTGTTCCATGCACACCACCCAAGGAACATAGCAAATATCTTCAGTTCAGCAGTGTATTAGTTAGGGCTCTACAGAGAAAGAAACAAGCAAGAAAGAAGAAAGAAAGAAGGAAAGAAAGAAAGAAAGGAAGAAAGAAAGAAAGAAAAAAGAAAGAAAGAAAGAAAGAAAGAAAGAAAGAAAGAAAGAAAGGAGTGTGTGTGTGTGTGTGTGTGTGTGTGTGTGTGTAGATAAAGTAATTTATTATAAAGAATTGTCTCATACAATTATGGAGACTGGTAAATCCAAATCTGAAGTGCAGGCTGGCAGGTGCAGCCAACAGTGCAGATGAAGCCCTTAGGCAATCTGCTGGACAATTCCTCCTTACTTGGCAGAGGATCAGCCTTTACTTCCATTCAAGTCTTCAGCTGATTGGATGAGGCCCATCTACATTTATAGAGGGCAGTTGGCTGTACTCAGTCTACCAATTTAAATGTTAATCTCATCAAGAAACACCTTCACAGAAGTAGCCACAATAATGTTTGACCGAATATCTGGGTATCCTGTAGCCCAGTCAAGTTGACACATAGAGTTAATCATCACAGGTTGGTAGAGTATGGGCTGCCAGCTAGCCAAGGCAATGATATTGATCAAGCTGGCAATATGGCACATGGAGTGCTCCTAACACCAGCCCTGCCTCTGGGACCATAAAATCAGGAGCTGGACATAACATGGGGTAGATGTCAATCTGGGGTTGGCAGGATCCCCATTCTAGGCAGAGCTTTCATCCCTTGTAAGCTCAGCCCTTTCTGCTGAGTCCACACCAACCACCCTTTAAGTTTCTGTCCCCATCAACAGCCTGGTTTTCTTCTGTCAGATCCTGTTTCTTAGGCTGTGCAGACCCCCATCTTCCTATTTAACTAAACACCCAGTGATTATGAGTATGGGTTCTACAGTGAAGGAGTGAGGATTCAAAAGGCAGCTCTGCCACTTATGGCTTTGCAATCTTGAGAATGTTCCTTAACCTCTCTGTACCTTGGTTTTCCTATTTATAAATTGAAAATAAGTAATAATGGCATCCACCTCATAGAGTGTTATGAGAAATCAATAAAATAACACATATATTGCGCTTATCTAAGGAACCTCATTAATAGTAAAGCATGAATATTTACTGAGTGAATCATCATTATCATTAAATTGGCCCTTACACACCAAAGTCGATCACTATGATTTTACATAACAAACCCAGCAGTATACTACTCCATTGGTCTTTTCAAAAACTCCAAGAATAAATATGGGTGATTTTCTTAGAAAAACCCCAAAGCTGAGAAGAAAAATAATTTTTCTATCATCAAAAAAATTATAATATAAAAATTAAAACTTTTATACAGTATCAGTATATCAATTTAGACCATGGAAGAGTCAAAAAACTTGTGCAACACTAAGAAAAAAGGTTAATATTTATAATATATTAATAAACTGTTACAAATACAGAAATTTTTTTAATTTTAAATTGAGATAAGGACATGAATTAGCAAATCACAGGAAAGCAAATTCAAAAGATCAAAAACATAGGAAAAGATGTTGAAATTCAGGGCTATACAAATTGAAATAACAGTGAAATATCATTTTTCATCTGGCAGCCTGCCAAAAATATTAAGTAACATCTACTGCCAAGGAGACACAGGAAAATGAATACTCTTGTTCAAATCCAGGGTAATTGGGAAGTATTTTGGAATGCATTCCAGCAACAGCCATTATAATGCAAAAATACATATATCCTTTGACTTGAAACTCTCTCTCCTGGAAATGTATCTTATAAAAATAAAAACCGTGGTACCTGGGAATAGATATGCGCTTGTCACACGGTTGTTCACCAGATTAAGAGATGCCTATCAAAGGGCAAATGGATGAATAATATTCGTGTTACACAGACACTGAAAAGAATGTGTGAGAGCTATGCCTAACAGAAGGGAATTTCCTCAATATGCTGATGAGTAAGAAAAGCAAAAAGCAGAAAAGTCTGTACAAAATGATCCATTTTTGTAAAAGAAACAACCACCTAAAAACTCCAAATTCATAAAGATATGTAAATATTTGTGTGTGTGAAATAAAAATTATGAACAACATAAATGCAAAAAATAATGTCTGCTATTTTTAATATATATTTACATATATAAAAGTATAAAAATGGGCTGTCTAGAAGGATAACCACCAAAATGGTAAGAATCATGGTATCTAGAGAATTGAAGCAGGAGAGTAGTTAAATGACCTTTAGCTGTATTCATAATACCTTATTTTCTTGAAGAAAAAAATACCGAAAGCAAATTCAACAAATGTTAATGGCTGAATGGCGCAAGTAGGGATGTTTGTTACATTATTCTCTGAAATAACAATAAGCTGAGATAAAGCTAACTACACATTTGTTGTATAGTGAGATATCATCAAAGCGTTTGTTCTCGGGGCAGTCCATGGATCTATCATGTACAGTGTCCCCATCTGTACCATGGGCATACATGACTACATTCACAAATTGCTGAAAGGGTCAAATGAGAGAATACATGTAAAAAGACCCAATAGTCAGTCAGTGCCAGCCAATCCTGCCTCCCCAGACACAGGTGGATGTTTGCACAGATGCTTTGGTGCCCTTCCCAGTGGGAGCAGCTGGTAATTTGGCCCAGGCCATTGTAGCACATGGGAACCCAGATGGTTGATCTGAACTCTGGGGGAAATTCTAGGAAGGTTACAGGCAGATGGAACACCACAAGAAAAAAAGATACAGACCAATATCTCTTACAAATACACATGTAAAAAGCTCCAACAAAAATATTAGCAAACCAAATACAGCAACATGTAAGAAAAATTATATATCATGATCAAATGGGATTTATTCAGGAATACTAAGTTGATTTTCAGTATGTGAAAATCAGTTAACATAGTATATCATATAATAGAATAAAAAACAAAAATTACAAGATACTCTCAAATAACAAAGAAAATCCATTTAACAAAATCCAATGTTCTTTCATGATAAAAACACTCAAGAGACTAGGAATGGAAGGAAACTCCCTCAAGCTGTTACAGAGCATCTACCCAAAAATCCACAGCTAATGTCATACTTAATGGTGAAAGACAGCATGCTTTCCCCTAAGACTGGGAACCAGACAAGGTTCTGTTTTCAACATTGTACTGGAGTTTTTAGTCAGGGCAATTAGATATGAAAGAAATAGAAAACATTCAGAATGGAAATGAAAAATAAAGCTATCTCTATGCACAGAAGACATGATCTTGTACAAAGAAAATCCTAAGGAATTCACTAAAAAGCTACTAACAGCTATTAAAATGAATGAATTCAGCAAGTTGCAGGACATAAGATCAATACATAAAAATCAATTTGTATTGCACTTGTAAAGAAAAATCTAATAAATGACATTTTGAAAACAATTGTATTAACAGCACCAAAAAGAAAAAATTGCTTAGGAATAAATTGAACTAAAGAAGTATAAGATTTGTACCTGAAAACTACAAAACGTTGAAAAAAATTAAAGAAGAACTAAATAATTGAGAAGACATCCCATGTTCATGGATCAGAAGACTTAACATTATTTAGATGATGATCGATCTACAGATTCAACACAATCCTCTTCAGAATCCCAGATAGCTTCTTTATAGAAATTGACAAGGGGATTCTAAACTTCACATAGAATTTCAAAGAACCACAGATAGCTGAAACAATCTTGAAAAAGAAGAAAGAAGGTACATTCACACTTCTTGATTTCAAAACTTCATTACAAGTAACAGTAATAGAGACAGTGTGGTCCTGGTAAAAGGACAGACATATAGACCAATGGAAGAAAAATGAGAATCTAGAAGTAAACTTATACATCTATGATTGACTGATTTATAATGAGGGTGCCAATACCATCCAATGGAGAAAGAAGAGTCTTTTCCACAAATGGTGCTGGAACAACTGGATATCCACATACAAAAGAGGAAAGTCGAACACTTACCTCACACTATGTATAAAAATTTAGGCTGGGCACGGTGGCTCACACCTGTAATCCCAGCATTTTGGGAGGCCAAGGCAGGCAGATCACCTGAGAGGTCAGGAGTTCAAGACCAGCCTGCCTAATGTGGTGAAACCCTGTCTCTACTAAATATACAAAAAAATCAGCTGGGTGTGGTGACAGGCACCTGTAACCCCAGCTACTTGGGAGGCTGAGGCAGGAGAATTGCTGGAACCTGGCAGGCGGAGTTTGCAGTGAGCCAAGATAGCGCCACTGCATTCCAGTCTGGGTGACAGAGTGAGACTCCATCTCAAAAAAAAAATTTTTTTTAACTTAAAATGGATCAAAGACCTCAATGTAAGACCTAAAACTATAAAACTCTAAGAAGAAAATATAAGGGTAAATATTCATGACCTTGGATTTGGCAATGCCTGACCCTTCTTACTGTCAAGGAAGGCCCTGTGATAACTGTGCCCTGGCATAGAACATTAACATGGTGAGAACTGAGAGGAGATAATGTTGGTTTTCCCAACATTTGTTGGGTTAAATATATTTGTTGAATGAATTAATGAATGACTTCTCTACCCAACCCAAGTGGAACTGAGGTGAAGGCATGCACACTCATGTGCCTGCACACACACATGCTCACACACGCACACACACCATCTGTGCTGTGAGCTGAACAAGGCCCTGCTGAAATCCCTTTCTCTCTTCATCCTCCCTCCCCACTCCCTTCCATAGACTCCACCTGATAAGACCCAGTGTAGATGCTCGCTCTTTCTAGAAGCCTTCTCCTATCAGTCAGTGATTCACCCAACTATCAATCACTGGGCATCTGCTCTAGGCCAGGCCCTGAGCTGGGTCCTGGCAACACCCAGCAGGACAGATGTGGGCCCTAAGATTACAGCACTCACAGTTGTGCAGGGGCCATTGTAAGGAGCCTTGACCTTTCCCCGAAACGCATGCTCTGCTCTGAACTTCCAGGGAAGCACCAAACACCACCTCCTAGTGGAGCAATCAATGGAGTGGCCAATTTGCCTTTTTACTGAGGTACAAAGAAGCCTCCTGCACCACTCAGTTAGGAGGGAGCAGAGTGGACCTCCCACCATCCCCAGAACTCCACCTGTCTTGGTTGTTCAATACTCACTTACCCATACAGGACTATTCTCATGAAAAGTTGAAAGCTTGTTTCTCCATGACAAAAAGTGCCAAGAAAAAATGCCAACTGCTAATGCTGCTGGTGAGAACAAAGAGAATACAAAAAAAAAAAAAAAGAATACAGAGAGAAGCAGTTTAAAAAGGAAACAATGGCGGGGTATGTACCCAAAGGATTATAAATCGTTCTATTATAAAGACATACGCACATGTATGCTCATTGTGGCACTGTTTACAATAGCAAAGACCTACCAAGCCAAATGCCCATCAGTGATAAACTAGACAAGGAAAATGTGGCACATATACACCATGGAATAATATGCAGCCATAAAACATGATGAGCTCGTGTCCTTTGTAAGGACATGGATGAACCTGGAAACCATCATTCTCAGCAAACTGAGACAAGAACGGAAAACCAAACATTGCATGTTCTCACTCATAGGCGGGTGCTGAACAATGAGAACACATGGACACAGGGAAGGGAACATCACACACTGGGGTATGTCAGGGGGTGGGGGCTAAGGGAGGGACAGTGGGGGAGCAGGAAGTTTGGGGAAGGATAACACTGGGAGAAATGCCTGATGTAGGTGATGAGGGGATAGAGACAGCAACCCACCTTTGCATGTGTGTACCTACGCAACAATCCTGCCAGATCTGCACATGTACCCCAAAACTTAAAGTACAATTTTTTAAAATTTACATGTCAAAAAAAAGAGAAGGCAAACAATGGGATAAATTAAAAGATACAGCCTATGTTAACCTGGGGTTGAGCAATATTGGATCTACATGTCTCGAAATGGAAACAAGGAAAAGCAAATCATGGGACTGTTTCAGAAAGGGCTCCAAAGATGAGCAGATGACTCATCAAATCAGGAGGAAAACGTCTAGGCAAGGTTTAAAAGTGGCAGAACTTATTTTAATAACACGATTAAACCTTTTAGTGATGCAAGCAGGCACTTAGATGACTCCCTAATATTTTTCTCCTTGTGCATGGGAGATGGGGGAAGTAGACATGCTACACTAGAGCACTGTATTAAAACCGGGAGTCTGAGAGTGTATTGAGATCCATCCTTCCTGAAGAGGTATGGGGTCAGTGGAGATGCCTGATGAACAGATAATCACAGCAGTGTTGGATGACGAAGAAAAGAATTGGAAAACATTCAAATGTCCAAAAACTCAGAGCCCCTCTAAGCCATGAGGGGTGCATCTACCCCATGGAATCTATGCAGCCTCTAAAATAAAGGTCTTATGTATTTGAAAGAAATGTGTCCTCTTGAAAGAATTATTTTTAGAGATGGGGTCTTACTATGCTGCCCAGACTGATCTTGAACTTAGACTCAAGTGATCCCCCCACCTAAGCCTCCCAAGGTGCTGGGCTTACAGGCATGAACCATCAAGCCTGGCCCTGATAGTGTCTGAAGTGGAGAAGAAAACAGGATGCAAAATGTTGTCTGGCTGAAAACGCAACCACAAAACCATGCATTCAGGAAGACAGACGCGAAAGCACAGGACACGGCCTTAATTTTAGAGGAATTGCAAATGACTTTTTTTTTTTTGCCTTTTATTTTTATGGCTGTTGCTACAATATTGTTTGCACAATTAAAAACCCTGAAATCAAAGCCAAGCCATTTAAGGATCGTTATAACTCAGATTTCTCCAGTGGCATTTAAACAATCACTCACTGAGCACGGAGCATCAAGTCTGTGACTGGCCCTATGCTGGGTTTTAGGATTCCAGAGACAAAAAGAGGCTGAATATGGTTGCTCACGCCTGTAATCCCAGCAGGGGATTCCGTGCCTGTAATCTCATCTTCTGTCTCGGCCTTCAAAAGGCCAAGGCAGAAGGATCGCTTGAGCCCAAGGGTTCAAGACAAGCCTGGGAAGCATAGTGAGATCCTGTCTCTAAAAAATAAAATAATAATAACAATAAAACATCCAGGCATAATGGTGCACACCTATAGTCCCAGCTGCTCAGGAGGCTGAGGTGGAAGGATCACTTAAGCCCAGCAATTCAAGGTTGCAGTGAGCAATCACACCACTACCCTCCAGCCCGGGTGACAGAAAAAGACCCCATCTCCAATTTAAAAGGAAAGAGAGGCCGGGTGCTGTGGCTCAGGCCTATAATCCCAGCACTTTGGGAGGCTGAGGCAGAAAGATCACAAGGTCAGGAGTTTGAGACCAGCCTGGCCAACATAGTGAAACCCCATCTTTACTAAAAAAAAAAAATTACCCGGGTGTGGTGGTGCATACCTGTAGTCCCAGCTACTTGAGAGGCTGAGGCAGGAGAGTCCCTTGAACCTGAGAGGCAGAGGTTGTAGTAAGCTGAGATTGTGCCGCTGCACTTCAGCCTGGGCAACAGAGCAAGACTCCATCTTAAAAAAATAAAAACAGAGAGACAAAAAGACATGGATCCTGTGCGTAAGGAGCTCACAGTAAAGAATGGGAAGAGGAGGTCGAACCTGAACAGATCATCACAACATGGTAGAAAAGCCTTAAGCAAGATGGACACAGAAAATAGGAAGGATAGTGTAAAGAATGACAGTGATGGTGACAGTGTCCAACACTCCTGTAGCGCTGCATGAGGCAGGATAAACCAGGTTTTGCTCCAGTAACAAGCCTACAATTTCTGTGGCTTAAAACAGCCAGGTTTTATTTCTTGCTTACACTACTATTCATGGCAGGTTAGCACTGGAAGGATGGGAGGAAATGCCGTCTATTATAGTTACTGAAAGATCAGGGCAAGTGAAGTAGCCACCATCTCAAAAGCTGATGGTCACCGTGCCACAAAGAAAGAGAACTCAAGGGTTATCTCATACCTGCAGTTAAATAATCTGGTCTAGGAAGTGACATCCATAATTTCTGCCAATAATTCATTGTCCAGGGGTGGTATCATTCCCCTAGCTTCGAGGCGAGTAGGAAGTGCAATTCTACCATAGTGAGGTAGAATGTGTTCTCTTTCCCGGTCCACAATGGGGGGTTAGTTTTAAGGGCAAGAATTTCCCAGCACCATGCTCCCCTCCCATCTCTCTCCATTCAGAGATTTAATGGTTTATGTTTGAATTTCACTGGCATGGGAAGAAACTAAGAGTCACTCAGTGGAAGTTCTAGGGAACTCCTTTCATTGGCCCGGTGTCTTTGAGAAGGTGGGGGTTCCTCCCAGGTTAAAAGTCCTCTTCTTCCACACCCCTTTGGACTCCATGTTTGGCTCCCCTTTCACAAACACTCCCTTTGTGGAAGCCATCTTTCTCTCTCCTGGATTTCCCCTCTGGAGTCCCCTTCCACACTCGCTTGTAGAAGCCTGTCTTCCCCTCCTGAACTCCATCTCTCTCTATTCCCTTCCACTCAGTGTGAAAGCTGCTTTCCTCTCCTGGATTCCATCTTTCTGGTTTCTCTCACTCTCACAGTGTGAGAGTTAGCTGTTTATTTCTCTCTCCTCCTGTTTGTCGCTCAACCTAAATAAATCACTTTTTACAAACACTTTTGAGTCCCACATTTACTGTGCACTGCACATGGTCCTCTCTCTCGTTCTTGAGAGGGCAGGAGACCAAGAACCTGGAGAAACGTCCTCTCAGGGGAGCTGAGGGCACCCTGAACCCCTGAACCCCAATATTGCAATCAGAGGCAGGGACTATTATCCCCATCATACAGTTAAGCAAAGGGAGGTCAACTGTACTCAACATTATGTATTGTACCCAAGATCACAGAGTAAGTATTGCAGCTGGCATTTGATCCCAGGACCCAAGTTCCAGACCCATGTCACTCTATCAGATGGATTCAGGAGAAGAAGACCTCTTGGCCTCGGGGCAGGAAATTGATCTGGAAAGGTACATTCAAGCTGGAGGTCACACAGCGTCACCATGGCCAAGACACACACCTCTGCCATCTTAAAGGATGATCTCACACAAGATGCATCCAGCATTCTGCCAACAGTGCATTCCCTGAATATAATCACAAGGAACCTATCAGACAGGTCCAGATGGAGGAGCAGGCTACAAAGCATCTGCCCTAAACCACTAGCAATTCCAGTGTTGTAAGTGACAAGGGGGAGGGCAGGACATAGGAGCTTAGGCGCTGTCCCAGGTGTAAAGGGTGTCAATGCCACTCTTGGTTCTCAGCTGCATGTTATATCAGGGGGCAGGGGGGAGGTGGGGATCCAGCCTAGTCAATATAGTGAGACCCTGTCTATTAAAAAATTTTTTTAATTAGTGGGTCATGATGGTGCCTGCCAGCTCCTCAGGAAGCTAAGGCAGGAGGATCGTTTGAGCCCAAGAGTTCAAGGCTGTGGTGAGTTATGATCACACCACTGCACTCCAGCCTAGAAAAGAGAGTGAGACCCTGTCTCAAATATATGTCTATATTTGGGAGGAAAATGCCTTAAAGGTTTTTACTGAGATAACTGACAAAATTTGAATATGGACACCACATTAAATAACAGTAAAGTCAGTGCTGACTTTCCTAAGTTTGATCGTTATCCTGTGATACCTAAAGACAGTACTGTCCTCAGATATCCTCTGAAGTGTGTAGGTGTGAAGGGTCATATTTGTACTTCCTCTCAAAGGCATTATAAGGAGACAGAAAGAAACGTGGATGTGGCAAAATGCTAACAATTGGTGAATCTAGGTGCTCATAGATGGGCGTGTATTGTACTATCCTTGCAACTTTAGATAGACTTGACATTTTTCCCCAAAAAAGGTATTTTTAATCAAAAGTGCCATCTGCCTTCTGTCCTGCCTGTGTGTGTGTGTGTGTGTGTGTGTGTGTGTGTGTGTGTGTGTCAGTGTTGTGTCCACCACCCAGCTGGTAACATGGGCTGGGCAGTCCTTATCTTCTGGCCTCCCTTGAAAATTGGCTCATCTTTACAATTCAGCCATAGAGGATTCTCAGTGATATGACCACCAACTCAGACCTTGTCACTTGCCACCGACTCCTGCTCCCCTGAAATTGCTCTGGGAACAGAGCCGTGTCTTTTCCTCGCACTCCCCACCGTATTTTTCAAACCTGGGGCTGCCTTTCCCCTCCTTGAATCTTACAGGGAGAGATTGGAGCCCCACCTCAACAACACATAGCCCCATGTGTGCAGTGACACTACACCTTCCTCAAGGTGAGTTGATTCCCAGCCCCTCAGGAAGGAAGCAACCTCTCCTTCTCCCCACATCTAGAGGACCCCCAAGGCAAGCAAGGCAGAGGCCAACAGCACACAGACCCACAGGTATTTCGTGTTTCTTCCCCTTAGACTTGATTTTTCCACCACCAAGCGTGGTGGTACGACCTTGTCTCCCTCCACTCCTCTGGCCCCCTCCTCTATCCACACAATCCATCGGGGGTCTGAGATGGCTCAGTATAGGTATGCAAATATGTGGCTATGGGCCCATGTGCAAAAAACTGTCTAGCCAAGTAGGAGCCGCGCACCAATTATCTATTGCCACAATAATGATTTATAGCAAACTGGCCCCAATTCAGTGGCTTATCTAACAACTATTTATTATTTTACACAAGACTACAGGTCAAACGAGCAGTTCTTTAATCTGAGCCAGGCACAATAGGACTCCATAAGGCATCTGTGGTCAGCTGTAGTAGCGCTGATGGCTTTACTGATCTCTCTGCCTAGGACGGCTTTGCTGACTCCTCTCTGCTCCACAGGGTCTCTCATCCTCTAGCAAGCTAGCTCAGGCTTGTTCTCATGATGAAGACAAAGTTCAAGAAGGATAGAGCTGGAGACTGGCACATGTCACTTCTAATGTATTCTGCTGGCCAAAACAACTCAGGTCAAGTGGTGGAAAAATAAACAGATTCCACTCCTTGATGAGAAGAGTTGTGAAGTCACACTGCTCTGGAGGGAGAGCAGGGTCCAGAACTGGAGCCAATTTTGCCATTAAATTTTGCAAAATCTACCCCAAAAAAATGTGTGTGTCCATGAATCTGCCCACCTAGGCTTTTGGGAGGTACATGCACATGAGAAATAAAGCAACTTTACTTTTACTGGTAAAAGTAAAGTCAGCAGGTAACAGATAACTCCAAATGTGAGCAGACTGCTCTAAGAAGGAAATTACTATCACTAGTGGCAGCCCTAGCTAGCAATTCCTTGCAAAGTTTCTTCCCAGACCCAATGCTTAGCACAGTTGTAGAAGGAATTACTCTCTAATAACCCTGCAAGCCAGACTGGCTAATAATTTGTGAGGCCTAGTGCAAAATGAAAAAACGAAGTCCTTTATTCTAAGATTGTTAAAAATTTCAAGACAACTGTCAAGAGAATAAGAAGGCAAGCCACTGACTGGGAGAAAATGCTTGAAAAAGGTGTGCCTGATAAATGACTAGCATCCAAAATATGGAAAGGACTCTTAAAACTCAAAAACAAGAAATGAACAATTCAATTACAAAATTACCCAAAGACTAACAGACACCTCACCAAAGATATACAGATGGTAACTAGCCTATGAAAAGATACTCCACGTCATATGTCATCAGGGAAATGCAAATTAAAGCTATGAGACACCACTATGTGCCTTTTAGAATGGCCAAAATCCAGAACAGTGATAGCACCAAAGGCTGGTGAGGATGTAGCAATCCTTTATTGCTGTTGGGAATGCAAAATGTCCAGGCAGTATGGGAGACAGTCGGGCAGTTTCTTAGAAAACGAAGCATACTCTTACCCCACAACAATCAATTGTACTCCTTGGTATTTACCAAAAAAAGTTGAAAACGTGTCTGTCTCAAAACCTGCACACAGATGTTTATACCAGCTTTATTCATAATTGCCAAAACTTGGAAGCAATCCAGGTGTCCACCAGTAGTGAATGGATACATAAACCATGGTACATCCAGACAACAGAATATTACTCAGCACTAAAAAGAAATTACTTCCTAAGCCATAAAACAACATGGAGAAACCTTAGATGCATATGACTAACTGAGAGAAGCCAATCTGAAAAGGCTCCATATGGTATGATTTCAACTCTCCGACATTCTGGAAAAGGCAAAACCATGGAGACAGTAAAGAGGTCAGTGGGTGTCAGGAGTTGGGGTAGGGAGGGATGATTACGCAGAACACAGAGGATTTTCAGGGCAATGAAATGCTTCTGTATGTTACAATGATGAATATGTGTCATTATAGATTTGTCCAAACTCATATAATATATAACACCCTGAGTGAACCTCATGTAAACTATGGAGTCTGGTGATAACAATAAGTCAATGTAGGTTCATTGACGAGAGTGGACGCCTCTGGTGGAGCTGCTGATAATGGGGGAGGCAGTGCATATGTAGGGTGGGGGTATACGGTTGAAACCTAAAACTGCTCTAAAAATACAATCTCTAAACATTTCACGACAGCTACATTAAACTAAGCATGGTGCCTGCATGGGTCACACTCACATGAAGCCAGTCCTGTCTGCTGGGTCTCCTCACCTGGCCTGACCCTGGCCATTGCACCTAGGCGGTGGGAGCCACCACCCAGTCACTACTGGGCCCACCTTCATTCATTCATTTATTCATTCAACACAGATTTACTGAATGTCTATGGCACCCCAGAGACTGTGCTCAATGCTGGGGACATAGCAGTGAACAGACAAGTCCCTGCCCTCAGAGAGCTCACATTCCAGAGTGGGGAGACAATAACCCAGATACATCAATATATCATCTGTTCAACAGTGAGCAGGGAAGAGGAGACTATGCAGTATAGGGCACGGGTCCAGTGGGTGGTAAGGGGTGAATCATAACTGCAGAGCTTAGGGAAGCATCACTGGGAAAGTGACTATTGAGTGGAAGTGGGGACCAAGCCATGCCCAGTGACTGGGAGGCAGGGGCAGGTTCTGGAGAAAGAGGAGAGGAAAGCAAAGGCCCTGAGGCAGGAGCATGGCTGCAGTGTTCAGGGAACCGCAAGGAGGCTGCTGTGGACGCAGGGGAGGGAGAGAGGGATGCATGGCGAGGTGAGGTGAGTGAGGGAGGCAGGGCCAGACCACATGGGGCCATTGCAAGGAATTTGGTTTTTACTCCGCAGAGAAAGGAAGGCAGAGAAGAGTTTTGAGCAGAAGAGTGACCTGGCCTGACTCCTGTCTCTAAAGGATCAGACTGGTTATTGAGTGGAGGACAAGTGGGGATGGGGTCCATGGAGAGGCCGGCTACGAGATGCTGGCCTTCCTCACCACCTGCCACCCCACACAGACCATCAGTGCAGTGGCAGCACCCAAGACTCTCCACCCGGGCTTTTGCAGCAGGTTCTCAGGCAGCAGGAGGTGCTGGGAATTAACACCCCCAGGGAATAGCCCTCAGCCAGTGGCAAATGGAATTGAAAACCCAGCTTCTTCACCTCTAGGTGGGACTACCCCAAAGTGTGCCCCACAGTGCTGCCCCAGGCTCCCTAGCAGAACTGCACCCCAATTGCCCACAGCTGTCACCTGGTTGGTGACGTATTCTGTGGGAGTTCCCTCTGTCCTCTTCCACTGCTTCCTGAGACCACCTCCGGGAGAAATCACGTGGTGGAAACTTTTGTCTGAAGATGTGCTTCCGGGAGAAACTTCAGTAAGAGGGAAGTACGGCCATAACTGAGTGACTCGAAGGTGGCTCAGATGGTGGTCACCATCACACATAGTAGGAAAGGATTCTGGCTACATTAGGAAGGTATTTACAGACGAGCAGAATATGGGGTCTGCAGGCTCAAGGCACCTGTCTTCACCTCCCAAACCAGGTGCCCAGGCCTGAAGGCACTCAGCCTCCAGGAACCCACGAGGCAGGACTGTACCCTGACCACAGGCCCTGGGCCCCTGGCCACCAGCCCGTGTCCTGCAGGGCGGAGGGGCTCAGGCCTCCAGAGTTAATGAGGTCCCCGGCAGAAGCAGACCCCGCTCAAAATGACAAACGAACAGCATTACAGGCCGTTCCCACAATTACTATCAGTTGCCTGTAATATAAATATGCAAATTCCCTGGGCTTGAACTTTAACACCCTCGGTAGAGACCATTCATCTCTTTAAAGTATTAATTTAAGTTGTAAAAGGGCCCATACATCACCGCGTGTCATTTTGAAAACAAATATTAATCAATTTTACCCTCGGAATTGCTACAGCGGAGGCGGCCCCCACGGCTGCGGCTGCGGCTCCGGGAGGCGGCGGCGGGAGATTTACATATTCATCCGAGCTTAAGGAAGCCGCGATAATGCAGGTACAGCCCGAAACCCGCGCCCCCAGACCTTATCTGCGCGCCCCGCCGGCCCGCGGCTGCTTCTGCATGCGCCGCGCAGCGCCTTGCAAATGAGGCCCGCGGACCGCTATCTGGATAACCTTGAACGCCTCGGGGACACGAGGCGGGGCCACCTTCTAACTTCTATTTTCCCGGAAATGAAAAAGTATTGAGAAAGGCTGGGCTCTCCCTCTCCAAACGGGAGAAACAGCTCTGGCCTCCTTGGAGGTCCTAAGCAGGACAGGCTGGTCCCTGCTTTTCCACCCACCTTAAGAACCAGGACACCAGAGTGGCAGGTCCTGGAAGGATGGGGACGACTGGACGTGGTGGTCTTCTGGGGACAGAAAAGAGCTTTGGAGTCATATAGCCCTGACTTCCAAAACGGGGTCTGCACATACATGCCATGGACCTTTGCATGGATTGATTTAATCCATCTAGAGAGCACCTAGCACAGAATTGTGCATATAGTGAGTGCCGGAATGACATTATCAACAATTATTATTATATTCGGTTACCTTCTGGGGTGACCATTCCCTGCTCCTCAACTGCACCTCCTTTGATCTTTCTACCCTTGCTGAAGTGGGTTCGAGGGACAGGACCTCCTGCTTCTGCCCTGCCTACTGCCACAGTCTAAGTCTAACAGAATCTGCTGCCTCCTGCCTGAAGATCTGCCACTTCCTTTACAAGAGGATAAGGCCTCCTGGAAAGAAATGCAAGCCGGGTTGACAGGTGAATAGCCCCATTCCCTAAGGTGTTGACCATTCACTGCTTCCCCTAGGGAGATAACTTCATCCTCAGCCAGAGAGAGCACGCTTCCAGCCTCCTCCTGAATCAGGGCTTGCAGGAGCACAAGGCTGCTGCCATTGTCTGGCACTGGGGAGCGCCCACGTCAAGCCAGCAGAGGACACGTTGCACCTGCTCGGTGCATGAGTGATGCTCCTCCCTTCCCAGTCATCCTATAGTGGCCTGCACAACATCACATCCACTGCATTGTATGCACGTACACATGCTCCTGCACACAGGACACTGGCTCACTGTGTGGCTGACCTCCACATCACAGCCCAGAAAACCCTGCCTCCCTTCACTGGCCCCTCAGCAAGGTTGGACTTCCCTGACGAACTCTATGCATAGAATGGTGCACAGCCGAAGAGATCTCCCTGGAATGGTGATGCTGACCAGTGAACATTGTCCACCACCTCCTGGTAAGGCTGAGTATCAACCAAAGTCAAACATTTGCTGGGACAGCCACAGATCCTGGCTCAAGTGAGGAAAAGAAATAGGTCCCCATCCTTCTCCCGGGTGCTAAGGTGAGAGGAACTCATTTCATCACAGCTAAGCCTGGGACAGGAATTACTCAGGGATACAATAAAACCCCCACTCTGTGGTTGTATCTGAACCAAATGAAGTGTGTCCACCTATACACGTCAAATCACATGGAAGCATGTGCACATGTATGGACTGAACTGTGTAAATGTGCACATTGCCCACATGTGTTGAGCCGTATGCAAGGAGATACATGTGTGTATATTCTACCACATGTCAGTGTGCATGTGTATAAGTTACATGTGTGTGAACATGTGTTGACTCACATGTGAGTGTATGCACATGTGTATATTGAACGACATGTAGGTGTGTGCGTTGCACGTGCACATGTGTATCAAACTACAGGTAAGTGCGTGTGTACATGTATGTTGACTCACACAGAAGCATCGCAGGTGCATATGTGTGTATCAAACCATATATAAATGTATGCGTACATTATGTTGGTCTATAACAGTCTGTACAAAAAATGACGTCTAGAGATAATGACAGGAAATAAACACAGTGGCCATTTAACAAAAAAAAAAGAAAGAAATCCTGTTAAAAACACCCTATATTCAAATTTTTAATTAAACATTCATCCCACAAATGTTTATGTAGGACCTAATTTTTTTCTTTTTAGAGACAGTGTCTCACCATGTTGCACAGGCTGTTCTCAAACTCCTGAATTCAGGTGTCTCTCTGGCCTTGGCCTTCCAAAGTGTTGGGATTACAGGCGTGAGCCACCACACCCGACCAGACCTAATATATTTCAGGGAAATGTCCAGTCAGGACACCAAAGGGCTGAGTTATCAGGAGTGGAGCAGCCAGAGTTTTCACATAGTTCATTAAACCTAAGACACAGTTTTAGCCTATGAAAGAAGGTGATAAATTCAGGAAATCCCAAGTCAATTTCTTTCCTTCTGGCCTACGACTTAGTAATTAATCAACATGGTTATTCCCTACTTAAGGAAAACTCATAGTTCCGAAGGACAGTGGTGGCATAGACTAGGTAAAACCTTCCAGAAAACAAGTGTGTTTTTTGTTTGTTTTTGTTTTTTGAGACAGTGTCTCACTCTATCACCCAGGCTGGAGTGCAATGGTGCAGTCATGGCTCACTGAAGCCCCAAACTCCTGGGCTCAAACTATCCTCCCATCTCAGCCACCCAAGTAGCTAGAACTACAGGTGTGCACCACCATGCATGGCTGGTTTTTGAAATGTATTTTGTAGAGACAGACCTTTCTATGTTGCCCAGGCTGGTCTCAAACTCTGGCCTCATGCAGTCCTCCTGCTTCAGCCTCCCAAAGTGCTGGCATTATAGGCATGAGGCACTGTGCCTGGCTGTGGGTTTTTTCTTTTAAGTGCATAGATTTTTTTTTTCTAAGTGGAATGTTGTAATAAGTTTGCCTTTGCCAGGAAATCTATCTTCACGTCATATTTTCCATGCAGGCCCAGGGTACCTTGTCAGTAGAGCTCTAATTTCCTGGAAGTCAATTATCCAATCAACTGAACAGCGAAGACAGTGACCTTGAGTAAGTTACTGTGCTTCCATTTCCTCACCCGTGAAACGGGGACAACACCAGGACCTGTCTTTTAGCATTGTTGTAAGGATAAAACCAGTTCAAAACTGACCCTGATACATGATGAGCACTCAATAATGTTAGCTATCATTAATCACCATTGTCATCATAACTTTTCATTGCCAGCAGATATTTTATTTTATTAAGAGTGTTTTTTTAATTCAGTGCCAGTACTAAAAAATACAAGAGTAGGCATAAAAATTTACAATCCTAGTTTTATTTAAAAATCCAAACCTCAATGGGGCGCAGTGGCTCACGCCTGTGATCCCAACACTTTGGGAGGCCAAGGAGGCAGACTCACTTGTGTCCAGGAGTTCAAGACCAGATTGGGCAACATAGTGAAACTCCATCTCTACAAAAAAAAAAAAAAAAAATAGCTGGGTACGGTGGCACACATCTGTAGTCCCAGCTATTCAGAGGTTAAGGTCCTAAGATTGCTTGAGCCCAGGACTGCAATTGCTGCAGTGAGCTGTGATCAGACCACTGCACTCCAGCCTAGGTGACAGGGTGAGACTGTGTCTTATAAAAAAATTAAATAAATAAAATAAAATAATAATAAACAAGAAAAGAAAAATAAAATAAAATAAATATTCAAGCCTCTGCATCCACCAGGCCTGCATTAGCCCAAGGCAACCTGTAGCTCTGATGGTTAGTGGCTGCCCCTGCAGGCAGAGAGGCATGTGCCCTTCAGCTTGCCACCATCCTGACCCAGTTTACTCACCCAGCTCTATTGCTGCCCGGCCCCTGTGTGAACTGGGGGGTGAGAACCTTGGCATCCTGCTGGTAAACAGACGGGAAGACCAAGGCTCAAAAAGGGAAAAGGTGCTGCCAATGCTGGGCCCCAGGAGCCACGTGCCCCCGAACCCTGGCCCAGAACTCTTTCACACTCCCATGCTAAATCCCTTTGGACCATAGGACCAGAGGGAGGCTGACGTCTCAGCTCCAATTTTTCAAAGCTCAAAAAGACCAATCCCTTCTTACTCAGTATAATGGGATTTCCAAAGATGGATAGAGATAGTAGTTTAGGGTGAGGCTGGGGTTGCTGCAGGAGTGTGTGGCATGTCCTGTGTTTAATGTTTCAGCCTCTCTTCTGTGTTCTTTTACATTTAGTGAATTACCAATATTAAGGCAAAATAGATCTATTAGACAATTACCTAAGGGAGCTCAGCTGCTACCATAAAGCCAATGAAGTTATGACAGCAGGGCCCGAGAGGAATCAGAGCTGAGTAAAACCTGTCGAGGCTGCTGACAAATGATGATAAAGTGATCGCTTGTGCCAGCGCTCAATGGAAATTGACAAGGTGAACCTCCCCACCTAATGAACAGATCCAACCCCTGCTCCCAATGAAATGCACGGCAAGTTTAATCTCAATAAGCATCAAAATAAATTTGTTCCCACGTTTAGAAAGAGTGCAGACACGTGGGCAGGAGCCATGGCCTTCATGGACAGGACCCAGTGTGTGGTGTGGGGATGGCAGTGAAGGTGCTGGGGGCTTCCCCATACACAGTATCCCGGGTGCATCTGCCTAAAAATACCTCTATTGCCCACCCTGTCCACTCCCGGAACAGAAACTGAGGCTCATATGGTACTTACGTCACAGAGACCCCAACCGCTCAGAGAGTGATTGTCTCCATAACTCTTATTACATGTGCGCAGTTCTGATTCTTATAAAGTAATGTCAGTTACAGAATAATACCAGCCTGCCAGGCAAGACACATTAGAAGAACAAGGCGGGTGGCGTGGGGGTGGGGGGAGAGACACCCCCACCACCAACCCTCAGAATACAATGCACCAGCTGCACATTAATAAATATGTAATGTTTGATTAGAAATATGTATAGTATTTTTTCCCTCCCCAAATGCCGGCTCGCCCTCAGGCGGAAGATGGGATCTGGCCCACACTGACGGGTTTCTTTCTTGCTTGCTTTGAAAATACAAACTCAAATGTTTTCCTGTCCCAGCTGTTTCCCATTGTTGCTGTTTATCAGCTTGAAGGATGAACAGTGGAATAAAAAAACACGCTTGCATTTCAAATGTGCCAGTCAGTCACTCCATTGTTCAAAGAAGAAAGCTTAATTGTCTGTGCTGGCAAACTTCTTTTTGGTGAATGTCCAGGTTTTAAGAAAAGCTATTCAGCTGTGCAATTTGTTTAATACATGCAGAGAAAAGCATATAAAATCACACGTTTTTCTGGAGAAAAAAAAAAAACATTAAATAAGGGGAAAAGAGGAATTTTGGAAAAGAACGAGTCACACATTGAAGTTTCCCAATTGTCACCCCGGACACAGGTTTCTGTGTCCTCTACTGAAGTCTCAGCTTTCTCTTTGGATGTTCCAGAGAGTCCCAAGCTCGGTGGTTGAGCTTGGTGCTGACAAACAGCACCAGCTCTGAGCTGATGGCCCAGGCAGCAGAAACTTTGGATCTTGCTGGCCAAGCTCAGCTTTCCCTGTGATTACACCAACTTCTGTTTGAGCAGCTCCTGCTTTCTAGGAGGGAGGTGAACTTAAGCATCAAACATTTCATTTTTATGCAATGTTAAATTATTAGTATCACAGCCAGCAATGCTTGGGAACTTCTATGGATAAGGTTAGTTATGCCCAAAGCAAAGAGGCCCTGTCCCAGCTCACCTGTCAAGGTGGGCACACAGGGATAAGCCTGGGCACTCCCCAGCAACCCACCTAATTCAGGGGCAAGTGGAATCTTGGTTACCTGGTCAGTCTGTGGGGAAAAGCTGCCCAATCTCAAACACCACCCCCACCCAATCCCACAACCAAATGCCAGAAATGCAGTTTCAAAGGAATGCAGTCTTCTGCTTAAGATTGAATGTTCCGGGCTTACCTTGCAAAGCAACCTGGCCTGAGGAGGTTTCCATGTCAAAATGGGATGCTTAGGGATGGGAGAGTAGTTTGCAATATCAGTAGGAAGAGCTTCTGTGTCCCCTTCAGATCCCCAAGTATCTAAGAAACTGCCCCTAAGATGTAGATGACTGATACCAGATTTATATCTGTGAGCAGAGGAAGGAAGAGAAATTGGACATGCTGGCTTGAGGGGACACCACGGCTCTGGGGGAAAGGGCCCCCAAAGAGTGGTGAAAAAAAGAGGCAGCTTCACAGCTTAGCCAGAGGGTGATGGTATTACCCACCTCAATCACTCTCTTTCTAGATTTTACCAGTAATGTTTTTCTATAAGTACAAAGAAATGATAAGGGCATAAGTATCCCAGCCCTGCTCATAATGATGCCCCCACCAAATTTTCCAGCATTCTCTCTCTGCCATGTCCCAGTGTCATTGACAGTGAATTATTCACAGCTATTCCTTGAAGTCAGTGCCCCCATTACAGGAGAGAATGAGAACAGGAGAGAATGAGAGGCTCACAGAGGGCCATGGCTTCCCAGCATCCCACAGCTGCTAAGTGTCAGCACGAGGTCTTGAACCCAGCCTGCTGAGTTCTGGTCAACTTGGGCTTTGTGAAGAGAATCCCAAGTAGAAAAGGTTAACCAGAACCTTGTCAAGTTTTTCCAGCATCCCAAGCAGCACTCTCCTAAGAGTAGCTCCGGATTGGACAGGGCAGCCTCTGTGGGCTGGGCATCTGATCCTAGCAGTGGCCTCAGGTGACCCAGGAAGGCTCTGCATCCCCAGGGGGCTCTCTGTCACACTCTCCACAGGGGTGATCGCAAACATCGTCCCCTCTAGAGCTCCTTGGCTCTACTCTTCACCTCTCTCCCTCTGCCTATGACAACCTCAAGTCCCATCCCACAGGGAACACAGAAAGAACAAATGAAAGCACAGTTCATTTCCTGCCACCAAACCTGGGATGCAACTACACCTATGCCTGCTCTTGACCTGTCCTGCATGTCCAAAGCTAGCCTACAACCCGACCTTTGAACCCGGCTCCTCATGCTCTCCCAGGGACTTTGCTGCATCCATTGTCACCTTTCCTCTGCATCTTCAACCTCCCCTCTCCCCTGCTGGCCACTGCATCACCACGGAAACTGACTAAGACGCTCCTGACTTAAGAAAAATGAACACACAAGATGATAGACTCAGGAGGACGACCCAGGCCTAGCGAGCTACCTGTCCTCCCACCCCAATTCCTGAAAAGAAAAGCCATATTTAAAAGGCAAAATGAATCTATAACCACATGTGGAAAAACAAGAACTTGCCCACATTTCTAGAAGATGGAAAGCAGATGGGGCTGGATTGGCTGCTGAGAAAGTAAGAGAAGATCCAGTGTACTTCGGTTCAGAGTAAACAAATACAAAGAGGAGAGGGCGGAGCAATCAGCAGAGAAGTTAGCAAAATAATTGTGCTCGGAATGGGTTCTCACTGGAACCAGCGGAGCCAGCACCCACCCCAATGCCCAAACAGGCGACAACAGCAGGATTTAGCTCCAGGTCAAAACCCAAGGATTTCACAGTAAAAAAAAAAAGGGAACCCATGTCTGCAGTTTTTTCCACTCATTTGCCACAGTGAAGTACAGGCACCCTCATTCAGCAGCAAGAAACATTTCTTTTTCTCCAAGACTAAACAATCCTGTCATGATGTAAGTGCAATCCCAGAAGCCCTCTAGTCTCATTCACAATGAAAACAAATATATATATATATATATATAAAACCTAGGAATAAACCTACCAAGAAACGTTCAGGACCTATGTGAAGAAAACTATAAAAATTTACTGTGGGACATAAAAGAAGACCTGAATAAATGGAAAGGCATAACCATAGACCTGGATGGAAACACTCAATATTGTAAAAATGTCAAATCTCCTCAAATTAAACTATAAATTCAATACCATCCCAAGCACTATCCCTACAGGATTTTTTATGGAACTGGGCAAGCTGATGCTAAAATTCATTTGAAAAAGAAAATGCAAGAGAATAGACAAGAAAAATTTGAAAAAGAAAAACAAGTGTTTGCATATTCATTCTACCAAATATTAAAACAGACCATAAAGTGGATTTAAGAACATGAAGCTGATAAGACCAGGCAAAGAAATCAAAGAAGCAGAATAAGAAGTCCAGAATGGAAGCCTATTTATAGGAAAAATCAAGAAAATAATGGAGTCTCCAATACATGAGATTGTGACATCTAGCATTCCACTGGAAAACAGAAAGAAAACGTCAGATCCCTACCTCACATCATACACAAAAGTAAGTTCCTAAAGAGACAGATACTGAAAAGTATTAGAATACAACATCACATGTGCATTTGAATGATATGATTTTGAAACTATGTAATATAAAAATAATAATGCCTCCATGTTACATGCAAAATGTCAAACCCCCCAAAGGAAGGGATTGACAACTCATCAAAAACTGCATAACTTGGTAACTCATCAAGAATTGCTAAACTTTCAAACTGGTGAGCTGAAACTGCATTTTCATTAGTGCAACACGGCAATGCCTCTAGCTGGTGGAAAGAAGGATGTGTTGTCCTTTGCCATTACTGTGTGACCCATGTCATTGTTCCCCTATCACAACTTCCAACAGTACCTTTGGTGGCTAATGCATGTTACCTTTAACATTAACTGATCTTGTGATTCAAAATATTTTGTAACCTTGTAGGAACATTATCCAAGCATTGATTAAAGGGTGGTGTTTGTACTAGAGTTTGTGCTAACAGAAAAAGAATAAAATAGGCCAGGTGCGGTGGCTTACACCTATAATCTCAGCATTTTGGGAGGCTGAGGTGAGTGGATCATGAGATCAGGAGATCAAGACCATCCTGGCTAATACAGTGAAACCCGGTTTTACTAAAAAAAAAAAAAATTAGCTGGGAATGGTGGCATACACCTGTAATCCCAGCTACTTGAGAGGCTAAGTCAGAAGAATCACTTGAACCTGGGAGGTGGAGGTTGCAGTGAATGGAGATCATGCCACTGCACTCCAGTCTGGGTGACAGTGAGCGACTCAATCACCCCCCCTCAACAAAAAAAAAGAATAAAATAAAATAACCACTGAAAAATCAATAACTCTGGGCCAGAGAAGGGAAAGGGAAAGGTTTGATGAAGGCCAAAAACCATCATGGTGTGTCACTAATTTAGGAGTGCATGCTCTGTAAAAATGTCAGAAACATTGCTGAAAAAAATTACTATCATTATAGGTATGTGTCATTCCAAGAATATAGAACTGCCATCTACCACTTCATGAAGAAAGAAGTTGTGAAATTTGGAGGCTTTGAATTACATGGGGTCTGTAGGATGTTGTTTCTCCCCTCCCAGATTGCCTTTCTGGACTCCAGTGAGTTTGCACCAGCTGCACCCTTCCCTTGAGAATTGCCTTCAGCTCATGAGAGAGACTATGACCTGGAAGTTGGACCCCAAGACACAGTAAGTGCAGCCCACAGCTAATGACTAACTGATTGGTGTGATTCAGAGTTTCAGAGCTCTTCCCACCATGGCTCAGATCAAGACTGGACTTTGCTTAAGGTTTGTTTCCTTGCTCTGCTCTCTCCCTTGCCTTGTTCTCCCTAATTCCCTCCCTTACTGGATTTTCCTGAAAAGAACTCCCCTTGAATCATGTGCTCCTTGAATCCCTGTCTCAAGTTCTGCTTCTAGGGAACCCAAGCTAATATATTTGGTACCAGGAGTGATCCTAGGAAATAGACGAGAAGGATGGGATTCTGAAGTCCCTACCTGGCTAGAAATCACAGCCCCATCACTGGTGCTTAGTGTACAGTGGTAACTGGCATGCAGTGATATGCAGTGATTGTTGCTAAGATTCTACCTGTAATACACCCAGGGCATGGGATACATGTGGAAGAGGTACACTGCCCTGTGCAAGAGCTTTGATGTTTGAGAGGTGTGGGAGAGAGTTCTTATAAAGACTATAGAATTGGGTGCCCACCGAAGACTGCCAGCCATGCCTTAAGAAGAAGAAAAGACAGACTCAGGGCCATCAATCACAATGTGAAGCAAAACATGAGGGTCTGAGAGCCCCCTTGGCAGCATTATAGAAACTCTCATCTCCCACAGCTGGAGGCAGACAGCTGGCTCCCAGGCCCAGGCCTTAAGGATATGAAGAAAGGACTTAAGGATGAGAGTGTCAACTTTAGGGAAATTTAAATTCTAATTCTCAGGCTAAGCAAGTCAGGCCCCTAATGGAGAAGGTGCAGGAATCTGAAACTTGAGGTAGGAACATTTGTGTACCTGGACTCAAGAACTTTGGGTCCTCTGGGTCTGCAGAAGTGGGTCATGCCCCCTGTTAGGAAACTATCCAAGAAGCCTCAAAGGAGGATAATTATAAGGTAGTACTGGGCCTCCTCAGTATCTGACGTCATCTCCTTTCCCGGCCACCAGACCAATTCGTAGGGCCAAATCTCAGCTTGACTAAACTGTGCAAGGCCTGCTTAGGAATGGGAAAGTTTCTAAGTAAAAGGCTCTGCAGGTTCTAGTGGACATGACCAGGCAGGACTGGGAGGGCATGCCCAGAAGTGGATCCTGGGGATGCTAGGTCAAGGTGGACAGAATTTATCACTGAATAAGGGAACATTTGTTGACAAGGGAGCCCTCTCCTTGGACATGGAATTTAATACCCTGGCAAGACTGCCAGGAGATAGGTCTAGTTCATAGCTTGGATAGCTCTTAGAAGCTTGGAAAGAGCTCATGTTGGCCCTCATTAAATGAAGCTGAGATGCCAGAGCTCTCACTGCAGATGATGGACGAAAGGATCAACCAAGTGGTAGCTGAACTGCACTTCCTATGCCACAGAAGGCCTGTTTACTGCAGCAGAGTAACACAACCTGGGGGATGTGGTTTGCAGTTTATTTCTGATCTGCCAAATGTGTCCTTTCCAATACTGTGTTTGTTTCCTGGGGCTGCCATAACAAATTACCACAAACTTAATGGCTTAAAACAACAGAAATTTACTCTCTCACAGTTCTAGAGACCAGCTGTCTGAAGTCAAGGCATCAGCAGCCTGCTCTGAGGCTCTAGGGAAGAGTCCTTCCTCTCCCGGTAGCTGCCGCCTGTCCTTGTGGCATTTCGTGGCTTATAGACACATCACTCCAATCTCTGTCCTGTCCTATATGTATTCCTCTCTCTTCCCTTATAATTAAACTTGTCATTGCGTTTAGGGCCTACCCTAATCCAAGACGATCTTATCTTGAGATCCTTCATTTAATTATATCTGCAAAGACCCTTATTCCAAATAAGCCCACAGTTCTAGGTTCCAGGTGCACATATATTTTCTTTGGTGGGAAGGAGGTACATCATTTAAGCACCTTCACGTGCCCACTACAAAAGAGGATCAGAAGCTGTTTGCATTTACATCCAAATGGATGACAGCATACATTGTTAATCCTGCCCTGGATTATGGTAACTCTAATTTCTGCCATAATGTGACCTAGGCTGTCTGGACACTTCACAAAAAACCTGAAATTACTTCCCTGTATCAGTGATATGTTAATTGGATCAGATGAGCAAAAAGAGACAAGTCATCGGGATGCCTGGGTAAGATACATGCTCTCCAAAGATGGGAAGTAAGAAATCCCGGTATGTAACAGCAAAGTTTCTAAGGGCCAGTGGTGTGCAGCAGGGGAACATCCTTGTGTTAGGTGATTCTTGCGTTGCTGTGAAGAAATAGCTGAGCTTGGGTAATTTATAAAGAAAAGCGGTATAATTGGCTGATGGTTCTCCAGCCTTTACAGGAAGCATGATGTTAGTATCTGCTCAGCTTCTAGGGAGGCCTCAGGAAGATTACACTCAAGGCAAAGGGAGAATGGGCAGCAGGCATGTCACATGGCCAGAGCAGGGAGGAAAAGAGAGAAAGAGAAGGTGCCACAGACTTTTAAACAATCATATCTCAAGAGAATTCACTCACTGTCATGAGGACAGCACCAAGGGGATAGTGCTAAACCATTCATGAGAAATACGCCCCCATAATCCAGTCACTTCCCACCAGGTCCCACCTCCACATTAGAGATCACAATTTGATATGAGATTTGGGTGGGCACACACATCCAAACACTATCACTACCCTCCAAAATAAAGTACAAGTTATTTACTGTGCAACTCCTACCACTAAGGAATCTCAGTGCTTGGTAGACCTGTCTGAACTGAAGGACACATACTCCCACACTTGTGAATACTGCTTTTGCCCATTCAGTGACTTATGAGGAAGGATGCTAGTCTTAAGTGAGGCTCAAAGCAAGAGAAGGTTCTGTAGCAGGTCCTGGATGTGCTAGAGTCCTGTAGCTTGATCCATGTGACTCCACAGACCCCATGGAACTGGCATTTAAAAAAAGTAAGGTCTCAAATTAATAACCTCAGCCTCCACCTTAAGAAACTAAAAAAAGGTGGCTTGCACTGTAGTCCCAGCACTTTGGGAGACCAAGGTGGGCAGATCATGAGGACAGGAGTTCGAGACCAGACTGGCCCATATAGTGAAACCCTATCTCTACTAAAAATACAAAAATTAGCCAGGTATGGTGGCAGGCATCTGTAATCTCAGCTACTCAGGAGGCTGAGGCAGGAGAATTGCTTGAACCCAGGAAGCAGTGGTGGTAGTGAGCCTAGATCACGCCACTGCACTCTGTCCTAGGTGACAGAGTGAGACTCTGTCAGAAAAAAAAGAAAGAAAGAAAGAGAGTGAGAGAAAAAGAAAGAAAGAGAGAGAGAAAGAAAGAGAGAAAGGAAGGAAGGAAAGAAGGAGGGAAAGAAGGAGGGAAGAAAGAAAAAGAAGGAAAGAAAGAAAGAAAGAAAGAAAGAAAGAAAGAAAGAAAGAAAGAAAGAAAGAAAGAAACTAGAAAAAGGAGAGCACATTAAACCAAAATGGAAGAAAGGAAATAAAAATTAGGACAGAAATCAATAAGATAAAACATAGGAAAATAGGAAAAATAAATAAAGCAAAAACCTGCCTGGTTCTTTGAAAAGATCAATAAAATCAACAAACCTTTAGACAGAATGATCAAGAAAAAAGAGAGAAAACACAAATTGCCAATATTGGGAATGAAAGCAGGTACACAACAATAGACTATGGAAATCAAGATGTGAAAGAGGTAATATTAAGGGTGACTATGCCAATAAATTTAACAAGTTAGATGAAATGGAAGAAAGCCTTAAAAGACACAAAATACCAGTGTTTATCTGACAAGAAATAGCTTTTCATATAAGTTTAAAGAAATTTGATTCATTGTTTAAAACCTTCTCACAAACAAAACTTCCGGCTTGGATGGTTTCACTGGTGAAATCTACCAAAGATTCAGGGAAGAAACATTACTTTTCCATAAAGTAGAAGATAAGGCAACACTTTTCAATTCATTTTGAGGCCAACATTACCCTATTATCAAAACCAGACAAAGATACCACAGGAAAACTACAGACAATGTCCCCCATGAACTTAGACTCAAAAATATTATTAAAATATGAGCAAATAAAATGCAGCAATATATAAAAAGAATACTACATCGTGACTAAGTGGGGTTTGTCGCAGAAATACAAGGTGGGATTAACATCCAACGCTGTGTAAATTCACCACATTGATAGGCTGAAAAGAAAATGAAATGATCATCTCAAAAGATCTAATAACAGAGATTCAAAACAATTCTCATTATTTGTCTGGTGAGGACCTGGTTAATATAAGAAAAAATTCCCACTTTTTACCACTTCTGTTCAACATCATACTAAAGATTCTAGCCAGTGCAATAAATAAAGCAAAAGAAATAAAAAACATATGTATTCAAAAAGAAGAACTAAAACTGTCTTTATTAATAATTAATATGATCACATACATTTAAAGAAATCTATGTGAGTTTAATATGGCCACAGGGTACAAGATCACCTTACAAAAATCAATGACATTTCTGTATTCTAGAAATGAACAATTGATTATTTAAATTTTACAAAATTATAGTTGCTTCAAAAAGCATGAAATAATTATGAATAAACCTGATGATATGTATGCAGGATTGGTATGCTGAAAACTATAAAACATTGCTGAAAAAAGTTTTTATGAAAGACAAAAATAAATGCAGACCAGTTTCATGGATCAAAAAACTCAGTATTGTTAAAATATCAGTCCTCCCTGTGATAGTTAATTCTAGGTGTCAACTTGGAGGACGTTTTTGGATAAGATTAGCATTTAAATGAGTGGACTTTAATAAGCAGATTGCATTCCTTCATGGGGGTGGGTCTCATTCAATCAGTTGGAGCCCTAATAGAACAAAGAGTTCGACCAACCTAGCAAGAAGGAATTCTGCAACCGACTGCCTCCAGACCTCATCCACACCAACGGCTCTCCTGGGTCTCAGCCGGCCAGACCACATTGCAAATTTGAAATTTCCAGCCTCCACAATCATGTGAGCCAATTCCTTATAATAAATATAAATATATATGTTACACACACACACACACACACACACACACACCCTGTTGGTTCTGTTTCTCTGGAAAACCTTGACTAATATACTCCCCAAATATTTCTGTACATCCAATGTACTCCCAGTCCAAATTCTAGCTAGCTTTTTGTGGACATTGTCAAGCGGATTCCAAATTTATATGAAACAATGAATGACCCTGAATAGCCAAAACAATTTCAAAAAAGAAGAGCAAAGCTAGAGGAGTCATGCTATCTAATTGCAGATGAGATGGTTTAGTGTTTGCATAATGAAAGTCATATAGATCAATGGAATGGAACAAAGAGTCCAGAAATAGACCCACACCCCCATGATCAATTTATTTTTGACAAAGTTCCAAGGTAACTGAATGGGGAAATATTGTATGTTCAATAACAGTGCTAGAAAATGGGGCATTTATTTCAAACGAAATGGAACCTTAACCCTTATGTTGCACCATACACAAAAAGTAACTTGAAATGGTTCAACTTAAATGTAAGAGCTAAAGATTTATAACTTCTAGAAGAAAACATAACAGAAAATATATGTGACCTGAGTTTTGAACAATAATTTCTACATAGAAAACAACAAGCTTAAGTCATTAAGAAAATTGATAAATTGGACTTCATAAAAATGTAAAACTCTGCTCCTTGAAAGATGCTTTAAAAATGAAAAAATAAGTCACAAGTTGAGAACAAATGTTTGCAAAGCACATGTCTGATAATTACATGCATTCTCAATGGAGGTGATGCCCTCGAGAAGGCAAAAATTTGTTCTTGGGGCTAAAAAATTTTAGATATTATAATGATATACATGTCTGCAAAGGATTGTAGTATATAAATAGGTATATAGCATGTCTATTGTATTAAATTTCATAGTGGGTGGGGGGAGACATTAGGAAAAAATGTCTAAAAAGGCTCTTGAGGGGCAATATTTTAAAACATATTGAGAAACACTGGATAAAGAAAGGGCTTGTGTCTAGAATAATATATAGAACTCTTTACAACACAATAAAAAGACAAAGAATTCAATTTAAAAATTGGACAAAAATATGAACAGATACTACACCAAGGAAGATGTAGGAATGGCAAATAAATCCATGAAAAGATGCTCAACATCATTAGTCATTCAGGAAATGCACATGAAAACCCCAATGAGATACAATGATACATATACTAGAATAGCTAAAATTGAAAAGACCGATAGTACTAGCAGTGGTGAGAACATGGAGCAGCTGGAATTACCTTGGAAACCATTTTGCCAGTCTTTGGTAAAGTTATACACGCTCCAACCTCATGACCCAGTGATTCCACTTTGAGGCTTTCACCAGGAGAAATAAGAACCTATATCCACACAAAGTTCTGTGGTCAAATGTTCATGGCAACATTATTTATATTAGCTTACAGTAGAAGCAACCTCCAAACCCATTAATAAATGGATATGATGAAATACTGCTTAGCAATAAAAAGAACAAACTGATCTGTGTAACAATATGAGTAAATCACAAAAACATGGTAAGTAAAAGAAGCCGGCCCCAGTTTGTATGATTTCATGAATATGACGTTCAGGAACAGGCAAAATTGTAAGAACAGAAATCGTATCAGTGGTTGCCAGGGACTGAGGGTGAAGAAAGCAGACTGAACGAAAAGGGACAAGGAAATTTCTCCTGCTTGCAGGAAATGTTTTATCACTCAATTGTGGCTGTTACCTAACTATATACATTGTCAAAACTCATTGAACTGTATACATTTTTAAATTGATTTTTACTGTATATAAATTACACTTAATAAACCTGACAAAAAATAAAACTTGTAAGAAACTCTAGCTACATGCAAAGCTCTGAGCTGACCCTATTCTCATGAAGTTTATGTGATTTAGTGATTTATCCTGCCTGGTTCCAAGACTGGAACTGAAAGCAGTGACTGGGGAAAGGATGGGAAAACAGAAATGAGCTCAGTGCCAGAGTCCTCCTAATAGCCACTGCAAATGGACTCATTCTCCCTTCCTACCCAGAACATACTGACCACTAAGGCTGAGAAGCTCTTCCCCTCCTTCTTCAAAGTGTGGTCTCCAGACCAGCAGGACCAGCACAGCCTGGGGGGCTTCATCAATGCGGCCTTCACACTCCACCTCAGGCCAGCTAAATCTGCATTTTCAACCAGACCCCCAACTGTTCCCATGATATTTTTCCCAGATGTGTTCCTATATATATAAAACCCCCTCCTCAATTCCCCAGATGCACTCTCATCATTCAAATCCAAAGTTGAGGAGCTCTGGTCTAGTCACAAACTCACTTCTGTCTCCCTCCAGCCATTTGAGTTGAAAGTTGACCAATATCAATTGTATATGTTCCCAGACCCATGTAATGCTGGCATTTCTTACGGAGTTTTTGTGGTTTTCTAACAAACTTTATATTCAGCGGTACATGTGCAGGTTTGTTACAGGGTATATTGTATACCCATGACCCAAACAGTGAACATTGTATCCAATAGGCAGTTTTCCAACCCTCATCCCCTTCCAAACCCCTCTCCCCACTTTTAGAGACCTCAGTGTCTATTGTTCCCATCCTTATGTTCATGTGCACCCATTTTTGAGTTCCCACTTATAAGTGAGTACATGGATATTTGATTTTCCATTTCTTCATTAATTCACTGCGGATAATGAAGTTCAGCTGCATCCATGTTGCTGCAAGGGACACGAATTCATTTTCAACAGCTGTAAATTATTCCGAGGTGTATATGTACCACATTTTTTTATCCAGTCCACTGATGGTGGTGCCTAGGTTGACTCCATGACTAAGCTATTGTGCATAGTGCTACAATAAACATGCAAGTGCAGCTATCTGTTTAATAAAATGATTTCTTTTCCTTTGGGTAGCTATCCAGTGGTGGTATTTGCTGGGTCAAATGCTAATTCTAGCAGACTTCTAGCATGCACTTAGCAGTGTTCAGTCAGCCTTTCCCTGCTTACACGCATCCCCATACATATGTGCAGATAGACACACACGTGAACACACTGAAGATATTTCCTTCAGGTGCATGTAAAATATGCTGCTTGGATTGAAATTCAAATGGAATTGATCAATCAAGTAACTTGAGACCTCACAGTAATCTTCACACTTAATCTTAGACACCTGTGCAGTCATGTTGGGAGCAGCACCACAGTTTATTTCTATGCTTGAGTTTTTAAGTACAGAAGGTAGAAGCAATGTAAATGGTATAGCATATATATCATTTTCTGGCCTTTTAAAATTTATTTGAGACCTCTTGATGAAATGGACATATTATATATTTCTGCCACCTGGATTTCCCTGGGTAATTTGATGGAATATTTTAAGTTTGAGTAAATCAAAACAATAAACTCAGAAAAAAAAAAATGGAAATGTCAGTACCCTGGGCAAATCAGGAAGTTCTCTGGAGTTTCTATAGCATTAATTAAATGATATTCAACCAATGAAATACGAGTGGAAAACATTTTTAAACTAATTTGAATGTTTGTAAAAGATTCCAAAATGGCAATTTCTTTTTAAAATGTTGTGTTCCCTATGAAAGCGCGGACAAAAAAAAAAATTGTCATGGAAATAGAGATGAGCAAGATAACTATAAACATTAGGAGAAGATGTCATAGAAATCCAGGCTTGTGTGTTCAGATTGCTTCATATGTGTCTCTTCTCTCAGGCTTTAAAATGCCAGAATTAGTTGTAGCCAAGCTGCATTGCGGATGTGATTTATAAAGGAAGATAACACTGAGTTGTAAATGGTATAAAACTCACCTCCACCCCAGGTCTTCCAAGGGGATTCAATAGTGGAATTTCAGGGTCTGCAGTTGGCACAAAGGAGCTATTTGGAATCAAGTGGGCAAGGGTTCAGACCCAACTGGTCTCGGGCACCCTGCCGTACAGCTCACAACCACCAAACTGGACCTGAACACCAGCCTCATTTGGAGGGTAATCAGACTTCAGAGTTCCAGCCAACCTTTTCTTTTTTCTTTCTTTTTATTTTTAGAGACACCTTCTCACTCTGTTGCCCAGGCTGGAGTGCAGTGACACAGTCACAGCTCACTGCCTCCCTGGCTCAAGCAATCCTGCTGCCTCAGCCTCCCAGGTAGCTGGGACTACAGGTGTGTGCCACCATGCACAGCTAATTTTTTTATTTTGTTTTTTTTTAGAGATGAAGATCTCACTATGTTGCTCAGGCTGGTCTGGAACTCCTGGCCTCAAATGATCCTCCTGCCTCTGCCTTTCAAAGTGCTGGGATTACAGGCATAAGCTACTGCATCCAGCCCTCCTCCTTCCTTTTTCCCCCAACCCGATTCTTCTTCCCACCAGCTCCCACTCTGCCCCACTCCCTCTCCCTCCTCCCAAAGCTATCTTCCTTTGATCTCTTGCAGGAAGGCCCTTGGTCTGAAGCCACCCCAGGATCCAACAGGGCAGATAGCAAACCCAGAAGAGACCTGGAGAAGACAGCACCTAGGCCTTGAGTAGCTGTGAAGGGCACAAAAACACACCTCACCCTTTTTGAACCCCTGCTGTGGGCCACACAGTCTGTCTCGCCCGGAGCCTTTTCACCAGTGTCTTAACCACTGAGAGGTCAATACAAATTGGTGACCCAGTATATTAGTTTCCTTGGGCTGCTGCAACAAATTACCACAAACTTAGTGGCTTAAAACAACAGAAATGTATTCTCTCCATTTCTGGAGGCCAGAAGTCTGAAGTCAAGGTGTTGGCAATACCATGCTCCTTCTGGGGCTCAGTGGGAAAATCTGTCCTGTCATTGTCAGTAGTTAGTCAGATGTGAGCAGAGCAGGAGAGAGCCACCCCCCACCAGGAGTGTCAAGCGACTGTCAGGTGATAGACAGTTATTAAGCTGTCTGGCTTTTTAATTAAGGAAGTATGAAACCCTAAGTGAAAGGTCAAAAGTCTCTCTAAAATAATAGTTGATCACAGCCAGCACCAGGCAAAGGCTGCCTCCCAATAGACAGAAACACCTGACACTGGTGATCAGTAGCTTCCCGATAAAATCTCAGGATTTGGGTGATGGGTTCAAGCATGAGCACTCAGAGGCAAAATGACGGAGTTTACCTGGTATATGACCTTCTAGGAGCACTCAACTGGCAAGGGGAGAACGCCTCAAGTGAGCACACCCATGACTTCAGTAAACACACACACGGGGCCCCTCCCAATTGCTGTCAGGTCACTGCATGTGCAGACAGCCCACCCCAGTGGAAGAATCATGGGAGAAGGGACGCAAGACCCCGGAATTTGAAACCCTAAGTCAAAGGTCAAATCACGCACTTGGCCCTCTTCCAAATGTACTTTGCTTCCTTTCATTCCTACCCTAAAACTTAATAATTTTAAAATTTAATAAATTTTCGCTCCTGCTCTGAAATTTGCCTTGGTCTCCCACTCTGCTTTATGCCCCCAGTTGAATTCTTTCTTCTGAGGAGACAAGAATTGAGGTTGCTGCAGACCCAGATGGATTTGCTGCCAGTAACACACTTTGGTGCTGTGTGACCAGACAAGTTCCCTAAGTGCTAACATTTACTGTTTCTCCAGCTCTGATGCCTGCTGGCAGCCCTGGGCATCCATTGGCTGGTGGACTCAGTGCTCCCATCTTTGTCTTCATTTTCACATCAGTTTCTCTCCTGTGTGTCTCCTTTTCTTTTCTTTAAAAACATATTTATTTGTTTGTTTGTTTGTTTGTTTGTTTGTTTTGAGGCAGAGTTTTGCTCTTGTTGCCCAGGGTGTAGTGCAATGGCACCATCTCGGCTCATTGCAACCTCCACCTCCTGGGTTCCAGCAATTCTCCTGCCTCAGCCTCCCAAGTAGCTAGGATTACAGAAGCCCGCCACCACCGCCCAGCTAATTTTTGTAATTTTGGTAGAGATGGGGTTTCATCATGTTGTCCAGGCTGGTCTTGAACTCCTGACCTCAGGTGATCCACCCACCTCAGCCCCCCAAAGTGCTGGGATTACGGGTGTGAGCCACCACACCTGGCCTGTGTATCTCCTTTTCTGTCTCTTATCAGGATACTTGTCATTGGCTTGAGGGCTCTAATCCAGGTGTAACATTATCTTGAGGCCCCAGTTTTAATCACATCTGCAAAAATCCTTATTCCAGATAAGGCCATTTCTGAGGTTCGGAGTGGACATATCTTCGGGGAGACCACTATTGAACCTCACCCATGCTCTACTCTTGGAGAATGGCTTGGAGGGATCAGCTCCTCCCTCCTGGTTTACCTCCTCCCTCCCCAACGTAGCCAATCAGGAAAAATCTCCGTGTGATACTAGAACCCAGAGCTCAAGTTATTAGAAAGCCAAAAACTGAATTTCCCATTTCTTAAGAGCAAGGAAGGCCTTGTGTTAGGAAAACACAACTGCTGGATCTCTACTCTCTGAAGGAGAGGGTAATTTATATATGTCTGGGGAAGGTCCACCCTCTCCTCATACCACTCCAGGAATAGGCCAAAACCTTCCTTCAAAGAGAAAGCAGGCTGATTTGTCATTTTCCAGCTGACATAAATGCTCATTCTCTACACAGGTAATTTTTAGGATGCAATGAATGAGACAAATGGGGTGAGTACCAAGTACTGTGCATAAGGGGCTGGGGGTTGGTCCTCTTTCCCATTTCCACCAGGCCATCCCCTGACTTTGATGTAAATAATTGGGCTTTTCTGACTTTTGGGCAAAGTTTATACAAATCCATCTCCAAGTCTCTTTCTTCCATGAGGGCCCTTTGTACAGGGAAAATTTCAGAACCAGTGCATTGGCGGACATGGAAGGAGAGATAGTCTTTGCTTGGATAATCAGAGAAGGCTTTACAGAGGGAGAAAATAGACACCTGAACTGGGCTTTGAGAGGATTCCTAAGCAGAGGAAACAGAACTGAACCGAGCAAGACAAGCCACACATAACAGAGCAAGGCGCAGGTCAGACACGATGATTAGATTCCTGGTAGGTACCAGGAGAGCTGTGTTTAGAAGGATTCTGAGGCCACAGCCAGGCTCATTACAAAAGTTTGATGATAGTTAATGATGTCTGCTGTGAGAGCGGTGATATACAAGTCATCGCTGGTCGGGGTGTCAGAAGAGTTCAATGTCATAGAGGAGAAAGCGAAATAACTATAACTCATTTAGACAAATGAAGTTGATTCCTAAAACCACTTTTACAGGTTAACTTGTTTCCTCCCCCAAGAAGACATGTCAGAGTCCTATTCCCCAGTCCCCTAAATGTGACCTTATTTGGACATATGGTCTTCACAGAAGTAATCAAGTGAGAGTGACTGATGTCCTTAGGAAAAGGGAACGTTTGGAAAGAGAGACAGAGGCATTGACAAAAAGCCTTGTAAAGAGACAGACGGAGAAGACAGCCATCTGCCAGCCCAGGGGAGAGGCCTGGACCAGTTCCTTCCCTAGCAGCCCTCAGAAGGAACCAGCCTGGCTGACACTTTAAATCTTGGGTTTGTAGCCTCCGGAACTATGAGACAATAAATTTCTGTAGTTTAAGCTACCGAGTTGGTGGTACTTTGTTATCGTAGCCCTGGCAAACTAATATGCTACCCAGCCTCAAAAGATGAACCTTCTCTCTTCCATGGGTCCAAAACATCCTCATTAGCATCATGGTCAACCATCTGAACTGTGGGTTATGCACAGCGTTAGGGGGTTTCAGCTCCACCCCTCACTAGCTGCATATAGGTAGAAGTGACGGTCCCTTAGTTAATTTCTCTGCCCCTCAGTTTCCTTGACTAAAATAGTATTCATAATACCTGACTCACTGAATTGTTATTAATACAAAATGAGAATATGCATAGTCTATCATTAGGGTAAAGTTTTACCCAGTTACAGCTTTTTAAGTGGACAGGAATCAGCATTTCCACTTGCCTGACTCTATCTCCAACTCTCTAAATTTATACAACAGAAGGGGCCCCCCAAAAGCCAGAAGCTACCGCCCTCTAAAATGCAAACTCATCACCTAGCAGAGGACCTAGGAAGCCAGAATCACCCATTAACACCTCATCCACAGCTGAGCCGGAGTCCATGGAGAATGGGGTACCAGTGGGGGATGGTTGGGGGTTGTTTGGGTGGGTGGGAGGTTCTAATTAAGACAAGGACCATCTTACTCTACAAGGTACATCCCATCCCCACACAGAGTTCAGCCCATCTTTGACATTCACATCTCCAGCTGTCACCCAATTCACATCCTCATTCACTCATTCATTCACCCCAAAAAGTACTTACTGAAGACCTAACAAGAGCCAGACATTGTACTAGATGTCAGGTATGCAGCCTTGATCTCTCTGAGCCTTTGTTTACTCATCTGTGAGATGGAAATAGAACCCACCAACCTGGTGTTGGAAGACCTAGTTGTGTGTCTATAAAGTGTTGGTGCTCATAAGCTTGTTGATAGCAGCACAATTCACAATAGCAAAATTGTGGAACCAACCCAAATGCCCATCAACCAACGAGTGGATAAAGAAACAATGGTATATATACATATATATCTATATCTATATATACACATACACACACACACATATATATATATACACACACATATATATATACACACATGCACACACACGCACACGGTGAAATACTATGCAGCCATAAAAATGAATGAATTAACAGCATTTTCTGTGACCTGGATGAGATTGGAGACTATTATTCTAAGTGAAGTAACTCAGGAATGGAAAACCAAACATCATGTGTTCTCACTGATATGTGGGAGCTAAGCTATGAGGATGCAAAGGCATAAGAATGATACAATGGGCTTTGGGGACTTGGGGGGAAGAGTAGGAGGGGGAGAGGGATAAAAGACTACAAATATGGTGGAGTGTCACTGCTCAGGTGATGGGTGCACCAAAATCTCACAAATCACCACTAAAGAACTTACTCATGTAACCAAATACCACCTGTACCCCAATAACATATGGGAAATAAAAAATAAAGAAAAAGTATGTGCCAGGTGTGGTGGCTGACGCCTGTAATTCCAGCACTTTGGGAGGCTGATGGTGGCGGACCACATGAGGTCAGAAAAAAAAGAAAGAGGATCAGTGCTCAGAAAATGTCACTTCTCTGTCCACTTCTCTTCCTGTTGGCACAAGAGACTCTGAGATTATCCTCCTTAAAATCAAACTCTTCTTAACTTTTTCTGGGAGGCAGGATACGTGGAACCCGATGGCCTTCCCTTTATGTTAAGGGTTGCAAACTGCATTATCTCTGGTGTCCAAGCCCTAGGAAGCAGCCAGGTAGGGACTGGGGAGAATGGCAGAGCTCAGGGCTGATCCCAGGGGTCCTCTTGTTGCCCCTTGGTGCCCCTCTAGATAACAGCACCTGATGTGCCAGCTCCTCCAGCTTTTCAAGTAGGGCTGGAGATACAGATTTTATGTGAAATCTTCCATGTTTTAAACACTGGTTTAATTAGAGTTCTCCAGAGAAACAGAACCAATAGAATATGCATGTGTGTGTTTCCATATACAAAGAGAGAGTGGGAGAGACAGGGAGACAGACAGAGAGAGAGAGGGGTTTATTATGAGTAATTGGCTCCTTCTATTAGGGAGACTGAGAAGTCCCTTAATCTGCCATCTGCAAGCCCTTTAAGCTTGGACTTGAACTACACCAGTGGCTGTCCTGGGAGAGCAGATGGAGTCAATCCCAATCTGAAGGCAGGAGAAGATGAGAAGCTCAAGCAGGGAGGCCAGAAAAAAGTGAGGGTGGATTTCTTCTCTTTTTAAAATTCTATTCAGGCCCTCAAAGTATCAGATGCCCCCCACCCATACCTGCTTTACTGAATTCACCAATTCCAACACAGATCTTGCCCAGAACACCCTCACAGACACACCTAGAAGCAGTGTTTAATCTGGGAACCCACTACCCCACTCAAGTTGATACATGAAATTAACCACCATGGCTGAAAACTTTTCACAATATTTTGCAAGTGTCATGCAGGCAGGTCTTGAGTTTGCAACCTCCACTCTATGACCCATGAAGCAGGAAAAAGACTATGGTTTGCAATCTCTACTGCTTCCCCTAGAAGGGATAGAACGTCCTTGGAGACACAGACCAACCCATTCCAGCCCTTGAGGGAATGGTGTACATTCAGGGGCAGGAATGGGGCATGAAGCCACTGGTCTAGTTTAAGCCCAAACCGGAAGGGCTTGTAGATGGCAGACTGTGGGACTTTTCAGGCAGCTGAGCTTGCAGCTTGCACCCACCAGAGTCTTCTCAGTTCTCTAACACACTCCCTGTTATATCCTCCATGGCTCCTCTTCCCTCCCTCCCAGGTAACCACATGTCAGATACTTGCTGTATCTGGAATAAACTGATCAAAGTGCCCTTTCTTTCCCAGAGACACTGATCAATACAGGGCTGTAAAGTGCCTAGCACACTCAGGAGCCACTTATAACAGATAGGACTCCTCTCCCTGAGGCTCCTACTGTCCCCCAGCTGTCCACTAAACCACCATAATTCCTCCCACCCAGCACAGCCACCTCTGCAAAGCAACATCATGTTTCCTCCAATGACAGGTGCGGGGTGAAGAAGGATGTGAGTTTGATAAAGAAATGCTGGCCGGGCACAGTGGCTGATGCCTGTAATCCCAGCACTTTGGGAGGCTGAGGCAGGCAGATCACTTGAGGTCAGGAGTTCAAGACCAACCTGGCCATCGTGACGAAACCCCGTCTCTACTAAAAATAAAAAAATAGCCAGGCATGGTGGCGGGTACCTGTAATCCCAGCTACTGAGAGGCTGAGGCATGAGAATTGCTTTAACCTAGGAGGCAGAGGTTGCAGTGAGCCGAGATCATGCCCCTGCACTCCAGCCTGGTTGACAGAGTGAGACTCTGTCTGAAAAGAAATGCTCTTTCCCTCAGTGACGACTTGGCACGTGGGCAAATTGTCAGGACAGCCCAGAGTGATTTTACTATAATGTAAAAGCACCTGGAAAAGCCGTTTCAGAGGAGGAGGAGAAGGAGGAGGAGGAAGAGGAAGCAGGAGCTACAGACTGGAAGCAACCTAAATGGCCAAATAAATAAATGACAGCACAACCAAGCAATAAAACGCAAAGCAACGGCATACAAAAATGAAGACACCCTTATTATATGCTAGCATTGATCAGCAAACTCCAAGCTGTATGATTCAATGCATAAAGCGAAGCACAAAAGCAACTGTAGAGAGTGCACATGCAAGGCCAGGCGCGGTGGCTCGTCTGTAATCCCAGCAGTTTAGGAGGCCAAGGCAGGTGGATTACCTGAAGTCAGAAGTTCAAGATCAGCCTGGCCAACATGGATAAACCTGCCTCTACTAAAAATACAAAAATTGTCTGGGTGTGGTGGTGTGTGCCTGTAATCCCAGCTACTCAGGAGGCTGAGGTAGGAGAATCGCTTCAACTGGGGAGGTGGAGGTTGCAGTGAGCCAAGACTGTACCGCTGCACTCTAGCCTGGGTGACAGAGTGACACTCTGTCTCAAAAACAAAAAACAGGAGTGCATCCCTGAAACAGGAAGTTACATTTTTTTGTGTATGTCTAGACGTGAAAAGATTATTTCTGGAAGGAAATAAGAAATAAAAAAAAAAAAAAAACGTTGAACTCTAGGGACACAAATTAGGAATTGGAAGGCACAGGGAGGAAAGAGATTGCCTTTTCACCTCTTACGCTGTTTGACATATTTTTTATCTATATGGTTATCTTAAGGTTTTTAAATAAACATTTTAGGTCTTGGAATAATTGTAGGTTTGCCCCAGAGTTGCATAGATAATAGAGTTCTATATACCCTTTATCCAGTTTCCCCTAATGGTAACATCTTACGTCACTGTGGTACATGGGTCAAACCTAGAAAATTAGCATTGGCACAATTCTATTAATTAAGCTATAGAATTTATTCAGATTTCACCCATTTTTATGCAAAAGCCATCGTTCTGCTTCAGGATCTCTCAAGGCACTCAGTCATCATGGCTTCAGTCCGTGACTTTCTGAATCTTCCCTTGTTTTTTGTGTCCTTGACACTTGGGGAGGAAAATTGGAGGCAGGAGGCCTGTCCTCCCGTTGCACCCCCACCTCTGGCTGTGCTACCTGGGCAAGCTGCATCCCCACTCTGTGCCTGCATTTTCTTATCAGTGAGGAAGGGCTGGAGAAGCAGCTGTCCTGCCTTCCTAAGGGATGGATACCTAAGAACCTTGGAAACTGCTGAGCTCAGGGAACAGGAGGTTGCATCCCACTGATCCTCAAAGCTTTATTCCCTGTACAGGGAATCTGAGTGCCTTTCTTACCCTGGGCACCTTAATCTGGACCCCTCTTTCAAGATTCAGCAGGCTTGAAAGATCCCAACCTGCCAGCCACCTCTATTCCAAGGTGCCAAGCAGAAGCTAGATAAAGTGAGAGATCCCTACCTCCTGCCATTAATCCAGGGTAACAGAAGCAAGGGGGATGGGGAGGTGAGACGCTGCCCTCAGTGCACTTAGTAAGCCTGCTCCTGCCATGCCCTTCCTCTGAGCAGCACTGTGGCTGGGAACTCACTTCATAGCCCTGGAAACCGAGGCTAAAGTGATGCTCCTAAGGGAACACGGTGAATACGTTTCCCGTTGAGGACTTGCCACAGGTCCAGATGTCTGGCAGGAATTCCACCCTATGACCACCCCACCCAGCGAACACCCCTTTGGGCTGAGGAAGAAGCAGGGGCCACTGGAGTGAATCGGCTCTTTCCTTTGCCCGACATCTCCTCCTGCTCAGATTTGGTTGTTGCAGAAATTAGCGCAGAGGATTCACTCAGCCTCCCTCTGGAAATCCAAACCTTCTCTCAAGGCTCCCATGCAGTTTCCTGCAGGAACTCCAGCTGACCAGGTAACAACTTCAGAAGGGACTTTGGATTCTCCTGGACCTGAGTTTTTTTCTTTGTTTTTTGATTGATTGATTTTTAGAGGCAGGGTCTTGCTCTGTCACTGAGGCTGGAGTGCAGTGGCACAATCACAGCTCACTGCAGCCTCCAATTCCCAGGTTCAAGAGATCCTCCTGCCTCAACCTCCCCAATAGCTGAGGCCACAGGTGTATGCCATCACATGCCTGGCTAATTTGTTGTTTTTGTTTTTTGTTTTTGTAGAGATAGGGTCTCACTCAGTATGTTGCCCAGGCTGGTCTTGAACTCCTGAACTCAAGAAATACTCTCACCTCAGCCTCCCGAAGTGCTGGGATTACAGGTGTGAGCCATTGCACTGAGCTTGGACCTGAGTTTGAATCCTGTCTCCTTCACTGCTTAGCCAAAACGTCTTGAATGAGTTATTTGCTTTATAAAATGGAAGCATCAGGGCCCACCTATCAGGAATGTCACAAAAACTAACTGAATATATGTAAAGCACTTAGCGTTTGATAAATGTTCCAAAAGGAGTAAATGCCATTCTCCTCCTTCTAGCCAGACCTTACCCTGTAGCCCAATACCGGTCCTGTGTCCTTCACTCCTTCATTCATTCAGCAGGTCTTCATGACATTCCATTAGGGGGCAGAATCCAAGACCCAGAGCTAAGGAAGTGACACAGGGCTGCTCTTGAGGGGCTTGCAGTCTAGTGTGGGAACCAGACAGATGGAAAGTGACAGCTGGGAAGGTTATCCATGTTGTCCTGGCAGCTCATCCTTGGGAGGCTGATGTAGAATGGGGATCAGAGTAGGCTTCCCCTGAGGCAGTGATTCCTGAGCAAAACCCATGGGATGGTGAGGGACTGTCAGAGGTATGTGAACCAGAGCAACTCCATCTTGAATAGGGGCTGGGTAAAATGAGGCTGAGACCTACTGGGCTGCACTCCCAGGAGGTTAAGACATTCTCAGTCACAGGATGAGATTGGAGATCAGCGCAAGATACAGATTACAGAGACCTTGCTGATAAAACAGGTTCCAGTAAAGAAGCCAGCAAAAACCCACCAAAACCAAGATGGCGACGAGAGTGACCTCTGGTTGTCCTCACTGCTACACTCCCACCGGCACCATGACAGTTTACAAATGCCATGGCAATGTCAGAAAGTTATCCTATATGGTCTAGAAAGAGGAGGCATGAATAAACTACCCTTGTTTAGGATATCATCAAAAAATAACTATAAAAATGGGCAACCAGCAGCCCTGGGGGCTGCTCTGTCTATGATGTAGCCATTCTTTTATTCCTTTACTTTCTTAATAAACTTGCTTTCACCTTACTCTATGAACTCACCCTGAATTCTTTCTTGTGTAAGATCCAAGAATGCTCTCTTGGGGTCTGGATCAGGACCCCTTTCCTGTAACAGGATGAGTAGGTGTGGATGGGACAGATGGGCAGCTTCCCAGCTCCAGGAAGAAGAGCAGAGTGCTAGAACCTGAGAGAGTGGGGGCAGGGCAGGAGGTAATGTGGGCCAGGTGAGCCTCCAGGGAGGTGAATGAGGAAGCTGAGAAGCATTGGATTTAGGGTGGGGAAACAAAGGCCATCCCGAGGAGAGCAGCCACGGGCTCGGGTCCGGCACATTCTAACCCCATCCATACCAGCTGCCAGAGGGGAGTCTCCATGCTCCCTATTCATTACCTGACATAACTAATTGCCTGGTGACATTTCCTATATTATAGACAAATGTGACTTATGGGCCCAGCTGTTCCCCTTCTCGTCACCAGGAATCGGTTGATAAATATGTTTATTCGAGGTCAGCCTGGCCTCATCCATTAGAAATATTGTTTTTCTAAACATTACATTGATTTAATTTAACTCTAATCAATTTAAAATGGTTCTGACAATTAACAAAAGCTTCAAATATGACCTTAAAGTAATAGGATTCATTAGCTATGTTTAGGATTAAACTTACTCTAATAGGGCAATTTTTCTTCCGAGGATATTTGGTAAGCGACTGGTGGTCAGTCAAAATGAAATCAATTATTATAAATTATACAGTTAAAGTTGATTATGTATCCCCTGCTAATTTGTATAAATAAGGGTCTCTGACAATGGGAGTAATTTATGAATAACTATCTTTACCCCAGCCCGGTATCACACTTCATGGTACAGCTGCCAGGGCATCTATAACCCATGAAGTATTGTTTTCCAGGGCTGCTCGCAATGTATGCTAATTACACCCATAATTAATTGGAACAGTTATAGTTGAAGACACAATGCTGGTGCCCTTTGCCCTATTATTCATGGCAGTCAACTCATTCAAAAGGCAAGCTGATCAAAAATTCATATGCTAGCTCGGGCTCCCTAAAAGAAGGAGATCGCACTGCAAAGGGTGGCTGCCACATGACAGCTGGCATGTGGGGAGGGACAGGTATAGTCAGAATTCAGGCCCTGTACTTTCTGTGGTTCCCATCCTGCCCCCACCCATCCTTCTTCCAGGTGGAAAGCATATAGAGCAGAATGTCTAGGGCAGAGCTCAAATAGCTGGCCCATATGTTACAGGAAAGGGGTCCCGATCCAGACCCCCTATCTAGCATAGGAGAGAATTTGGGGTGAATCTATAGAAAAGTGAAAGCAAGTTTATTAGGAGAGTAAAGACCTAAAAGAATGGCTACGTCAAAGGCAGAGCACCGTCATGGGCTGCTTGACGGAGTAAAGGGTTATTTCTTCATCATATGAGAAACAAGAAATAGATGCTTCATGAGATTTCCAGGAAAGAGGCAGAGATTTCCGTGGAACCGAGGGTTTCTCCCCTTTTTAGACGATATGGGTAGCTTCCAGATGTTGCCATGGCATTTGTAAACTGTCATGGCGCTGGTGGGAGTGTCTTTAACATGCTAATACATTATAATTACCACATAATTGAGCAGTGAGTGCAACCAGAGGTCACTTTTGTTGCCATCTTGGCTCTGTTGGGTTTTGGCCGGCTTCTTTACCACAGACTGTTTTATCAGCAGGGTCTTTGTGACCTGGATTTTGTGCCCACCTCTTATCTCATCCTGTGACTTAGAATGCCTCACCGCCTGGGAATGCAGACCCAAAGGTTTCAGCCTCATTTTACCCAGCCCCTATTCATGATGGAGCTGGTCTGGCTTAAACACATCTGGCACATACAGAGTTTTAAAAGAAAAAAAAAAATTTGCCAGATTTTTATAGTTCAGGAACTTTCACTTCTCTTAGAAATTTCTGACTTCATTTGAAAAATTAGAATATACTGGCCCACTTCTCCCATTCCTTTACCACATCAGCCCCTCTGCCCACACTCCAGCCCTCTCCCTTCCCTAAGGTACCTGCCTGGCCTCTGCAGACAAGTGAGCTTGAGGGTCCCAGTCTACGACACCTCATCTTACGGAAAGAGGGACTGAGACTCACAGACAGTCTTGCCAAGGAGCATGTAGTGACCAGCTCCAACTAGTGGCCCCAGGGGAGGTGGATCTGGCCCTTAGTGGGCACCGTTCATGCCCTCTCCTGGCCAAGGCCTGGAGAGAAGAGACTGCCTATAGTGAACCAAAGCTCAAGGCTCAAGGGGTCCCCGACAGCAGGGATGAAAATGAGCCAACACCATGAGTTGGATGTTTGCCATTGAAAGCAACAGGCTGACCTGGCTAATTCCAGATGCTTCAGATGTGGGTGAGGGAAATTCCTCTGTGGCATGCCAAGGGAAAAAGAGACTGGAAAAGTCTTCCCACCCAAAATAGTGTGGTGGGGAAAACACCCACCTTGGAAATGCGCATAAAACATGACCTGAAGCCCCACAGCTTCCTGAGAATCCTTCAATCTCCCAACAAACATGGGGGGCCCACAGTTGGGGCCCTCTGTGCTGGTAGCTGATGAGACAGGGACCATGTGGCTTTCACCCTCTAGGGCCCCACTGCTGAGCCTACAGATGCGCAAATGCAGGGACTCCTAGAGGGGGTGCGGGGACCATAGACACTTTGGGCTCACCTAGAAGTGAGCTGGGACTTCCTCTCTTCTCAGGCAAGTGCCTGGGAATGGCGTTTTTATAGGGACAGCCTTGAATTCTTCCTGAGTGCGTCAACCTGAGGCAAGAGGTGGCAAGTTGGTGAGGAGGAGAGATGGGGATGGCGCAGTCCTAAGGCTGGAAGAGCACTGGGGAGCAGCTGAGTGATGGGGTGGAACCAGGAGCTAGAGCCCTCCTGGCTGCAGAGTATGTGGCTGAAGCCAGCAGCCCTGCCAGACTGGGAATCCTCACAGCCCAGAAGGTTGGTATTTGGGTCACTTAGGGAAAGCATAGCGTGCACGGCAGGAGGTGGCTCCTCTCCACCCAGGAAAGCTTGCAGAGCTCAGATCAAGCGCCAGCTCCAGGCACGGGGCCTCCCTCGTCAGTGCCTACAGCTGCTGTGCAAACAATCATCCAGAGTTAAATGGCCCCCCTGAACACGGACTTCCCACATTGGGGTTCTATTCTAGCTTGGCCTCTAACTCATTTTGTGCCCCTGGCTGCAGCCCTGCCCCCACTAGGCAGGCAACAGCCTTTAAAGTTGGAGAACTTTTAGAAAGTTCTTTTCTGAAGTTCTCCAACTTTAAAAAGAAAGGTTGAGCTGGGCCTGGGAGGCTGAGATGGGAGGGTCGCTTGAGCCCAGTGTTCCAGCCTGGGCAACATAGTGAGACAGACCCTGTTGCTAATGAATTAAACAAAAAAAGAAAAAGAGACAGAGACAGAGGGGTGGACCCACCTCAATGGCTCCAGTGACTGAGGTCCTTGATGCCAGTGGTAGTGCTCTGAGGCATGCACTACCATGGGTAGAAAGGTAGCTTTTACCCTGCTTTCCGAGCTGACTTTCTGCCTCTTTCTTGACCCTGTTCTGAGCCTGGGTTTTATCAAGAAAAGGATGGAATACACAGGCACACGCCCCTTGAGCTGGACGTGACTACTCCAAGTGATTGAATTTTAACGCTAAAAGAAAGTTTGTGAGATCCTGGTGTGGTGGCTCACGCCTGTAATAGAGCTTCGGGACACCCAGGCAGGAGGATCACTTGAGGTCAGGAGTTCATGACCAGCCTAAGCAATATAACAAGATTCCCCATCTCTACAAAAGGCTTTTAAAAGTGGTGGAGCATGGTGGCACATGCCTGTAATCCCAGCACTTTGGGAGGCCGAGGCAGGTGGATCACAGGGTCAAGAGATAGAGACCATCCTGGTCAACATGGTGAAACGCCGTCTCTACTAAAAATACAAAAAATTATCTGGGCACGGTGGCGCATGCCTGTAATCCCAGCTACTCAGGAGGCTGAGGCAGGAGAATTGCCTGGACCCAGGAGGCGGAGGTTGTGGTGAGCCGAGATCGCGCCATTGCACTCCAGCCTGAGTAACAAGAGTGAAACTCCGTCTCAGAAAAAAAATAAATAAAGTTTCTCAAAACTCATCTGTTAGCTTAAAATATGTGTATGTTACTGTATATAAATTACACCTTAGTGAAGTTGGTTAAAAAATAATAATAAAAGAAGGAAGGAGTGTAAACTTTGGAAAAAGGAGTAACTGTCTCTCCTCAAGCTAAAATGCACCAATTCAAGAAGGATCACAGTGGTGCCATGGGTAATAGCCCCAATCTGTCAGCAATGCCCCTTTCCATCAGCAGAACCCGAAAGAAACAATGGTATGTTAACATAAGACGTCATCACATAGCCATGAAGTAGAATCACTGACATACACAACAAACAGCCTGAGTGAGGCACACAGCCCGATGTCAGACGCTACCTGAAGTCTGCACGATCTGTGACTCCCTGTACATAAGTTCAAAACCTGGCAACAAGGACCTACAGTGACAGAAGTCAAAATAGTGATCAGTGGAGCAGGGAGGTAACTTGACCTGGGGGACAGAAGGAGCTTGGCGGTGTGCTAGGAAAGGTCCCCGGCTGACCTGATGCATGGCGGCAAGAGTGTGCAGAAATGTAAATTTCCTTGTGCCCTATACAAGGGCCCAGTGCCCTTTAGGCTAACAAGGTGCATCTCAATTACAAAGAAAGAAAGGCAAAGGGAGCAGCCCATGCTTCCCCAGGGCCGCCCAGGGCCTAGAATCTGGGCCACTCCTAGCAGTGCCCCTCCCTGCAGGCGCTGTGGCTCTGTGCGTAGCCCTGGACACGGTGCTGAATCTGACAGAAGTGGAGCCCGTGCCCATAGCAGATGAACTGGCAGGGGTGGCGGGGCTACCAGGGTCTGGGGGAAATAAAATTCAAGCTCACCCCCCCTGAGCACAAGGCAGCCCTCCCAGGCAGGATAGATGGCACATTCTCTTGGCACACTGGGCCAGAGGATGGGCACTAAACACAGGCCACACCGAAGAGCAGCAGGCCCTTACCTGTCTGAATAGCGGAAACCCTGCCAACTGTTCTCTTGCTGAGGGGACAGTGCTGGGGCCCAGCAGGTCCTGCAGGCCTCTCCAGAGAGACCACAGAAGCAGGAAGGAGCCGGGGGAATCGTCTTGGACCCACCTGCCCTGCTCTCACTCCTCGTTTTTAGAGTCAGTTCCAGGCTTCTAGGGGCAGGGAGTCCTCACTTCAAGTCCTACTGGCTCTACCTGAGCCTTGGTTTTCTCATCAGATAACTGGGGATGAGATTCTCACAATAAGAGAGCATATATAGGAAGCACCTAACCCAGGGCCCAATGTTCACCAAATGGGGAAACTGAGGCCCGCAGAGCAGACACACCATGCTCCAGGCAGGCCAGTCACAGTGGCTCATGCCTATAATCCCAGCGCTTTGAGAGGCTGAGCTGGGAGGATTGCTTGAACAAAGTCTTCTTTGTCCCCTGCTCTGGGGCCTCCAGAACACAGTCCCACCCACAGTTGCTCTGCCTCTTAGCCCAAACCACCTTATCTCTCCCACCTCCTCTGTCCACACAGTATGTTCCAGACACACGCCACTCCCCACCCCCACACCCCATGTTCAGGGTGTTCCTCTGTCCCAGAACCACCCAAAAAGGGTGATGGCATTTACCTGCGGGGCAAGGGGGCTCCTCATGGTCATCCCTTTCTGCTGCTCTCATCCTGTAGGACAGTCCCACAGCACAGGTCTGGTTAACAAGTAACCCCAGTGAGACTGTCTAGCTCCTTTAGCCCTAGTTTTTCCAGCTGTGAAATAAAACTCTCCATTCTGTCTATCAGAGGGTAGGGACGATGGGCATGAAAAAGTTTTCTAAGTAGCTACCTGGAGGGTGGACACAGAGCAAAGGACGATGCTGGCTGAGTCTGATTTTTATACCAAACTGGACAGAATAGTCTTCCTCTTCCTTCCTCACCGTCTGGCTTGGTTGCCTCAGTCTCCCCAGCCTGATCCTGACATTGACGTCGTATGCTTTCCTCTACAGGACCTCCACCACACAGAACACTCCTCCTGGTCTGGGGATGGCTTCTGTTTTGATTGAAGCCATTGGCGCACCCCAGAGCCCCCAACGGCCACACCCACCCCTTTGATGTGCTGAGCTTTTGGCAGCCTCACCCTCAGTGCCAGCTGCAATGCAGTCCCTCCAGGGAGTCATAAAAGCCTCTGATCTCCGGAGGCCCAGCCACATCCCCTCCAGACAGTCTTTTTCTTCCCATGATGTCCAGGTCTCCTTTCAAAACCGATGAAAGTCCACGTGGGTCTTTATCATGTGAATGACCCCGGAAGTGACCACTCCAGACTCCCAAATGTATTTGATTGACAGTCCACACCTTTTCTGGTGTCCGTTCTCTGCTTCTGATCAATGGCCCCTGCCCGGCCACCCTCCCTGCATATTCTGCTACTTAGACAACCACGGGTTTTAATTTAGGTAATACTGACAAGAGAAAAACACAAACATGAAAGTCATCTTCAGTCACTGTCACCTCGAGAGTCAGTGTATTCCCCGCTGACAAACTTTTCAGTACTTGCACAATTTTTCTGTGTGTGTATGAGACAGGGTCTCCCTCTGTCACCCAGGCTGAAGTGCAGTGGCGTGATCTCGGCTCACTGCAACCTCTGCCTCCCAGGTTCAAGCAATTCTCCTGCCTCAGCCTCCTGAATAGCAGGGACTACAAGCACACCACCACAGCCCGACTGATTTTTGTATTTTTAGAAGAGACGGGGTTTCACCATATTGGTCAGGCTGGTCTCAAACTCCCAACCTTAGGTGATCTGCCCGCCTCAGCCTCCCAAAGTGCTGGGATTACAGGCATGAGCCACCATGCCCAGCCACAAATTTTTTAATACACAAAATTAGATCTATTATGATACATACATTTTTATAATCCACTTTTTTCGCCTAGTATATTGTGAACATTTACTCATGTCCTTTAAAAAGCAGCATTCCAGAAGACTCATTCACAGCTGCACATGGTTAATGGTTATGGTATAGTCTAGTTGTACAATAATTTATTACGGTCCTGCACATTTAACTTTTTCAAGTTTGGACCCCATTATAAAAAGTGCCGCTTGGAGTCTGACAGCCAATCTTGCGCACATCTGTGATCATGATTGCCGTAGAAAAATTTCCTAGCAACAGAATTACTGGGGATGAGGTATGCACAACATGAAGGCTTTTGAAAAACAAGCACTCATTTATCGGGCACCTACATGACACAATTTGTGCAAAATTGTTTAGGGGTAGCCGGCAGAGAAAGAACCAAAGAAAGAGAAATCTGCATTCAGAGGAGGGGTCTCTGCGCACACCAGACCCAGACACCACAGAAGTGCCATGTGGGAAAAGGTCTTGCAAAGCTCTGAGCCCCCCTGAATGTCAGAGCCGGAAGGGACAGCACAGACTCTCTAATACAATCTTCTATGTTAGGGATGGGGAAACTGAGGCTCAGAGAGGGGCCACCCAGGAAGAGGGTGACTCAGTACTGGAATCTTTCCAACTCAGCTCTGTGCTTTGTTTGAAGTGAGTCCTACTCTGGGAGAAGGCCCCAAGGTGGCAGGTCAAGCCTTGGTATAAAAGTGTAATCCATTTTCCCCCACCTCCCAAGCAGAGGTGGATGGGAGGGGGTGAGGAATGCCAAGGAGACCTTCGGCCGGCCTCACACAGGTAACAGCAGCAGTAATGACCCATTTGAGCCCCCATGGTGTGCCAGGTGCTGGTCCCAGGACTTTGGGTCTGTTATCACTGAATCCACACACAAAATGAGTGACGGGGCACCGTGGTTTTGGTAGTGATGGTCACTCTCATTTACACAGAAGGAGTTCATGCAAGTCTTTTTGTTGTTAGACAAATAAAAATTTGTCTAATTTTTATTTTTGTTGTTGTTACATGTCTTGCAACATGTATACATGCAACAGGGTCTTGCAGTGGGGGAGAGACTGGACTCAACTCCTCACTTATGCAAGTCTTAATCCAAGTACAGTCTCTTCTCTGGATTTCCAGGGCGCGGGGGAACCTCTTCTCCACAGTTGCAATGGTTCTCCCACTTCGGCATGACTCAGATTCTCTTGGAGGGAAAAGGGGGAAGCGTTCCAAATGAAGATTCCAGGGCCCTGTCCTGAAAGCTTGATCCCGTAGGTTTTGCACAGGGCCTCCAAGACCGAATTCTCTTTCTTAGAGACAGGGTCTTGCTCTGTTACCCAGGCTTAAGGGCAGTGGTATGATCAAAGCTCACTACAGTCTCGAACTCCTGGGCTCAAGCGATCCTCACGTCTCCACCTCCCAAGTAGCTAGGACTACCGGAGTGCATCATTACACCTATCTCATTTTTATTTTTATTATTATTTGTAGAGACAAGGTCTTGCTGTGTTTCCCAGGCTGGTCTTAAACTCCTGGCCTCAAGCGACCCGCCCGTCTCATCCTCCCAAAGTGCTGAAATTACAGGTAAGAGCCACCACGCCCAGCCAGAACCTGCGTTCTTAAAGCGCTCTAGAATGACTCCAATGCGTAGTCCAAAGACCTCTCTTTGGGAAATACTGAAGACAGTGAGGTTGATTTTCATATTGGGATCCTGACAAAATAAGCTGTACTTAGCACAGTCGATATAAGGCTTACACCGAGAAAGGATCGCCAATAAAGAGAGGTGACATCAGAATCCTATTACGTACCTACTTTCCCCGCTTAAAGCCACAGATTTGTAATTTATTCACTCCTTTGCAGATTCCGGGACCTCACAACCGACCTTACGGCATTCGCCCAGTAGATGGCGCTAGCTCATTTTAAACCCCATTTGTAGAAGGTGCCTGAAAGCTGGAGATGGAGCGGCAGATGCAGAGAAAGGGTAGGACGGAGCGCATTATGAGAGAGGACAGCCACGAACAGAAATGGCCAACATTAAGCAGCTGTCCCGAAATGACGGAGAGGAAACTTAAACCCTCTTGGATATAGTGTGTAATCTGGTGCGTAGGCCCGACTGCACGTTGGCTTTAAAAATCCCTGCTGCCTCCCAAGCTTGGGGGTCTGGCTGCCGCTCCGAGTTTAGGAGCTGAGAGCTAGGACATCGCCATAACCCGTAATGACCACAAGATGGCGCTGCTGCACTCAGGAGGAGAAGATGCCTGAGAAAATCTCAATCTCACAAAACCATCTAAAGACTCAAGAATGTGCCTTAAAATAGGATCGTGGAGGGAGACGAGAGGCGGAAAGAGACGCTGATTAGGCTTGTAACCTATCTCTCAAGTTCACTTTTATGATGTTAGTACTAATGCTGCTGCTGCTGCCACTGGTGGCTGCTGTTTACTGAGGGGCTACTGGTGCCAGGCACTGTGATAAACACTTTTCCTGCACGGTTTCATGCAAAGTTCGTAAAAGCCCTAGGAGGCGAGTTCTACGATGTCTCCACTTGTGAGAGGAAGCATTATGTGAGGAACTGGAGACTGAGACGTCTTGTGCTTGCTCAAAAGGCATGTGGACAGTGATCTAATTCTGATCACACTGACAATAGAGTGGGGCTTCTACAAATAAAAGGCTGTACAGCCTGGACAACATAGTGAGAGCCCCCTCTCTACAAGAACGTAGAAAGTTACCTGGGCATGGTGGCATGCATCTGCAGTCCCAACTACTCAGGAGGCTGAGGCGGCAGGTTTATGCCAGGCACTGATCAAGGTGGTAAGGAAAAACAACTGAAGGGACCAGGGGAAACCCTGCTTCTAGAGCAAGGAGCCCACAGTACGCCCTGCGGCCAGGGCATCAGTGCTGTGGAGAAAATAAAGCATGCAGGAGTCTATAACTAGCTGTAGTCGGTGCATATGAGATGATGGCGAAGTAAATTGGAGCTGGCACCCACGGTTCATGAGAGCCCATTGTTACATTTTCAGAAATTTTGCTCATTAGTTCTTGAGTATATCTATTATCGAATAAATCACATAAACTTATACTGAAATTATATATAAGACAAAGGTAACAAATACTCAAAACTCATTACTTCCTTTTTATTTTACATTTTACCATTTTCTATGCCAAGGGTAAGCAAACTATTGCTGGGAAGGGCCATCTAATGACAGTGTCAGCCTTAAGGGTTCGGTCAAAACTATTTGCCTCAGCCATTACAGTGCAAAGCATTGATAATACAGACTGAGCATCTCTAATCTGAAATGCTCCCTAATCCAAACATCCGAAATCCTCCAAAATCCAAAACATCTTGAGCACCAATGTGACACTCAAAGGAAACGCTCATTGGAGGGTTTTGGATTTCGGATTTCTGGATTCAGGATGTTCACTCAGTGGCTGCAAATATTCCCAAATCCAAAAACATCGGAAACCTGAAACACTTCTAGTCCCAAACATTTCAGATAAGGGATATTCAACCCGTGCTTAGATAAATGGTCATGATTCACCAAAGCAGGTGCTGGGATGGTTTGGTTCATGGGCTACAGTTTGCCTTCGTGGTTTGTGCACAGGTATTTATGTCTATTGTATCTGTATGGTGGAAACGCTATGTACTTATATTAATTCTGCTATATAACTCTTTCCTAGTTCCTTCAAAGGTTTCATTTTGGTTGCCTGCAATTGGCCGTGGTGGGAGTATTTATACCACCAAATCAGCAGAGGCTACAAACGGGGTTGCCCCTCAGCCCCCAAGCGCTGGCTGTTAAACACTGGCCAGCACACCCCTGGCTCATCTGGTCTGTGAAGGCCTCTTCAGGAAGGTGACCTCTGAACAGGTACCTGACACTGCACTTAGTCCTTCCAACCCAGAGCGGCCCATCCCACCCCCAGTGGGTGACCTGCAGGGCACCATTTAGAAATACATCGCGACTAAACAGTGTAACGTTTGCAGAGATGGCCAGGCCCAGCGAAACACACATTTGTTTAAAATACAATATATTCCAGTGCCATCACCCCACCATGCAGCAACCCGGAGCAGCCTTGCCTGTCTGGAGCCAATGAGAAGGCCGGAAGCCTGACTGCATTTATTACAGGCTGCTGCGTCCTGCCTGCCACCAAATGGAACCTGCGAGGCAAGGCCTGAGGGGTCACTTCCAAAGTTGGCTAAAGCTGGGGAGGGCTTGAGGAGAGGGACTCAGGAAGTCAACTCTGGCACAGTCAACTTCCTCGCCAACTCTCCAAACCCTAGCGTAACTTCCAACTACTTACTTTGGGAAAGGCCATACTGGGTGTTAAAACAAATTTGTGTGTTATTTGTAAGGTGATTTCATACACGGAATTTAAAGGCTTTCATTAGCTCCTAGCAAAGTGGTACAGTCAAAAGAGTGGGGGCAACTTGCAGATTTCCGTCGAGCTTTTGTGACGAGGTTCAGTCTGCTGGGTGAATTACACTGTTCTTACATACCCATTTCAGTCTTCACTCACCCAATTACTCTAATTAGACCTCACAAACTACCTGCTTTCCAATAAAATCAGCACTCAAAGTGGTCTACGGAAGCTGGCAGCTCACAGAGACCTGTCTGCCCACAGTTCAGTGCAAAGAGAGGCTTGAAAGCTTGCCCCAAAACAGCCCTACCCCAAGAACTCACCTGCCTGCTTTCTTCCCTAATCCACCTAATGAGTTTTCTCTTTTCTTTTGATACATTTGAGGCTTATCTCTGAAATATTTCTGAAACAAAGAGAACAGCATCTTCATCGTGTCCTTCTAAGGATATCTTTAAGTCATCTTCACAAATAGTCAAATTTTCATCCTACTTCTAAATTCTCTCTCCTGCCTCTGGAATACATTCCCCATGTATTTCCTAGGTTCCTCCTCAAGGGATTGGGCTGGTAGCTTTATAATAAGTTTCCTACTTCCCCTGAGGAGCTTGTTCAACCCTCTTGTCTTTTTCCAGGGCAAACTGTTCCACCAAGGAATGCCAAGTTGATTCCGTCTCCCTCAGAAACTTCCATTCCTCCTGACAACTGGTTCCCAGTCCTGGCTGCACAACAGATGGATATAAAGAACTTTGCCAGGGACCAACTGCCTGACCCCATCTTCAGAGATTCCAATAGTTCTGGGGTGTGCACAGGTGTCGGCATCTTTACAATCTTCCTGTGTGAATTCAACATGCAACCAGGATTGAATGGAGAACCGCTGCTCGAAGGCAGTGCACACACATTCTTCAGGTGATAATGTGGGAGAACATGCCTCAGCAAGTCAAGAAAAGGGGCTTGTGGGAGGGCGGTCAGTGGCTCCTCCTTCCCCCAGGACAGCTTTCTTCTGACAAAGACTCATTTTCTCTTAACTGTCCTCCACAGATGGGCACAAGCATAGGTGCTGCCACCGTCACAGTAGCAGACCCAAACATTGTCACAAAGAGTGGGGACCATGAAAACGTGTGCCTACCCTTGAATCTGAGAAGGAAGATCAGTGATGTCAGAATGACATCGTTTGGGTATCAGCATGTATACCCACCCATGGGATTCTGAAACAAAAATGTTTTCAGTGTATTGTTAATACCAGTATTACCAACTCAGACCAGGCTAGCTTTCCTATCTTGGCACAATAAGTGACTTAAACAAACTTAAACTCCAAATAATTTCCAAGGAAGGTTTATCTGTTACCTAAAAGAAGATCAAAGTAGGAATTTCAGTCCACAGAACATCATGCAGCCATTCCTCTGGTTATTACAGAAAAGTGAAATGTTGACCTGTCTCTGTGGCAGCTGTGGTAGAATGGGACGCACTACTGGTTGGGCGTAGTGACTTATACACCTGTAATCTCAGCACTTTCAGAGGCCCAGGCGAGCAGATCACTTGGGGTCAGAAGTTCCAGACCAGCCTGGTCAACATGGTGAAACTCTCTCTCTACTAAAAACACACAAAAAATTAGCCAGATGTGGTGGCACATGCCTGCAAGTCCAGCTACTCGGGAGGCTGAGGCAGGAGAATCACTAGAACCCAGGAGACGGAGGTTGCAGTGAGCCAAGATCACACCACTGTACTCCAGCCAGGGTGACAGAGCGAGACTCCATCTCAAAAAATGAAAAAAGAATGGGACACACTACTCCTTAATCAACAGTGTTGGTTCATGTTTATAGACGATGGAATAAAGCTGGAGACAACTTCAGGTTGGAGTGACTTGAAGGCTGGAGCAGCTGAGCTTTAATAAACATCAGAGGTTGGAAATACTAGGCTAGGTCAAGAAGCCACACAGCTTCATACACTGGCACATCTTCCAGAACAGGGTGTGTGAGGTTTTCTAAAGAAATTGTAATGGTGGCAGAGGCTGGATCAAGAAACAGAGATGTGCCCAGGTATAGCATTTTCTCGAAGAAATCTTACCACAAACACTCAAAGTGTTGTAGAAACCCAATGCCAGCCTTCCCATAACCCAAAACCCTTCCCCCAAAGAAATCCAAGAAAAGGAACCATAAAAATGTAATTTTTAATGATACAGAAATAGTATATGTACATTTCTTTCCACAGCAGCACTTCATTCATCTCTAAAAAATTTAACAAAATTAAGGCTAAATCAGAGCGAGCTGATAGTAAGGGGTGTTCTACATGGTGTTCTTAAAGAATGTTGTCATAAATATAGGATGTTCTGCAGACAAAAAAATAACAATAAAAAATGCCGAACAAGATACCAGAAACGGGAAATGCAGTATAAAATGAGCCCCTTTCTACCAACCGACTAAGAATCCCCACTCCCCTGGGAAGTTTCAAATGGGATGTGAGTTCTTTTAATGAATGTTTATGATCTGATGCTAAGACTTCCTAAAATTAGAATACCACAGTACTAGGCCATTTTATTAACTAAAACCAAGGGTAGTTGAGTCTCCAGTATAATCCTGCTAGAATTTTTTTAAGTTAAAGTGGACAGTTTTTAAAAGTACTTATATCGGAAGCTGTGGTTCTTGAAAGGACAGTTCCCTCCATTAGTGGCCCTTCTCCTTAACCCACGTTATTAAAACAAATGAAGACTTTAAAATACAGTGAAATAAAAATGTCATCACTGCCAAGGCAAAGGGCCAGGAAATCCAACGGGGTTCTTGAGTAACCTGGCTACAGACACTGATGGATGCTATGATCAGGGAGGAGGAAGATCTTTCTTTCCCACGTTTTCACTAACCTTGGCCATACTTGCTGGTTAATGTTTTAGCACTGCATCGTGACCCAAGAGAAAGCCTTCAGCTGCCCCAGGATTTAGAATTAGATGAACAGTCTTTCTCCCCTCCTCCCACCTCTTCTACCCAAAAAGAGGTCTGAAAGGGGTTCAGAGAAGTACAAGGCAAACTCCCTAAAGGAAGCCTCAGTCGAAAACCCCAGTTTCTGTCAAGAGGGGCAATCCCCTGACACCCACAGAATCCTGGCCTTTATATGGCCCCATGTATATCTGCTTTAAGGAGTTTATATTACTTCTTCCTCCACCTCCTCTTTTGCACATGAGTTTTCATTTTAACATCTCTTTGTCCTCCCCAACTCATCAACTGCTTTGGGAAATTCAAATATTATCTTCATTAATGGAGAATTGTGGATGTGTCATCCACATCACCAACCTCTAGAGAAAGGGGCATTATTTTAAATTACAGGACTTAATTCCTTTAAAAAGACCTCTTTCTTTATGACAAGGATTTGTTATCCCAGAGAAAAATCTTCCCATATAATTTAAAAATTTTCATTATAAAATAGCAAATAGTAAGAAATAATGTAATTTCTTTTCTTTAACTGTGCCAAAGAATTTTTTTTTTTTTTTTGGCTCCTAGAATCTCAAGTTCCTTTAAATAAATAAAGGGAAAGAAGATGTCTAGGTAAATAACATCAAATGTCTTCTTAAGTCTTACTTGTATTCAGCGACTACTAATACCTGTAGGAAACAGCAGGTTGAGGAACACAGACTAAAATGCATTTCTTACATAAATTAACATGCAAACACAAAGAAACAGTATGATAAACATCCAGGTACCCACATTGACGTAAATAATACAGTAACATTACATGATCACAAAATCACAAAAAGTGAAGGAAACTTTGTGATCTTCCAGTTAGCAGATTTCATACCCGACTGGTCACGAGATTCCCCTGGGGAACCTCCCCTCACAGATCTCCTAGGCCTCTTCATGAACAATTGGATTTAGTAGGCATGGCCTAGGACCCAGGAATTTTTTTCCTACAAAATTCAGTAGTCTAACCCTCTCATTATGTAGAGGAGGAAACTAAAGCCCAAGAGGCCAAGCTGTTTCCTAAGCATACAAAGCAAGTGACAGGAACAGGGCTAGAAAGCGGGTCTCTCGGCCCTAGTCTGCTCTTTTCTGCCACACCACACCACCTCCCAGAGCTTCCCCTAGACCTGTCACCCATACCCTTCAGCTAAGCAGCCTTTAATAGATATTCTGTCATTAAAACTAACTAGGGCAGGGACCCGTCACATGTTCCCTCTGATACAATCCTAGGCACCTAGTACGTGTCTGATAAATGCTTCTTGGTTGGTAGTTACTCAGCAAAGGCCTAATACTTTATCCTCCATTCATATCCTGGTCTACAATCATCCAAGCAGATGCGAAATTATCTGGCTGGGTAATTTTCAAGATCCATCTATAGAGGGTAATGAATCCTGAGTCTATGAAGATGCCATATTCAAACAAGCAGGAATTTGGGCAACAATACACTTCTATAAGATTTATGGAATCTTAATTTTCCATAAATTGTCTTCCCCTTCTTCTCAAAATCTGTGAGAAAAAAAAAGAATCCTAAGGATAGGAAGAACGTGGCCATTTATTTACAGCCATTTTACAAATATAAATTTTTAAAAATCCTAAATTATTCCAAGGAAAAAATCCTTAGCAATGGTAACAACATATTAAGTTGATTTTTCTTGCTGTTTTTCCTAGTTTTCAATGTTTTCCTAGTCTTACAAAACATTCTTTCGTGGATGGAGTCAAACTCCTTTATAAAGCTGATAGTGAGGGATGGGACACATTTTGCCTCTCTATATATAACACTGCTCTCCTTCCCCATTCTCTCCCTCTCTCTCTCTCTCTCTCTCTCTCTCTCTCTCTCTCTCTCTCTCTCTCTCTCACACACACACACACACACACACACACACACACACACACACATTTATTTGGAGGTCGGGAACATGACATATTTTCTACTTATATTTATGAATCATGAACCATGTTATAAATGAGATGATTTGATTATATTGTCATCTTCATTGTAGATAAGGAAAAAAGATAACCAAAACCTTTAAGAAGCCAACAGGAAAATATTAAAGAAAACCTAAGGCCAAAAATTAAATAGCCAGCAGGCACACTGGCCGTCGCGCCATGCAGCCCAGCCCCAACTATGCCCCTCTTGACAAACCAGGCTGCGCTGAAGTGCAGAACAGGAGTGGCTACCCAGAGGGAGCCAGGAAAGACAGGTGAGGGAGAAACCTTCTACTGCCTCATGACACTCAGAAGCAGGGAAGGACCCAACCTCCCCAGGAACCACCAGAGCTGGCCTTGGCATCCCTTGATGAGCAAGGGATGTTACTCCCTCCCCAAGTAACATTAAAAGGACATCAAGCTCCATCTGAAGAAGACATCATCAGAAATCATTTATGGATGAGGCCCTCCCATTTAAGACAGTCCCCACACCTGAGTTTTGAAACCAGGTTTACATCCAAACAGGTCTTCTTCAAGTCCTCTACTATGACAGCCTGGGTAGCAGAGATTCCTCAACTTGCATTTTAATTTCTACAGAAAAGGAACTGTCTTGTTTCTCCTTTTTTTATTTTAACTGTTAAATCCAGTCTTACCAAGCCAGCCCTCAGTATCTGAAGGGTTTTGGTTCAAGGATCCCTGCAGATAGCAACATCTGAAGATGCTCAAGTCCCTGATATGAAATGGAACAGCATTTGCATATAATTGACACATATCCTCCTGTATATTTTAATTAAATCATCTCTACATCACTTATAATATCTAATAAATGTAAATGCTATGTAAAGAGTTCTTGTATTGTTCAGAGAATAATGACAAGAAAAAAGTCTGTCTGTACATGTTCAATACAGATGCAACCATCCTTTTTTTTTTTAAGTAATATTTTCCATTTGCAGTTGGTTGAATCCATGGATGAGAAACCTGCAGATGCAGAGGGCTGGCCCCATTTAGATTCCTAATCATTCCTCCAGGTAGACAAGTTTTTAAAAATCACATTGACAAGCTCATTCATCCATTTCTTCATTCAACACATATTTATTACAGGGTGACTGGACTTCTGGGTGGTTAGAGCTAGAAAAGGCCTTATGTGTCTTGTACCCCACACCCTTCATTTTACCCAAGGGAGATGGAGGCAGGACTAGCCCTAAACCCAGAGTCCCACAGCCTCACCCCTGATCTAATCATCATCTCACCACCCCAACCAAGCACTTAGCAGTACAAAACCGTGTGCAAAATATATGTACTTTTTCATTTCAAAAATGAAAAAAGTTACAAGATGAGTTTTTGTACCTTATTGTAGTTTATAAAGCTAGTAAATATTTGCAAAATGGAATGATAAAACCAAAGAATAAAAGTACCTTTAAAAAAGTAATTGCAGGGTTTGTAAAGATTCTTTCCACTTTTTTTCACATTAAATATTTTATAAAGTCATATGTCATACACATATGACAACTTTTCTGCCTTTCTGCACCATTAGAAAGTCGTTCCAGAAAGACAATGATACTACAAAACAACACTCAGAGAATGCACATCCCACAGCACGACATGTATAATCTACAGTCCTAGTCTACAACATCCACTGTGGTCTACACACACTATGGCTATTATTGAACAAAACATCCCATTGCTACTTAATCAGAAGGAGGATGAAGCTGCTGCTAACATTTCGATGACATATCTGATTCATTATCTCAAGTGACGTCATACTGAATGTAATGGGATTACTGGCTGACAGATCGAACCTAAGTTCGGGACAATCTTGTCTAAAATAACAGAAGTTTAAATATCCATCTCTTCAGGGAAATTTTAAAGAGTAATTCTATATGCCAAATTCATGTTCTTATGGACTGTATGTTTCTTTGTATAGGACTATCTTATTTACTTATCACTCTAATTCTTTTATCAATTTGCTATGCCCCATTCCATAAAATATTAATAGTTAAAAGCCTTAAAAAAAACCTGTGAGCTGATAGCAACTACTATGAATGAAGAGCTTCAACTGCTGAATAGCCTAATCCTCCAGGAAAATCACTTCAAAAATGGACATTTTGGGACAGAATCACTCATTTATCTCAAAACCAGAACAAATAGAAAAGAACACCATTAAGGGAATTTAAGTATTTTTCTGACCACTATAGCAGAAACACAGAAAAACTGAGCAGATTGTAGACATGCAAGGATCAGCAGTATATAGAAAGGATTAACAAATCAACTCAGTACACCCTTAATAACTGGATTGAGAGTAGATTCTTAATAAAACCAAATTATTTCTTCCTCAAGGCAACCGTTAGCTACAAAGGAAAAATGATTTCATATCCTTGGTCCATAAAGAAGACACATTTATTTACATTCTCAATGGACTAAAAGAGGCTTTAAACTTTCACAATTAAAATTGTATGCTTCCAAAAATATCATATGATCAATGCACTTAACTTAAAGCTTCAGGTATTAATAACTTCATTTAGACTTCTTAAAAAACCAACACAAACATACTTTCTAGAGTGCAAAATGCTTCTTATTAAATACTTCAGGAACACAAAAGCAATTTGTTTTTAAACACAGGCATCCTTTTCTGAAGGATCATCACCACAGAGACATCCATTGCCGGCAATGGACGTGGAGCAGACTGCCAGCTCAAATAAGATCCAACGTTAAGACTGCCTTCGGTTTCTTCACGTCTCCTGATGACCCAAGTTATTTGTACAAACTCATTGTCGGACTCTGGTACATGCACATATACGCGTCACAAAGCAGTCTTCGTGCACAGCCTTGGATTCTTCTGGAGTCCAAAGAATGGAGGTCTTCCAGAGACATCTTCAAGTACTCTCCTACTTCTGGGCATGGGGTGACTTGAGGAATGTTGAAGCCATTCTGACCGCCTATGGCACAAAGAACTCTTTTTAGAGCAGTCAAGTTCTAAACTCCTTTGCCAATGATTTTACAATCCTATCGTTTCAAAAAAGCTAATTTCAGGCTCTAAAAGCCTCTATTTTACTTCTGATTTCTGGAAGTGAAAGCTTCCTTTAACTCTTGACATACTCTCATTTCTTGGTTTCTGAAAGAATTCTGGAGCCAACAGTGAATAAACTGGTAAAAGGACACACATTCTGATATAAGCCCAAAACCTACCTTCCAGGCTTCTCTCTGTAGTCACTCAGGGGATCATATTATCAATACATAGGTAGACAACACTGTTCTTCACCTTTCATTTCCCCCCAGACACAGGCCACCAGCACACTTCACCAAGAGACTGTCCAACTCGGAACAGATCTAGTAAAATGAATGCTAGTATAGCTCCTTACATTTTAAACACTATCCCTACACAACTCTAACAGTTTGTTAGCCAGGTCGTCAGCCCCTGATGAAGGTGATCTGGGGTGTGGTTTCAGAGAGTCCAGGAAAGGCTCCTCTGGGTTAGCTCAGTAGCTTTTCCAAACCTATACTGTTGCATTATGCTGTTCAATGCAAACACTAACTGGGTTGGGGGCACATCTATAGACGGGGCTGGGATGTATCCCTCAAGCATCAGAGAACTGAGAAAAGGTGGAGAGCTCCTGGTCTACGGCCTAGGCCTCTGTTTAAGAGGCTGTCACAGGGAATGTCTTAGGCTACTGGAAGGCCACACCAGAAGACCATGGGGGATGGACCTAAGAGAGTAGCTAAAGGAGAAATAGGGTATAAGAATGGAGGAACATGACAGTCACACCTCACAACCTTGCCTAGGCCTGGTCTTCACCTGCAAACTCCTTATGGGTCGAGGTAGGGCTGCTTTAACAACCATTTCTTACCTGAAGCCCACGATTGCTCCTGGCATTCATTAAGCATTAGTTACATCATGATTAAGTATCCTAGAAAATGGCCTGGCAAGTGCAGCCTATTCGCCACTTCAGGGAGAAACGTACGACACACGGAATATAGGCTTTACCTGTCTAAAGAAAATGTTTACTTCTGCTCTCAGCTTTTGGCAATTGGAAGACAACATGGTTTAGTACAAAAAACATAAGCACTGAGATCAGAAAGACTGTGTTAAACACAAACTATATGACCTCAGGCACCTTAACCTCAGCTTTAATAAGAGAAAACCAGGAATAATTCTCATCTTGCCAGGATTTAGGTAGAATGACTTAATGGTGCTCAATAAACAGCTACCAAGGTACCTACAAAATTAGAGGGGCCTGAAAGAAGACAACTAAGCTGGAAGTAAGTTCCCTCAGGCCTGAAATAAAAATTTTATAATTCTTTTTTTTAAACAGAGCAGACGCATGTCGAAAAAATCACAACAATATGAGGCTGGGTGCAGTGGCTCCTCTTGTAATTGCAGCACTGTGGGAGGCCAAGGAGGGCGAATCACTTGAGGTCAGGAGTTTGAGGCCAGCCTGGGCAACATGGCAAAAGCCCATCTCTACTAAAAATACAAAAATTATCCGAGCATGGTGGCATATTCCTATAGTCCCAGCTACTCGGGAGGCTGAGGTGGGAGAATTGCTTGAACCTGGGAGGCGGAGGTTGCAGTGAGCCAAGATCATGTCACTGCACTCCAGCCTGAGCGACAGAGCAAGACTCCATCTCAAAAAAGAAAAACAACACACACACACACAACATATTATTCCTTAGTTCAGCTAGCAAGGTTGTTAATGCAATCCAAGATATAAGACTGTGTCACCAGAATAATCCTGAAAGGATTTTCTCAGAAAATATCATATCACTCAGAACAGGTACTCTCACTATGAACTGTCCCACTACAAACCAGAACCCTGTGCCACATGTAGAAGAAAGGCGTTTTCAGTACCATCCCGATCGGCCATGCTGTCAAAGAAGAGCCAGGCAGAGTCGTCCTTCCCATACTTCACAAAAGCAACATAGTGGCTCGTTTCTATGCAGAGAACAGCAAATAACTCCATATTCTGGCAAGGGATGCAGCCATGTCTCCAGTCCCAGTCAGGTAAGTCTTTGGGAAGTGACACTGGGTTATATTTATGATTCAGCCTCTTGGGATGAAGGTGGACCTAAAATAGACCAAGAAAAGAATGTCATTAGGCTGAGGAGGGTAGATTATGAGGTCAGGAGTTCAAGACCAGCCTGGCTGAGATGGTAAAACCCCATCTCTATGAAAAATACAAAAAATAGCTGGGTATGGTGGCAGTCACCTATAATCCCAGCTACTCAGGAAGCTGAGGCAGGAGAATCACTTGAACCCAGAAGGCAAAGGTTGCAGTGAGCCAAGATCTTGTGCCACTGCACTCCAGCCTGGGCACTCCATCTTAAAAAAAAAAAATCATCATTAATGAGTGAAACTCAATGTGTCAAGTGAATTGGCTTCCTTACTCTTATTAAATGCATCCCGATTTGTAGCAACCAAGTACTTCACCAACAGCTCTCAAGTAAACAGAAGAGGAAAAAGCAATTCCATTTTATTGTGAATTTTTAACAGTTAATTATGATTTTAAAAAACTTTCCAAAACCAGCGAGCTGTTTTCAAACCAAAAATAAGTTATTGTTCAACAAAAGTTCATCCATTAAGTGAAGGGAAACTCACTTGAGTGTTGCAGGTTTTACAAAACTGCTTGATTTTTCCAGCTGAGATGTCCAGATCATCATAGCATTCTCTACACTCGTACATTGCAAGCCCTCCACATATCCGGCACTGCCTGGGAGCTGAAACGTGGGGAGCGGGAGGGGAGTTAAGAAGGCTAAGAAAACTTAGGCTTTAAAAAGGACAATGCTCATGGCTTCAAAAAAGTCTCTTCCTCTTCCATCCACTTAAGCTCTCAGTTGGTATTTGAAATATCTTTAAAAACATTTTCTTGGACCAAATAATTTTTCTAAATAGTGTCTCCTAGGGTGTTTTGCCCTTATAAAATGCCCATTGATGAAAATTCAAAGATACAAGAAAGTATAAAGAAGGAAACTAAAAGCATCTACAATTTCAGTTGGCAAGAGATAACCACTGCTAATATGATTGATTGTGAATTTTCTCTAATAATTTCACATCTGAATGTTCCCATAAGTATATATGTGTGTGTGTGTATATGGCCCCTTTTGTAGAATGTATTAACGTACTTACCTTTCCACTTAGTATTACACCACGACCATTTTCATACATTTTAATACTGGCAGTAATTTAATTTCACAGATACACACCCTCACTTAACTACTCTCCTCTGGTTAACATTCAAGGTGTTTCTGATTTCTTAATCATATGATAATAAGTATATCTGCATATCAAATATGTATTTTCATTTCTATTTTCTCAGAATAAATTCCAAGAAACAAAATGACTGTTTTCATATTTCCAGGCTCTTCAGATACTGGATTGCCTTGAGAACTACTGTGTCCAGTTAGATTCTAACTCACAACTGATGGGAATTATCTGACAATTTCCATAAAACCAACAAAACAAATTTTAAAAATCTCATACTTACTGTCTTCAAGTAAATCTGTTATATTTAATTCCAGAGAAGGAAAAATTTTTTTAAATAGTTTAAAGTCTTTTCCAAATCGAGGCATCTGAATAATCAGACATGATGGTGCCTATAAAAAAAGACAGATATTTTTAGAATTAAAGTGTCAAAAAAAAACTTTTCCCTATGAAACCAAAATAGTAATGGCTGTCAAACAAAACAGTAAGTTCTGCCTTAATATTGGTGTCCTATAAAACAGGATCCACATGTGACCACGGTCTGTGGACACAGGACACCAACAAGCCACAAGTCTTCAAGTGGCTCATGATTGCAGGGACACACCAGCACCTGGAGGTCACAGAGTTCAATCATCTTGGGTCTCAAAGAAAATCATCGTATTTTATTTGGGTTTATACTTATTACATATTTTGGAAAGATTGTTTTTGCAAATATAATACAGAAAATGTCATCACAGAAGGACACTACTCATTTTATCTCAACAAATAAATAACTGCGGCTGTTAAGGTTTTACCAAAACATGCCTTCAGAAATGAATACAATCAAAATAAACCACAAGCATATACTATTAAAATTATGAAGATTCTCAGACAATAAAAGAAGAATAATTTCTATCACTTGGTCATTAATAAATATAAAGGAATGTATTGACATTTTGTCTCTTGTTGAAGAGGGAAAAGTACACATTATATTTTGATATACTTGGATAATATGCTTGGGTAAAATGGCATTTTAAAAAACATACATCTTCCTTTTGCTTTAAACTGCCTAAAAGTGGCCAGGAGTGGTGGTATATGACTGTAATTCCAGCTACTTAGGAGGCTGAGACAGGAGAATTGCTTGAACCCAGGAGCTGGAGGTTGTGGTGAACCAAGATTGTGCCACTGCACTCCAGCCTAGGCAACAAGAGTGAAACTCCATCTCAAAAAATAAAATAAAAAACTACTGAAAAGTTTTCAAGTTCTGCAAATAAGCTTGGTGCTTTCTTTGGCACCAATAATCCAAAAAATTCAATCTTAATTCTAAGACATTTTCCATAAAGGCAAAGTTGAAACACTGCGTACTTTTTAAAATTTGTGTTTCTTAAGTTTGTGTTTCAAACTGTTCTCAGCTAGTTAAAATCAAGAGATATTGAATCTACCAATAGTCTTAAGACTCTCACAGACTTTCATAAAAAATACCATAAGTGAGTATCACTAACCTCTGCAAATTTCAGGTTACTGTTGATAAAAGACCATTCTAACAACTGCTGAATTGTGGGAACTCCAACTTTCTCATTTTTTTCCATAAAAATTTGATAGAAGTAACAATCTTGTACCTTTTGACCTGCTGATCTAAAAACATGCAGAGAAAAAAAAAACACATATAATCTATTTATTAAATGCTTAAATCGAAATGTGAAGTTGTGCCAGCAGTATCTGAGAACAGAAAAACCATAAAATTGATGGTGTAGCTTTGGATAGTCAGAACAACTGAGGGAAATAAATGATTTGGATAAAATAATTAAATTTGCTTAAGCTCAAGACCTTATAAATGATTTATTTTGTTTAGTTTTTAGATTGGAAAGTTCTCTTAGTGATTAGGAAAAAAAACCCAGAATTTTCTAACCCCAGTAACCCCAATCAAGAAGCACCATGTGAAGAGAACTAACCAAAAGCTGTCACTAGTGCAACTTCACTGCCCAAATCTAGAAAACTGCAAACTGCATTTAATGCTGGAAAATAAATTCCTATATGCCCGGATATGACAGACCCTTAGCAGACCTTCTAGACCAAACTTTTCATTTCTAAAATGAAGGTGCTGAGATCTGAGGAAGGAGAATTACTTCTCAGCAAGTCCAAAGCAGAACTGGGTGCAGAACCCAGGACCCTAACCACCGCTTACCATTCTTTCTGCTAAAGCTTGCTGTCTGATGGTCACTCGTTTATTCAACACATACCAACTAAGCATCTACCATATGCTAATCATAGTGTTACTCTCCTGTTTTGAACATTTGCCTTCTAAATATTTTACTATAGCATGTCATTAGTCTTTAGAACTAACTCTACCAGAAGGACTAATAATCCTTAAGTTTACTATTTACCTTTTCAGCAGAATTTCTAGATACAGAGTCAGACTGTTTACATCTAAACCTATTTCCAGATTTTAAGATTTTTAGAGAAAAATATTAACATCATTTTATTATAAAAAAGAAACCTCGCTATTCAGAAACCAGCCTGCAGAAATCTTCAGCTTTCCAAAGTGACTCTCATCCCCAAATAAAGAAAACTTAATTGATAACAAAATAGGAGATTCTTGAGACCCACAACAAATACAGAGGATAAGCAAAAAATCTGAAGGCTATGCTATACCAGTGTTTAAATCAGTTGTTGATGACTATGACAAAAGACCAAAATTTTTCTGTGAAAGCCAAAAGGCATAGAAAATTAACAGTTTCTAGGAAAAAAAGAGAGAGAGAGGAGACTAAGAAACCAGGAAGTGGTAGAGGTCAGTAACTGTAATCATAATCATGGCAGCAGGGGAGGAGGACTGGTGGTTGAAGGGAGCACTATGTGGCCAACACTGACAGAAGGGAGGCAGAAATTAGGATAGAGAAGACAATTTACTAATTTCTTGGCTTTTCCCTGTTTCTTGCATCCCACTCCTTTATTCTAAACTCAGTTTTGTTTTACTAAAGTATATCCTGTAATAAGTCTTGAATGGCAATATAGTCCTGGTTCTCCCTGCTCAGAAATTCTGAATATTTTTATTATTAGAATCTCAGTCTATCAAAAATTCTGAAAATTCTTCAGCTGTTATCTGTTGAAGTATTGCCTTTTCCCTATTATCTCTAGTATCTCCTTGTGGAACTCTAGTTAGAATCCATCTTCCATGTCTCTTATCCTCTTTTTCTTGTTTTCTAACTCTTTATCCCTTTGGACAATATTCTGGCTACTTTCTTCAGCTCTGTCTTCCAAATGAGCAATTCTCTCTTCAGCTGTGCACACTGCACCAATGAGGTAACATCATGATATAGTTTCTATTTCTGGAGATTTTGTCTTTATTTGATTCATTTATCAAACCTGTTTTACCTTCCATTGGCATCTGGTTCTTTTGTCTCTTCAATCATTTAAGAACATCTTGTAGTCTCTTTTAGACTGTTTAATTTTTTACATTTTTTAGGTGCTCATCCTATTTGTTGTATGACTGTTTGTTGCTGACTCTCTCTCTCTCTGTCAAAAAGAAATGCTAGTGGAGGGGAAGAATTACTCTCAAAAGAGAGCCAGCTTAGAGTATTTACAAACTTTGAAAAGGTGATTCTCAATATGAAGAGATTGTTTGCAGGGGTGAAGGGGAGAGCGTACCCTCAGGGGTATGGAAGAACTTCCCAGGGCCCTTTCAAGTCCCACAAGGCATTCAGACTCTGAGATATATTCAAAGATGCCCTGATCCCTCCTTACCCACTCTGAGGATCACTGCAGTAGTCAACCTATGTTATTACTGGGCATGTATGACATTCCTTAGGTGTGTGGGCTAGAAAGGGGGGGATAAAGGATGAAAAAAACTGTTTAAAGTGTCTGAAATTTGTCCCTTTAAAATGAAAAACCAAATTGACTTTCTTCTCCCAAAGTGCCTGCTAGGTTTCTTGCATCATGTATTAAACATATCTTTCCTTTCTCATTTTTGTTCAAAAAGTTGACTTATGAGACACTGAAATGCTACATACAGTTAATTCTATTTCTGAGCTTTCTATCTGGTCCCATTGATCCATATTTCTAATCTTATGCTAGTATCATACACTATTTTAAAGTCTATTGCTTTGCCTTCACAGCTTATAATAGAAATCTATTTTAAAAGCATTCTTCAAGATTTTGTCCACTTCCATTTTGTAGAGGACTCTAAAATCACTTTCCTAAAGTATGTTAAGATCTTGCTTGTGTGCAAATTATTATGTAATAATCTTTAAATTATTTAATTGTCCTACCCAGAACACAGTCTTTCTCACTAATTAATGAAATCCCCTTTAGTTCTGTATAAGTCTTTTTAAAAATCTTATCTCAATAAAATTGATTTCTTGGTATTTTATACTTTCATGAAGTATGAAATTATTTTTTTCATATTTGCTTGAAGGTATATGGAAATGCCATTGATTTTTCCATGGTTATTTTACATAGACAAATTATGAATTCTTTTGCTAATTATAGTAATTTTTAGGCAATTCTCTATGATTTTTAGGTGTCCATATGGCTATTATCATCTTTGGGCAGATAATATGAGCTCTTGATGGTTATGTATTATATCTCATTTCATTCATCAGAACTTCCCAAACAATATCAAACCACAGTCATGGCACCTTCCACCAGCCCTCTCTCCTCCCCATCCATCAATTCAACAATGGCATTTAACAACATCTCTTTAAGGCACAGAGATGAGGAAGAATACTTATCTATGTTTAGCTTTTAGGAAAGTATATAGGATATTACTAAGATTCTCAACAGAGAAACCCAAGCTAAAATGTAAAAAGGTCCATTGTTTGTTTAGACTAAGAAAATTCAAACTATCTGTAAAGTTTAGTCATTTAAAACATTTTGTTAAGAACTTTACTACATTAAACAAGGCTTTCATTCAACATGGTGAGTGAGGAGGTGAGACGAAGTCATACAACAAAGAACAGGAAAGCTAATTTAAGACTAAAGTAATTTTTTGAGTAATGACTACACACACAAAAAGTGTTCTTGAAGTGTTTAAGTTAGAATTAGATTTTTTTCTTAAAAGGTTCATTAATTGAAATTATGAAAATATATATATATATATATATATATATATACACACACACAGTTTCATAAGAAAATGATTTTCAATAATACTTATCACTAGGGTTAAAAATTATAGTACAAATTTACATTGGATTTGTTCTTCAAGTAAAGTAGGGTACTCTGGCGAGGACAATAAATAAAATTAACTTGCATGATATTCCACTAGCCTATTACAAGCCCTAAACAAATACAATATTAAGAGATCATTCTGGAATTCATATCTGTTAAATAATGGCAGTAGAAATGAGAATTGTCTATTTTCCAGTGCTTCTAGAACAATTTAAAGGTTACCTTATTTTTAGCAATGGTTCTACCCTTAAAATATGATGAAACAGGATATTCAAGAATTCCTCAGGATCTAGGAGAAAATTTCAAAATCAAATAAGTCACAAGCAACATTTTTAAATCATTTTATTTTTTATTTCTAACAGTCATATTTTAATACTGAATTCAATTTCATTCATCTAATATTATTTCAATTAAAAGTACAGTTTTCAAGTTTTCCTGACAAAGGAAAAACATAAAAGACGTTTAAAAGTTATGATCAAGTATTATGTTTCAATTCTGTCATGACTTTATTGCATTTGAAAGGGTGTAATCGATCACATAGAATGAAATAGCTGTTATTTCTTTTGGGGGTTTTAAGCTAAGTGGAGTACAATCTGAAGTATGCCCTGTTTCCTGCAAGCCCCTAAGTGTTATAGCTGGTTACAGTATGCTGCTAAGTTCAAAGTCAGGTAGTGAATCTCTGAGTTAGCCGATTAGCTAGGAAGAGATTAAAACACTGTTCCCTGACCATAAACTTAATCCTAGTCAGCAGCTTCTAACTCCCTTTTATAACAAGGAAAACTAAGTGGGAAAACGTAGAAAACCCAATGCAACTCTGCACCACAAGAGATAAACCACTGAGAATATCAGTGCTGTGTGGAAAGGAAAGGACTCTTTATTTAAGCAGTTAATATACTAGAACCAGCCCACTTCTTAAAGGGGTTCATTATTACACATCATCAATCACTTTTAGAAGAGAGGAAGAACTTACAAAATGAGAGATAACCATATATCACATAGAAAAACATTTCTAATTTAAAATAAACTCCCCCCCAGCTATGCAGACACATGTTTCAGCTAATACTTTGGTATGTGAATATGCTCTTCAGTTATTTTCAATGCATATAAGTGAAGATGGTCACCTTTTTCTTCAGAGGTAAATCCTGATGCAGCCTCCACCTTTTCAAGTATTTTCCTCAGTTTCATAATCTTTGTGGCACACACATATCCATATCTATGTTAGTAAAAAACTATTAATTGATATTGGCATGTATTAAATTATATAACACATCTTAACCACACATTTTCTTTTTCTTTTTCTTTTTTATTTTAAAGACAGTCTCACTCTGTCACTCAGGCTGGAGTGGTGCAGTGGCCCGATCTTGGCTCACTGCAACCTCCACCTCCCAGGCTCAAGAGATTCTCATGCCTCAGCTACCAAAATGGCTGGGATTATAGGCGTGCACCACCATGTCCAGCTAATTTTTCTATTTTTAGTAGAGACAGGGTTTCACCATGTTGACCACACTGGTCTTGAATTCCTGGCCTCAAGTGATCTGCCCACCTCAGCCTCCCAAAATGGTGGAACTACAGGTGTGAGCCACCGCACCTGGCCAAAACATTTTTTATACAACTCCAATATGTCATAAATCAATAGGTCAGACAATTGTTTTGAAGAAAACAATTACGAGCTTTTTCTTGAAGTTTGAAAAATTAAAGACCTAGAACCAGAATTATCCTAGACACTGTTATAGGCCTTACAAGTAACTGTCATAGACCAATATGAGAAAAAACAATTTTTAAGTTTGTGGTGACTGAGTTTTTAAATAATATTTGCTTGGGAAATTAAGGCATTTACTTCATAAAGCAGAATATACAATTTTGAGAATGAATAACCTTTTAATACTGAAGTGTGAAACAGCCACCAAGGGAAATGGGAAATGAGAATTTTTAAGAAACTGAAAATCTAAAATCTGCAATCAAGCCGATTGGCATAATTATGACATTTTCTCTCATCTTTGTCTAAATGCAAGACATATTCAGTAAGTTTAGTATCACTTTGAATTTGTAATTCTAAAAATAGCTTCAGAGGAGACCTTAGTGGCTACCATAAGTTTACTAGGGACAAGTCAGAACTAGCTAATTTTATATCAATTTTTTATGCTGACTATTCATTTACTTGTTAGTTTCCTGCAATCAATATAGATTAAGCATCTACCACTTACACAGTAATGTAACCTGTCAGCCATTGGAAATACAAAATGCCTTTGAGAAGCTTTCAGTGAAGAAAAGCAGAGATTTCAGCACCAAATAAAAGCATAATACAGATACGAATGCTATAATACAGATATGAATGCTGCAGACACAGGAAATCCTGATCACGACAAGGCATCTGACCAGTTTCTTATGGTGGACAGGGCAAGAAAGTGTGATTAACTATGATTCTTAACTGCTTGAACAATAGGATTCAAAGAATGTTTATTAATGAACTTATGGTGTTTTGGAAGGAAGGAGGTAGTAAAGTGCCTTAGAGTTTTGAATTTGACCTGTCTTGTTACAGTATCAATTACTTACGGGGTGGGGGGGGGATAGTATGTTTAAAAATTTGCATTAAGACAAAATAATTGATATGAAAATCAAGAGTCACAATTTTCTTAAAGAGTAAGATCATTAGAGAATTCATTACAGAATTTAAGGAAAGCAAAAGATATAAGTGAGGAAATTTATTCTCTTATAATTTACTTTCCTAGTTATGTGATACAGCAGATAATTTGGAATGCTCATTGTATTTCAGTATTCTGCTTTTTTGGTTCAAATTTGATATCAAACTATTTTTTATTTTAATTGATAAAAAAGAAAAGTATATAAAAGAATTCAAATTTATCTCACATGGACTTTAAATTATATCGCTTTCTCTCTATATTCCTGAACGAACAAATTTGTTTTATGATCTACGGTCCTAACTCTTCACAGTTTAAATTTTATAATGTGACATTGTCACATATCACTACCACTTATTCAAAGTCTTTACTAGGTATCTCCTGTCACTTGTGCTTGTCCCATTACAAATTGCTTCCTGTGGCCATACAAAGACATATTTATAATTCCTAAGGTAGGAAATGGAAAAAGAGTCACCTTTTTAAGACAGGTGGAAAGAGGCCAGATAGACTCCTTTAACCAAGACATGTGGTACTAAAATACATCTCATCTGCTGCTAGTACAAAAGGATTAAATGCTAGCTATTCTATACAGAACTTCACTTGCTCCTTTTCTTTTAGATTTAAGAAGCTAGACTATACCAGTTTGACTAGTAAGCATGATTACTGGTAGCGGAAGTGTTGGAATAAACAATTTTAAAAGATAAGAATCCTAAGTATTATGTATCAGCTTTCCTAAACCTACTGCAATTGCTAAACTGTAGTTTACTCCAGCAAAATGGTGTCAATCATTTCATGGAATATGCTATGTTCTATACCTTGGCCAGATTTAAGAAATTAAATAAGCAAAAAAAATACAAGGACCAAAGGTTTAAAAATGTAATATTTTACCATAAAAACCCATTTTCACCCATCTCTTATATGAAGACAAGGTATAAATTAATTACTATGCCAGAAAACAGCAAGTAGGACACCATTTAAAGGCAAAATAGCAATATGTCTTCTTACATTCTCAGAGGATTAACAATTTCTGTCCTCAGCAGCTCTTGGGTTTCACTATAATATTCCACATCATTCTTTTCTTTGGGTCTAAGTAACACAGTGTCCAGAACAGAACTAAAAGCAAATAAGCTGCAAAAGAAAAAATATTTTTCTTCATGCTGTAAACATATTTTTCAAGAAACAGATTTTTAAAAGAATTAGAAGAGGAAAATACGTGAAGTCTAGAGAACAAATAACATAACAATTTGTGTTTTTCATTAACACAGGTACTAGGACCCCTGTGAAGATACCCATGGTTCATCCATCAGGACATCAGGACCTAGAGATTCTTCCAGGTTAAGGACAATACTAACAAACAAATACTGAGAAAGCAAACTGCAGATCAACACAGTTAAAGGATAATAACATGTCCACAGAATATTAAGAAATAAAACTTCTTTGCACAAGTTGAAAGAGGAACTAAAAAGCCCAGTCAAATTACAAACAGACAACAGAGGAGAGCATTTGGAAACAACTTCCCGAGGCTAGCACCGCTTCTCTCTCCCCGTGCCCCTTTGCAAAGATCTATTACATTAATAAATTGCTCTAAACACTAAAATCACTTATAAGTGAATAACAGGCCAGGTGCAGTGGCTCACACCTATAATCCCAGCACTTTGGGAGGCCTAGGTGGGTGGATCACCTGAGGTCAGGAGTTAGAGACCAGCCTGACCAATATGGTGAAATCCTGTCTCTACTAAAAATACAAAAAAATCAGCTGGGCTTGGTGACATGTGCCTGAAGTCCCAGCTACTTAGGAGGCTGAGACAGGAAAATCACTTGAACCCGGGAGGCGGAGGTTGCAGTGAGCCAAGATCACGCCACTGCACTCCAGCCTGGGCAACAGAAAAATAAATAAATAAATAAATAAAATGAGTGACTAACAGCAGTAATTTGCTAGTATCAAATAAAAAGAAAATTTGGTTAATACAGATTTTTATCAGGAAATCTAAAGAATATTATATCAATACTATAAGGCTTGTTTTTGCCAAAGCATTCTGCAAATAAAATGGCCACCAGTTTATTCTTCTCCCTACTTTAAAAATGTTAGCAGCCCAAGTTAACTTCCTAATTCTTATCATATAGCTACAGAACTGGCAGGCTACTCTCAATTTAACTCAGTCTACAGTCCTCAGAGCCTAAAGATCCTTGGTTCACTCTCCAGAGCTTAAATATCCTTGCAATGTTAAGGCTGGGCATGGTGGCTCATGCCTATAATCCCAAGCATGTTGAGAAGCTGAGGCAGGTAGATCATTCGAGGTCACAAGTTCAAGACCAGCATGGCCAACATGGTGAAATCCTGCTTCTACTGAAAAAATATATATATAAAAAAATTAGCCAGGAGTCGTAGCACACGCCTGAAATCCCAGGTACTCAAGAGGCTGAGTCAAGAGAATTGCTTGAACCTGGGGGGTGGAGGTTGCAGTGAGCACAGATCATGCCACTGCACTCCAGCCTGGGTGTCAGAAAAAAAAAATTCTTGCAATGTTAAGTTGTTTCACTTTGGAGGGCAGCAGTGCTGCTACTGAAAATAGGTTTTTTTAAAGACAGTAGTTTTATGACTGCCTTTACCTACTCAAATAAATACAGCAGCACACAACAGCCAGTGGCTTCCCTGCAAGTTATGTTATTTGATATGTGCAGAAAGATTTCCCAGATACTCTCAGTATATCTATTCCATTTGTAACAATATCATTCACCTCTTATTCATTATTCAGTTACTTTTTATATTAACTTTTTGGATACAGAAACATGAGACAACATTCCAAAGCTTCCAAAGACTATGTCATGAAAAACGCGGTGGCTCACGCCTGTAATCCCAGCACTTTGGGAGGCTGAGGCAGGTGGATCACGAGGTCAAGAGATCGAGACCATCCTGGTCAACATGGTGAAACCCCGTCTCTACTAAAAATACAAAAAAAAATTAGCTGGGCACGGTGGCGCGTGCCTGTAATCCCAGCTACTCAGGAGGCTGAGGCAGGAGAATTGCCTGAACCCAGGAGGCGGAGGTTGCAGTGAGCCGAGATCGCGCCATTGCACTCCAGCCTGGGTAACAAAAGCGAGACTCCATCTCAAAAAAAAAAACGAAAAAGAAAAACAAATCACCCTTTGTCTCCTGACCCATGCTCATCCAGTTTCTCTACTCAGAAGCAGTTGGCACTTGCTTTCACAAACGCACGCACGCAAACACATACATACCCATGTGTCCCTGCCCTTATGGCATTTTAAACTTACCAGAATAAAGTTGAGTCTAAGTAACAAGAATTGTAATGACCCTGGATGCCTTTCTTCTTCCCAATCATTATCTCCAAGCCTTCTTTTTCCATTTTGGGGGGAGTATTTTCTTCTACTACTTCACTTAAGTAGCCTCCAAATGCTGAAAAGATTTAAAAAAAAAAAAAAGGAAATGAAAAGAATTCTTTTAAACTATTGCAGTATGTATTCTCATAAATTTTTTTTCATTTTAAAAAGTTTTTGATTTTTGATGCAAAATTTGTTTCTTAACTTTAAGTAAAAAGTAGGCTTTGGGTAACTGCTATTCATTCAACTTGGCTTATAAAAATTGCTATTGTTCATTTTCAGCTTCACTTCCTCCACAATTTAAAAACACATTTTAGAGTATTATGTGTAAAAAGCACCTGTCAAATAAAATGTTTCCCAAATATTTCAGTGTTTATCTGAAGATGCTTCATTTTCAAGTTTGAAAAGAAAATGAAAATTCCAAAGGACTATTTCAACATAATCAAAAGTGTTTTTCATGAAGATGGCTTTCCTGTTTGCACCTGCTGAAGCCCCAAGATGCTTTTCCACTATTATCCAACAATGGAAAGAAACAGCACCAGGAACCTGCCCCAATTACACGTGATGAGGAGAGCACTCAGTTGAAATTTACTTCTTACACTAATGCTGATTTCTTTGTAAGATGCACTCACTGCTGTACTTAAACAAGACACTGTGAGGGAATTCAGTTAAAAAAAAGGTCACATTTCAATTTCTACCACTGGCATTGCTGAAAACTAAATGTAATCAACAGGAAGAGAAAAACAAACTACACTATTATTCATGTAGTAAGTCTCAAATGCTCTTCCTAACACTTTTTTAAGATGTCCCCTCTTAAAACAACTTTCTTATACACCATGCAACAATTTTTACTGGTTTAAAGCTTAATGAGCATTGGCAAGAAAAATATTAAAACACTGTCGCCATCACCTAATATGACATGATATGAGATTAGAATTAGAGTCATTCCAGGTTGTTAAGTAAACGAAAAGCATCCAAATACCTAAAGAGTTACAGCGCTCGATCTGATTGGAAACCGGCTGCAGTGATGCAAACCGAGAGTCAGGCCTGCAGCTCTTCAGTTTCACAAACAGCGCCTTCTTCAGAGCACAGGTGAAATACCGAGTGCCTCTGAAGGTTCCATCGGTACAGCCTGCACATTCATCTTCCTGAAAAAGAAATGCTCTGATATGCATTATACCACACCTTGCAGAGACAGTATATAAAGAACTAAGGTTACTAAGACCTGTTTCTAGTATACTCTTTCTCACCATTCCCTCTTCGCACCTGTACTGGGAACCTCATCGAGATAAAGGAGTTCAGTAATCAGTGCTTCAGCCGACAGCTAATGATTTAAAAAGTGAATTCCTTAATCCCGCATGAATTCCTTTCTATATTTCCTTTCAGAATATACACTTCAGCCTCCCCTGGTTAGTGGCCTTTTCTGCACCATTTCTATAAGCTTTAAAACAGGAAGGGAAGGAGAAGGCTATTTATTCTAACAACCTGCATTCTCACCTCACCCCCATGCCCCACAAGATAGTAATCACTACCATGGAAACAAACATGAAAAAAAAAAAAGAAATATATTTAAATTGGCCATATGCAGTGGTTCATCCCTGTAACCCCAGAACTTTGGGAGGCCCAGGTGGCAGATTACTTGAGTCCAGGAGTTTGAGACCAGCCTGGGCATCATGGTGAAACCCTGTCTCTACTAAACACACAAAAAATTAGCCAAGCATGGTGGTAAATGTTTGTAATCCCAGCTACTCAGGTGGCTGAGGCGGGAGAATCGCTTGAGCCTGGGAGGTTGAGGCTGCAGTGAGCCCTGATCGTGCTACTGCACTCCAGTCTGGGTGATAGAGTGAGACCTGTCTCTAAATAAACAAATAAATGCTAAATGTACTCAAGTTCTCCTCTCCTGTTTACAAAATATCAAACGATATGCTCTCCTGATATCTAAAGGGAAACCCTTTCCCTCTAGCAAAGGTCTCAAAAGATCTCTAAAAATGGTGATTAAGTTTAAAGCCAATGATATAATTATTAGAAATCACCAGGAGAAGGCGCCAAAGAAGAAAGAGAAAGGCTGACAGCAAATTTGCTTGATTTAATGAATTCTGTTTAATATAAGAGGCCTAAATATATTGGCCTAAAAATCAGCTTTCATTTTTTGAATGTAAATCAACTAACATTAGGACAAGTGGGTCGAAAGCTTCAGGGGTGGCAAAGGGAAATCAGGCAACATGGGAGAAAATTCTTCTGCAGTGATAGCTTTTCTGACAAACATAATGGTTTACCAAAAAGCATATAATAAGAGGAAATCTGCACAGAACCTCATATAGAAAAAAATTACAATTTTTGGATCAAGTTAAATTACCAGTTCCAGTCCAGCGAGTACTTCATTCAGTCCTGGTGGCTGACCGATCCAACGGATTACCCCATAGAAAGGAGGGTTCTCTTTAACTTCAGCCAATGACCCCACTTCTAGACCATGTGAGTTCCCAGGAGGCATGGCCAAGGGTGGACTCTCCTGGACGGGTGCAGTGTTTAGCTCTTCCATCACAGACTGGGCTGACAGAGAAAGTGGACTGTGGCCAATACTTCCATTGCTGTTGGGCATCTTTGTGAGACTGAATGGTAGAGAGTGGAATCTGTTCTCAGTGGACAGTGCGTTCACAGGAGGAGGCTGGAGTGGTGGTGAAGAACGGTCAAAGTCTGTAGACACCTCTGTAAGAGATTTTGCAGGGTCTTCTGCAACTAAAAAATTATTCCTAATTAGAGAAACGCATTCAAGAATACTGACTCTGTCTTACATTTCTAAAAATTAATATACAGATCTAGTCCGACTGCCCCCCTGGCCTCCCTACTATTCATAGTATTCTCATAGGCATCACAAAGTTAACATGGCCAACAGTGTTCTCGCTTCTCTCTCCACCCCCAGATCTATGCACCTCGGTCAATGGCACCCAACTGTTCAAATCAAAAAAATCTATTATCAGTGGGTATCGTATAGGTGATACTCTTTGTCTAAAACACAATTAATTGAGAAAGCAGTATAAAAAGACACCAAAAACCTTAAGAAATGTTTCTAAATTACTAATGGATCAAAAAAGAAATAGTAAGTTTTAACAATAAATAAAAAAGAGAGAAAAAGAAAGAAAGAATCCTTATGTAACATGGCTAAATTAATACTTATAAGGGAATTTTATAGACTTAATTGTTTACTTCAGAAAAAAACAAAAGCTAAATATGAACTCAGGATACAACTCATTCTTCCATGAATACTTTCCATATGCTATTTCTCCTCCCGAGGAGGTTCTTCTGGCCTCTTTCACTTTGTCATCTGTCACTCTTCTGGTAAACCTAAGCATGTGTCACTGTCCCAAAGAAATATCCCCAAGACCCTAAGAAAAATCACCTTTGGTGAATTCTCACGGCATCATGTACCTTCACTGCACACATCACCAAGGCAACTCTACTTCTGTGTCTGTGGTTGTTTAATTTCTATCTCAACAACTTAACAACGGCAAACTCACAAGGAGTACAATCTGTGTCTATTTTTTCTCACCATTTTCATCTCAATGCCCAAAAGAATGCCTGGTATATCATAAGCACTCCATAAATATTTGTTGAACAAATGAACAAAGAAGGGAACAAGCTAGGAGAAAATGATGTCCCAGAAACAAGGGAAGATAATTTTTTTCAAAAGGGAATGCTTTAAAGAGGTCAAGAAAGAACCGGGCAGAAATTTTCCACCCTAAACAGATCAGTTAAAGGAAAAGAACAAACTACTAATACATTTCTTAAACATTTTAACAATCTTAACAGTAGTACAATTCAAACTGTGTACAATATTTTAGTTCAGCAATATTACAAACTAAATATTGTGGCCTATTCATTCTGTTTCCAAAACTATAGATATTGCTATTTAAAGAAAAGCCATTTCTCTATGACGAGTTAAAAAGAGAGGATCATTATAAAGAACGCTAAAAGTACAGATTACCTTCATCGATGTACCAGGTATTTTTTGATTTGGATTGTGGTTGTGAGTCAACAGAAGACCCATTTAAGGTATAAAATAATTCAGATCTGTTTCTATTTCCAGGGTCTGAGGTAGATCCTACAGAACAAGAAAAGTTTCATTTAAAAATAAAGTTAACATAGTGTCAAAGTTTCTGTTTAGTAAGAGAAATGAATGAGTACCATGTTAACAACTGTTTATATAACCAATAAATGTATATAAAAACAATATGTTTTGTAATTGCCTTTGGCTTTTAAAAATTTGGTAACCATTTTGGCAATATTAAAAACATCCATGGGCCCAAAAGTCAATATAGGAGAGTAACAGGAGTAAGTTAAAAGAAAAACCTACTCATTTTTAAGAAATTGTTTCATGTACTGCAGTTTATTTCTAAATGTCAAAATCACCATTCCCCAGCTTCATTCTACAGACCTATTGGTTCACAAATTTAACCTATTATTTTAAAACAGTTCATTTGAAAATAATGTAATCTTCAAATGCTGTATATAAATCAATACGCGAATTATGTTTAAAAATAGTTAAGTTTTAAACATTTGGAATTGTTGGTAGTCAAATTCCTCATGTCTTTGAAAAAAATCAAGCATTTTTATTTCTTATAGATTGGATTTATTTTATGTGAGAGGGTGAGTGTAACTATGTCGCAGCCATTTTAAGACATTACCCTGCCTCAGTGTTAATCAGGAGACATGTCATGGTGGGGCCAGTGGGCTCTCCAGAACCCACAAAAAAGCTGATTTTCCTTTTCAAATTAAAGCAGATAGCTGTACATTTTATAACTTTAAGATCTGCTACAATACAATTAACATGCTGTAACTTAAGAAAATCTTTAGTCTATTTCTCTTTAAGTGAAAGTAGCAAGTTTGAGCTATCCCACATAGATCTATAGATTAACATAAAAAAGACTTACCTATATATCCTGCAACTAATCCTAAGTCTCTCAGGCCCCACTGTCACATAAAATAATTCTTAAAGTACAATTTCCTTTTAAATGAACCAAAATTATAATTGAGGAAAAAAATACTCTTCTCCTAACCCACATCTGAGTTAACAAAATTTCTTAGAGCTTTTTAATGAACTGCTTGGTTTGTATAACTACCATTCTATAAATCTATGAAGTATGTGGGCTAACGAAAAAGAGCCGTGGAGCTCCACATGTATTGAGGAAGCTTCTGGGAAACAGAAGAAATTTTTTCTTAGCAGTTTGGGGTTTAATTTGTGCCACATCTAGTTAGTAAAACCATTTAATTAATCTCTAGTCTACTTTATCCTATATAACATTATCCGCATAGGATTATTTCACACAGTTGCAATCCTAAACTACATATACAAATATTCCAAGTAAGGAGTTCCAAAAACCAGTTATTATAGACCAGCAAAACACACAGGTCCTTTACAGGGAACTCTTCATGAGGTGAAAAAGGCTGGGGACACTTGACTTAAGCAACAATATTTCTATAAAAGCTTTAGTTTCACTACTAAAAATGTTTGAAGGAAAAAAGTCTACACACATGTTAAGAAGTAATAGCTTATAACCTTTTTTAATGTGATGGCAAATTTAGCATTATGTAAATTACTAAAGGTTGTATGCTATTAATCCATACCTGTAGCCTTTGGTTTATTATGACTGGATGAACCTTTGTCCCCAACACCTCTTGACATAAAGGCAAGTTTGGGAGGCCTCCTTTCCTGTGTCACACTCTCTGAAATAGTAAACATGTTTTTTTAAAGATAAAGGCAAATTCTTATAGAAGAGAAACAATCAAGGAAGCAATGACAGTAACAAAATTTTAAAAACCCTCCTTCCACAAAATGGCAGAATTTTTAGTCTCACAGATTCTTTTTAAAGGCCATCAAAAATATTGAAAAAGATAATACTATGGGGGAAAAATTAATGCTGTATTTCAAAATGTAATTTCTGTAAGAAAATACTCTCTCAAAATACAATTCAGCTAAATGCTTTAATCTCTTGAAAATTTAATCACTTGTAGTCAATTTTATTTGATGTCTTAAAACACTACAAAGAAAACCTTACTCAATTTTTTGCAGCATTTCACAAATCAGCAGGCCTACAACACCCCTGTGTATTCTGAAATGTTTCGAACTCAAATATTTCTTGAAGATGATGAGATGAACAAAGATAAACAATTTCTTCACTGCATGGAACCAGAACCTTTAATATGCTAATGTGCATTGTGAATTGCTCCAGGAGAAACACAATAAACTTATCGGTAAACATTTTTATGCCACTCTGCTTAACATCTCGGATTAATATATTTCATGAACACAGTTTGAAAACAGCCTGGTTGGGAATATGTATCTGGTTAGAAAAGTTCTGGTTAAGAACATGTATCTGCTTTTAAAAACATGTATGTTAGGAATAACACAGATGTGTATACAAACACATACATATAAAGAGGAAAACAGAGAGAATTATAAACAGATTAAAAACAGAAAGCTAGCGACATACAACAATCACATATTTGAAGAAAACACAATTTATTTCTGAAATAGAGGTGTAATACATATGGCAAACTTGTTTTGAATACAAAGAGCACTCTAGACCTTAAAGCCCAGCGATGATCATAAAATACTCCTAAATACTGATCAAGGGAATGTAGAAGGTCACTGTGGAAAGTTCTTCCTTTGAAAAATTCAACAATACATCCGTGAAGTGCAACACGACACTTAGGAGTCATACCTGATAAAGCTGTGTGTCAGCAAAAACGGTTATCACCCACAGTGGATTTGAGGACAGAAAGAAAGAAATAGGAAAATTTTTACATTTTAAACACAAGGAAAAGACTTTTTCTTAAAAAAAAAAAAAAAAAGGAAATCATCCTAAATGAATTATATGTAAATACCTGGTAACTTTTTTCCATGATTGAAGGAGGGGAATGTATTATTAAACTGTATCTTAAACATCTCAGAATACGATCCAATAAAATATGAAGCTACTATTTTAATTAAAAAATCATACCAATTAATCATGAATTCCATCAAGTGGTATAATAAGAGAAAAGCTATGTACTAATACCATGGTCCTCACTTATCCACACTTTTACCTTCCACAGTCTCAGTTACCCACAGTCAACCACTGTCCAAAGATATGAAATAAAAAATTCATAACTTTTAAGTTGCATGCTGTTCTGAGTGTTATAATGAAATGTTGTACCATCCCAGTCCATAAGCCCTGGACGTGACCCACCCCCACCATCATCTCCACTGTGTCTACTCCCTGCCTTGTTAGTTTCTTAGTAGCCACCCCAGTCATCAGATTAACCATTGCAGTATCAGTGCTCAAGTTCAAGTCACCCTTATTTTATTAATAACATTCCTGAAGTACAAGAGCAGTGATGTTGCCATATTATCATTGTATATCCTCTGATTAAGTATTGTTTTTAATATCTTATTGTACCTGCAATACAAATTAAACTTTATCAGAGGCATGAATATAGAGGAAAAACACAGTATATATATATATATATACATGGTTCAGTACTATCCACAGCCTCAGGTATCCAGTGGGGGTCTTGGAAGGATCCCTTGGTGAAAGAGGGAACTACTGGATTTTTATGATGTTGTCATTCATATATCTTTAAATAGCACCCATGAAAGCTACTTAGGAAGGAAAATCTTAGTCACTGAGATGAGTTCCCAAATTATAGCATATAAATGTACTAAAGAAAAACAATTCCTACTATTAACTGTAATTAACTGCATATAACATTTTTAAAAGATGTTTACATGTGTTCCATGATATAGATCTATTATATAGTTAGTAACCATTATAACAAATGCAGCAGGTGGTCTTCCCTTTGTTTGGCTATGAGGGGAGCCTGGCAGGACTTGAGGGCTAACTGGAGTGCCAACAGGATGGCCAGTGGTGACAGGTCTGCAGGTGACACTGGGAAGGAGCTCCAAAGAATAGGAATGTGAGCAGGAGGGCACTGAAGTTGGAAACTGTGGCTACCTTTTGCCAAAGGCTGTCTGAGAAGGGGTTAAATATCAGCTCTGAAGAAGAGGACATTCCATCAGAATTAGAATTCTATGCGGATAAAGAACACAAACCACCTCTAACTTGTCCTCCAGCAATTACACACCAAATATTTCTTGTTACTTTGTCACAACTGTGTTCATGGCCCAAAAGTACTTGGGTCATGAAGCAAAGCTTTCAAACTTAAGTGAATTAGAAGTGTTCACCAACTCAGGAAAAGAGAAATATGTAGCCATATTTGTGCATATGCATCCTTATGCAGAAATATGTACAGAGATAAATATGTGCCAAATGTATCCATTATATATATGCAGCAAGACTGCATTTAAGAAAATTCACAGCTTATTCATCACTTGTTGGTTTAACCAGAAAAAGAAAAATCCCTTGGAGAATCTTAAGCTGCAAATCTTAACAATAAACTCGTGAACAAGTTATTGCTCAAATCAAATGAAATGTCTATGAATTTGAATGACCTAGTAAATTAAGAGAAATTGTTTAATTAATGTACTGCTTAACATCAGCAGCCACAAGAGCATAATTCAGACTCAAATGAGAATTTAACATCCAAGATTTCTATCTTGTGAAGAAAATACAGTTTACTTGAGTAAAATGAGGTATTATTAAGCCCAATAACAGACATATCCTACATAGAAGCTATTCAAAAATTTCTAGAAGGTTGGGTTCCTAATCAGAATAAATATTTTCCATAATAGTATATGAAAAATGGTTCAAGAAATGCTAAAAGGTGCCATACAGATAACACCAAAAGTTGCATACTGAGATCTGATGCTTCAAATTATCCTTCAAGACTCCAGCTCTAACTGTCTCATAGGACCACAAGTTCTGCCTATACAGGCAACATTCACAGTGATCCTGATTGACAGGCAATCTCTATGAAAGCCATGTATTATTATCTATCAAAATGTAAAATGCACATATCCTTTGACCTAGCAGTTCTACTCTTAGGAAGTTCTCTTTTAGTTATACAGGCACAAATGCTAACTGATACAGAGATACGAAGTTATCCACTGAAGCACTGTTTATAACAGCAAAAGATTGAAAACAACCTAAATGCTCATCGGGAGGAGACTGATTCAAAAACTATGGTACATGCAGAAAATGAAATATAATACAATGATTTAAACAAAAGATTAAGTATACAATTTATGTACTAATATGAAATAATCTCTAACATCTATTGTTAAGTTAAAAAGGAAGATGCAAGTTCCACTTCAGGGAAGATGAAGTAGATGTACTTCCTATTTCTCTTGCTAAGCACAACTAAAAACTCTAGACATAATATATAAAACAAATATAAGAAGGCTTTGAAAAATAGAGATGAGAAGGTAGACCATAAGAAGGCTTTGAAAAATAGAGATGAGAAGGTAGACCAGCTAGGAACCTCAAGACCTAAGAAATAACATCATGGAGATTTCCCTCTGGGTTTCCTTCTTGACTGCATTCTTATTCCATTCTTAGAGCTAAATAAGTCAGCACCCTGGAAACAATAGGTACAGACAAAAGAAGGCCCCAACAAAAGTTCTGCTCTCTCTAGCCAAAGGATATCAATTCTCCCCAAAGTTATATTCAGGTTTAATGCAGTTCCTATCAAAATCTCAACAAGATTTTGTATAGATGCACACACGATTATTCCAAATGCGTATGAAAAGGAAAAAGATCTAGAATAGCTAAAATAACTTTGGGAAAGAAGAATAAAATAGGAGGGATTTGTTTAATAGATTGCAAGACTTACTAGTTAGCCACAGTGATAGAGACCAAGATATGGGCAGTAGGGTAGACACACAGATCAATGGAACAGAAAGGAGAACCAAGAAGTTGGACACAAATATATCCAACTGAATTTTGACAAAGGCACAAAACTAATTCAATGGAAGAGTCTTTTCAACAAATAGTGATGGAGCAATTAGATATCCATGGATTTTTTTAAAAAAGAAATTCTATTTCAGTCTCACACCTTATAAAAAAATAATTCAAAATAGATTATAGACTTAAATGTAAAAAGTAAATCGATGAAACGTTTTGGAAAACAGAGAAAAGGATGCAAAGAAATTAGAACGCTCATACATTGTGGCCTGGAAAAGCAAATGGTGCAGCTCCTTCGGAAAACCATCTGGCAGTTCCACAAACGTGACTAAACACAGGGTCACCATATGACCCAGCAATTCCACTCCTAGGCAGTACCCAACAGAACTGAAAACAGATGTCCACAGAATAACTTGTATATGAACGTTCACAGAAGCATTTTTAACAATAGTCAAAAACTAGAAACTAAAGTCCATCAACTGATAAGTGGATAAACAAAATATAGCAGATCCATTTATTAGAATATGAACCATAGGATTCTAGAGTACTGATTTTGCTTTCACATGGATGAACCTTGAAAAGATTGTGCTTAACTGAAGAAGCCAGATCTTTTTTATTCTATTTATGTGAAATGTCCAGAATAAGCAAATCGGTAGACAGAAAGCAGATCAGTGGTTGCCAGGGGCTGAGGGTAAGAGACAATGGGAAGTAACTGCTTACTGGGTACTGGGCTCCCATGAAAATGTTCTGGAAGTGGATAGCGATGAGGGTTGCACAACATATTACATTTTAATTTTTAAAAGCTTAGGAGAAAATCTTCCATATGTAGAGCTAAACAAAAGTTGTTGAACTTGACACAAAAGCATGATCCATACAAGGAAAACTTTATCAATTGGACATCATAAAAATAAAAATCTTGTACTCTGTGAAAGACCCTGTTAAGGGAATGAAAAGACAAGCTACACACTGAGAGATAAAATGTACAAACCATATCGAACCAATAATTAGTATCTAGAACACATAAAGACTTCTCAAAACTCATCAGTAAAAAAGCACAGGATCCAATGAGAACCTGGGCAAAAGAGATGAAGACATCTTTCACTCAAGAATATATAAGAAGGCTGGGCACAGTGGCTTACGTCTGAAATCCCAGCACTTTGGGAGGCCAAGGCGGTGGATCACTTGAGGTCAGGAGTTTGAGACCAGCCTAGCCAACATGATGAAACCATGTCTCTACTAAAAATACAAAAATTAGCCATGCATGGTGGCGCATGCCTGTAGTCCCAGCTACTCAGGAGGCTGAGGCAAGAGAATCACTTGAACCCAGGAGGCAGAGGTTGCAGTGAGCTGAGATCGTGCAACTGCACTCCAGCCTGCTGGGTGACTGCATAAGACTCCATCTAATATATATATATATATATATATATATATATATATATATACACACACACACACACACAAATGACAGTGAGCACACAGAATGAGGTTCAACACCAGCAGCCATCAGGTAAACTCAAATTAAAATCACAATGAGATACAACTACAAATCTCTCCAAATGGCTAAAATTAAAAATACTGACAACATAAAATGCTGGAAAGGATACAGAGAAACTGGATTTCCCTTATATTGCCAATGGTAATGTAAAACAGTACAGTCACTCTGGAAAACAGTTTAGTCATTTCTTAAGAATCAAAATCTGCAAATATCAGCAAATACACACTTGGACAATTATGCCCAAGAAATAAAGATTTATGTGCACTCAAGAAACTGTGCATAAATATTTATAAAAGCATTATTCATAATGGCCAAAAACTTGAAACAAACCAGATGTCCTTCAGTGGGTAAACAGTTAAACAAATTGATACATCCATAATATGGATATAGCAGTAATAAACAGGAACGACCCATGGATATATAAAATAATATAGATAAATCTCCAGAGAATTATGCTGAGTGAAAAAAAGAGCCAGTCTCAAAAGGCTACATATTGTACAACTCCATTTATGTAACATTTTTGAAATGACTAAATTATAGAAATGAGGAGTAGATGAGTGGATGTCAGAGGTTAAGGATGGGGTAGGAGTAAGAGGGAATTCATGTGGCAATGAAAGGGCAACATACAGGATCTCTGTGAGATGGGAGTGTTCTGCCTCTTGACCATAACAGAGTCAAAATTCTGGTTGTGATGTTGCACATGGCTTGCTTTCCAATATGTTACTACTGGGAAAAACTGGCTAAAGGGCACACAGGATCCCTCTCTCTGCATGTGAATCTATAATAATCTGAATGTCTGTAAGTCATATGTCTGAAAAAGAGCTTGTATTTAGAATTTATAAATAACTCTCAAAACCCAATCATAAAGAAACAATTAAAAATTGACAAAAGCCGGCGGGCACGGTGGCTCAAGCCTGTAATCCCAGCACTTTGGGAGGCCGAGGCGGATGGATCACGAGGTCAAGAGATCGAGACCATCCTGGTCAACATGGTGAAACACTGTCTCTACTAAAAATACAGAAAATTAGCTGGGCATGGTGGTGCATGCCTGTAATCCCAACTACTCAGGAGGCTGAGGCAGGAGAATTGCCTGAACCCAGGAGGTGGAGGTTGCGGTAAGCCAAGATCGCACCATTGCACTCCAGCCTGGGTAACAAGAGTGAAACTCCATGTCAAAAAAAAAAAAAAATTGACAAAAGCCTTGCACAGATATGAAACCAAAGAAGACATGTAAATGACAAATACACACATGGAAAGATGTTTGATGTCACTGGTCACCAATGAAGTACAGAGTAAAACCACAATTAGATGTTGCTAAAACTTGAAAAACTGATCACACCAAGTGTTGGCAAAGATATGGAAGAACCATAACTCTGATATATTGCTGCTGGAAATGTAAAATAATGCAACCACTTTGGAAACACAGCTTGGAAGGTTTGGGGGTTTTATTTAAGTTAACAATCATCTACAATATTATCAGCCATTCCGCATCTAGGTAGGTACTCAAGTGAAATGAAGACATATGTCCATATGAAGATAGGTATGCAAATTTTCATAGCAGCATTATTCATAGTAGCCAAAAACTGAAAACAACTCAAGTGTCCATCAACAAGTGAATGGATATAGAAACTAGTATAACTACAGCAGCAATAAAAATAACAACATGGATGAATTTTAAAATAATTACATTGAGTGAAAGAAGCCACACAAAAAAAGAATGTATCCTGAGTTATTCCACTTCTATAAAATCCTTAAAAATATGAACAAGTGTATACTGACATGAAGAAGACCAGTGGTTGTCTGAATGTGGGGCACGGGAGGACAGGCAGAGGCAGAAGGAGGGATCCCAAAGGACATACTTTGGGGTGATGGATATGTTCACTATTGATTGCGGAGATCGTGAAAAAAATAGCGTTATACTTCCAACCCCCACAACTAGAACAGAAGACACAGGTTGAACTAGAAAACCAGAAATGTATAATTTTGGAGTGGCGCTAATTGATGTGCTTCGTCATAACAACTTCAAGAACCTAAACATAATGTCAAATTAGATATGTTAGCAGTGTTTTTAACCATTTAGAACAGAAATAAGGAGAGAAACAATTTTATAATAGGTTTAAGATTCCTGCATCTTTTAGTCAAAGGTATCCTTCAGAAGCCACTATTACAAGCAATTGACTAGAAAGAATTCTTTCCTAAGCTCCCCAGCTGTTCAACTGCTCCAAAAAGAATCTTTCTTTTTTAAATACTGAAGATATGAATTCTGTCTTACAAATGAAGCTAATTGGGCAAGAAAAAGAAACTAAGGAACTAAAGAAGACACTTTGATTTTTTTTCCTCTCAAGAAAAGAGTCCTAATGATGACATAAAAGATAGATGAAGACTCATTCAAATAAACTAAATTAATTTTCATTTAAACAACTTTAATTTTTAAAGACTATTTGCAAGCTTTGTTTGTTGGCAAATAAGTGTAATTTATGTATTATGTTATAAAAGCTGGTATCATTCTTAATTATCTCCTATTCAGGATTTATGAAAATCGAGCTTTAAAAGAAAAAAAAGTACCATTCTTTTCCTTTCTCATCACTGCTCTGAGCCAGCAATAATGGCAATGATAACTACTGATTTAGAAGATCAAAGTGTGCCTGACAAGTGACGCCCAAGATATTCATGTAACTAATTTGTATTATTTTAATCCTCCATCAATATTTTAATAAAACAAAACTGGAAATGTTTTTAAGATAAACACTACTAATGAAGAATTCTTTGTTAGGTTATATTCCAGGAAAAATAGAAAGGGTAGCTTTTTTCTTTTCTTTTTAAGTGCTACTGTAGAACCCAAGATAATTTACATTTCAAACCAAATTGAGATGTGGAAAAAATATACAGAAAAAAATATAGCTCTAGAGTGTGTGGGGGAAAGCACTTCAAGTATTTATTCTACAGCCAAAAGAGAAAAACAATCAATTATACATAAGCCAACTTCATAGCTCAGGTATCTCAAATTATAACACTAAACTAATGATTTCCCTAGTCTCCTAACTTATTCAATATAATGAATTACATTCAGCTGTTAAATGTAAAATTCAAAGAAAAGCAATTAAGGTAGGTAAAGAGAACAGTTACTCTCAATATAAAATGCTTATTTATTTATTTATTTTTTTTTTTTTTGAGCTTTCAAAAGTACCCTTTGGAAATTAAAAAAAAAAAATTGAAACCCACAAACTCATACAGGCATACCCCGGAGATACTGCAGGTTCCTTTCCAGAGCACCACAACACAACAAATATCACAATAAAGCAAGTCACACAAATGTTTGGTTTCCCAGTGCATATGAAAGTTATGTTTGCACTATACTGTAGTCCATTACGTGTGCAATACCATTATGTTAAAGAAAATAATGTATACACCTTAATTTAAAAAATATTTCAATGCTAAAAAATGGTAATGATTATCCAAGCCCTCAATGAGTCATAGTCTTCCTGCTAGTGAAGGTTCTCGCCTCAGTGTGGTGTGGATGGCTGCTGATTGATCAGGGTGATGGTTGCTGAAGGCTGGAGTGACTGTGGCAATTCCTTAAAATAAGACAACAATGAAGTTGGCTCTTTCTTTCATAAAAGATTTCTCTGTAGCATGTGATACTGTTTGATAGCATTTTACTCACAATAGTTCTTTCAAAACTGGAGTCAATCCTCTCCCAAGGCCTGCTGCTGCTTTGCTAAGTTTATGGAATGTTCTAAATCCTTTGTTGTCAAATCAACAATGTGCATAGTATCCTCATCAGGAATCGATGTCATCTCAAGAAACTACTTTTCCTTTCCTCATCCGTTCAAGTTTGATCATGAAATTGCAGCAATTCAGTCAAGTATATTTTCAGACTCCACCTCTAGTTGTAGTTCTCATTATTTCCACCACATCTACAGTTACTTTCACCACTGAAGTCTTCAACCCCTCAAAGTCAACCTCCCAAATTCCTGTTAATGTTAATATTTTGACCTCCCATGAATTATGAATGTTCTTAATGGCATCTAGAATGATGAATCGTTTGCAGTTTTCAATTGACTTTGCCCGTCTATCAGAGGAATCATGATCTATGGCAGCCTTACAAAATATATTTCTTAAATAACACTTGCAAGTAGAAATTACTCCTTGATCCATATGCTGCAAAATGGATATTGTGCTAGCAGACATGAAAATAACATTAATCTCCTTGTGCATCTCCACCAAAGCTCTTGAGTGACCAGCTGCATCATCAATGAACAGTAATATTTTGAAAGGAATCTTTTGCTGAGCAGTAGGTCTCAATAGTAGACTTAAAATATCCAGTTAAGCATGCTGTAAATAGATGTGTTATCATCCAGGCTTTGTTGTTCCATTTATAGAGCACAGAAAAAGTAGATTTAGCATAATTCTTAAGGGCTTTAGGATTATCAGAATCCTGGCTTCAACTTAAAAATCACCAGCTGCATTAACCCTAGCAAAAGAGTCAGCCTATCCTTTGAAGCTTTGAAGCCAGGCATTGACTACTTCTCTCAGCTATGAAAGTCTTAGATGGTATCTTCTTGCAATAGAAGGCTGTTTTGCCTACATGGAAAATCTTTTCTTTAATATAGCCATTTTCATCAATTAACTTACCTAGACCTGATAACTCGCAGCGGCTTCTATATCAGTACTTGCTGCTTCACCTTGTACTTTTATGTTATGGTGATGGCATCTTTCCTTAAAGTTTATGAACCAACCTGTCTGAACTTCCAACTTTTCTTCTGCAGCTCCTTACCTGTCACAGCCTTTAAAGAATTGAAGAGAGTTAGGCCCTTGCTCTGAATTAGGCTTTGGCTTAAGGAAATGTGCTGGTTTGATCTTCTTTCCAGATAACTAAACTTTCCTCTATATCAGCAATAAGGCTGTTTTGTTTTTTTATCATTCATGTGTTCACTAAAGTAGCACTTTTAATTTCCTTCAGGAAGTTTTCCTTTGCATTCACAACTTGGCTAACTTTGGAACAAGAGGCCTAGTTTTCAGCCTATCTTGGCTTTCAACATACCTTCCTCACTAAGCTTAATCATTTCTACATTTTGATTGCAAGTGAGAGATGTGCAACTCTGTCTTTCACTGGAACACTTAGAGGCCATCATAGAGTTATGAACTGGCCTAATTTTAATATTGTTGGGTCTTAGGAAATAGGGAGGCCCAAGAAGTGAGAGAGACAGGGGCCTGCCTGGTCAGTGGAGCAGTCAGAACACACAACATTTATTGGTGGAATTTGTCATCTTATATGGGTGTGGTTTGTGGTGCTCTGAAACAATTTCAATAGTTACATCAAAGACCATTGATTACAGATCACCATTACAGATGTAATAATAATTAAAAGGTTTGAAATATTGCCAGAATTACCAAAATGTGACACAGAGACACAAAGTGTGCAGATGCTATTGGAAAAATGGCATTGACAGACTTGCCCGAAGCAGGATTGCCACAAACCTTCAATTAATAAAAAACACATATGTATGAAGCACAGTAAAGAAAAGCACAATAAAATGAGGTGTGCCTGTGTTTGATTTTGTAAGACAAGTGAAATTACATTTATCTGTGTTGTTTTGGGAAAAACAGTATCAGCACAGAATTGGTTATCCCTCCAAGAATACATAAATAATGAAAGAAAATTTATTTTTCAAGTGATTCCCCCATAGCCATCCAGCAAGTTAACATTATAAAATGACCATAACTCCTAGAATTTGCTTAGGACAGGGTGTCTCAAGCTCAATTCTACTGAGGTTCTGAACCAGATAATTCTGTGTTGTTCAGGAATGCCTTGTGTGCCATAGAAAGTTTAGCAGCATCTCTGGCCTCCACCCATTAGGGGACCTACTCTTACACCAGATGTGGCAATCAGAAATCTCCAGGCACTGTTGAATGTCCCCAGGATATAAAAGCATCCCAGGCTGAGAACTAAGGGCTTAGACCTAAAAATGCGCTAGTTACACAGTAAAAATAATAGTGTATTAGTATATCTAGAAAGAATTAAGAAAGCCAAAAGTTGGTCCTTTGAAAAAATGAAAGTGAGAAACCACTGGTAAGATTGGTGAGGAATATAAGAAAGCACAAATGATTAAGTTTTGGATAAAAACAGGAATATAGTGCAGATGCTGCTGAGGTTGAAGAGAAAATTAAGAGGCTTTTATAAACAAAACAATGTCCAAAGCTTCGAAAACAAATTAAATGGATACATTTATAAAAATAAAACTTACAAAAGACAATCAAAACCAAACAGAAATGTTAAAGGATATTTCATCGGTAGCTAAACATTTCCACAAAAAGAAGCTTTGCCAAATACTCAAGGAATAGGTGATTCTAATCTTACATAAACTCTTTCAAATAACAAAATAAAAGAAACTTTTCCCAGGTGCTTTACGAGACAAGCATGACTTTGATTTTAAAACCAGACAGGGACAGCTAAGAAGGAAAAAGGATAGGCCAATATCTCCTTTAAACAGAGGTTTTTAAAACAGCATGCAAATACTAGCAAACTGGACCAAGCAAAATATGAATCATGAGGAGATTAGGGTTATATTAGGGATGTAAGGTTGATTCAATATTAGAAAATTAGCAGATTGAAAGACAATAGGATTATCTCAATAGAGAATAGGGGTTGATAAAATTCAACATCAACTCATGATAAAACTGTTAGAAAACTAGGAACAGTAGGTAACTCGCTAACCTGATAAATGACAATACAACAATAAAACTCTATAGCAAACATCACACTTAATAATGAAATGTTGAAAGCATTTTCTTTAAGGTCAGGAAAAAAGGCCAAGATGCTTTCCATCACTACTTCTATTCAATGTTGTATTTAGAGGTACTAGCTAGGACAGTAAGAAACCACTTTTTAAAAATAAAAGAATTCAAAATTAACTTCATTCCCACAAGGATGGCTAGAATCAAAAGTCAGATAATAACAATTATTAACAAGGACAAAGAAATAAAAACCCTTACACACTGCTAGTAGGAATGTAAAACGGTGTGGCTGTTTTGGGAAATGGTCTGGCAGTTCCACAAATGATTAAACGTGGAGTTATCATACGACCCAGCAATTCCACTCCCAGATATAAACCCAAGAGAAATGAAAGTATATGTCCACACAACACCTTGTGCATGCATGTTTTTAGCAGCACTATTCATTGTAGCCAAAAGGTGAAAAAACCCCAAACATCTATCTACTAATAAATAAACAAAATGTAATGTATCCATACAATGGAATATTATTCTGCCTTAGGAAGGAAGGAAATTCTGACATATGCTGCAATATGGAGGAACCTTGAAAATATGCTAAGTGAAAAAAGTCAATCACAAAAGACCACATATAATGTGATTCCATTTAAATGAAATGTCCAGAAAAGGCAAACATACAGAGACAGAAAGTAGACTGGTGGTTACTTAGGACTAACAAGGATGAAGGGTTTGAGGAGTGATCACTAAGGGGTGCAGCATTTCTTTTTGAGGTGATGAAAATGTTCTAAAATTGTCTTGACAATTGCACATATCTGTCAATGCACTAAAGTGCATTGATTTGTATACTCTGAGTGATTATAAATTACATCTCAATAAAGCTGTTTTCTAAAAAAAAAAAAAAATGCAATTGTATTTCCACATCAGCACAACACTGTTAGAAAATATGCTTTACCTTACAATGTATCAAAAGGCATGTAAGCTCTTCATGGAGAAAATTATAAATGAAAAGAAAAATAAATGAAAGGCTATATAATGATCATGGACTAGAAGTTTTAATATCATAGAAATGTCAATTATCCTCCAATTATTCTACTGATTAACTGCAATTCCAAAATCCTAACAGAACTCTCTTACAGTATTTGAGAAGCTGCTACTTAAACTTACAATGAAGTCCAAAGGCTAAGAATAGCCAAGACACTCATCATGAAAAAGAACAATGGAAATGTACTCTCACAGCTACCAAGACTTCTAACGCTATGGATAGGCTTTAGTGTAGGGAAACACCAGGGCTCAGAAAGATTCACACGTATACATCTGGAAACTTGATTTATACACAGCAAGCATGGAAGGTCAAATTGGATATCTGTACCCATATTTCATATCCTGTACAAAACGAAATCTAAGTGAAACACTTAAATGTGAAAATGCAAAACTATCAAGAAGATAACTATTTTGAAAACAATATCGAATAGGAAAATTCAAAACAACAGTGAGAGGATACTAGTGTTGATAATATTAAAACACATTACAAAGAATCACACGTGGAAGCAGAGTGTGAAAAGATGAACAATGGGGGACTCAGAGGCGGTGAGGGGTGGATGATGGGAGGCTGCTTGGTGGGTACAGTGTACATCGCTCCAGTGACGGATGTGCTGAAGGCCCTGACCTTACCACAGTGCAATATACCAGTGTAGCAAAATTGTATTTGTACCCCATGAATATATACAGTTTTTAAAAAATCATTAAGAACAATGTGGTATTGGAGCCTGGGGAGATAAAACAGAAAGTCCAGACATACACCAAACTACACATAGAAATTTAGTATGATGAAAGTGGCCTCTCAAATCAATAAAGATGGACTTTTTAATAAATGATACTAAGACAACTGGGTATCTTCTACCTGTGGCAAAAATTTAAAGTAGTTAAATTGGATCTATATTTCACATCATATACCACATAAAACAGAAATGGGTCAGATAAATAGATAGATAGATAGATAGATAGATAGATAGATGATAGATAGATAGATATGTACTAAAACCACAAAGTTCTAGAAGAAAACACAGGGAAATTGCTTTATAACCTTAGAGTAACTCAAAATCCAGAAGCTATTAGAACAAAAATGATCAATACAATGGCCTAAAAAGTTTTCAAATCCTGTATGGCAAAAAGTACCAAAGTCAAAAGACATCACACTAAGTAAAATGATCAGATACAAAGGACAAATCTATGATTCCACTAATATTAGATACCCAGAATAGGCAAAGTCATAAGGACAAAGAGCAGAGAACAGAGATGACCAGAGGCTGGAGAGAGAGAGGGATGGGGAGCTATTTCTTCGCGGGTATGGAGTTTCTATAATAGTTTCTGGAAATCGATAGTGGTGATGGTTGCACAATTGTAAACATACTTAATGCCACTGAATTATACACTTAAAAACTGCTAAAATGGTACATCTTGTTATATATATTTTACAACAGTAATAACAAATAAGGATGACCGATAAATAAGGGATTTAAAAAAAAAGACAAATGACAAATGAGGGTGGAAGACTGGGCAATATTTGCACCTCCCATCATGAAAGAGTTTGCTTCCCTAACACATGAAGAAATCAGTGAGAAGAAAGACCAATAACCTAACCCAAGTTAAAAATAGGCACAGATGTGAACAGTTCACAGAAAGAAACTGCTCTTAATTATATGCAAACATGTTCAACATCACTCATCAGAAGATATGCAAATTTCTCTTTGCAAATGTATTATATACACTGAAATATACTTTTTATCTATCAGATTAGGGGGAAAAAAAACACCCTCATGGGAAAGCTGTAAGTTATGATCCTTGCATTCTACTGACAGGAATATCAATTGTTTTAGCCACTACAGAAAGCAATTAGCAATATCTAGAACAATACCAATGCATAAACCCTTTCATCAAACAACTACACTTCTGGGAATTTATCCTACAGACATGCATGTGAGAAACAGTGATGTTCAGGTTACAGTAACATTGTGTGGAATATCAGAAAGTCAAGACCAACCCAAATATCCATCTATAGGAAACTGGTTAGATTATGGAATTGTTTTCCATACAATGGAAATTATACACTATAAAAAACAAGAACCTCTCTTCACAAATACATGAAGAGTTCTAAGATATAAAATGAAGAGAATAAAGCAAACAGCAGCATGGTGCATCCAGTACACTTCTTGTATTAAAAGGGAAGGGGGAATAAGAATATTTATATTTTATAAAGAAACACTGGAAAGATATATAAGATTAAAAACTGTGACTAGTGAGAAACAAAGGATGGAGTGAACAGGCAATTGAGCCAGATGGCATAAAAATGGAAATGAGACTTTTTATTGTACTTTTTTATTTCGATTTGAGATACATGAACGGATTTCTTATTAAAATTGTTTTAGTAACTTAATAGAGGTTTCAAATTTAAGGTTATATATGTACTAGTTAAAACCCAAATAAATCCTATGTATTTCATTATATGTGTGACTTCTATCTGAAATAAAAAAGAAAACCCCAAATACTTGTCTCTAGTTAATTAGATGCACACTAAAGTATTTAGGAGGAAGCGAACTGATATCTGCAACTTCATGTGAAATGCACAAGAAAACATGATGGATTAATACATAAATAAAATGATGGCCAGACACATGATAAAGCAAGTAAAATGTTGATTGTAGGATCTAGATGGTATGCATAAAGATGCTCAATATAAAATTTTCAATTTTTCTGTTTAAAATTTCATAAAACATTAAAAGAATTTTATTAAAATTATAAAACTAGAGAACTCATGAGTCAATAAATGAGCGACTCAACAGAAAAACAGGCAAAAAACATAAACGTTTAATAGAAGACACAAATGTTGTATAAACATATAAAAGCCTGTTCAATCCTACTCGTAACTTTAAAATCACCTTGAGATACCATTTCTCAGCTGTCCGATTGGCAAAAAATTTTAATCAGTACCAAGTGTTGAAGAGGAGGTGGAAACACCATAAAACCTAAGCGTCCATTAATATTACAATGGGCACCAAGCTGCAGGACAGTCACGCGATGAAATATACTATGAAGCAGTGAGAGCGAACAAACTATTAATACCCTCGTCCACAGAAAAGAATCTCAAAATATATTTTAAGTAAATGATGCAAGTAATTTAGAAATCAATTAAGATTTTAACTACATTAAGTTCAAAAGCAGGATAAACTAAACAGTATATTGTTTAGTTATAGAGATATAATTAAAGTATAAAAAGCAAGAAAATAATTAATGAAAAAAATCAAAACAGTGGTCACCCATAGGGAGATATTGCAATTATAATGAAGACAAGGTATGCAGGTGGTTTTTAAGGTACTTCTAGTATTCTGTTTCTTAACCTAAATGGTCAGTTTTCATGAGTTCATTATTATTCCTAATACATGTTGTTATATACACTTTTGCAAATACATTCCATAAGAAAAAGTTTTTTTTTTTGAGATGGAGTCTCACTCTGTCACCCAGGCTGGAGTGCAATGGTGTGATCTCAGCTTACTGCAACCTCCATCTCCCAAGTGATTCTCCTGCCTCGACCTCCCAAGGTTCAAGTGATTCTCCTGCCTCAGCCTCCCAAGTAGCTGGGACTACAGGTGCCTGCCATCATGCCAAGCTAATTTTTGTATTTTTAGTAGAGATGGGAGTTTCACCATGTTGGCCAAGCTAGTCTCGAACTCCTGACCTAACATGATCAGGAGATGATCACGTTAGGAGTTGATCAGGACGCCTACCCACCTTGGCATCCCAAAGTGCTGGGATTACAGGTGGGAACCACTGCACCCAACCAAATGTTGCTTAAATATGAAAATGATCAGCACATTGCCCATGTTTAAGGATTGAAGATGAATTCTTATAATAACATAAAAATTTAAATGAAATTGTTTAACATATGTCTCAATTTTAACATGATCAAAACCAAGATTCTGACTTCTAACTCCCATTCCCCCACATGCACTCTTCCTGTTGTCCTTTCCGCCTGAGTAAATTGCTTCTCCAACCTTGGAATTATCCTTGATTCCGTTCTCTCTCAGTCAAACCTCACACCCAACCCATCTACAAATCTTGTTAGTAATCTTTACATCATATCCAAAATCCTTCACTTCTCACCATCCTTTTCATGCCACCCCAATCCCAGCCAAGACTGTCTCTCACGTGGATAACTACAACCGTCTCCTTCCCGGTCTCCCTGTTTCTGTCCTCTGTCTAGTTTATTCTTAACAGGCAGCTGGAGAGATCATTTTAAAATGCAAATTAGGGTGAGTTGTCCTTTGTTAAAAACTCACCTATAGCTCCCCACCTCTGTCACTGTGAAAGCCAAGAATCCGCACAGCAGCCCACTTAGCACTACCCGTTCGAGCTCCCACTGCAGCTCCTACCACTTTCTCCCTCACTTCATCTGCTGCCGCCACAGTCAACTCTTCACATTGCTCAAACTGGCCAGGCTGGCTGTAGCCTTAGGCTCTCCTGTGGAATCCACATGTTCTCTCCCAAACTTCCTTCATGTCAAGAGCTCAAACATCACCTTATTAGAAGGTTCATCAGAACTACCCTATATGAAATTGAAAAATCACGCCCTACAACCTGGTGTTCCCTCCCCCCCACCTTGTTAATCATTCTCCATCTTATTATCATGTAATTGATCATACATATTACATATTTACTGTCTGTCTCTACTCACTAGAATGAAAACTCCACACGAGAAGAATTTTTACCAGTTTTGCTTCCTACTATAATATCCCCATCATCTAGGTAAGGGCTTAATAATATCTGAATGAAGGAATGGCTTTTTATTAAACTGTTTTTAAAACCATAAGCATTTATTATGATAGTTAAAAGTATTTTCATTCATAAAATAATAAATTGTATTATCTCCATTAACAATCATGAAAAAGTAAATTAAATTTTGCCAAATAAAGTATCAAGCACATATATGCTTTTTCCTAAATGTAAACCATTTGTTTCAAAGGGAAGCAAAAAACAGAAATAACTAGAAATTCAATTTGCAAAAAATTAAAAATTGACTAAAAGAAATTAAGTAAAGCAAAATATGTCAAACTGTGACAAAAAAGCTATTATTTGAATTCTATATCTCCAACTAAATTAATGTGCTCTTGATGTAAAGCTCAAAAACTAAAGCAGAAAGCATGCCCTAACTTGAAAAACAAGCATTGATTACTTGCCCCAGCAACAGGAAAACTGGAAGGGCAAACAGTGCAGGCTAAAAGGAAACTTAAGAATCATCTAGCATTAGCCCCTTCATTTTTAGAAGAAAAGAAACTGAGGACCTGAAATGACTTGAAAAAAAAAACAATTTAGTAGACTTATTCAATTGTGATCCTTGCTATAGCAAAATTCAGCTTTTATAGAATTAGAGACAAAATGTATCTCCATGGAAACAATATTGCCAGGTATACATGTGAAACTGAGAAGTATGGTTTTTTATGCAGGTCTTCACATCCTAAATATACAGGTAGGATTTGGGGTGGAGAGGTACTGAAAAGAGCACAGCTTTCTAATCAGACAAGTCCGGATTTGAATTCTGGCTCTACCGTTTACTCTGATATTGGCAATTTTTGTCCATCCAAGCCTCAGCTTTTTATCAGCAAAATGGGGATCATTAAGACCTATATTTTAAGTTTGTTATGAATGTAAAAAAGTATAAGTAATTAACTCAGGGCCTAGTACATTCCTGGCTACAGTCTGCCTGCAGGCCTTCTGCCATTTTAATCACAGTTGCATAATGCTCAATGAGAATCACCATCTCTGACTGCCACTGTTGGCTTTATTGCACTAGCCTGTATCACAGAGAGTTCCCCTAACAGCAGGGCAATGAAACTGTTGATGTTGCTATCAACAGAAATTGTCAATTACCTGACAGCAGCCACTAGGTGCTACTTGTTTAAGGCAAAATAAAAGATTGCTTGATACTTCTTCTAAATGTAAAGTTGAGTAATCAATTTCTGACTAGAGTCTTGACCCCTGATTAATCACACCTTCTCAAAACTAGAAGGGATCTCACAGGTCATCCAGCAAGAATCTTCTCCACAGTACATTAGATTAGATTAGATGACCAATTTCTGTGCAAAAGCTTCTAGTTTAAACAAGCTCTTACTCAGGTAGCAGTTTATTACATTTTCCGATCCTTCTAATTGCCAGGAAGGGCTTCCCCCTTCACCCTTGGAATGGACAGGTGATGGAAAAGTGAATGAAAACATATGAATGCCACCCTTATACTCATATACTTCTGGAAACAAAAATCTTGATTATTTTCATTTGAGGGTAACAAAGGATATCCTATTTAATAACAATTTCATAATATAAAAGTCAAGTTCTAAAATACATCTTGAAGCTCATATTTATGTTCTCAAAACAAAATATATATGAGAAAATTTGCCTCAGAGATGGATCAATGACTTAAATCTAAGACCTAAAACCATAAAGATTCTAGAAGATAACACTGGAAAAACCCTTCTAGACACTGGCTTAGGCAAAGACTTCACAACCAAGAACCCGAAAGCAAATGTAACAAAAATGATAAATAGATGAGACTTAATTAAACTAAAAGACTTCTTGCAAAGCAAAAGAAATAATCAGCAGAGTGGGAGAAAATCTTCATAATCTATACATCCTACAAAGAATCTACTAATATCCAGAATCTACAAAGAACTCAAACAAATCAGCAAGAATAAAACAAACAAGCCCATCAAAAAATGGGCTAAGGACATTAGCCCGCTTTTAGACAATTCTGAAAGGAAGATATACAAATGGCCAAAAAGCACATGGGAAACGGCTCAGCATCACCAATATCAGGAAAATGCAAATCAAAACCACAATGTGATACCACCTCACTCCTGCAAGAATGGCCATTATCAAAAAATTTAAAAAAAATACATGTTGGTGTGGGTGTGGTGAAAAGGTAACACTTATACACTGTTGGTGGGAATATAAACTAGTATGACCACTATGGAAAACAGTGTGGAGACTCCTTAAAGAATAAAGGTAGCTCCACCATTTGATCCAGCAATGCCACTACTAGGAATCTACCCAAAGGAAAAGAAGTTATTACAGGAAAAAGACACTTGCACATGCACGTTTACAGCAGCATAATTTGCAATTGCAAAAATATGGAACCCTCCCAAATGCCCATCAAACAACAAGTGGATAAAGAAAATGTGGTATATACAGATACCAAGGAATACTACTCAGCCACAAAAAGGATCAAAATAATGGCATTCACAACAACCTGGATGGAACTGGAGGCTATTACTCCAAGTGAAGTATAACAATTCAGAAATGGAAAACCAAACACTGGATGTTCTCCCTCATATGTAGGAGCTAAGCTATGAGGATGCAAAGGCATAAGAATGATACACTGGACTTTGGGGACTCGGGGGGAAAGAACGGGGGCGTGGCAAGGGGTAAAAGACTACACACTGGGTAGAGTGCACACTTCTCAGATGATGGGTGCACAAAAATCTCAGAAATCACCATTAAAGATTAATGTAGCCAAACACCACCTATTTCCCAAAAACCTATTGAAATAAAAAAGTTTTCAAAAACGCTTGCCTTATAAATGTATAAAACTTAAAGAAAACATACCTGGGATGATATCATTGATGTGCAATAGAATTGTACTTTCAACACATGCAAAACTACAAAGCTGCACTCCATCAAATCTTCCATCCCAGTTGCCAATAGGGTTATCCTAGAAATTAAATAAACATTAAAATCATCTTCAATGAAATGTAAATGTGAAAGTCTGTATTTTCCATAAAGAATCCTCCAAAATATTTTACATTGGTAAATGTTAACAATTTTACCTAAAGGAAAGAAAGAATATATTAGGAATAGTTGCCATAGTAATAAGGCTTTGCTTTTTTCGTTTGTTCATTTTATTCTTCAGGAAAATGAGATCCAAGAATAACCAAGTTGTAGTACACCCCTAGATAAGCAAAGAATCAAAAGCATTTTTCATATTTTACTGAACAATAAATACTAGTCTATGGAATAACACCCATCTGAGGTTTAAAAAGATAACATTTTGCATAGGAGGATTTATTAATAATATATTATTTCACCCGGAAACCTGGCTCTAACTAGTCCTAGGCTCTTCATACTCCCTGGGCACTTAAATAGTCGTTCTGAACTTCTGTATGCCTTTCTTTACAAAAAAAAGTCTATTTTCTACTTGTTCCTTTGACATTTTATGGACATATAGGAATCTGTTCCAGGATGGAAATGTTTATATTTAATTATTTGATATTCTAATATAGCACCAATTGGCACTGTGCTGTTCAGGGAACTACATCAGTAAACTGCCCTGGGCACTGATGTTCATGGCATGCTAAAATGTCCCTGGAAATAGAACATGAATAGAAGGGAAGGGAGATAAAGAAAGAAGTTCTAGCATTTGCCAGAACTGTCTTCTCAAGGAGTATAACAGAAATGTCTGGAATGGGCCGGGCATGGTGGCTCAAGCCTGTAATCCCAGCACTTTGGGAGGCCGAGGCGGGTGGATCATGAGGTCAAGAGATCGAGACCATCCTGGTCAACATAATGAAACCCCGTCTCTACTAAAAATACAAAAAATTAGCTGGGCATGGTGGCGCATGCCTGTAATCCCAGCTACTCAGGAGGCTGAGGCAAGAGAATTGCCTGAACCCAGGAGGCGGAGGTTGCAGTGAGCCGAGATTGTGCCATTGCACTCCCGCCTGGGTAACAAGAGCGAAACTCTGTCTCAAAAAAAAAAAAAAAAACACTGTAAAAAGAAATGTTTGGAATGAATGTCTGTACAAGTCAACTATGGGACAGACAGAGGCAGAGAGAGAAGCTGTCAGGGCAAACCTCTAGGTAGCCTGCCCCGGGTAAACAAGCTGACCCCAGACGGTCATCTGAAGGCAAGGCCTAAACCCTAAGCAGCTTCTGCCAAGTTTGAGGCCCAAGAACCTGACGCAAGGGAAGACCAACCCCTATAACCAGTGGCCCACTTTCTCCAATCTTCCCTCCATGCAGGCTATAATTCTCCTTAAAATAAATACTGAATTAATATTTAAAGAATATTGGTTAAAAGGAGTGCTTTATTGTCAGCTATCCTGAGGGGCATATATGTTTTACTCTGGTTCTTACTTTTCACATATTAAGAGTAAATGTTTAGTAACTATCCAATGAGTAACAAATAGAATTTCGTAGAACTGTAAGCACAGGAAACGTTATGCTAGAACGTTACCTTACCAACAACCAAAAGGTATACCTGAATGGATAAAAATGATGACTAAACATCCCCATCATAAGTGACTACTACTCACATCCCCTCCTAACTCATTCTACTACTCAATAATTCCATATGAATTTCCTTTTTTATACATAACAAAGTCTTGCCCATATATTCAATGTGTGATAAAAATGGTCCAGTCCTTTTCTTCTCATTCTCTCAATGCCACAGGTATTATTTAACTCACCACACTGCAATGGATCCATTATTAACAAGTATGATTGTAAGGAAACATTGAAAATAAGTGACACAAACTTAGGTCAAACGTTCTAAGATTCTACTTTTACGAGGAACCTAGAACAAGCAAATTCACAGATACAGAAAGTAGAAGAAACTGTGGTTAGCAGAGGTTGGGGAAAGTGGGCAGTTACTGTTTAAGAGGCACAGGGTTTCAGCTTGGGATGATGAAAAAGTTCCGGAGATCAACAGAGGTGACAGTACAACAATGTGAATATATTTAATGCTACTGTATGCACACTTAAAAATGCTTAAAATGGTAAATTTTATGTTATGTATATTTTACCACAATTAAAAAAGGTTTTTCAAATGAATGACATCCTATGAGAATATTCTAATTGTCTATTACTCTGAATCAATGTGGTTTTCCTCTACCCAGATATTTTGTATAAATGATTTTATACTACTTATTAAAATCAGATCAGCCAATAAAATTGTGTAGAATATTATTAAAAAAAATAGGTTACCCCAAAAAACTTTTTCAAAATAAAGAAAAATAAGACATCATATAATATATTTGGGTTTTGTTTTGTTTTGTGTATTGGTCAGCTATAATAAGGCAGATTTAAAGATTGAGAACATTATTCTAGTTATTCAAATTGGAAAAAAGTAAATGCAATTCTATATGTAGACCCCTGTTCTATTTCAATGCTCCTTTACCAAAGATAAATTAGAACATGCTCTTTAAAGTACTCCAAATTAGATCATTTTGAATATTCAAAGTGTTCAATTTGCAAGTAAATTGGTACGAAAACTAATACATATATTCACAAAGATATTTAATACAAAATTTTCTTACCATGTCCACACCAACAAAATATCCTAAGCTTTCTTTTCCTGGCAAAAGATCACAGAATATAACTGTTCCAGATTCTATTGTTTTTCCAACCTTCAAAGAAACTCTGGAGTTTATTTCCAAAGGAGGAAGTTCGACCTGCATCGTGTCCACTGGACCTGCGTAATCACTTTCCAACGCAGTATCGTCGTCTTCTATGAGTTCCAGCTTGTCTAATGCAACAAACACACCACAATCTTCATCACACTGAAAAAGCTGTTTCCCTTGATACACCCCGTCAGTGAAACCTTGGCCACGACCTTCTTCCTAGTTTTTAAGAGAGAGGGGGAAAAAATAGATATAGAAAGATGATTCATAAGAAAAAGGGTTCACCTTCGAGATTGCAGGAAAATCACTCTGGGAAAATTCTAAGGGATTCATATATAAGAAATATAGTTATTAGCAGTTTCTGTTGGATTTAGGGTATTTAAAAAATAATAAAGAGCTGTATCTGATGCTGAAATAACATTATCTCATAATTTCAAATCATAACTCTATTATGAGGAAGCTAGGCCGAATTCCATGTTGTAATTCTAATATTAATTTGGTTATAAAAAGAAACTGTTACTTTAAAATAGCAGTAATGCTAGCTCCATGCATTAAGCCAGCCACTATGCTAAATCCTGTAGCAATGTAACACAAAACACTACAAGTCATATTCTATCAACACCATTGTACAGGTAAGGACGCAGACTTAGAGAAGTTAAGTAGCTTTGTCAAGTAATCTGGCAACCCGGCTAGCAAATGGCTTAACTGGGATTCAAATTCCCAATTTTTTACAATCACGCCTTTTAAAAAAAATTAAATCAAGAAGCAAAGAAGGCGTGCAATTCTATTTGCAAAAATGTCAAAATATAATTGACATTTAAGTTCTTGAGAATGAATATTAAGCCTGGAAATGTATCACAGAGTTCTTGGGTCTCTTTCCAACAGAAATAAACTCCAAGGTGATTTTCACACACATCATCAGGGACAACTATAAGCAAGTTTTGGATTATGGATTCATCAGCAAGGATGATGAATATTAAAAATTACAGAAGACTCTCGGGAAAATTGGTTTTGTATTTAAAGGAGAAAAATACCTACGTGCTTACAAATACACACAGACACACAAACACAAAAAACACACCACTGAAGTGGTTTATCAAACTTACCAGCAATTCAACTCCAAAGAATATTCCGGACACGGTCCTCTCTGCTAACAGGGGTCCTCTGAAGCGCACAACTCCAGGAAATTTTTCTTCCCCAGATCTCAGCTGCACTTTCACAGGGCAGCCCACGTCTATTTGGAGGCCTTTACTTAGTCTGTTTCTGTTTTTAAACAGGCTGAACCTCTCCTCACAATTGGTAATTGCCAGAAGCAACTCTGTGAACTTTTCATTTATCTCTACAACGTCCTTTTCATCAACAAACAGAACCGCATGAGGTTGCTCTAGAATTTTTAATCCAATCTGATTTTTCTTGCCTTTGGCAGAAGGAATCCTTGAATGCCCCACAGAACGATCTTGAACATACTGTCCTATACTTCCCTTCGGCACTTTAAGCAGCTTCTGTGTTTGTTTGTCTGTAACGCTGCACTCTTGAAGAAGCAAATAAAAAGTCCGCTCTTCCCAGTAGGGCGAGGTAACTTTCTCTTGGCTCCATAAGCCTGAACTCATTGTGATACTAACTTCAAAATGCTAACTCAGAAAAAGGAAACTACTACTAACTTTGCCATAAAACCACAAAAGATAAATTCAGTGGAAGTCCCAAAGCATGTTTTCAGCAATGTTGTGTCCATGCTGTAAAAAAGAGCAAATCAAAACGCCTGGGGAAGAAGCAAAAATACACTTTAGACTTCATTCTACATGACTTAAAATTAAGGTTGAAGACTTTTAAATTTTTCATTTAACCAGTAAACACATACACACAAATGGAATATTTCCAAAAAATATCTAAAAGGGCTAAAAGCCATACAGCATATTACTTTTATCTACTGTAACTGTGCGTATTTAATTAATGAAATCCAATTGTAAATACTTTCAAAGACAACACAATAATGTTTGCTTCCAAGAACCATATACAATCAGATTCTAGTAAAAACTTTTAAAGGTTACCCTTATACATACCCTTATATTCTATGTTTTTAAATTTATTTGTATGTATTTATTTATTTTGAGATGGGGTCTCACTCTTGTCGCCCAGGCAGGACTACAGTGGCACAATCATGGCTAACTGCAGCCTTTACATCCCAGGCTCAAGTGATCCTCCTACCTCAGCCTCCTGAGCAGCTAGAATTATAGGCATATGTCACCACACCCAACTAAGCTTTCTATTTTTTGTAGAGACAGGGTCTCACTATGTTGGCTAAGCTACTCTTAAACTCCTGGGCTCAAGCAATGTCCTGTCTTGGCCTCCCAACGTGCTGGGATTACAGTCATAAGCCACCAGGCCTGGCCCATATTCAGCCACTAACAAACTTTTAAAAGTAGCATTTGGGCATTTGGGTTGTTTCCTGCATAAAGAAAATGTGGCACATACATACCATGGAATACTATGCAGCCATAAAAAAGGATGAGTTCATGTCCTTTTCAGGGACACGGATGAAGCTGAAAACCATCATTCTCAGCAAACTGACACAAGAACAGAAAACTAAATACCACATGTTCTCACTCATAAGTGGGTGCTGAACAATGAGAACACATGGACACAGGGAAGGGAACATCACATACCAGGGCCTGTTAGGGGGGCTAGGGGAGGGATAGTAGGGGTCGGGTGGGATTGGGGAGGGCTAACATTAGGAGAAATACCTAACATTGATGAGGCGGGAATGGATGCAGCAAACCACCATGGCATGTGTATACCTATGTAACAATCCTGCACCAGCTGCAGATGCACCCCAGAACTTAAAGTATAATTAAAAATAAAATGTAGCATTTGGGGCTGGGCTCTGTGGCTCATGCCTGTAAATGATACCTATGATATGGCCATATTTTGATAATGGAACATTTTCCCTCTGACTCAACTTCATTTTACATTTTTTGTCCATAGATAGGCAATGTTCATCACATTAATCACAGCTATCATCTAATTTCTCAAATCACAAATATCAGATATTATAATGTGATTATAATAAAGATATTTCTAAAATCAATTTTGTAGCATCAAAACATCTACTACATAGCAAGGGAATATCATGATATAACTGCATTATAATTTATTTCTATGACTTATTTTTTAGCTTCAAATTTTCATTTTATTTATTTATTTATTTATTTTCTAAACAGGGTCTCACTTTGTCACCCAGGCTTGAGTACAGTGGTGGGATCACAGCTCACTGCAGCTTCAAACTCCTGGGCTTAAGTGATCCTCCCTCCTCGGCCTTCAAGGTTCTAGGATTACAGTCATGAGCAACTGTACCTGGTCCTCATTTAAAATTTTTACAAGAATAATAATCTTTCCAATTAAGTAGCCTCATTCGCAAACCTATTTGAACTGATGATTTAAAAACTACACAATTTCATTAATTCAAACTGAGACTTTACTTCATTATTTTAATTAATTTTTGCTGAAAACAGTAATTCCTAGGTTTCCCTGTCATAAGAATGTGGCTACCTGGTTTCCAAATACAGTACTTATTTCATCCTTCCATGAGCTAGAGGTATCCATTTCCATTATTCTGGGTAATGGCTGTAATTGATAGCACTATCATATTTATTTTATTCTAGCAATTAAAAAATAAATACTCCTAAAATGAAAGAACCAAATTTTAGATTTAATCACTTAATAATCAAACAACCTGGCAAATCTATACAGAGGAACATTTCTTTCAGAAAGCACTGTTAAGATAATGAAATATTCCGTAACAGTAGGGTTTTTAAAAGTCTCTCCCTCTACAAGCCAGCAGGAGACATGTGGTTTGGCCAAGACAGGCTACAGGTTAGGCGCCCTCTTCACACCAACTTGACTCAAATATCTACCTAACACTCAGTGAGGGTAAAGGCAGAGGCAGCATAAACGGGTTCTCTTTTCTTCTTCTTTGTTGTGTGTTTGTTTTAATTCCACTTGAGGGCACTGTCTACTTCAGCAAGAACGGGATCAATTTATATTTGCTACTTATATAAGACACCTGTGGAAACATCTATCTTGGTACTACATAAACAAAACTCATAAGGGCTGCCCAAACAGCTACCCAACCCCTCAGTTTGGTTCTATTCCTTTAAAGGTCCAAAATGAAGTGTTTGTTCTTTTTGACCAAAATGCTTTTAACATGTCAACACTTTGCACAAGAAATTGTCCTCATTTTTTTCTTGATGATTGATTTGCCATTATGACTATAAATTATTTTGCATAACTCTTGATCTGCAAGGCTCTCTGTTATTTTGTTAAAGGCTGTACCTCATGTGTCCTGAGCTCACAAATGCTGTCTACAGATCTACTGTCTAGTTTTCCCTTGCAATCAGCCATTTTCTGTGGTTTCCTGCCGTATGCATTTGACTCCTTTTACGGCCTTATTGCTTTCCAACTTACTGCTTTGAATCAGTTCTGAGAAGCCAGGTGGTGAAATATGTTTGTGTGTTTGAAAAAACAAAGCCACGATAGTGAAAAGAGGAATGCAAATATTCAGAAAGGGTCTTCAGGAGTAAAGGACACATGGGCTCTACTGAATAGAGATTTTGGTCACTCCTAGAAGGTTAAGATAGTCAAAAAGCAACTGCCAAAAAAATGAACTGTTGTTTTGGTTCTCTTTAAAATATGTTTAGATGTTTTGGGGCCAAAACATTTTTTGATAAAGGTAAAGCAATTCTATTTTGAAACGAAATTCTTTTTTTAATGCCTAAAAATAAGGTCTTCAAATATTATAATCAAAAACTTCCTTGAATCTTAATCATTGCTTATATACCAACAGCTCCTATTCTATTGGTCCTCTAGCTTAACAATTTATGTCACAATTTAAAATAAAAATCCTTAGTGCTAATAACCTATTATTAAGACAAAACTGAATTACTAAATGTAATGCATTATGACACCATTTTAAATAGATTTGATTATAAACTTGCTGTCTGAAATCATTTAAGGGAGAGAATCCACAGTAAAAATTGATATAACTGCTAGGTTTGAGGGTAATAAACAATAGCGTTCAAGTACAATATTTTAAAGTAAACTCCACAAGGAGTGGCAAACTTTTTCCCTTCATCAGCACAAGTGAAAATGAGCTTAGACTTAGTAACAGGATGGGTCATGGCAGACAACTAGAACAGTCAAAGTACAAGTTATCAAATATTGAAGAAGCATTATCCAAAAATAAAGGATGCAGCCTTTCCTCTTTCAGAAAAAATACATTAAGAACAGGTTTGAAACTACCATATTAAAAATCGATTCTCTTCATTGCAACTGATAGTAAAAGTTGAATGGGAAACTTGATGGCTTGAGTCTAGAGATAGACAAGGCAATAAACTAAATGATCATTAATATTCTCAGCAGTGAGGTAGCTCATGCCTGGACGCCCTAGCACTTTGGGAAGCCAAGGTGGGTGGACTGCTTGAGCCCAGGAGTTCAAGACCAGCCTGTGCAACATAGTGAAATCCCATCTCTACAAAAAGTACAAGAGTTAGCCAGGTGTGATGATGTGTGCCTATAGTCCCATCTACTTGGGAGGGTGAGGTGGAAGGATGGCTTGAGTCCTAGAGGGTATATATATATATATATATATATATACTTATTTTATGTACTCAAAATACCACTATTACAATAGAAATATACTAATATACATTTCTTCCCACTGTAAAAGTGTATATAACACCAACATTCTACTTTTACTGGGATGTGCACCGTTGTTAAATAGTTAAAGTTTTAGGTACCCCGAGCATTAAAAAGTGACTCAACACAATAGGAAGGGAAAGATCTAAATCACATTGTAAATGAGTTATTTATCAATCTAGAAGGTTGGTTTGTTAGTTTGGTATTTTGTATGCTTTGAGCACAGAGTTAAATACTAAAAACTACATCATCTGGGCTAGGCACGGTGGCTCACTCCTGTAATCCTAGCATTCTGGAGGCTGAGGTGGGAGGATCCCTTAAGCCCCAGAGTTCAAGGCTTTACTGAGCTGTGATAGGGCTACTGCATTCCAGTCTGAATGACAGAATGAGAGCCTGCCCCAAAAGGAAAAAAAAAAAAAAAAACAAGGAAGAGAAAATTAGCCAGGTGTGGTGGTGTGTATACGCATGTGGTCCCAGCTACTACTTGGGGTCCCAGGTACTCAGGAAGATGGGAGGATCACTGGAGCCCAGGAGGTCCAGGCTGAAGTGAGTTATGGCCACACCACTGCACTCCAGCCTGAGTGACAGAGCAAGACCTTATCTCAAAAACACATAATACACATACACACAAACACACACACACACACACACACACACATCAATCTACATTCCACATTCACTCAGCTTCTGCCTGAACAGTAAGACAACCGAAATAAAAAGAAGCACAGCTAAATTCAAAGTCACCATAGGGCAGGTGGGAGTGAGGGGTCAGTGTGAAGGGAGAAATTTTCATTTGTATTCTCTTACTACTTTGCAGGTTGAATCACTTTAAGCGAGCATATCACAAATGACTCATCTAAATACTATCTTACTTCAGGCTGGATAACTGTATGATTATGTATATCCTGGTAATAAATACTGAATGAAAATTACCAAAGAGTTGAAACACAATAGTATGTTTAACCCTAAAGCCGTGTTGAACAGAAGGCCTTTCCTTTGAGGACACTGAAGAAGAGCAGTTCAGGGTCACATCGATTTGAAAACAGCTCTGCTTATTTGAGCTTGCTGCGAGTCTGGATTCTGAGTAAAGGGGAACTTAATCATATTAAGATAAAGTCATTAAACCACGATGTGGGTTGGAAGGCACAAATATTTATCAATTTTCCATGAAAGCAATGGAATGATCATGAAATAAGTTTTACATGAAAACATTAACGATTACAATTACCACATTCTGAAAGGCAACATATAGTACAAATGAACATCAGTAGCTACAGAAAACTGACAATGGTTAACTTATCCAGAAGATACAGTGTGTTTATGATTCTCAAGTTATCAGGTTATATTGTTCACAAGGATCTCACAAAGATAGATCCAATGCAAGAGCTTTTCCGTCTCAAATTAGAATAAAAATCACAATACTTGACTCTGTCCCTAATTATAAATGGCAAAAAGGTAGGAAGGTCAGCGTGACCACCAAGGAAAGAAGACATGTGGGCCTTTTTCCAAAAGCTTCTAGATAGCTAGAATGATTGCCCTTTTAAAAAAGAACACCTCTCACTAAAAGACAAAGTTGTTATATTCCTAAACAGCTAAAGAATAGGGATACAGAGATTCCATGGCCAGAAAAGAGACTGAGTCAGTTTTAGTTTTCCTCAATGACTAACTTGTGCTACAAGTACACAGTCCCTAATATAAGTGGGATTTATACAGTTAAAAGAAAAAGAAGAAAAAAAAAAAGCCTGGCTCCCACATCTGCATGTTCCCACCAGAACCAGGAATATTGCTGTCTCTCTAACGTTAAACATAGCCACTCTCCTGCCAAACTGTGAATTCCCCAAGTCCTTCATTTTTATATTATCCAGTGCCCACACTAGAGCCTGGCATATGCTAGGCACTGAATACAGAAAAATGAATGAAGGACTCAAATGGTAACAGTGAAAACAAAATTGCATTTCCTCCTTCTGTTTAAGGGATTAAACAAAGAGAAAGAGAAAATAAAAAGACTCAGGAATTGGGAGTATTTAATGATTTTTGCCTAAAACTTCACTAATTTTCTGGATAAAATGAAGTCATGGTAAACCACTTCATTTTTATACACATAAGAAACAAATATGGAAAATTTCACAATTATGAAACCAAGTTGTTTTGAGGTTTATTTGACACTAGACCTTCATTAGCGTGTATGATGCTTATAAATGCTCTACAACCAATGTAAAAAAATTTTTAAAAACTAAGATCATAGTGTGAAAATCAGGAACAAAATACTATAGTTTGATAAAGAGCATAATTACTCCTTTCTCCTTGTGTTGAAGACTTCCTTAAATCAAACAAAACCACAGTTTACGTGGGCCAGACTACAAAAATCATTGATGCTTAATGTTTGTTGTTGTTTTACATAACAAGCCTTATCTGCTTCTCACAAAAATTACCATCCAAAGGAAGATTTATTTGCAAGAGTACTGTAAAATTTTGCAGCAGAATATTAGAGAATGTTCTGGGTGTTCTCGACGTTCAGAGTACATGAACTTCAATAAGAATTTCCAGCAAATCATTTCTCCTAATACTGATCTAGTTCAAATCTACCCACTGCTCTGTGGGGAATGGGAGGCTAAATTCTTAAGGCCATTCAATCTACTTGGGGCATGAGGGGGTGTGTAGAAAGTCAACAATGAACACCCTCTCAAGGCTTGGGTGCCTCTCTGAGAGCCAATGATTGCAAAATGAACAATATTATTAAGATCCCTAATTAGCCCGAATTCAAAGGCTAGGTAGGTATGCTCCTTAGCTGAGCTAAGGATACAACTTTCCAGGAAAAACTGGGGAGAGGACGGTGGTAGGGATGATGGGGGCTGGAAGATTGCAGGGCCACAGGCTTGGTGGCTGGAAGATGACAACTATCCTAAAACATGTAAATGCCAAGGAGTGGAAGAAAAATTATGCCAAGTACATGAATAACCCGGCAGCTGACCCAGCTGAGAACCAAACTCAACAACATCTTCCTCAAGATTTTATGACTTCCTTCCCCAAGCCCACCCGCCTCCCCACCCCACTTATCGTTAACATAAAAGAAAAACATAAAGAAAGAATACCTGTCACAACAAGGCGCACCTTTCAACAAAGAACTCCGGGGGGCTGTGTAGAACCATCCTCACCCTGGAAAGGGCGAAACTGAAAGAAAAAGCAGAACACGCCATTAACGAGGCCAGAACCCCGACCGAGATTCCTGGACGGGAGCCACCAACACCCCCAAAACCGATCGGTGCTTACGCCCCGCGGCGTGGACCGGAGGAATCACAGCCCCAGGCTCCCAAGGCCAACCGTGGCCGTCGGGACCCGCCAGCGGCCTGTGCCTCAGTCTCCCCATCTGTAAATGGGGTGGGGGCGAGGAGGGGAGGCTGCGTCCCGCGCGGCTCCCGCCTCAAGTCCTCTCTCCTCCTGGGGTCCCGACGGCGGCAACCACGCACGCTCCCCGGACTCGGAGCCCTCCCGGGAAGCCTCGGGGGGTGAGGAAGTCCCGGGGGTGGAGAAGCCCGGGCTGACGTCAGCGGGCTCGGCACCCCGCGGGCCTGGCCGGCTCGGGCCCCGGCAACTAACGGGCCGGCGCCTAGGGCCCGACGGTCGCCGCGGCGGCTCCGGGAGCCCCGAGGCCGGGCGGTGGTGCAGAAGGGATCGGGCCGCCAGCCGCCCGCAGCCCGCCGCCCGCTCACTCACTCGCCTCCGGCGACGGGGCGTCGCCCCTCGCCCAGGCTCCCAAGCCCGGGTCCCGGGCCAGCCCCGGCCCCACACCCACCGCCCTAGTATTTACCTCCGACGCTCGGCCCCCGCGCAGCCGAACCTGCTACCTGGGCCCGCCCCCACCTGCCCCGCCTCCGAATCTCCCAGGGGAGAGGGAGGGCGCGGGGGCGGAGGGGGCAGCCGCCGCGCTAGCCAATCACAGGCCGAACTGCGCCCTTGAGCGGGCTCTGATTGGGTCTCCTTGTGACAGACCTTCCTCCAATGGCTGCCAGCCCGGCGCCGACCGAAGGGACTTTCCGCTCGGTCAAGCTCGGTGGAGCCAAAGGGAAAGCGGAGGGGCGGGGCGGAGAAGAGTGGGGATGGAGGCGGTGAGCTCGAGCTGATTGGGCCAAAGGGTGGGGGGTGCCGCGTCACCATTGGCTGATGCCGGAACTGGGGCGGGGCGCTGCGCTGCTCCCAGCTCCGCCTCCCGTGCGCCTGCCTCAGCTGTCAAAACTGTAGAAGCTAAGCTTTGGACTGGGTTGGGAGTCCAGACGAAGATTGGGAATAGGATTCCAGGATGCCGCGAGAGAGCAAAGCTTTAGAATCAGACCTCAGTTTGAATCTTTGGCTCTTTCATTCAGTGGCCGCGTGACCTAGGGAAGTCACAACCACGCTGAGCCTCAATGTCCTCATCTGTAAAATGGAGACCATAGTATCAGTTGTCTTACGGGATTGTGGCAAAATATCGAGTTAAAGTTCCTGGCACTCAGTAGCAGCTCAGGAAAGGTTCATCTCTTCCTCCCCCGCAGAGTCAGCCTGGGACGCTTGCTGTTTCTGAACCTCTATTGCCACCTATCCCAGTTTGAAGGGAATTCTCCCAAGGATGGTGAAGAAGGGATTTCCACACGCCACCTCACTCAGCCCGCACCCCTGGCCACCAGCCAGGACTTAGGGTGTAGTTAAGGATCTTTCAATTAGAAGGGAGGCTTCTGAGTCCCAAAAGTACTCAAAATATTTAAGGAAGTGCTCTTTATAATCAGTCCCAGAGCCTTGCTGCACTGGATACTTCTGTTAATTAATTTCTTCTCCTTTGACATTTTAAGTGCTAATTATAGGAGAAGGTGATTAACACTGAGAAGGGAGGAGGTGTGTGTGTGTGTGTGTGTGTGTGTATGTGTGTGTTTTTAATCATGACACAAATTTCCCCCAGTGGAAAGGGACATGTTTCTGGAGATCCAGGGAATTTAAACCAATGAATACATAAAAGCAGTCACATGAGTGATGACTAACAGTAGCAGTAGACAGGCCACCCCTCTTCCTTGCCATAGTCATCCAAAGTGAAATGAACATCTTTGGAAAATCTAAGCCTCATTCTGCTCCTGTCCCTGTTTGGTCACCCCTATTCTTCCTGTCTCCCAGTCTCCATGACCACACTGCAGTAGGAACCCTTAAGCTGGAAATCAACAGGCCTGACTTGAAGTGTGGCCTCAGGCAGCACCATTCTCCTCTACATCTGGATTCTCCAACAAAGCTGGAAGGACTCAGAGGTCACAATCCAACTGTCTGGAAGAAAATTTCAGCTGAAATTTGTTTTTGCCTAACCCATACAGTAAGAAGGAGGAAGGAGAAAACAAAATGAAGCAGAGAGATTTGGGGTCCTTTTAGGCAAGGCAAACATCTCATGTTACCCCAGGGACCACTTCTCTTGTCTGTACCATTTACATCTACTGGTCTCGTAAGGCATTTGAGTTTGCCACCCTGGACTGGAACGTTTTTGTGTCCCTTCTTTTTGTTTTGTTGTTGTTGTTGTTTGGTTTTCTGGTTTGTTTGTTTGTTTAGAGATAGAGGGCCAGGCGTGGTGGCTCACGCCTGTAATCCCAGCACTTCGGGAGGCCAAGGCGGGTGGATCACGAGGTCAAGAGATCGAGACCATCCTGGTCAATGTGGTAAAACCCAGTCTCTACTAAAAATACAAAAAATTAGCTGGGCATGGTGGTGGGTGCCTGTAATCCCAGCTACTCGGGAGGCTGAGGCAGGAGAATTGCCTGAACCCAGGAGGCGGAGGTTGTGGTGAACTGAGATCGCGCCATTGCACTCCAGCCTGGGTAACAAGAATGAAACTCCATCTCAAAAAAAAAAAAGAGAGAGAGAGAGTGTCTTGCTCTGTTGCCCAGGCAGGAGTGCAGTGATGCCATCTCAGCTCACTACAACTTTTGCCTCTCAGGTTCAAGCAATTCTCCTGCCTTAGCATCCTGAGTAGCTGGGATTACAGGTGCCTGCCACCATGCCCGATTAATTTTTGTAATTGTAGTAGAGATGGGGTTTCACCATATTGGCCAGGCTGGTCTCAAACTCCTGACCTCAAGTGATCTGCCTACCTCGGCCTACCAAACTGCTGGAATTACAGGTGGGAGCCACCGTGCCCAGCCTATTTTTGTGTCATTTCTGTTGATGGCATTTGGTGCTGCTGAGGTCTCTACTTCCATAGGGCATTCTTCCCCAGGCTCTGCCCTCCTGTCACAGGTTCACTGAATCAGCGCCGGGGCCTGACTTCATCTAAGAGATCTTCATCCCAGTCAAGCCTGACAAATGGGGCCTATCTCAATGACCATTTCCTATCAATTGGGAATGGCTACCTAGAACATTGTGTTAAAGCTAATTCTGAACTTGTGTTCGGGCTCACAGGGAAGAGAGATATCTGCCAGGGAATGAGATGAGGAGATAATGTCATGGTGCTATTATTTGCAGTCCTGCGTAAACCAGCCTCTCATTTTACAGATGGGAGATGAAGGTCCAAAGATGGTAAATTACTAGCCCCCTGACACTCAGGAGATGGGCTGAGACTGTAATTCCAAGCCAAGGCTCTTTCCACCTCTGTTTAAATGGATTCCCCAACTGAAATGCCCATCCCCTCCGCTTTCCAAATCTTCCCTTCATGGAGGGCCCAGTCAAGTCCTTTACAGATAGGTCTTTGCAGAGGGCTCCAGCCCTCACTAATGACCTCTCTCAATCCACCACCCCACAGCCTCTTCCATCTAACCTGGTCCTGGGTTCGTGGAATTAACAGTTGAGTTACTGAGCAGGTGCCAGGAAACGGGAGTGTACAAGAGAGATGCCACCCTGCCTCTGGCAAAAAAAAAAAAAAACGGCAAACTAAAAAACTCATTAGATGATGACTTACTTAATTGTGGCTCTGGTAAGCGTCAGAAGAAGGATCCCTCTGAGCATGCCTAAAGGGGTGTTGGCCACCCAGGGAAGGCCTGTTTGAGGACATCACCTTTGAGATGAGATAGGAAAGATAACTGGCAGGGAGGAGTGAAGGGGAACACTCCAGAAATAGGGAACAGGCAAGTGAATGAACTGTTGAAGAAACTGGAAGAGGCAGAGCACAGATAACGAGGACACAAAAAGGCCTTTAGAGCCAAGAATAGGGGTTGGTCTCCATCCAAGAGCAATGGGAAGTTTTTGAAGGGTTTTACAGGTAAAATAGTCTTGGGGTGTTTTTGTTTTTGTTTTTGTTTTTTTGAGATGGAGTCTCACTCTGTTGCCCAGGCTGGAGTACAGTGGCATAATCACCTCACTGCAGCCCCACTCTCCTGGCTCAAGTGATCCTCCCACTTCAGTCTCTCGAGTAGCTGGGACTACAGGTATGCACCACTATACCCAGCTAACTTTTCTCTTTTTAGTAGAGACAAGGGTCTCACTATGTTGCCAAGGCTGATCTTGAAATCCTGGCTTCAAGTGATCCTCCTGTCTTGGCTTCCCAAAGTGCCGGGAATACAGGCATGAGCCGCTGTGCCTGACCTAACACTGATTCTAAGCTGTCTTGTGTAGTTCTCTCATTGCACAGACAGCCAGAAGCCAACATAAAGCTACTGAATTGAATGGAGCTTTCCCCATGGAGGGTGGTAAACTCCAGGTAGCCTGGTAGGGTCATGGGATATAGAGTAGCACATGGCCAGGACTCAGGGGAACCTGTTCAGTGGCACTAGTAATGGTTATTGACTAGACCCTGCCCCATGCTTCCCAATGCCTACCACAGGGTACCTCCCACTTGCAGTATCTCCAAATTTAGTGTCTCTTTTATATCCTACCGCCTTCTCAGCATCTCCACTCAACGCAGCCAAAAGCAAACTCCTGATATTCCCCACTGCCACCCCCTGCAATCCCTCTGCTCTCCCCGTCTTGGTAAATGGCAACTCCCAGAGGTTCATCCAACCTCATGTGGTTCCAGCCATTTTCCCACCAATCCTGTGAAGATGGGCATTCAGAATGAACACTGGGCCAAGGGGTTAATGGGACCAGGTATCCCCACAAGCAAGGATATGTCACAGGCGCGTTCCCTACAGTAGCCCAGCACAGTGTTTTAATCAGTGGATGTCGGGCTGAGTCTTCCATATCTGAGATGTGATTATCTCTTAGGGAAGAGAAATTCCAAGTGCAACTGAGCATTCTGTCTGGGGACTTTTACTCTGGCCACCTAAAAGCTCTTTTTGATAAGATAAAAGGGATTACTTTAATCATCTTTAAACTAATCCAGCTGAACTATAAATCCATGCTCTCCCATTTGAGCTATTTGCTGATATCAATGACAAATAATTTCTATGTTTGATTTTTAAAACACATACAGAAAGCTCTTTATTAAAGGAAACTTTCTGCCACATCTGGGTCCCATTTTGGGGCAGTTGATGCATTAGAGGTTGTTCCACATCCCAGGGAATCTTCCTCCTTTAGGAAAGAGACAAACAATGTCAGAAAAAAAGGACTCATTCTTACAAGCTGCCCCAACTTCTATTTTCTGCCCCCTTTAAAAAAGAAAGTGGATCCTTCATTCATTCAACAAATATGTATTGAGCACCTACTATGTGCTAGGCACCTTTGTAGACTCTGAGGACACTGCAGTGAGCAAGATTCCTGTTCTCAAGAAGCTGACATTCTAGGGGAAGGGAAAAATGACCATGTGTCAGGTAGTTCATGCAGAGAAGACAATACAAAAGAGGGTCGGCAGTGGCTGGGAACTGCTATTTAGGTAGATTGTTCGGGAAAGGACCACCTCATGGAGGTGGCATTTGAATTAAGCCCGGAAAGAAATGAAGAAGCCAACCACACCTCTGTCCCTGGGAACAGTGTTCCCATAGGAGGGGACAGGCGAGCACAGAGGTCTGGAAACAGCCATGTGCCTGGTACGCTCAGGAAACAGCAAAGAAGCTGGTGAGGTTGGAGCCCAGAGAACAGGTGTGAGTGGCAAAGGGGAGGCCAGAGAGGGCACAGGGGGTCCCGGTCAGATGAGACCTTGACTCTTACCCTGAATCAGATAAGAAGTGCTGAGAATTTTGATCAGAACAGTGGCTGGTCTGACTCACGTTGTAATATGTTCACACCTTGGGTCAAAGACAGAAGCAGGGAAACTGATGCAGTAACCCAGGCAAGGGTGAATCCCAAAGGGACGCCCTTGTTTCCTGGGGGTGGAGGTAGAGCAGGTGAGAGGGAGAGGTGGTGGGGAACGTGTAACTGAAGATATCAAGAGAGAAGTTGTTACAAATCGGAGAGGAGTAGCGCTCCCGAAAAGAAGCATGTTCAGAGCGAGTGATCAGGGGAGTGGTGAGGCTTAGGGAAATGGATCTGTGGATTTTTCAGGAAATAATAATAGGTTAAGATTAAATAAGAGGAAAAAAAACTATCCAAGGGCAGCCAATCAAAGAGCCCGGATTGCCAGTCTTCCCAGCTTCGGTCTCCACCGGCAATTCTCCAGGGGAAATGTCCTTTATGACCTTATCACTCACCTGGAACCTACCACGCCCACTCACTGGAGTGAAGAGCTTGGCTTGAAGCTGTCCTGGTACAATAATAGAATGAAGTGCCAATCTCAACTCAGCAGCTTGGAATAAGACTCCACCTCTCACATTTCTGTGGGGCGTATTCATTTCAGCTTTTTGTTTGTGCTATGGGAGGGAAGGGCCCTCATATTGGCATCCTTTTGCTTCAAGGATGATGGTGAATATCTGAGGCTCCTTTTGAAATTCTGCTCTAATACCTTGTTTTTCTGTGCATAAAAATTATGTATTCTAAGCTGCAAAACTGGAATCTGTCTGTTCATGGATAAACTCCTGGCATGAGCATGTACCTTTCAGATAATCTCCCTATCAGAGAAGCTTACAATCAAGAATCCTACTTTCCTACAGAGGTCCAGGCGGCTTTTAGTCAGGGAATTTCTCCTACTCTGAACTCTACCAGGAATCATGTATCGAGATCTCAGTGCCATCTTCACTGGGCCTTCGTGACCTCTTCCTTCTCCATAATCAGTTTCTAGCCCATATCATCCAGCCTCAAGGGCCCCATTCTCAGTCTGACACTAAGGACACCCACGCTGTTATCTCCAGCTGTGACCTTTCCCACGAGCTCCAAATTCACACCATTCTTTGACGTCTCCACTTCTCTTCTCCATTTTGGTGTCTCAGATTTGACAATTCAAAACAGAACTCCCTCCCACTTCCAAACTGGTTTCCCGCCCAACTTCCCCAGGCCCCCCAGTTTCTCAAGTCAGAAATCTATGAGTCATCCTTGATGTTTGCCATTGCCTCATCCCTCCCATCCAACCCATTCATAAGCCCTTGGGAATCCACCTCCAGAAATGTCTCTGGAATCCATCCTCTTCTCTCTGCCTCCACTGCCAACCGCCTCTCACCTGCAATAGCTCGGAGGCAGCCTCCCCACTCCTTCTTCCTCCCATCCCCTCCCCTACATATTCCTGTCCCATCTCCACCCAGGAGCAAAGGAGATCTTCTTTAACTGTAAATGACACAAATTATTCCCTTATAGTCCTGGGGGCCAAAAGCCGAAATGGGCTGGAGCCAAGGCAGGCAGGGCTATGCTGCTTGCAGGGATTCTAGGGGAGAATCTGTTTCCTGGTCTTCTTCAGCTTCTAGAGCTGCAATCCTTGGCTCATGGCCCCTTCCTCCACCTTCAAAGTCAGCACTGTAGCATCTTGCTCGGTGGTCACATTGCTTTCTTCTCCAGTGTCCTATTTCCCTTTGCTTTACATTTTCCTGTAAATTTCTCTTACAAGGAAACTGCAATTGCATTTAATACTCATCTAGATGATCCAGGATAATTTTCCCATCTCAAGACCCTTAACTGAATCCCACCTCCAAAGTCCCTTTTGCCACATAAGGCAACATTCATAGGTCCCAAAGATTAGGATCCACATATCTTCGGGAGCCACTATTGAGCCTACCATGCATATAAGGCTCCTTCCCCCACCAGTATCTTTGTACCTCTTGTTCCCTATGACTAGAACGCTCACTTCTTCCCTCTCACCCTTTGCTTGGCCATCTCTTTCTCATACTTGGGGACACAGCTTATCTGGCATCTCCTCAGACAACCTATCTTGGACCAATCCAACAGTCCGAAGACTTTTTTCTTTTCAATACAGAGTCTTGCTCTTGCCCAGGCTGGAGGGCAGTTGTGTGATCTTGGCTCGCTGCAACCTCTGCCTAGCAGGTTCAAGTGGTTCTCCTGCTTCAGCCTCCTGAGTAGTTGGGATTATAGGTACCCACTACCATGCATGGCTAATTTTTGTATTTTCAGTAGAGACAGAAGTTTCACCATGTTGACCAGCCTGGTCCTGAACTCCCAGTCTCAAGTGATCCACCCACCTCAGCCTTCCAAAATGCTGGGATTACAGGTATGAGCCACAGTGCCTAGCTGAAGACTTTTTAATGTCTTTTTCAACTGACTTGTTTTCTGCCTGCCTCTCCCTCTACCCTCACCTAGGCATCTTGAGGACCATATCTGTTTTGTTCATCCACTGGTCGTCCTAATACAACTGGTTAATAAATCATTGCTAAATTTATTTATTTATTTATTTATGACAGTCATGCTCTGTTGCCCAGGCTGGAGTGCAGTGGCATGATCTCAGCTCACTGCAACCTCCTCCTCCAAGATTCAAGTGATTCTCCTGCCTCAACTTCCCAAGTAGCTGGGATTACAGGTGTGCACTGCCACACCCAGCTAACTTTTTTTTTCTTGAGATGGAGTCTCGCACTGTCGCTCAGGCTGGAGTGCAATGGTGCAATCTCAGCTCACCGCAACCTCCACCTTTCAGGTTCAAGCAAGGCTCCTGCCTCAGCCTCTCAAGCAACTGGGATTACAGGTGCCCACCACTACGCCCAGCTAATTTTTCGTATTTTTAGTAGAGATGCAGTTTCACTATGTTGGCCAGGCTGGTCTGGAATTCCTGACCTCGTGATCCACCCGCCTCAGCCTCCCAAAGTGCTGGGATTGCAAGCGTGAGCCACCTCACCCAGCCTTTTTGTTGTTGTTAGTAGAGACAGGGTTTCGACATGTTGGCCAGGCTGGTCTTGAACTCCTGACCTCAAGTGATCCCCTTGCCTCAGCCTCCCAAAGTACTGGAATTACAGGTGTGAGCCACCATGCCTGGCCTCATTACTGAATGAATTTAAAGATGACAAATTAACAACCCAATATGACGCTATGCAAATGGACTGCTGTGTGTAACTCCTGAGCAAAAAGAGACCCATCACCAACTTCCTCCTGATCTGCTATATCAAAAACAATGGCCTGGGCAGAACAGGGCACCGAGCACAAAGAAAACCCATAGACATGCTCCCACACAGGGCCCAGGGAGATGCCGCACCATCGAGTGAGCCAGACACACACAAAACCTTTGAAGGAAGTAGGATTTCACCTTGGTGGGTAGCCACCGGAGCCCTTGCTCATTCAGCGCATCTAAGTAAGAATTATATTAACACAAGGCCTGCATGGGAGGCTGCCTGCTGTGGAGAGCTGTATGTAAATCTACGCCATCTTTCTCCTGTTAAAGGCTCCTGGAGCCACTTTGAGGGACTCGAGGAAGGCCAAGGGGCTTTTTCACACGTGCTGCAGCCTCCTGGGTCAGGAGGCGTCTTCATAGCTGCAAACTTCACAGTAGGTTACACTTTTCCAAACCGAAGCTAAAAATGTTTTGATTGCCTGGCTATTTTCTAAGAATTGCCTTAGTCTTAAGGAATACATAATCAGGTTGAAAACATCATTTCCCCCCTTTGAATCGAAACTTGTGCTTTAAAATTTGACAAGTTTTAGGAATATTTTTATTTATTTATTTTTGAAATGGAGTTTTGCTCTTATTGCCCACGCTGGAGGGCAATGGTGCAATCTTGGCTCACTGCAACCTCCACCTCCCAGGTTCAAACAGTTCTCCTGCCTCAGCCTCCCAAGTAGCTGGGATTCCAGGCATGCACCACCACACCCGACTAATTTTGTATTTTTAGTAGAGACGGGATTTCTCCATGTTGGTCAGGCTGATCTCGAACTCCTGACTTCAGGTGATTGGCCCGCCTCAGTCTCCCAAAGTGCTGGGATTATAGGTGTGAGCCACCACGCCTGGCCGGAATATTTTCAGATGTTTGGTCACAAGGAAGATGGCTATGTTGACTCAATAGTTTATTCCCCTCTGATTATTTACAGCATAAAGTTCATGGTCATGTTGTCTATAAAAGTATAAACTTGGGACAATAAAACAGTGATTTATAAATATTAACCCATTTTCACACATCATAATGTTTAAAATAATAACATTTGCACACAAAGGCTTCAACATGCATCATTTTGAATAATCCAGGAAGTCATTTGCTTAGAAGAAAGGGCCTAATTTTGCTCCTGGAAGCTTTCAATCCATAACTGTACATCCTAAAGCATTCTGGCACAAATGAAATGGAACTGCCTCTTGTGGGTCTATTTCAGAAGTCTGTTGTCAGAGTTCAGTTCACAGGCATCAACCAGAAGCCTAGTGGGGCCGTTTGAAATTCTGGCCCAGATTAATATTTTAAAGCTGCATTTGGAGCTTTTGAAAGTGGAGCTGTTTCCAAAGGCTTAACTGAGGAGTAATTGATTTCACTGGAAATAAAAGGCCACGTGTGATCCCAGCTGGAGTGTGGTCATATTGTTCTTTCAAACCTAGAATGTCTTGGGGGAACAAATGGCTGGCCTGTGTCCCCTTCCAAAAATGTCTTAAGCACCAGAAAGGAGGGCAGGCTTAGGTGTAGCCCTTCCCACCCTGGGTGCCAGGGTTGCGGTTGCTATAAGCGAAACATCAAAGCTGAGGTCACTAATATTCTGAATCTCAACCTCAGAGGACGGAGTGTGTGCAGGAGTCCAGGAGGAGGGGAGGAACCAAAGGTGGAGAACGGCCTGCGTGGATGAGTCAAGACATGGGAAAGTTGCTTCCTGAATTATGTGTTCTGTGTACTCCTCTTCATCAGACCAGTGGGAAGAGGTCTTTTGTGAGAGTCCAGGTCTCTCCGACAACAGGTACTCTGTTAACAGGCACATCCATGGGCCTCACTGACCCTCATGGGAACCTGGGAGGATCAGCAGGGACCAGCCCAATACCAAGTGGGAGGGGCTGCCCCTCTTGTACATCCTGGGATTGAATCTTGGGAAGAAGTCAATGGCAAAAGTAGGCTTGAGAAAAGTCTGTCCTGGAAGGCACTGATGCTCCTTCCTCTGCCAAAATAAAGGTGACCTACGGTGTTCCCCGAAAACAAGTTCAGCCTTCAGCAGGACGGGGCTCATTTTGAAGAGGCTGCCATCAGATGTCACTCAGCTTCTGAGGCCCAAGTTCACAGCTTGCTAACAAACACAATGTGGTGAACATCTGCCCAGAGACTTCAAAGCAAGAGTCTGGTGTCCCTGCAGCTGAGCTTGTCAACCTCCTCTAGAGAGAAAGTGTTCCCTCGGAGCCTAAAGGAAATCAAGTGAAGAGAGGTTGGAGTGAGGACAAAATTAGAGCAGGGCTTTCAAAAAGAAGCCTCTACTTTCTAAACCCACGTCTGGGATGGGCTGACCCTTTGGCCCAGCTGCAGTGTCTCTTGCAGGGAAGCCGGGGCTGTTTTTACCTTCGGTCAACCAGGGCAGCTCATGAATCATTCTGAACAAGGCTCCATGACTCTGCAGAGAGAGAGTCCACCACACTGCCCCCAGCCAGCCACAGACTCCCCAAGGCCGGTGATTCTTTTTAAGGCAACCAGAGAATCTGTCAAGAATGCAATGAGCAAACCCTGGTGCCCTCCCAAGTTCCATCAACAGGCAGCAAATAACATCAGAACCCTTAAAATATCAACCTGATATTGGCTGGTGCCCAGGACACAGAATGTGATGTTTCTTAGGACTGTGCAATGCTTTCAAAAACAAAGAAACAGAAAACCTATGCTCTGCCCAGAACCTAATGACCTCATAGGCTACAGATATGTCACAATCACGCAGAAGGAAAAATCTCTCCGTCACAGCAGAGATATTTGAAGTCACTTTAAAAATGTTTATTTTTTTAAGAGCTGGGATCTAATTCTGTCACCTGTGCAGTGCTGCAGTCATGGCTCACTACAGCCTTGAACTCCTGGCTTCAAGGGATCCTTCCATCCAAGCCTCCTGAGTAGTTAGGAACTATACCGCACCCAGCTGAGTTTTTTTATTTTTTAAGAGATGAGGTCTGGTATTGAACATCTGGCCTCAAATGATCCTCCTGCCTCAGCCTCCCAAAGTGCTGGGATTACAGGCATGAGCTGCTGTGCCTGGCAAGACTTTTTTTTTTTTTTTTTTGCTTCATTTGATAATCTGCATTTGCTGCAGCCTCGATAAGCTTTTTGAGAGGGGACAAGGCCTGCATATTTAAAGCAGGGGTCACAAGCTTACAGGAATGAATTGCCGAAGGGTCCTGGTCTAAGACAATAGGCTTGGTGGATCTGCAGTCAGCCAGAGCAGGTTTGCCCATCTGAGAAGACTCAGCCCTTTTTGTAATCTGGTTAACCACTGGCATCATGAATGGGCATCCAGAGTTCCAAGCTCTTTTGAGAAACCCTGAGATATAGATTTTTAATAGAAAAATTCCTGGCTTTTAAATATTAATCTCTAGCCCAGTGTCTGGAACACACATAGTAACATTCACTTATAGCACATTAGGCCAGGGAAAACCTTTACTTATTGTCTGAGAAATAGATCCCTGGAAACAAGAAGGACAAATCTTTAAAGCTGTGGCTCAGCAGAGAGAGTCCACAACACTGGACACAGCTGCCCAGACTCCCCAAGGCTGGTCATTCTTTTTAAGGCAACAACAGAATTTACCAAGAATGTGATTCTTGCCTTTTTCAAATACATGAAGGACTATGGCTTTAAATGTAGAGAATTGGATACACTGTGCAATCCGTTCCTACGCTTTGTAAGCTCCATTCAGAACCACAGAAAGTCTGATACAATATCCTTGATCTGTGAAGGCAGATGCAGTTCCCAGGAGGGCAGGAGCTGCCTTTTCATTCTTCAGCCACATCTCCATTCCTACACTATCTCGTAGAACAGAGAAGTTGCTGAATACATAGTCAAGATTTTAAAGTGAAACAATTGCTCCCTACTTAAAGAAGTAAAGGCTGCTTTCTTAGACAGAGAACCAGATCCCTCACATGCAGAATCATTCTCACTGAATGTCAGAATCAGAAGGGATCCTTGAAACTCTGCCATTCCTCTCTCCCATCACCCCATTTTACAGATAGGAAAACTGAGGCTTGGAGAGCTACAATAGGCCTGCCCAGGGCCTTACCAGACTTCCAAGATGGTGTCATTCCTTTCAAGGGCCTGCAGGAGGGCTTCTGCCCCTAGGTAGGTGATGCAGTTTTTGGACAACCTGGAGAAGAAGACAGAATGGTGAGCTTCAAGGATTCTTGGTTTTCCTCTTGAAACTGTCCAGTTAAACAGACTTTAGGAGTTAGCCAGCCTACTGAAGCCCACCTGTCCGCTAGACATACCCCACTCATGTCTGAGATTCCCAATGAGCTCAACAACAAAGGCTCAGTCACTTCAGTGAAATGTACCCATCTCTCTTCCATTCACCAGATGAGTTTATCAACTTAAGTAGTCACTCCCTTAGGATAGTGGTTAAGTATCTGCATTTTAGTGCTAGACTTCCTGGGTTTAAATCTCATCTACACCACTTCCATTTTGCTCTCAAGTATATTAGTCCCAATGTCCTCATTGGTAAAATGGGCCTAAAAGAGTACCCATGTCACTGAGCATAAGAATTGAAATTGTGATGGCCATAAGCAGGCTCCTGTTCATATCTGTCATCCTTTTGGCACAAGTCCCTGGCCACTAAGTCAGCCACCAGTGCCCCCATCATCTCCCCACACTCTGCTTGCTGGGAAGAACCTCCACTCTCTGCATACCTAAAACACTTACACAGAACTTGGTATGGTTTGGTTGTGTCCCCAGCCAAATCTCATCTTGAATTCCCACCAGGTGGAAGGTAATTGAATCCCATGCTGTCCTGATTATAGTAAATAAGTTCCATGAGATCTGATGGTTTTAATAAGGGGAGTTTCCCTGCACAAGCTCTTTTCTCTTGTCTGCCGCCATGTGAGATGTGCCTTTCAAATTCTGCCATGACTGTGAGGCCTTTCCAGCCACATGGAACTGTAATCCCAATAAACCTCTTCTTTCATAAAGTGCCCAGTCTTGGGTATGTCTTTATCATCAGCATGAAAACAGACTAATCCTGTACTTAATTGATAGAAAATAACCAATGAACAGTAGTATTTACATTTTCAGGGGAGTTTTTGAGGGCGCCGAGACAGAGATCAGAGAACATATGAGGTAGCTGGCAACAGGGAGGGGAGATAGGATAGGGCCAGGGACAGCAACAAAGGAGTCATGTGTTTCCCATGTTGCTCTTTTGCCTACCAATAATGTCCATTCCAGGTCTTCTTCCTTTCCCACAATCTTAGTAATGTCTTACAAGCTGACCATAAGGCGACACTAATCATAATAGCCAGTCGTTGTTGAGCTTCTATTAGGTTGGTGCAAACATTACTGCAGTTTTTGCATTGTTGAAATTTGTTGTTTGATATTGGAATACATTCTTAAATAAATGTGGTTATGTTATACATCATTTTAATGCATACTTCTCGTTTTATTTTTTTCTAATGAGCTTATTTTATATTTAGTTTAGTATGGAACTGATGTTAGACAAAAAGCAAATTCAAGCAATTTTCTTACTCAAGTTCAACTTGGGTCATAAAGCATCAGAGGGAACTCACAACATCAACAACCCATGTGGCCCAGGAACTGCTAATGAACATACAGTGCAGTGGTGGCTCAAGAAGCTTTGCGAAGGAGAGGAGAGCCTTGAAGATAAGGAGCATACTGGCCAGACATCCGAAGTAGACAATGGCCAGTTGAGAGCAATCATCAAAGCTGACCTTCTTATAACTCAACATTGATCTTCTTACTCGAGATCTTACAACTCAACGTGATCTTCTTACTCGAGAACTCAACGTCGACCATTTCATGGTCATTCAGCATTTGAAGCAAATTGGAAAAGTGAAAAAGCTTGATAAGTGGGCGCCTCATGAGCTGAGTGAAAATCAATAAAATCGTCGTTTTGAAGTCTTGTCTTCTCTCATTCTATGCAGCAATAACGAACCATTTCTTGCTCTGATTGTGACGTGTGATGAAAAGTGCATTTCATAGAACTGGCATTGATCAGCTCAGTGGTTAGACCAAGAAGAAGCTCCAAAGCACTTCCAAAAGCCAAACCTGTGCCAACAAAAAGGTCCTGGGCACTGTTTGGTGGTCTGCTTTCTGAATCCCAGCGAAACCATGAAATCTGAGAAGTATGCTCAGCAAGTCAATGAGATACACAAAAACCTGAAGACCTGCAGCCAGCATTGGTCAACAAAAAGGGCCCAGTTCTTCTCCACAACAACACTTGACCACACATCGCACAATTGGACTATGAAGTTTTGCCTCATCCACCTTATTCACCTGACCTCTCACCAAATGACTATAACTTCCTCAAGCATCTCAACAACTTTTGCAGGGAAAATGCTCCCACAATCAGCAGGATGCAGAAAATACTTTCCAAGAGTACATTGAATCCTGAAGCATGAATTTTTATGCTACAGGAATAAACAAACTTATTTTTTATTTGAGAAAAATGTGTTGGTTATAATGGTTCCTATTTTCATTAATAAAGAAGTATTTTAGTTATAATGATTTAAACTCGTTATAATGATTTAAAATTCATAGTTGAAACCCACAATTACTTTTGCTCCAACCTACAACTTACTTTTGTTACCTACATTCTCTCAGTGAATGCTCATGGCCTATAATGAGGGTCCAGCCATTATCTCCATTTACACTTGAGGCAACTGAGGCACTCATCCAAGGAGAACCAGCTGGTAATGGTGGAGCTGGGGCAAGACCCAGGCTGCCTGCTTCCAGAGCCTGGACTCTTAACCAACTGTCAGCAGAAACTAAGTCTGAAAAAGAAAGATGCAGGTATCTCTCTTTGTAAAAAAAAGATATATCAGAAGTTCAATTTTTGTGGGGGATGATATAGTTCAGGATGCAGAATAATAAGGCTGATGACAGGGTGGCATGGGACAACCCCAACCTCATTGCCTGTCATCCACCAGAGTCAAGTGGGGTAAGGCTGTGACAAGGGGGGGAAGACAAACTGCCACATCCATACCGGGTTGATAATGGGCCTGGTGTTCCGAAAGGCCCACCCTCAGTGCAAAGCTGGCATCTGGCACAGACACATAAGGGCTTCACCCCAACTTCTCAGCCCACTTCCACCCAAATCATTAGCAGAAGTGTTTTCTCCAAATATTTGGAAACTTCCTAGCTTGTGAAAGCAACACAAACAAGCATCACCAGAGTGGATGGCAGCCTGGCAGCAAAACTGGCACTCAGAAAGGCAGCTGTCTGTCTGTCTCTAAAGGCAAGTGTTTTCCTAGGGCCACAGTTGCCAAGGCAGATGCCACTTTTTTCCAGAAAAAGGGGTCATCTGATGGGGTTCCTGAGGTCTCCTTGAAATAAGAATTTTGGCATCAGCCTCAGAGAGCACCCCGACAAGCCCGTGATGGTCACTAGTGGGTTCATGCTCACCTCCGCTGTCCATCTCTCTGGCACAGGTCCCAAGCCACTGAGTCAGACACTGGAGAAGGCTACAGTGGTCCCCACCATATCACCTCCCCAGCCACTGCTTGTGGAGAAGACCTGCCACTCTCTGCCTGAGGCCGTTCTCCTGACCCCGAAAACATGTTCTTCTGGGTGACGGTGAGCTAGAAGTGCTGGAGAATCAGTGCCCCATGAGCACACATCAACACAGGAAGGATAGGTGGCTGGTAGATAAATATCAGGGCTTTCTTACCCCTTGGTTGGGTAGGTGACCAGGCGTGTTCTGCACTGGCTCCAGGAGTGCCCCAGAGTACTGAGCTCCAATTTCCCTCAGTGATAACTGGCTTGATAACTACCCTTTCCTGGTTACCTTCGTTTTCCCATCTCACTTCACCACTCTCCTATCAGCATTTGCTCGGCCCACCTCCCAGATAACAACTGGCACTGGAATCCTTGTCCACCAAGACCAAGGAAAGCTGTTCTACTAGGTCCCCTCATGTGAGTTACCCCAGCTGGGAGCTGCCCAGATCTGATTCAGAAATGCCCCTTCCAAAGGCCAGCAATTATTGTCCTGGCTCCTGCTTATAGGTTCCTTACTTCAGGATTTTCAAACTTGAATTTCTTTTCAGTCCTTCTGCGAGAGAACATACACCTTCATCCTGGAGATGGTTCTCCTCCAGGCTGTGAGAACAAGAAAGAAAATCCAGCTGATACGACAATGTTGATTATGGAAGATGATGTCTATAGATGAACTCACAGGCCCCCCATACAGGAAATCCAACATCTGACACCCCAAACTTATAAATAAAGAAATAACAGATAAAGTGCAGTGTGGGGATTCTCAATTCCAGGGACATATTTGCAAGAGAATTCACACCAAGGGCTCCACTATGTAATAAGTTCCCTCATCCCCCAGCTCCCCAATATCCATCTTTTCTTTCTTCTTCATTAATGGAGTCTCATTTCATTTGAAGAGCTATACACTTGGTGAAAATACTACATTTCCCACTCTCCATTGCAGCCAGGGTTGGTCAAACAACGTACACGTGGGTTGGTCAAGTGACATACACGTGGTTGATACATAAGGGGAAGTTGACAGGTGGGACTTCCAGGAATGCTTTTTAAAGGAGAGAAACCCAGATGGCTTTCCCAGGTATACAGACTGAAACCTGGAATACAGAAGTAGTGCTGCAGCTGGAGCAGCCATCCTGTGATCATGAGGCAGCCAACCATGAGAATAAAGTCACAGGCTAAGGATGATGGAGCAGAAAGAGAATGAGACAGAGCTGAGACCTCTTCTGGCCTCTTGTAGCTACTGTACAAGCCCTACACTGCCTACCTCCAGCTGCCTATACAGGAAAAAATAAACCCTTTCCATGTTTAAACCTCTGTAGACAGAGGTATTGTGTCACCGGCAGCTTCACATAGAGCTAAACTAAATTTGGCCTGAGACCAACTCCATACTTTGAGTTTCTATGTGGCAAACTGCAACCTAACAATGTATTCTTATAACAAACAGCTAACTGTCAGCCAATCACAGCAGCCAGACTTCAGTCCGTCACAGCCTGCCAGCTGATCAGACTATGTCCATATAAGGCAAATGCCTTATCACACCATGTCCAAATATGGCAAATGCCCAGCTGCAACCAATCAAGCTGTTTCTGTACATCACTTCCTTTTCCTGTCCATAGATACTGCTTGCCCCCACCTTGCTGAGTGGAGATCGCCCAGTTCTGAATGCTGTCGAATTTATAAACTGCTATATGCTCAAACCAGCTCTGCTAAATTTTATTTGCCTAAGGTTTTTCTTTTAGAGGTAATCATAACTGATGTTCGCAATAAGGTTTTCCTCTACTAAGAAATTCCAAGTAGCAAAATCCAATCAGGATAGAATCAATCACACTTTAGTAAAGCTACTAAGCCCTGCCACAGCTGAGGTCCATCTACAAAATCTGCTTATGGCGATGCCCATATGCTGCAGTGCCTTTCTGCTTCCAGGGAAAATCAAACATTCAGCATTTTATCTCCCCGATATAATCTGAAACTGCCCAGAACATGTCAGAAGACTATACTAGTGGTATCTAAAGGATGGGAAATGTAGAATCTGCTTCAGGTCAATAGTAAAAGCACAATTCATGGTTCCTCTTTCAACTATCAAAACTCCATTCCCCCTTCCAAAGTGACCCCTGACTCTAATACCCAGTGCTCTTAGGAACTCAAATGCACTTTAAAATAACAAAACTTTATTATTAGTGGTAGTCACAGTACTAGTAGTTGTAGCAGCGGCAGCTGTAATAGCAGTAGTAATCCTGCCACTTTTCTAATTTCACATTTAAGGAGCATGTGAAAATATGCCAGGCACTATGTTAAGGTCTTCACAGGCACTACCTTATCTAATTCTTGCAAAAATCTTTTATAGTTGGAAGTATTCTTACCCTCGTTTTACAGACATGAAACTTGAGATTCTGAAATTGTTATTTAACTTGCCTAAGATCACAGCCTGCTTGATTCCAGAGTCTGTGCTCTTAACACTTATGTCATGTGGAGGCAGACATCAAATCAGCAAACCAACATAGGTTATTAAATTAAAAAATTAGCATGTACATACCAGGCTCTATAAGCTTCGTATCACTCAGTACATATAAAGACAAACATAATCAATCAATGAATCAATCAGTCATCCATCTTTGTCTACCCACACAACTGTTCCTGTGGATAAGGCCAGGGGATCAACAAAGATTGTGCTCCATCTCCCCAGAACAGAGAATCCCCCAAACTCACCAGAGTTCTTCTAGCATGACGTTCTTTGCCAGCATCAGTGCTAAGCCTTGAGCACCCACACTGCCAATGTTGTTCCCCACCAGGCTGGAGGTAATCATGGAACAAAAACATGTCAGAACAGGGAAGAACCTCAAAGATAAGCTAACCTATGAAGGGAAAAATTCATGGCACCCTATTGGTCTGCTCCACTTCAGACATCACTAATTGGTTGCTGTGCTCTTTTCTGTTGTTATCCTCTTAAGACATCACTAATTGATTGCAGTGCCTTTTTTTTTTTTTTTTTTTTTACCTTTTTTAGACATCACTAATGGATTACAGTGCTCTTTAAGCCTGGGTGCAGCTTTAGAATTCCTCTTATTGTGGTTCACTGTGCAGCTACTACCAATGATTGGAATTGGTCCTTAAGATAAAATGTACCTGATCCACCCCAAAATCTTCAAGTTACAGATAATGAATCAAAACCCTGAGAAGACAGGGACATTTCCAAAGTCACCCAGAAAGACTCAGACTCCAGTGTTCTGTCTTGAAATCCAACGGTCTTTTTTATTTAGTCCATTGCCTAACATTTTAGGGTAGAAATAAAGTTCAAAGACCTTCAAAATTGGCCCCAGCTCCTCCCTCTTCATCTGAGTTCCCCATGAAAACTGCAGAATAGATTCTGAAGCTTACCTGAGCCACCTCAAGCTCTGGTGATCACTCAAGGCTTCAGCCAGGGCCTGGGCCCCCTCATCACCCACTCTGTTGCCCCAGAACCTGAAAAGGCCAAAAGAATCAACACACGGTGTCAGTGAGTGCCTGATATGTGTTTTAGACATGAACTAACAGTCCTCCTCTCTCTGCAGTTCCAGCCAGAGGGGCAGGACCACTCAATCCCAGAGTGGCCTCACTGGGGCTCCTGGTCTCAGCAAAGTGGACCTGCCTCCATCTTTTGTATAGGATGGCCAAACTTCACCAAGAGTTTTCAGTGGTTTTACATTACAGACTTAGAGAATAGTAGCTGCCTACCCAGCCCAAACCCTTAAGGGCAGGAACTGACAAGAATAATTTACAGTTGTGACACTTTTTCTGACACTTAGTTCAGATCTACTTCCCAGTAACTGCCACTCGCAAGTCCTTAGCACCCCTCCAGTACCTGCCCAGAACAAGTCTAATGTTTCTTCTGCAAGCCAGCTCTCTATCTCCTGCTTCTTCCTAACACCCCCAATTCCTTCATGTCAAACTCCCTCAGCTTCTGGGCCATCCTCCTCTGATTCACTGCAGTTCAAAAACATCCCTTTCCAAAAGGTAGAGCCCAACTCACACCTTCTGACTCATTGACTAGGTATGTGCACAAGTTAGCAAAGGACAGCTGAACTAGGAAGTCCACTGCACTTTCTTTTCTTTCTTTTTTTTTTGGATGGAGTCTCACTTTGTTGCCCAGGCTGCAGTGCAGTGGCATGATCTCGGCTCACTGCAACCTCTGCCTCCCAGGTTCAAGCGATTCTCCTGCCTCAGCCTCCCAAGTAGCCTGCCACCACCCCTGGCCAATTCTTGTATTTTTAGTAGACATGGGGTTTCACTCCATTGGCCAGGCTGGTGGTCTCAAACTCCTGACCTTGTGATCTGCCCACCTCAGCCTCCCAAAGGTCTGGGATTACAGGCATGAGTCACCATGCCTGACCTGCACTTTCATCCATCAGGTACTTATTTATTGAGCCCTGGCTATGTGCCAGCACTGCTCTGTGTCCCAGGGATATGCCACTGTAATAGCAAAAAACCTGAGAACAATAGTCTTCAAAAGCTAACCAGTTAAATAGATTATATAACACTGTGCATTCTTTAAAAAATGCAGTCAGGCTGAGAGAGGTGGCTCACATGTATAATCCTAGCACTTTAGGCACTCAAGGAGAGAAGATCACTTGAGCCCAGGAGTTTGAGACCAGCCTGGGCAACACAGTGAGACCCCATCTCTACAAAACACAAACATATTGGCCAGGCATGGTGGTGTGTGCCTGTAGTCCCAGCTACTCAGGAGACTGAGATAGGAGGACAGCTTGAGCTCAGGAGTTCAGGGCTACAATGAGCTGTGATTGCAACCACTGTACTCCAGCCTGGGTGACAGAGCGAGACCCTGTCTGTAAATATTAATAAAATAAATAGGTAAGTAAGTAAGGAGTCATAAAGACCTAAAAAATTTCCTATAATATACTGTGAAGTGAAAAAAAAAAAGGCAAGCAAGTTACAGAACACTTTGTATCATATACAGTGTTTGGAGGTTTTAGCACAGTGCCTGGCCCAGACAGGTAGCCTAATAAATATGTGTTGAAAGAGGTGGATACCCCCGATGTGGCAGATGTGACTTGAAGTAAAAGAGAGCTCAGTGGGGCTGCGGCCTCCTTTATTCTAGACTCTGTTGCTACTAATGCAGTGTGAAAAAGATGCTGATTTCTAGAGCCACCTAGTCCCATTCATGGTTCAAACTGAGCTTGGGGGCCGGGCACCATGGCTCATGCCTGTAAACCCAGCACTTTGGGAGGCCAAGGCTGGCGGATCACCTGAGGTTGGAATTTCAAGACCAACCCGGCCAACATGGCGAAACCCTGCCTCTACTAAAAAATACAAAAATTAGTTGGACATGGTGGTGGGTGCCCGTAATCTTAGCTACTTGGGAAGCTGAGGCAGGAGAATCGCTTGAACCAGGGAGGTGGAGGGCGCAGTGAGCCAAGATGGCGCCATTGCACTCCAGCCTGGGTGACAGAGTGAGACTCGGTCCCAGGACATAGGAGTAGGCAAGGACTTCATGAACAAAACACCAAGAGCATTGGCAACAAAAGCCAAAATAGACAAATGGGACCTAATGAAACTCCACAGCTTCTGCACGGCAAAAGAAACAGTCACTAGAGTGGATCGGCAACCAACAGAATGGGAAAAAATTTTCGCAGTCTACCCATCTGACAAAGGGCTGATATCCAGAATTTACAAACAACTCAAGCAGATTTACAGGAAAAAAACAAACAAGCCCATTCAAAAGTGGGCAAAGGATATGAACAGATACTTTACGAAAGAAGACATATATGAGGCCAACAATCATACGAAAAAATGCTCATCGTCACTGGTCATCAGAGAGATGCAAATCAAAACCACATTGAGATACCATCTCACGCCAGTTAGAATGGCGATCATTAAAAAATCTGGAGACAACAGATGCTGGAGAGGATGTGGACAAAAAGGAACACTTTTACACTGTTGGTGGGAGTGTAAATTAGTTCAACCATTGTGGAAGACAGTGTGGCGATTCCTCAAGGCCTTAGAAATAGAAATTCCATTTGACCCAGCAATCCCATTACTGGGTATATATCCAAAAGACTATAAATCGTTCTACTATAAGGACACATGTACACGAATGTTCATTGCAGCACTGTTTACAATAGCAAAGACCTGGAATCAACCCAAATGCCCATCGATAATAGACTGGATTGGAAAAATGTGGCACATATACACCATGGAATATTATGCAGCAATCAGAAATGATGAGTTCGTGTCGTTTGTAGGGACATGGATGAATCTGGAAAACATCATCCTCAGCAAACTGACACAAGAACAGAAAATGAAACACCGCATATTCTCACTCATAGGTGGGTGATGAAAAATGAGAACACATGGACACAGAAAGGGGAGTACTAAACACTGGGGTCTATTGGGGGGAAAAGGGGAGGGCCAGTGGGAGGGGGAGGTGGGGAGGGATAGCCTGGGGAGAAATGCCAAATGTGGGTGAAGGGGAGAAGAAAAGCAAAGCACACTGCCATGTGTGTACCTACGCAACTGTCTTGCATGCTCTGCTCATGTACCCCAAAACCTATAATCAAATAAAAAATTAAAAAAAAAACAAACAAACAAAAAAAAACACAACTGAGCTTGGCAGCAACTTGCCTCCCTGTGAAATGGGCTGGAACACCTAAGCCCTAACTAAGGTTATTCTCTCTTCCTACAGTCCCATGTTCTTAAACCCTCAGTTCTTGTCAAATGGACCCCAGTTAACTGTAGGGCGTGACAGGATAGGAGAGCGGCTGCTGGCAACAGCATGGGTGCAAGCCTGGGTGCCTAGCAAAGAGAGGAAGCCTGCCCTGGGGCTGCTGTCTGGGATGCTCCCCTCCCTGGCAGGCCCTAGCATGGTCCTACAGGGAGCAAGAGCTCTGAGAGACCTAGCACAGCCCCTCCCATCCTATAGGGTGCCTTCCTATTCTTCCCCATTTCCTTCGCTTTCTTAGGTCAGGGGTCCTCACTTGTGGCTGCACATCCCCTGGGAAGCTCTTTAAAACTCCTGATACCTAGGCCCTGCACCTAGATATTTGCATTCATCAGTCTGGGGTGGGGGGAGGGCGCCTGGCAATAGTGTTTAGAAGCTCCCAAGTGGTTTTAATATGCAGCCAATGTACAGCCCTAGCACCTCCTGAGGACCAGAGGACTTCCTGTCACCAGCTCATGGGCACTGCCCTCCCCCAACCCAACATCCCAAACTTCCTGTTTGTCACACATACAGCAAATGTCAAGGAGGCAGTCAAGAGCTGCCCACTCTCTCCCTGGCTCATCCTCCCCACTGGAGCTGTACTGCCCCCAGGCCTCCTGGCTGAAGAGTTTCACCTGCCCGTAAATCCTCAAAAGTCCGAAGCCCTGCCTGAATCCAACCTACCCCAGGAACTGCAAGGAGGTGTTGCTTCGCAGCCCCTCAGCCAGCACTTGGGCTCCCGCGGCGGTGATGTGGTTATTCCCCAGCCTGGAAGGGAAGACAGAGGAGGCTGGGGGAACACAGCGGCAACCAGAAGAGGAGGGCTGGCCGTCTGTGTCCTCACAGGAAGAAAGCTTTGAAGACATGCCCGAGAGGCAGCAGCCATAGCGGGTGCCCTTGCTGCTCAGTCCAGTTTACTCAGCGGCTCCCACGACTGAGTTTTCCCCTGGCAAAGGGAAAGGGTTAGTGGCACACCGTTTTGCACAGCAACATGACAGCTCCGGGCAGGAGCCACAGCAGGGAGTTGTCCTGGGAGGTGGTTTCCCCAGGACAGCGAGGGTGACTCAGCATCACACCTTTCCCTGTGGTCTCAGCCATCCTTGATCCAGACCCCACTGTGCCCTCTGCAGCCTTCCCAGATCTGCTGTTGCTTCACGTAGGTTTTACCTGTTGCACAAGAGCCTTGGGCAGGTCCAGGTGGCTGGGGGAGAGGAGTGGAGCCCGCTGAGCCTTCCAGGAGGGAAGGAGGGAGGGAAGGCCAAGGCCGAGGGGTCAGGGAAGATTGCAGCAAGGAAGGCTCCTGCTTCAAGCAAATCCAGACACCTCAATATGCTTCAGAGAAGCCCCAGAGCTCACCTGCATCCCCAGGCTTCCTGGGGTAACAATAGGCTTTCATCCTTTCAAGGAACTTCAAGCCACTCAGCTCACAACAATCCTATAGGGCAGATATTATTGCACCCTTGGAAATGGGTGTGGCAGGTAGGAGAACTCGCCTTTCAGGTCTCCAGCCTCAGCTCCCTGGAGGTAGGCAAGGGCCTCAGCTGCTGTGCTCCAAAATCAAACGTCCTGGTGTGGCACCAAGGCTGCTTGCCAGCCCCTGCCTGAGACAACAGGCTCCCTCGCCGGGTGAACATCACTCAAGAACTCCTCCTCAGCCTTGCCCAAATGTCTTAGGATTGCCCTGAAGTCCAAGGTGCCCCATCTTAACCTTCCTTCCTTCCCTCTCTCCTTCACTCAGGGACACACCCCCCAGCCTCCCCCAGCTCCCTTCCCCACTTCCCCTCATAGGAATTTTCCTTGATAAATGTGTGGCACATCGGATCCCTGCTTGGAGAACTGGACTCACAGAAGGAGAAACAAGCTGAGTGCTTGTGTGATTTACCCAGCATCTTGCAGCCACTCGCATACTATATAAAGCCCCTGCCAGACGGTGCAGCCCTTCATGTGTATTAACTCACTTGCTCATCACTACAGCCGGTGAGGTAGCCATGGTTATTACCCCCATTCTACAGAAAAGGAAACAGAGGCCCACAGACATTGGGCTAACCTGAGGTCACACAGCTAACTAGGGTTGAAACCTCGGGCAGTCTGACTCCAGAGCTCATGCTCTCAATTACAATGATATATGGTAGTCCCCCGCCCCCTGCTTATCCGCAGCTTCATCTTCTATGGTTTCAGTTATCTGAAATCAACTGCACTCCAAAAATATTATATGGAAAATTCTTGAGATAAACAATTTATACATTTTAAATTGCATGCTATTCTGATGATGCAACATCCGGCTCCATTCCGCTCAGGACGTGAATCAGCCCCCTGTCCAGCGTATCCACGCTCTATATGCTCCCACTAATCATCAACATTATCTGCTCCTGATGGCCAACCACCGACCTCATCGGGGCTCGAAGATTCAGGATCTCCGGGAGCAGATGATTCTCCTCCTGACGTGTGGTCAGGTCAACAGCAGCCCAGTGCTAGGTCACAGTGCTGCGCCATCCACCTCACTTCCTTCCATCACACAAGCACTTTACCTCCCCACATCTTCCCAAGGAGAAGGGTGAGCAGAGTACGAGAAGATATTTTGAGAGAGACGGAGAGAGACCGCATTCACATAGTTTTTATTATAGTCTATTGCTATAATTGTTCTATTATGAGTTGCTATTACTTTCTTACTGTGCCTAATTTGTAAATGACACTATCGCAGGTGTGTAGGTATAGGGAAAAGCATGGTGTGTGTAGGGCTTGGTCCTCTCCTTGGTTTCAGGCATCTAGGGTCTCAGAATGTCTCTTCTGCACATAACAGAGGACTACTGTGTTGGCCACAAACAGCCTCCATCTGTGAAACTGGCACCCTTCTCAGGGATGGGTCAGCCACATCTGGCCACAGCCTATTCCAGGCTTGCGAATCTGAGGGAGCACGTGGTAGTGGCAGGACAGAGTCCTTTGTACAAACATACAGATTGGCACCTGTGGTCCTGATCTCAGTAGCCCTCACCGAGACTGAGCTATGTGGCCAGCCATTTTAAGATGGCAGCTGCCATCCACAAATCCAGCCCAAGAGGTAAAAGAATAGAGGGAAGCAATTTTTAACTTGTCTTCTTTTACTGCCTCGCAAATCACAGGAGGCAAGAATATCCGGGAAAGAGAGAGAGAGAGAGCCAGCCCAACCCAGAGGCCAGCTAGAGAGGCAATTTAACAGTGCCAGGTAGGAGAGAGAGACTCCAGTTGAAACTGGGAGACACTGAAGCAGCAGAAATGCAGACCCAGATGAGACTGCAAACCTTGCATGCTCTGAATGGTGAAAGGACCTTCTGGGAGTATTGCAGCCACTGGCTGCCACAGCTGGGGTGGCAAGTAACTGCGTATGCCTCCACCAGTGAGACAAGCTCAACATACATCGTGAAACTCAGTCACCCCAGAGAGCTGTGACACTCTTAGACACAGAAAAGGAAAGAGGACTAGAAAAACATTTTTGCCCTATGGGTTAAAGGTCAAAAGACAGGAAGCCCTCAGCAGGGCTAGTCCAGAGTTTACAGGGGAGATGATGGCAGTACACAGAACCCCTGCTCAAAATGACACACTGCCCCTACATTCAATCAGAAGGTCAGCAGCCAGTGTGGGCAGCACCAGGCCAAGACCAGACCAGACTGACTCAGCTGTTGGGCAAAAAATAGTTTCCAGGGAATAAGGAAAACTTGGGCTCACCTCAATGCCAAGAAGTTCTGCTTGCACGCAAGGAGCTTCGCCATGGAGTGTGCACAGCCGTCGGTCAATTTGTTATTGAACAGACTGTTCAGTTTCCAGAAGAGAGGAGACACAGAAGCAAAGCACACTGCACAGGGAGCACCCAATCCCAGGGTTGCCCTTCCCCTCTGGGCAGGAATCAACTGCACCCCCCCATCATGCAAACAGCCCCTGCCCCAGCCCATCACTCACAGCTACCCAGGCTGCATGACCGGGGGTGAGACCAGGGGACTGAGGGCCCAATGTCCACAGCCCAGGCTGACTTACGCTAACTTCTGCAATGGCTCGCAGTGAAGAGCATGTTCAATGAGCTTGCAGACGCCTCGGTCTGAGATATTGTTATCACGCAAACTAAAAGAGACAAGATAAATACATTTGAAAACGGAGCTGGAAAGACAAGAAAAAAATCTACAAATCTACAAAAAAGACTTTCATTCATCCCTGAAGTGCCAGCATCTGTGCTTCCAGGAAACCCTGCAAAGATGGAGCACCCCAGAAAAGTGGAGACCCCAAGGTCCCTGGCGGGGGAGGTGACGTGGTGTGGTGCTCTATGACAGAGACGGTCCAGGACGTAGGGCCCAGATCTGCCACTAAAGCACCCGGAATCCTAAGGAAATCACAGAGCTAATTTGAAGCAATGTTTCCATCTCTGCAAAAGGAACATGATAATCACAGCCTCACAAAGGGGACGATGGTGGAAAGGAGCTGATATATGGGAAAGGTACAGCCTGAACTAGACAGGCTACCCCTGGAGAAATTTACCATCACCTAGGCCAGCAGACAGTAGACCAGCTGGATGAGACCGGCCACAAATTTTGGAAACAGGCAGGCAGGCTGTGGCTAGTGCCCAGTCCTTAACCCCAGTGATAACACTCCCACCCGCCAGTCCCTGCCCAGCAAGCCTGGCCTGCCACTCCTCTTGGGGCACCATTCCCAAAACTCACCTGATCACAAGTTCATCTGAAAGCTTCCCTAAAATACAGATTCTCAGGCCTGTATCCTGGAGCTGGTGATCCAGTATGTGTCGGGTGGGGCCCAGGGATCTGTATATTTTAACAACTGTGCACATGATTCTTTATCTTCAGGCAAACCTGGGAGGCCCTGACTGAATATTAACAGCTCAGGCTCTGGAGCGCCTCAGCTGGATATTGTGAATCTGATCAGCCACTTACTAGTTATCTGTTGGTGTCCTCATCTATGATAACAGTATTATCAGCCTCACCAGGCTGTGTATATAAAGCCTTGTGAGCACCTGGTGCATGGTAAAAACCACCTAGAATCGTGATCGCTAGCCCTGGTCCCTATCCTTAGCACTGCCCGATAATAACACTATTTCATCCTCACGACAAGCCAGTGAAGCAGGTACCATTATTTTGTGCATTCGTGAGAAAGGAACTGAGGCACAGACAAGTGAAGTGACTTTGCCAAGGATACACATAAAGGCTTTGAGCCCAGGCAGCTTGGCTCCAAACCCCACTCCTAACCCTGACATGGTGCAGCTTCTCCCTTAGGGCCTCTTACGGCCACTTCTCTAGAGCAGTGATTTTTTAGACTGCAGGCTGTGGGACATGCAAACCATTTTGAGGTCCTGAGCAGCATTTCTAAAATACAGATTGAACAGAACAGAAGAGAGCACAGTGCATCAGAGTTCACAGAGCAAAGCCATTTCATGAAGCTTTGGTTTCACGTTTACACGGTGGTGGGTGTGCTCGTTCACTCTCTGTCTGTCTGTCTCTCTCTCAATCATTGTGGGTCACAGCCAAAAACTTTGAAACCCAACACTCTGGAGTCAGGAAGAGCCAGAGTGTAAAGAAACCTATGCAGGGGCACTGTGTATATGGGGTTTCCTAGAGGCTGAGGATCTCGGTTGGCATGGAAACACTTCAAGTGGGAGAGAAACAGGTTGGCACTGTGGGAGAGCCCTCCTCCTTCCTCCCTTCCTCCCTTCCTCTCTCTCTCTCTCTCTCTCTCTCACACACACACACACACACACACACACACACACACACTGCACTCACAGCAACCTCATGGTTGCTTCCCCTACCCTACGGCCTTGGCAATTTTAGTGTGTGTAGGGTGAAGAGCAGAACTTGCTCAAGGACAGTAATTGCTAATGGAAAACCAAGCTGGTTGCTGCTGACCAGTAGTTCTCCCAGGGTGAGACCACTTATATCAGAATCACCTGGGTTGTTTGTTAAAAATATAGATGCCCTGGGCCCCACCCCAAATCTACTGAATGGGAATCACTAGGGGCAGGCCCAGGAATCTGCATTTCCACAAGTGCCTTTACACACCACAGTCTGAGCACCATGAGCTAGAACCAGGCCATCCTCACCTTTCTCTGAAAATAGAGACAGACCCACAGGTTTCCCAGAGCCCTTCTGCACATCCTGGGAAGGGACATCCCTAACCAAGAATGGAAGATCCATTCCAGAATTCCAGGGATGCACTGGCCTATGAGGATCACACAGGCCAGGAGTGCCTGGTGTCTTGGGGTAAAAACTATGAGTCTACTACCCAGGAAAATGCACAATCTTATTTCTATCAGGAAAATTGCTCCAACAGATAGGTTTCCAAATTCCCACTCAAGTGTCATGATCCTCCCTCCTAGGGAAATAGAGTTTGGTGCTGGCTGTCTTCCACTTGCCTGGCCACATCCACTCTCTCGCTTCTCCACCCGTCTCTGGCTCATGGGAGGCTGATGTCTGAGGACTACTCCAGCAAGCAGCCCGCTTGGCCTCCCTAATGGGTCCAGCCAGTGGAAGACGCTGGCCAGAAGCAAGGATCGGGGAAGGGAGTTAGGGGCCAGCTGTATTCTTCCATGTTGCAGAATCTCAGGCAGCCCTCTCCTTACCTTCCCCCCAGGTAATTAGTCTCCCTCCCGCTGCCCCTTCAGGTCTACCCTCCCCCAGCTGTTACTAATCCCGGGCCCCTGCACCAACCCTCTTGCTCTTCCTAACGCCTGCCCATAGCTTGTAAACAATCTCTTTATTAAACTCTCCCCAAATCACCCATTTGAAGTGTGTCATCTGTTTCCTCCATGATGGGTATAATCGTATTTATATTCACTTCATAGAATACATATATATATTTGCTATATATGTTATGTATTATGTTGTTATTATGCCATAACCTTATGACCATCATCCCTATGTCAGGGTTAACAAAAGTCACTGCACAGTTTCTAGTGGATATCCATGTGTTTGGTCCATAGAGAAAAATAAATCTCATTGCTTTGCCTCAGAGAAGATGTATACCATCCTAATACTCTCAAGAAGAGGTTAGTCCCTTGCTGAGGGTCAATTAAGGTCATCCAGGGGTAGCCTAAAGCCTCAGGACGCTGGGAATAGATCTTAATTTCAATCTAGAATTTCTGCTTTCTTGTAGGTTCTACATAGAAGCAAGGCCTCCCCTTTCAAGGCTGGAAGGATGTCGGGGAATCTGTGGGATGCTGATCCCCAGGCCTAAGATGTAGAAAGAGACCGCTGAGTTCAGGAGCACAGATTCTGCAAAGGGCAAAACCTCACATCTTTGGCTGGGGCTCTAAGCAATACAGGTAGTGCTGAAATCCTGCTTGGACACTGTGCTACCTACAGAGTCCAAGAGTGGCTGAAACCCTGCAGCCCCTTTCCATCTCTTGGGTCCTGAAATTCCCACCTGGCTGGAATTTTAAAGTCTCTGATGGGGCACAAATCACCTCTGATTTGGTGTCGTTCCTGATACCGACACATATTACACAAAACTTTCTGCATGTGACCTCAAGGTTTTCAGGGAGCCCCTGAAGTGTATCCACAGACTGGTGGAGGGACAGGAAACCTGTAATCAGAAAGATGTGATTTGTGAAACCCAGCTCTGCCATTTCCTGTGTGACTCTGGACTAGTTGCTTCACTTCTCTGAGCTTCAAGTCAAGGATAATGGAGATAATAACATTCCTGCCTACAGCCCAAGGAGGTGGTAGAGGTTAGGGGAGGTCATTCTGGAAAGCACCAGACCCAGCACCCAGGCCAGTCAGAAAAGTATGGCTGTCATTGTCACACATGGAAATTAAGACCCAGAAGGGAAGAGATCTGGGAAGGGTTGCAAAGAAGGGTGAAAGAGGTGAAGCCAGGCCCGGATTTCTGGATCCCAGTTCGGGGCTCCCATGATTAACCTTGATGGTGCTCCCCCATGCCCGAACAACAGTGCCCAGCAACACTCACTACAGAGCCTTGCAGACACCAAGGCAAGGCAGCAGCTGCTCCACGCCAATGTCACCCACAGAGTTGTAGTCCAGCTGCAGGGCCACGGGCCGCTGGAGGTGCCGCAGCACGAAGGCCAGAGCAGCACACTCAGTGGGGCCCACGCTGCAAAATGTCAACTTGAGGTGCCCGACATTCAGGCCACGTACAGCCTTCCGTGCCAGCCGCTCATCCTGCATCTCATATAGGCTCCGGAGGAGCCAGATGAACCTGGGCATGGCGTGCATGCTCTTGGCCTCACCTGGCGCGGCTGGCGGGATGGAGTGGAAGTGCTTGCGGAGGCTGCGGGCCAGACACCAGCGGGCACAGGCCTGGCGCTGGAGCAGGGCCTTCTTGGATGCCTGGCACTCGGCCAGCAGGCCCCAGTGCTCCCAGGACAACAGCCCCGCCAGGAAGGCTGCCGTGATCTGAAGGTTGTGCGGCTCAGTCTTCTGCAGCAAAGCTGCCACGCTGCCATCCTTCCCCCGCGAGCCCTGGATGCACAACATGGGCAGGAGCCTGGCCATTGGTGAGTTGCCTGGCCTGCCACAATTGAAGAGGTGTCTGAGCAAGGCTGGCGGCACATCAGCACTGAGTGCCAGGTAGAACGCAGCAAAGAAGCACTGGAAAGTGATGTGCAGGAATTCCAGAGGCGCTGTACTCTCTGGCATGACACCTTTGGCACGCACCAGGAAGCCGAGAGAAATGTCATCAGGACTGACCTGTGCTGCCTGGAGCTGCTGGGCTGAGAACACATAGCAGCACATGCCCAGGCCCCAGAGAGCAAGTCTGCCGAGGCGCAGAAGTGTGGGGAGGCAGCCCAGAAGGAGACTGGGTCCCAGAATGTGGCAGGCTGAGTCTGGGGGGATGGCATGCAGCAGAAAATGCTGCAGGATCAGCAGGTACATATCTGTAGTGGTCTTCGGGGACCCCCCTTCCTGCAGCAACAGTTCCTGGTGGCATTTGGACACCATCCATGAGAACACGGGAAGGTGGCACAAACCATGCAGGGCTGAGGTCGCTTGGAGCAGGCGGATGAGGCGGTCCGCCACTCCAGGCTCACGATGGCGCTTCCTCAAGTACAGCTCAATGCCCTCTTCGGAGAAGCCCTTGAGGATGAATTCGGTGCGGATGTACTTCCTGAGGAACGCCGACACAGCAGCAGGACGGCTGGTCACCACCTTGCGGGCATTCTTCAGCAGGTTGCCCTGCAGAAGGTTAAAGAGCAGGGTCTGGACAGAGGTGGGGTCCGTCGGGGAGCAGTGACGCTCGCGATCCGAGAACCTGAACTTGAACTCGTCAAAGCCATCAAAGGTTAGCAGGACACGGTCAGGGTGGTCAAGGAGAAACTGAAAGATGTCCTGTTGATCAACGTCGGGCCAACAGCAGTGCTCAAAGAGTAGCATCTGCACAGAGAGTGGTTTGACCACGCACTGCAGCTGCCGGCAGCTGAATGGGAAGACAAAGAGAAATTCCTGGAAGTCTCGCCCAGCAGCCCACAGCAAGTGCAGCCGCTGCAGGAGCGTGCTCTTGCCGCTGCCCGCCTCGCCCACTACCAGCACAGTGTCTGCATCGTCACTGAGGTGGCTAGGGGTGCTGAAGAGCTCCTCCAGCCCCAGAGTGGCCGGGCTCTTCTGCGGGAGTCCAGCCACGCCCACATCCGCCCAGACCTCCAGGACATTCTCTGTGTATATGTCCTCCAGGCAGAGCGTCTCTGCCCCGTCATAGGTACTGAGGAAGCGGGACTGAGCAGACACTGTGGTCCTCAGCTTGGCCATGTACTTCTTGCATGTGGCAGCTGGAAGGCAGAAGAAAAGGCAGATGAAGGTGGCAGCATGGTGAACATAGGACCTAACCAGACAGTAGGCTGCTGCAGGGGAAGGAGACATAACTGAAGGGATAGGCGAGCCAGCAGGCGCCCATCCTGGCTCCTCCATTCACAAGCTGTGGACTTTAAGGACAGTCAAGGAAACTTCCTACCCTCAGTTTCCACCTCTGAAGGGTGGAGGAAATGTTGGTCACAACCTTACAGAGTTTTTACACAGATCAACTAAGATAACATATGTCAAACACTTAGCACAGTGCCCAACGCAAAGTAAGTGCTCGAAAGACATCAGTGACTGCCGTTATCATTAATGACACCAGGAGGAGTTGTAGATGATGGGAAGAGGCTCTCAGCTGGGATCAGAAGACCTGTATTCTGCTATCTGTCCTGCCATAGTGGCCGGTGGCTTTAGATAAATCCCTTCACCACTCAGCCTCAATTGTCTTTCGCTAAAGAGAAACAATAGACTTAAGGGCTCAGAAGCCCAGTCTCTGAAGTCAGACACACCTGAGTTTGAAAACCTGGGTCCACCATTCACTTGAGCAAGCCATTTAGCCTTTCCAGGCCTCAGTTCTCTCATCTGTAAAAATGGGAACAATATATACCTGGAAGGATTGTTTAAGAGGCAGTGAGATAAAATAGAGTTTAGAAGAATATCTGATATGGCAAACTCCCAAAACACAGTGTTTATTATCATGATTATTAATGGATATAGTAGGCACAACAATAGACCCCCAAAGATGTCCATGTCCCGATCCTCAGAACCTGTGAATATGTTACCTTACATGGCAAAAGGAACTCTGCTGATGTGATGAAGCTAAACTTCGAGATGGGGAGATGATCCTGAGTGATCTGGATCTTCCCAGCAACGGAAGGCCTCAGGGTCACCAGGACACGCCAGCCGAGCACTCAAATGAAAGTCTGTGATCCTGCCTCTACTTCCCCATCCTCCCCATGCACCCCATGCCGGGAGACTTCATGCACTGGGTGTGTTTAAAAGGCTACTGCTCTTCCTTTCTCATCCTGAAAGCAATGCGAGCAAACCATTTCCTGTGTCAGGGTTTAGTTCCCCTTTCAGGGGAAATGGGGAAGTGCTGGTTTAGTCCCAGGCTGGTGGAACGGTCCCCGGCCATCACAGCCTCACTGCTCCCAACCAAACACTCGCCCACTTATTTTCAACCCCAAAACTAACAAGCAATTTTCAGAGAGCTCTGAACTCATCAATGACTATCTGTGGTCATACAGAGGGGATGCGCTGTGTTTATGTCACCTCTGTTGTTCCCAGAGTTGATGAGTATTGTTGGGCTTTCTGCCCTCTAAATATACCAGGATCACTGAACTTAGACCATAAGATAGATATCTTCCTCTCCAATACATATCAGATATATATCTTTCTCTTCCGACCTGATTTCCAATGCAGGCTTTCCAGCCATCACCAATGATACTAAAATTCTCCAGAAAAAAAATGTCATTTTATAAACAAATGAACACATCAGTTGTCACCTTTAGAAATGTGGGGAATCTTGCACCCTGGCCTGGTCTTACAGTGACCAGTTGTGCTTGATGATATCAACAGCAAACCTCAGCCAGGGGCTGAACCAGGCCCTGCGCTCCATGCTGTGCACCCCTGTGTGGTGGACTGATGTCTACATCCCATTCTTTGATGAGACGATGCACACCTGAGTGCCAGGCACAGGCTTCCAGCCACCCCTCCCACAGGCTTGCTCACTGCCCAGAGGGCAGGGCCCAGGGTGACAGACCCATCTGCCAGAACCACACACAGCTCAGGGAGCTTTGGTGCCAATGAGCTTTCCATACAGCAGTGTAGGAACACGCCATACAGAGTGCCAGGCTTGCACTCTCTCTTTACAACTGACATTTCTTCTCCCAAGAAAAGAGAAAGTATACATGGTGACAGTTTACAATCAGACCCATCTCCCCCTCCCTTGTGACTTAACCTCCCGGCCCAGTTTTCACACATCTATATGGTGGAAAAAACACCACCTACTTCTCAGGGTTGTTGCAAAGGGTAGACATTATCTATAAGGCATGGTTAAATGGTGCTGTCCACGCCCCACCTGTTCCTGAGTTTGGGTGGTGACCCTGGGCACTGAGGGATACCACAGTCTCTAGATCCACTTGGTTCTTGAGTTTCCAATTGTGAGCTGCTAAATTTCAGAGATCAAGAGATACCAGGCCTAACTCCAAACATATGTCCATATCATTTTGGTACAGATAATGAGAGTTTGGATAGTAAGTAGCACCTTTAGTTAGCCCTCAATATATGGTAGCTCCAATTACCATTACATTGTGTGGGAGATAATGAAAGCTAATAGCTAACATGATACACTTTTGTCCTTTTAATCCTCCTAAAAGCCCAATGAGGAAACTGAGTCATGGGGAAGCTGCACTGCCAGCATATGGGATGCTAACTGGGCTGTGTTCTGCTCCTAACTCTGGATCTGCACTGACTTGCCTTCCCTTTCTGATTAACTGAGAACATATACCTACCTTCCAAAGGTAGGGCCAACGGGACTGGTAATTCTTGAACATGCTGTAGAAGGAAGGCAGCCAATCCATTCGCCTTCACTGTGGCAAGATCGAGCAGCCTTCTGGCCTATGGAGAATGCAGAAGACATTATTTTTCCAGAAAGGCTGATGTGGGAAGGTTTACTGACTACTACAACTTCATAGGCATCTTCTTCTATCCAGATTAAAAGATCAGAAAAATAACCAGACAACCGCATGAGTTTAAAGTAGTTAGACAGTGTTAGACGATGAATTGAACACACGCATCCAATCTGGCTCCTACTCAAAACTCCCTAAAACAGTGAATAACTGAAAAACAGATGAAACAAAATAAAGACATAAACCTACGAAGATAGGGAAAACGATTCTGCGAGCTGCAAATCATCTGGAAGAGAAGTGATTTCATCGAGGCTCATGGATTGAATATTTGAATACAACCTCTGCTCAGACTCCCACATCTTCATCTCCAGAACTCCTCCCCGAACCCTGGACTTACACTTCCAACTGCCTATTTCCATCTCCACTTCAAAGTTTCATAAACACCTCCAACATATTCAAAACTAAACTCCTAACCTACCCACGCACCTGCCAAACCTACAGCCTTCCTCATCTTGGCTAATATTAATCCCATTCTTCCAGGTGCTCAGCCCTGAAGTCTTGGAGTCACCCGTGAAGCCTCTTCTCTGTAATCTGTCAAATCCTGTTGACTCCTCCTTCAAAGCATGTCCCAAAGAGCACTGTCCAACAGAAATAAAATGCAGGGCACAAATGCAAGCTGCATGTGTAATTTCAAATCCTCTAACAGACACATTTTTTAAAGCAAAAAGAAATAGATGAAATTAACTTTAATCATATATTCTATTTAACTATTCTGACTATTGAATATTCTATTTAATAGTCAAAACATTACCATTTCAACATGCAATCCATGTAGAAAATAGCAAGATATGGCGGGCATGGTGGCTCATGCCTGTAATCCAGCACTTTGGGAGGCCGAGGCAGGTGGATCACCTGAGGTCAGAAGTTTGAGACCAGCATAGACAACACAATGAAACTCCATCTCCACTAAATATACAAAAATTAGCCAGGCATGGTGATGCAGCCTGTAATCCCAGCTACTTGGGAGGCCAAGACAGGAGAATCACTTAAACCTGGGAGGTGGAGATTGCAGTGAGCCAAGATCATGCCACTGCACTCCAGCCAGGGTGACAGAGCGAGACTCAATCTCATAAAAAAGAAGAAAAAAAAAAGAGGAGGGGAGGGGAGGGGAGGGGAGGGGAGGGGAGGGGAGGAAAGAGAAAAGAAAAGAAAGCGAGATAGATGTCATTCTTTTTTTTATATATATATATTAAGTCTTTGAAACCTGGTGTATATTATGTGCTTATGGAAACTCTATGTGGATCAGCCAGGTTGCTAGTGCTCGAATGTCATCTGTGGTCAGTGTCTACATACAGACACACAGCTAGAGAGCCCTGCCAATTCTTGACACCTCCTGCATACCATCCTACTCCAAGCCAAATCCCTGCTCACCTGGAAAGCTGCACAGGCTGCAAAACTGGTCCCCCTGCTTCTGTTCCTGTCCCCAGAGCCTAGTCCTAATGTAACAGCCAGAGCCTAAGCCTTTACAAACAAAACTCAGGTCACATAACTCCTGTACAGACATTCCAACAGCATCCCTACTCTCTCAGAGGAAGAGCCCAAGTCCAGCAGCCAACAACTTTCAGGGCCCAAAACAGACAAAAATATCTGTTTAGAACCACCTAGACTCAAGGTTCTCCTTTGACCCCCTCCACTTACTCCACTCAGCATCCTGGCCTCCTGTTTCCTAAAACTACCAGGTATGCTCCTGCCTCTGGGTCTTGGCTCTGGCTGTCCCCTCTACATGGAAGCCTTTCCCCAGCTGTCCACATGGCTAATTCTCTGTCCTCCTTTAAGTTTTTACTCAAACTTCACCTTCTAAGTAAGAGCTCTCTGACTACTCTATTTAAAATTGCCATCATTTATCTGCTTCCTCCTTCCCAAATTTTCAACTCCTGAACCCACTTAACTTACTTTCTACAACACTTACCACCTTCTAGCACACTCTGTAATTTCCTTCCTTTGGCTTATTGTTCCTCTCCCCTGACTGGAGTGTGTGTATTTCCAGGGCAAAGATTGTCGTCTGTTTTGTTCACTGAGGTATCCCCAACACGTAGAAGAGTGTCTGGCACAAATCAGGTACTCGATTTGCTGAATGAATGAATGAATGAATGAATGAATGAATGAATGAATGGATGGTAATGGATTTAGGAGACTCCTGAAAGCTCAATCTTAACCCCAAAATAAGAAAGTTGAAAACCATGCAGTGTGTATCCTAGAATCTATAAAGAATTCTGGAATGATCAGCATGAGGAACCTCTGGAACTGAAGGAAATGACTAAAACAAGGAGGACTGAGTCAAACTGAAACAGCTTTCTGGTTTATCCCCAGGCAAGAGGTCTGTGGTCTACTCACATAGATCAACCCAGGAGGCAAGATCTAAAGATACAAACACTGTCATTTCCCAAAATGTCTACAGTGAAATTCACGGTAGACAACTTTTACCCACATGCTCAACAAGTTTTAAAGTCCTACCTGCCCATCATGAGAAAGAAAACCAAAGAGTATCATAAGCCCAGAGAAAGCATCTAACATGGGGGATATAAGCCAAACAAGGGGAAAAGGGGAAAGCAACTTGTAGAAAAAGTTTACAAAGGGTGAAAAACAGTCAAGCAAACAAACAAAACAACCAACCGATCTTATGATCCTAAGTCAAAGAAGATATTGCATTCATGAAACAAGAGTAAGATATTACAAAAAAAGAACAGTCAAACGTACCTCTTGCTCAAATTTCACCTTCTAAGTAAGAGCTGTCTGACTACTCTAGAACCACCAAATTAACAGCATGACAACAAAAATGAAAAATTCAAGAATTTAAAGATAGAGTTGCGACTATCATACAAAAGGAAAGCAAAAAGACACAGAGATGGAAAATGGAAGAAAATTAAAGAATTAGTCAAGGAGTTCTAACATTAAAGTAATAGCAGTTCCATAAAGAGAGAAGAGATAAAATGGAGGAGAAGAAATCATCTATAAACTAATCAAGAACATTTCCCAAAACATAAAGAGAGAAGTTTCCAGATTCAAACTACCTCTTGGGTGACTAGCAGAATGGAAGAACACCAAGACACATCATTGAAATTTTAAAATGCTGAGGACTAAAAAAATAATTTTACAAGATTCCAGAAAGAGTTTTGAAATGGTTTTGGAGGCCAGGAGTAGTGGATCATGCCTGTAATTACAGCACTTTGGGAGGCTGCGGTGGGCAAATCACCTGAGGTCAGGAGTTCAAGACTAGTCTGACCAACATGACAAAACCCTGTCTCTACTAAAAATACAAAAACTAGCCAGGTATGGTGGCTGGTCCCTGTAATCTCAGCTACTTGGGAGGCTGAGGCAGGAGAATCGCTTAAACCCAGGAGGCGGAGGTTGCAGTAAGCTGAGATCACGCCACTGCACTCTAGCCTGGGTGACAGAGTGAGACTCTGTCTCAAAAAGAAAAAAAAATGGTTTTGGAATTCTTAGAAGCAATATGGAAAAGAGACGATAATGGAACAATGCAATCAAAATTCTGAAGGAAAATGATGGCCAGTGCAGAATTTTATACCCAGCTGAACTATCAATCCAGTATGAGGGTACTTTTAGACATGTAAGAGCTTAGAAATTTTTAACTTTCATACATTCATTCTAAGGAATTGACTGGAGGATATGGTCTAGCAAAATATAGTAAACTAGGAAAGTAGAGTCCAAAGAGGAGACTCAATGCAGGAAGACCGTGTAGGGAAATCTCAGGTTGATGGCTGTGTACTCTAAGTAGATAGATGGCCACCAGTTCAGACAGAATGGAGCAGTGACTCAAGACTCAGACACATTGAGGGCAGTTATCCTCTAGATGTCCAGGCAAGCCTGACCCTAACCTTTATCTATATTTGACTTGTCTTCACCATGAACTAATATCGTATCTTCTCAACTCCTGCTGCCTGAGTCAGCTGAGGACATTCATTTCACTCCACAGAAGTGTTTAGTCTCTGCCTATTCCTATGAGCTAGAATAGCCTTTGTCAAGGTTACCACGGACTATATGAAGCAGCGTGCTTCCTCTGGCCATTTTCCTCTGGACAGCCAGCACCGAATTCACATCGGTCTTACCAGACCATCCAGTTGCAATGAGCCCCATATTTCCCCTGACTCACTTATGTCATTGCCTACTGACTTCCCAGAAGGAGTCCCTATAAATTCCCAGGGAAGGCAAAGCCAGACCAAGCCCCTGAGACTCCACTCAGCTTCCCTGCCTTGGAAACCTTCATCTAAGAAAAGGCAATAGTGACCTTTCTTTCTTTCTTTTTTCTCTGTTGCCCAGGCTGGAGTGCAGTGGCACAATCTCAGCTCACTGCAACCACTGCCTCCCAGGTTCAAACAATTCTCCTGCCTCACCCTCCCGAGTAGCTGGGACTACAGGCACATGCCATGGTACCCAGCTAATTTTTTGTATTTTTAGTGGAGATAGGTTTCACTGTGTTAGCCAGGATGGTCTCAATCTCCTGACCTCGTGAACCACCTGCCTCGGCCTCCCAAAGTGCTGGGATTACAAGTGTGAGCCACCACCTAGCCTAATAGTTTCTTTACATAGCTATTTTTGGCTTACTACTCAGTTTTTCAAAATAGAACAATACATTGTTTGGGAATTTATTTTAAAAGATGCTAAAACATTAAAGAAAGTCAAAAGAATGATTTACACAAAAGTCAAGCCAGTATTTACCTCTGGTAGTTGCAATTATAGAAGGCCCCAGGTACTAGAAACATCCTGTTTTTTAACCTGGGTGATGGGAACAGTTTACACCATACATATGAAATATACACACTCTTCTGTAGGCATGGTGAATTTCCCAATTTGAAAATGTTTAAGTTAATATTGTTACAGGAATCAGGCAATTCAGAGCTCATTCTGACACCTCAGCCCTATCAACTTTAACAGTTGCATGAGTCAGACGGACAGCTGGTATTACAGCTGGTGTTACCAGCCTCAGGTTTCCTAACAACTGCTATGCCCAACTGAGCAAATTTACACACAAAGCCCCCACATTTTATGACAGATAGAGAATAGAACAAGCTTTGGAGGAAAACAGGCCTGAATTCAAATTCTAGCTGGGCCACTTCCCAGATGGGCGATTTGGGCAGTTTCTTCATTGTTGAGAAACAGTGTGACCACACTACACCCTTGTGAGGCTTAAATAAGACAATATAGGAAATGGACTGGATATAGGGCCTGGCACACAGTAGGCACTCAGTCAATAATAGCAATGGGTACTTTTGGAATTTGGTTCTCTAACTTGTATTTTGTTTCATTCCACAGCATTTTCTGTCCCTAACCTGCAATCAATGACAACTACTTCTTTACAGGAAATTAAAAGGTCAGTTGGGAAGACATGTTGCTTGACCAACATACCACAAGCACCATCCAAATGAAATCAGAAAGGCCACATAGGGAAGGCCACCAAATCAGAGTCACAGAATGTCAGAGCTCAAAGGAGGCTCAGAGAGAGCTGGATTCTAAAAGCTTAAACCTCAGGCAACACAAACCACTTGTAATCTCCTGCAATCCTCAGACCTGTTGCCCCTGCTCCCCACTCAGCTCAGCCCCAGCCTTCAGTGTTTGCTTTTGCTGTCTATTTAGCCCTTTGTTAAAATGAATTCTTGGCCAGGCACGGTGACTCACAAGCCTGTAATCCCAGCACTATGGGAGGCCAAGGTGGGTGGATCACGAGGTCAAGAGATCAAGACCATCCTGGCCAACCCAGTGAAACCCCATCTCTACTAAAAATACTAAAAAAAATTAGCCTGGCATGGTGGCACATCCCTGCAGTCCCAGCTACTCAGGAGGCTGAGGCAGAAGAATCGCTTGAACCCAGGAGGCGGAGGTTGCAGTGAGTCAAGATTGCACCACTGCACTCCAGCCTAGTGACAGAGCAAGACTCCGTCTCAAAAAAAAAAAAAAAAAAAAGAATTCTTAGCTCATTAAAACATAGCCTTTGATGGATGCAGTGGCTCATGCTTGTAATCCCAGCACTTTGGGAATCTGAGGGAGGAGGATTACTTGAGCCAAGGAGTTTGAGACCAGTCTGGACAACATAGCAAGATCCTATCTCTACACTCCCCCCAAAAATTAGCCCAGTATGTTGGTGCTAACCTGTGTCCCACCTACTCGGGAAGCTAAGGTTGGAGGATCACTTTAGCCCAGAAGTTCGAGACTGCAGTGATCCATGATGGTGCCACTGCACTCCAGCAGCCTGGGTGACACAGTGAGACCCCATCTCAAATAAATAAATAAATAAATGTCTTTCTTCTTTCCTGACCTAGGCATTTAAGGTTGTATATTTCCCCCATGCTCTGCTTTAGCTGTATCCAATAGATTTTGGTAAATAATATTCTCCTTGTTTAGTTCTGAATATTTTCTGATTTCCATCATGATTTCTTCTTTGACCCATGAGTTAGCTGATTTCTTTTTTTCACGAATCCATGTACTTGCTCTATTCATGTCCTGTCTTCTCTGGGCCCTAGGGATCTAGGCTACCTTCTCCAAATCCCTCAGAGCATCTGTACTGGACCAATTGCTGAACTTTCAAAGGTTACAAGACACAATCTTGTAATCACTCAGTCAATCAGAGCTCAGTTACAAGACACAATCTTATAACTTCTCAGATGGACTGATTCAATTCCCTTAACAAATTATAAGAGAAACTAAGGTAAGTGCAATAACGAATAGTCTTCTGTACCCACAGCTAATCAGAGAGGACTGCACCACGTTCCATGCTCTGTAAATACCTCGCCACATAAGCTAGCTTTAGTGCAGCCTTGAAGACAAATTAGTTTATTTCCACAATCTCAACCTGGGTTACCCAGACTTACATGAACACCACATATATTTCTGGAAAACAGACAAAAATAAAAACTAAAATGTTCCCAACCCAGTCCATTTTACCACTGCAGTGTAATTCTAATTCAATCATTCATTCAATAACTCATTTATTTCATCAACAAATATTTATGGAGTACCTACCATGTGCAAAGCACTAGGAACACAACAAACTTTAAGCAAATATGTATAAAGTACCCAATAGATTCTGGCGGAATAAATGAATGATGGATGAATAAGTCAATGGCCAAGGCTGGACAACTGGTCTAGCATTGGCCGTCTCATTAACTACTGTGAGCTTATTCAAACTACTTTCCTTGGCCTCAGTTTCCCGATTTATAAAGTAGAGTGTTAGTAAGTGTTCCATCTGCCTCTCAGGAGCCCTAAGAATCACTGTTTGGAAGAAACAAAAGAGTTTCAAAATTACTCAGTGGTCATTTCTCTGTCTTGGTGGTCTCTGTTGAGTCACATTGTTGGGGGCAGTTGTATCCCAACTCTGAACATCTATGACCTAATGCAATTTCATACCATAAATCCTACATAAACATTTAAGCTATATTAGTGTATAATATGCTATGTTAATTATAAAATAGAGATTCAATATACTGCGGTGTTATGACCTGTTGTGCTGTTAATTTAAAACAAAAATAAAAGCATACAAGTACAGAGTTTCACTCATAACAGAAATAATCAATAGCAGACAGTGGTAATAGACACTGTCCTAAGCATTACTCATCGAATTAATTCATCAAATCCTCCCAACAGCCTTATAGGATAGGCACCATATGACTATTAACATTGCTTTATAGATGAGGAAACTGAAACAAGAGAGATTAAGGCTGGAGAGGCTCCATCGGGAAGTCTGAGACCACACAGGGTTGACCTTGAGCCTGCACCATTCTGGCTCCGGAATCCGAGCCCTTGGCCACCACACACTTCCTCTCAGCAGAAGCAGTATGTTGGCCAGGCAAAGTGGCTCATGCCTGCAATCCCAACAGTTTGGGAGGCCAAGGCGGGAGGATTGCTTAAAGCCAGGAACTGGAGACCAGCGTGGGCAAAAAAGCCACACCCCATCTCTAAAAGAAAAACAAAATTAGCTATGCGTAGTGGTACAGAACCCATAGTCCCAGCTACTTGGAGGCCAGAAGCTCACTTGAGCCCAGGAATTCAAGGCTACAGTGAGCTATGACCGTGTCACTGCATTCTAGCCTGGGTAACAGAGTGAGACTTCATCTCTTTAAAAAAAAAGTTGTATGTTGCCTGCCAAGAGTCAAGAGCAAATTTTACTTGCCTGGCTACCTTTTTAGGGGAAATCCCATAGACCAAGTTACCCCATGGGCTGACTTCATCAGGATAAATCAATCTTGGTGACTAAGCGCCCTTTCCTGGGAACTCTGTGATGCACGCAGGAGTGCCTCACCCTCTGGGACGGTGTGAAGATCGGCAGCCTGATTTCATCACATTCATACTGGCTGACGAAACCCCGCTCACATGCCAGGTCCAGCACGCCCTCCACATGGCTGTGGAGCCTCCTGACAATGGCTGGCCGGTGACTCTGCAGGTCTTGGGCTGGGTGGAGTGAGTAGGGGTGCCAGCAGCCATGCAGCTTGGGGGTCTGGCTGTCAGCCTGCACTTCCTGGACAGCTGTGATGAGTTTCTGACAGGCCCAAGTACCCTTATTCCAGACAGTATCCAGGAGGCGCCTGGCCAAGTGGGAGAGAGGCTGGCCCAGGATGTGGAAGCCCTCGTAGTCTTCCCAGGAGAGGACTTCCCAGGAGAGCAGCCAGTCCAGGACGCTCTCGAAGCCCTCCAGGGACCCCGAGACCAAAAGCTCCACCAGCTGGCTCCTCTGTGCCTGAAAAGTCTCCTGCGAGCACATTTCACAACCTGGGGAGGAAAACAACATCAGTGCGGGACTTCTCTGAAAGCCAGACGCCGGGTGGTTGGAAGGCCAAGGCAAGTCAGCCCCAGCAAAACCCAAGTTGGCCTTGGTTCTAGCCTCAGACTTTATCCAATCCAAGCTCCCCATCATTCAGATGTGCAAATTGAGGCCCAGAGAAGGCAAGAAACACCTCAAGGTCCCACAGAGAGTTTGAAGCAACCAAAAATTAAATCAAGACCCCTAACTCCCATATGCATGCTTGGTCTCTGGCTTAAAGCATTTAAAAAAGGCTTGAGGTACTATTAGGAGCAAGGGATCTCCTAAGGTCACTTGAGGTCAGGAGTTCGAGACCAGCCTGGCCAACACGGCGAAACCCTGTCTCTACTAAAAATACAAAAGTTAGCCAGGTGTGGTGGTGGGCACCTGTAATCCCAGCTACTCAGGAGGCTGAGCAGGAGAATCGCAAGAACCTAAGAGGTAGAAGCTGCAGCGAGCTGAGATCAAGCCACTGCACTCCAACCTGGTCAACAGAGACTCTTGTCTCAGAGAGAGAGAGAGAGAGAGAGATCTCCCAAGTGATCATGGAATTAATTCTCTTTGAAGTAGGGTAAGAGGGACTCTTTGATCCTGACTGGTTTCAGGCTACAGCAGTCTCAGTAATGGTTAATATTTATTAAGCATAAATGACACGCTGGGCCCCATTCTAAGTGCTCTCCTGCATGAATTCACAGAACGCTCCCAGCCACTCTGAAGTAGTGGTTACAATCAGCCCCATTTTACAGAAGAAGACACTGAGGCACAGAGAGGCTAAGTGATTTGTACGACGTGTCTCAGCTAGACAGGCTGGGCCAGGATTTCAACACAAGCCGTGTGAGACCCCAGAATGCGTGTCTCTAACTCTTATATTTGGGTTCCCCATGGGGGCCCAAGCCCATGCCGTGTGCTCTGCACACTGCTCTCCAAGGGGTAGGAGCAGGATATTGTTCTAAAGGTCCCAGCCTACGCAAAGTGAAAAATTACGGTGCAAACTAAGTTGTTTCCAAGCGTTCTGGTGCCTTGTCCTTGTCGACACTTCCCCACACACTTGCCTTAGGGCCCTCACCTCCCTCCCACACCCTTGAAACCACGTGAACAGGCTGCTCTGCTGCTACTGTCAGTAGCCTGCTCTGGGATCTGGGGATTTGAGGGGAAGTGACCCTCCAGGAGCTTCAAGCCCTGGGAGGGTCCCTGAGAAGCTGAGAACATCTCTCAGCATAATCGGTACTGCAATTGTCATGGGGTCCATGGACAAGTGCTGGTACAGTGCCCGGAAGAAATGAAAGTGAAAGGGTGTAAGCATGGAAAACAAAGAGGGCCATCAGCTTCTTTTTATAAATCAGGGACATTCCCAGACACTCAAGGGGGCAGATGCCAAGTGGCCTGGGGATTTTGCATCTTTCCTGATGGTTGTTTATGTGTCTCTCTCCCTGCCTGAGCCACGTGGAAGCCTGGGTCTTACTCATCCTGATATCCCTGAGCCTGGCACAGTGCTGTGCCCCACAGAGGCACTGTGGGATGTTCATGAATCAAATATCCCCTGGGCATGGGGTAGAGGGAACGCTCTGTTCCTGTCCTCATACGGCAGCCATGGTAAGCAAAAGGAGAAACCTTTAATCTCTCAGAACGCTGCTCGGGCACAGGGGGCCCTGTGATGGACAGATGGGGAAACTGAGGCAATGAGGTTACCTGTGTGTCTGGCTGCTTGGGAGAGAGGGTGTTCCCCTGCAGGGGCCACTGGAAACGAACTAAGGTAGTTCTCTCAGGCCAAGGAGGTCTCCTCCCTGTGCCCACCTCTAAGCAGAGGAGCCAAGAGGGTGGGGTGGCTGGGGACAGGGGAGCAGAGGAGAAAAAGGGACAGAAGAAGCTCTGGGCTCAGCCCTGGGGTGGTTCTCAGCTGTGGATATACCAGCCAAGGATACAATGGTAGTCCCAACCATCGCCCCTGCCCCGGTCCTGGGGAAAATAGCCACCCTCCCACCCTCCCCGGAAAACAACCCAGCGATGGAGCCAGCACTCCCCGTCTGACCCCAGGCCTGGGAGCATGTGTGCAGCCAGGAATGAAAGAAGGCTGAGAGTCAAGCTGAGCCAGGACAACACCTGCTCCTCTTACCCAGAGAATGTTCGAGGGAGGACACCTGCTCTTTCCTCCTCATCAGGAGAGCCTGGACCACCCCTCTTCCTCCATCAAAGCCCACTAGGCTGGGGAAGCAGGCATGGCATCTGTGGATGGGCCTTGTGCAGAATGCCAAATGCCCAGTGGCACAGGACTGGCGAGCCCGGCTACCTCCCAGGGAAATTCCCAAAGGAAGAGCTGGAGACCAGAGTTGGCCAACCAGCCATCCAGGACTAATTCCAGGCAATTCTGGCACAAAGACTTGTGTATCCTGGTGACCATGACCCTCACTGAAAAACCCCACTGGGGACATGAGACACATTCACAAGGGGACAGGTCGAAAGTAAGTAGGGATCTCTCCCTAGCACACCAAGCCTGGAGCAGCCTGGCATACATGTGAGCCATATGCACTGTGGCTAGTGACATCTGGTTTCTGTGGACACCACAAATGGGAGACCTACCCAAGCCACATAGCTCAAGCCATGTGGGGAGACCCGCCCAAGCCACCAGCAGCTGCATCACCACGCCTCTGCCCTTGCCTTCTTCCAGAAACCTCAGAGCAGAGGGAATCCTGAGGACCAACTCAGCCAGGCCCCTGTCTCTGAGCAGGCATCGTCCTGTCTCATCTTAAACATCTGAGGAGGACCTGGCCTTAGTGCTGTCATCACTAACCAGCTCGGGAAGCTCCCCAGCCTGGGAAGTTCCTCATTATGTCTAGCTTCAGTTTTTCCTGCTTCCATTTAAATTGAGAAAGCGAGAGAAAAAATAGACGTTCACTTATTACCCGTTTCCTAAAAATTGTCCTTAACATCCTTCCTTTACCGCTTTATCACCTGGTGGGGCCTCCCTTCTTCAGACAAAATCTAACAGTCTATCTGCACCACCTTCTGCTCTCTCCTTCAGTTACTACAACTTCAAAGACACCATTGTCCTCCCCAAGGTGAGGGCCATTTAGAGAAAGGGGCACTTCCTTGCTGAAAGAGAGGGTCAAGGGGTGACCCGCATGGGCTCTCCCCAAACCCCAGGCCCAGGCCTGAGCCCAGACACCTCCTTCCTTCCTGAGACCTTAGCCAGCCTGGTTTTTCTGGGGCCAAGAGCAAATGCTTGGCTTAAGTGCTGAAATCTCAGCCCACTGACCCCTTGCAGACAGAAAAGGAGGGGAAACTCAAGGAAGCTCAACTTCCCAAGCCTTCTGGGACTCTGCTGGGGCCAAGCCCCACACCCTCCCACAGCCATCCTCCATTCTCCCTCCCCAGCACTGAGCTTCTCTCCTTAAAAGACCAGTTCCCCCACCAGTGAACAATGCACTCTAATCCTCCATTGTAAAAGTAAGGCCCTCTCTTGACGCCCCTCTTCTTCATTTGGCTCCAATCCCATTTCTCTGCCTCCTTTATAGCAGGCCCCCTTGTCTGTGCCTGCACTGCTGTCCCCAAATCCTCCCATCCCTTCTCATCCCCCAAGTTCCCCATCCAGCTCCAGTCAGACTGTTTTGATCATGGTCACCAGTGACCTCCCATTGCTCAATCCTAAGCCCTCAGCCTGCTTGCTCTGCCAGGGGCATTGGTCATAATTGCTCCACCAGGGGCATTGGTCATAATTGCTCCCTCCTTCCCCCTTGGGGCACCCCAACTCTCTCATTTTCACTCTTTCTGTCTTCCTGGCTGGTTCCTAACACCGGGGGCCCCAGCGCTCAATGGCTGGACCCCTTCTCTTCTCCATAGTGCTCCCTTCCTAGATGAAGCCACCTGCTCTTGCGGCTTTAAATACCAGCTATAGGGTGACGATGCCCACAGTTTCATTTCCAACTCCAACCTCCGCCCTTAACTTTTCCCAACTGCTTAATCATCGTTGGTGCCTAATGGACAGCTCACACGACAAGCACAAAACCAAACTCCTGATCTCCCCCGTCGCAACTCCCATTGCAGTTCACGGCAGCTTCAAACCTCCAGAAGCTTGAGCCAAAAACTCAGAATCATCCTTGATTCTACCTTTCTCTTGCACCCCAAATCCTATTGACATAGCCTTTGAAATATATCCCAAATCTGAAGGTCTGGGGTTTTTTTCTATTTTTTTTAACCACCTGTGGGCCATGGTGTAAGCCACTTTGGTCTCTCCCCGGAACAATGTACTGATCCTCTCACCAGGCTCTCCTTTTGCCCTTAGTCCACCCATCACTATCCATTCTCCACCCCACAGCTGGATGGGCCTGCCAGACCCCAAGTCAGAGCAGGTGACTTCTCAGCTCCAAACCAGGGCTCCCACCGCGCTCAGAGTAAAAGCCAAAGCCCCCCCACCCGCCCGCACAGATACTCACAAGGCTCGCCCTTGCCTCCTGATGACTGCCCAGCTGTCGTGGTCTTGGGGAAGCCTTCCCTAACTGTGCTATATACAATGCAATACCCAGCCCCAGCACCCCATCCTGCTTCCCCGCTTTGTTTTACTCGTAGCACTTCCCACTGCCTGCCATGCCACAGATTTACCTCTTTCATTGCTGTCCATTCCTTTCCAGAATGTGCACTCCATGAGGGCAGGGAGTTTAATCTGATTTCCCCATTGCTCAGTCTCACATCTCATTCAGTGCATGAATGATGACTGCTGGAATGGGTGAAAGAATGGATGTGCTCTGCATGGCTCCAGGAGACAGATGTGGAACCAAGTGCAAAATCTGTAAGCCACAGATTTTAGGTAAAGGAAACAAGAGCCGTAAGACACTGAAAAGCCACCTCATCAGTAATAAGCTCCCCACCACCAGGCATGTGTTGCAGAGGGCTTCTGAACTGGGTTGGAGGGAGGTGGGCTGGATGAGGATGCTTCCAGCCTTGATCCCAGGGTGCAGAGAGGCAGAGGGACCTTGCGAGGCCAAATTCAAGGGCTGCAGCAACCCCATGGCTGAGTGATTGGGACAGGCAAGTACAGGCAGTGAGGATGTCACTCTGGTCTTCTTCACTAAGGGGTTGGGGAGGGTGACAGGGCAGGCGATCCCCCTCTGTAGAACAAGGACCTTGGAGGAGGCCAAGTCACAGCCCATGGGAAAACCAAGGCCATGGCAAGAAGCCCAAGGGCTCAGAAAAAGCAAACTTGGAAGCGGGGGTCCAGCCTCCAACCCTCATGCAGCTTCAGGAGGCCCTCCGCAGGGCTATTGGGTGGAGGGCTTTTCAGTTCATTGGAATGTAAGCAGGACCAGACAGCTGCTCCGTCAACTTGAGAAGCAGAGAGCAAACAGCCGGGGGATGTGGCCACACAGGTCCTGGTGTGGGCTATCTGGGGAGGGATGGATTTGAACTTAGATCTCACACCCACCAAGGGAGAAGGAGGAGGCAGGAGATTCCCCTAAGAAGTGCAGACAGCAGCAGTAGGATCCTCCGGGCAGACCCTCTCACACCACTCACTGGCATGGTGAAGATGAGGAAACTGAGTCCCACAGAGAGGAAAGAACTCAAAAGAATGGCGCCCTCAGAGACCTGAAGCCCGGGCTCCTCAGGACTTTCCACTCCTGCCAGGAGCCTCCCCAACCTGGAGATGTCCCCTTTCCTTCTCATGTCCCATCTACACCCGGGACTCCCCCAGGAGAAACCGAGGCAACCCTTCTCCAAGCCCTGCAGCCAAGACTGCTAGACTGCTCGGACGGACGCCAAGTGTTCGAGTCCTGGGGGCGGCACCATGGACACCCACAGTCTTCCCGCAGCCCACCCCCAGGCGCTAGGCACAGGCCTCGCGCCAGGAAACAGCACTCACCGCGAGCCGCCGGCGCCCGGACTCCCAGGCCTGCTGTGGGCCACGACTCCGGGCTCCACCTCCGGCTTGGGCTGCGCCTCCGTCTGCGCGGGCGTTCGGCTCCACCCCCGCCTGGACCCCGCCCCTGCTCTGCCCGGACGGCCGCACCCGCTCCAGTCCCAGGCCACGCAGCCCCGAGAGCGCCCACTCCAGGGCTGGCGAGGCTCACAGGGGACAGGGAGGGAGGGCGCAGGAAAGGGGCCGGGCCTGTCTGCGGGGCTGGACGGTCCTGGCTGGGTGCCCTGGTCAGCAGGCCTCCCTTTCTGGGCCTCATTTCAACCAGGAGGGAACCGGACAGTCCTCAGAACAACCCGCTTCCCAACACACACACCACGCACACACTGCTTCCCAACACACATATACACACACACCGCTTCCAACACACACACACACACACACCCCGCTTCCCAACACACACACACACACACACCCCGCTTCCCAACACACACCACACACACACTGCTTCCCAACACACACACCACGCACACACTGCTTCCAACACACACACACACACACACTGCTTCCCAACACACATATACACACACACCGCTTCCAACACACACACACACACACACCCCGCTTCCCAACACACACACACACACACACACCCCGCTTCCCAACACACACCACACACACACTGCTTCCCAACACACACACCACGCACACACTGCTTCCCAACACACACACCATGCACACACTGCTTCCCAACACACATATACACACACACCGCTTCCAACACACACACACACACACACACCCCACTTCCCAACACACACCACACACACACTGCTTCCCAACACACACCACACACACACTGCTTCCCAACACACATATACACACACACCGCTTCCAACACACACACACACACACCCCGCTTCCCAACACACACACACACACACACCCCGCTTCCCAACACACACCACACACACACTGCTTCCCAACACACACACCACGCACACACTGCTTCCCAACACACACACCATGCACACACTGCTTCCCAACACACATATACACACACACCGCTTCCAACACACACACACACACACACACCCCACTTCCCAACACACACCACACACACACTGCTTCCCAACACACACCACACACACACTGCTTCCCAACACACATATACACACACACCGCTTCCAACACACACACACACACACACACCCCACTTCCCAACACACACCACACACACACTGCTTCCCAACACACACACCACGCACACACTGCTTCCCAACACACACACCACACACACACTGCTTCCCAACACACACCACACACACACTGCTTCCCAACACACACCACACACACACTGCTTCCCAACACACATATACACACACACCGCTTCCAACACACACACACACACACCGCTTCCCAGCACACACCACACACACACTGCTTCCCAACACACATATACACACACACCGCTTCCAACACACACACACACACACCCCACTTCCCAACACACACCACACACACACTGCTTCCCAACACACACACCACACACACACTGCTTCCCAACACACACACCACACACACACTGCTTCCCAACACACACCACACACACACTGCTTCCCAACACACATATACACACACACCGCTTCCAACACACACACACACACACACACCGCTTCCCAACACACACACACACACACACCCCGTTTCCCAACACACATCACACACACACTGCTTCCCAACACACATATACACACACACCGCTTCCAACACACACACACACACCCCACTTCCCAACACACACCACACACACACTGCTTCCCAACACACACACCACACACACACTGCTTCCCAACACACACACCACACACACACTGCTTCCCAACACACACCACACACACACTGCTTCCCAACACACACCACACACACACTGCTTCCCAACACACATATACACACACACCGCTTCCAACACACACACACACACACACACCCCACTTCCCAACACACACCACACACACACTGCTTCCCAACACACACACCACGCACACACTGCTTCCCAACACACACACCACACACACACTGCTTCCCAACACACACCACACACACACTGCTTCCCAACACACACACTCCACACACATCACTTCCCAACACACACACTCCACACACATCACTTCCCAACACACACACTCCACACACACTGCTTCCCAACACACACCACACACAGCACTTCCCAACACACACCACACACAGCACTTCCCAACACACACACTCCACACACATCACTTCCCAACACACACACTCCACACACACTGCTTCCCAACACACACACTCCACACACATCACTTCCCAACACACACACTCCACACACATCACTTCCCAACACACACACTCCACACACATCACTTCCCAACACACACACACCACACACAGCACTTCCCAACACACACACTCCACACACACTGCTTCCCAACACACACACACCACACACAGCACTTCCCAACACACACACTCCACACACATCACTTCCCAACACACACACTCCACACACACTGCTTCCCAACACACACACTCCACACACATCACTTCCCAACACACACACTCCACACACACTGCTTCCCAACACACACACTCCACACACATCACTTCCCAACACACACACTCCACACACATCACTTCCCAACACACACACTCCACACACACTGCTTCCCAACACACACACACCACACACAGCACTTCCCAACACACACACTCCACACACACTGCTTCCCAACACACACACTCCACACACACTGCTTCCCAACACACACACTCCACACACACTGCTTCCCAACACACACACTCCACACACATCACTTCCCAACACACACACTCCACACACACTGCTTCCCAACACACACACTCCACACACAGCACTTCCCAACACACACACTCCACACACATCACTTCCCAACACACACACTCCCCACACACTGCTTCCCAACACGCACACCCCACACACATCACTTCCCAACACACACACTCCACACACACTGCTTCCCAACACACACACACCACACACTGCTTCCCAACACACACACTCCACACACACTGCTTCCCAACACGCACACCCTGCACACATCACTTCCCAACACACACATACCACACACACTGCTTCCCAACACACACGCACACACACACCACTTCCCAACACACACACCCCCCACACACTATACACACACTACTTCCCAACACACACATACACACACACCACTTCCCAAAACACACAGCCCACACAAGACCATCCTCACTTCTGACACCAGCTGCAAGTTTGGGGAGTTCCAAAAACCATGTTCACATTCAGTAATCCACTAGAAAAGTTCATGGAACTCACTGAAAGCTATTAAACTTAGGGCTATGTTTCATTACAAGAACACACTACTAATTAGAACCAGCCAAAGGAAGAGCTGCCTAGGGTGTAGTCCAGGAGGGTGGCAGATCTAAAGCCTCCACTGTTCTCAGGGACGTGTTGCCCTCTCAGCATAAATGTAGGGCTGTATGGCACCACACACAGAGTTTTCTAGGTTCAGATGTTCTGTCTGTTTTCTTAATTTTCTTTGTGGGGGTGACCAGGCATCTGTGGCACCTCAGCCGTGTCCTCCTTGTCCTCCTTGCTCTCATTGCCATCATGCTTGTTGGTCTTGAGATGAATTCTCTCTAGGTGGATCTCCTCGTTATCCTCTGCATTCTCCGGGTCACCCTCAGTGTCGCTACTGAGGCGGGCTCTGCCCTCCGTCCTCCTGGTCCTTGCTGTGGGCCCCTCAGGAGAGAATCAACTTGGTCTGACGGTGCCGGCGCACACTGGTGAAGCTGCTGGGGACGAGTGTGAGGTGGGACAGGAGTTCGTGGGGTGTCCCTTGAGCTGCCTGTGTTCCCGGCATGGCATTCTTGGATCATCCAAGGGTCCCCATAATGAAAATGGCCGTAGGGATAATGAGCCTGTGCCCTGTGAACTGCGAAGGTGACAGGGTACACCCAGGATTGTCCTTGAGTTCACCCTGCAATCCTGGCAGCCACAGGGCAGAGCCAGGGGTGGGGGTGGGGAAGAGGGAGGTGGAGGGGGAGAGAAAGAGAGAGGGATGTGTCCCAGAAGCTGGGGAAGTCAGGAGCAGCTAAGCCTGAGGGCTAGAGGTGCTTTGCAGAGCCTGATTCCACCTCTTAGAGCAGGAAGCACCCAGCCCAATCCACCACTGGGGGAGATGGTGGATTAAAAACCACAAGCTGACTCTAAGAACTGACCTTTCACTGACCATGGAGGTCTTTTTGTGTCACTCTAGCAAAGTTCCAGAAACCACATCTCTCCAGAAGAGCACCCAGGAGCTGTGGCCCCTACACATTCCCTAGGCCACCCTTGGTCCCCGCCAACAACAGCAGGAGAAACCAAGTTGATCTTACACTGACTAGAGGGAAAAGCCTTTCAACTTGTGTGATAAAGCCTCAAAAGCCCCCACCTACCCCTGCGGCCCCTCCCTCTCCAAGCAGGGATCTGGCAGGAGAGCAAGAAGGCAGCCACATGCTTCATCAGCTGCTCCAGGTTCTGAACTTCATTTGGACTTGGGGAAATGAACCCCTGGAGGAGGTGCAGAGAAGCTTGGACCAGGCAGAAAGGAGATGGGGGTGGCAAGAAAGAGGCCACCCAGGGCTGCCAGGAGCAGGGCTCAGATAGCTGGACAGGGCCATCAGCATGGAGGGCCCCAGTTCCCTTCTCACCCCGAATAGTCTCTGTCCTGTCCTGCAGGGCTCCTGCAGCTGACCAGCCACCACCTTGCCTGGTGAGAAGATAACTGGTTGAGGGAGTGCAGAAGGCCATGCTGCTGATAAAGCTGACTCCCTTGCACATGTCGAGGATCACCTCCTGGCGCCGAGGGTCTGCTGTGGAGACAGGACCTGATGACCTCCCGCCCGACAGCTCCTTGAGATGTCTGCCTGCCTCTCTCAGAGGCTGGGTCATGAACTATGCCTATGAAGGACCAGCTGCCAGGACCAGACTGGGGGCTCTCCCCTGGCATCCATGGCAGTCCCCACTGTGCTGTCCTCTATTGCAATGGTCTCAGGCAGTCCCTTCCCCTTGACCAAGATGCCAGCATGCTGCCCTTTTGCTCATTTTCTGCCTTGGGCCCCAGAGGATCTTCAAGCTAAGACTCCATGGAAAGCAGGCTGCTATTTTCCAGGGAGGTAGGGACGTCCAGCTTGTTGATTTTCAGCTGCATCAGCTGAAGGGAAGCCAGCTTTATAAAAGAGAGGGTACCTGCAGCATAGCAGACAGGGTGGAGCAGGAGATAGGACGGGGTATTCTAAAGCTTTGCTGGCCTGGCAGCTTCCTGGCTGGCTGTGGTTGAGGAAAGTTGAGGCTGCACAGCCTGCAGGCATGGCGACGTATCCTGCCTGGTATGCAGGTGTCCATGTGTGCATGCACACACCCAACAGCAGTGGGTCACAGGAAACACCATCTCCCAAGGCAGGAAGACAGCCATAGAATGAGGGGAGAAGGAAGGGGCTCCGCATTCAGGCCAGAGATCTTCATAGTGACAGGAATGCCACTGGCATTTTGAGAAAGAGAGTTCTTCATGCTTTGGGACATTTGATGTGGCCAACTCCTAAACACAAAACACCAGCAGCACCAACAGCCAGTGCCCCACCTGCCTTGCCCAGCATTGTGACATTCATAGCCACCCAGCAGATTTCCACATACTCCTTAACACATCAGCACTGCCCCCACCGGGTCACTGGTTGGGCTGCTTTCTAGTTTGCAGTCAGTGCAAAGCCTCTGATCTCTGCATTTGGGAGACTGACCACAGGGTGGATGGGAGATGGGAAGGGAGATCTAATGAGTATGGCTTCTTCACTTTCCAGAATTGGTCTCTTCAAGGACCCAGTCCCAGAACAACCCAGGGTGCCCATGCTGGACCCTGCCACAGCCTCCCAGGGCTGCTCCTCCCCTTTGTCCACGAAGGCATCTACCAACTTCTGGCACAGAGAGCAGAGTTTGTGTCAGTGGCCAAGGGGGAAGCTGGCATGGCAGCTGGGCACTGGCACAGGCAGGATGCCGTGGCTGGAAGGAGACGCAGAGCAGGTGGAGGGGGTGGTGGTGCCTGTCTTGCCAATGACGTCCTTGCATGCACCAGGGCACAGAGCTCCGCCTCCTCATTGTGGTCATTGAGCACCCAGTGCCTCAGTATCTTGAGCACAAACTTGAGCTCTCCAGCAGCTGCAGGTACATGGCTGTGACAACACTGTCTCGCCAACGTCAGTGGAGCCATACCAATGATGAAGTGCTGCTCCTGCTCCCACACTGGGGTGCCAGGGATAATAGACTGGATGATGAGCCGGTAGCCACAGTCATCCATCATCACCGTGCCCAGTGTGCACAGCCTCTCGTGTCCACCGCCTTATGTTGTGCCCAGCATTCAGGTCAGTGGTGGGTGCTACGGAGGTCGCCACATCCCCACCAAAGCCTTTGTAGTAGTACTGAATGTGAAAGCCCAGGCTGAAGAAGATGTCTTTCCCGATGAACATCTGCATCTTAGTCTCCTCACTGGGGCTGCTGGCTGTCAAGCTGCTGTCGATGGCCACCATGGCCCCTGTGTGGCCACTACCATGAAGTCACTATGCACCTGGGAGGACCAAGGTTGGGAGAGCACAGGCCCCATTCACTGGAGCCTCATCTGTATCTACCAGCCAAGCTCACCTAGATGTTGGAGGCAACCAGGACTGCCTTGGGAGTGAAGGGACCTTCACCTCAGTCTCTTCATAGTTAGAAAAGGGCAAGAAAACCATTTCTTTAGAAAAATATAAACACAAGGACATGGCAGTGCTTAGGGATGAATGAGGAGTGTGAGGGCTGGAGCGGGATTGGGGTCCAGCAGCTGTGTGCCAGGTAGGCTTGGGCAGGAACCTCCTAGACTCAGTTTCCTCATCCCTGAGTAACAACAAAAACAGTAACAGTTAAGGTATTGACATTTACAAGGTTTCCCGAAGTCTATAGAAAATAATGTGTAGAAAGCAGCTGCACCATCCCTGGTCAAGTCAGTACCAAAGAAATTCCAGCTCCTACTTCTTCCATCATCATCTCTAGGCTGTAAGATTATGAGAGTTTTACTAAGCCACAACTTTTCCTCATTTCTCTTGTCAACAGCACTAGAACCTTTAAACTCCAGCAAGCCAAATATGCTATGCAAATGAAATCTGGCCCTTCAAAGACCACAGCTGGGCTGCATGGGCCCAGGTGTGGGCCCCATTGTGGTCAGTGAAGGGCAGGAAGATGGATGGCCCTGGCCACTCAGCCCAGTGGGAAGCTGGGCCCTCTCATCCCAGATAATCAGAGAGGCCAGAGAAAGGCACTGAGGTGGCCTTCCAGGAAGCAGAAGGCTAGGAGGCCTCACAGGGGACCTTGAACAGCCTTCAGGGCACCTGAAAGGGCTGGCCTATGCCAGCTTCCCCCACCTTCCTCCTCGCCACAGGACAACCCAGCAGCACATGGCAGGTGGGTCTGAGGCTGCCAGTCACTCACCAGAGGCTGTAAGCACCTTCAATATGGTCCTTTTTTAAGCAGCAGTTCAAGCAGATCCTTGGGGGCAGCTTCCTTTGTCTGCAGCTCCTCATTCCAGGCCCAGGTCTGCAGAGGAGCCAGGGAGGGAGACACGAGCTCCCCTATGCCTGAGGCCTCCTCTAGGATGTCCCTTCTTCCACCTCCCTGTGGACAGGCCCAGATGCCCTAATGAACAGCCCAGCATGGAGCCTACAGGAGAGTGTACAGAACCATCCAGCACCCAGGAGGGAAGTGGGTGCCGGGTAAGCGCAGGGTCAGGCCACAGGCCCCTGTCCAGAAATGTGCTCTTTGCAGCCCAGCCTGAGGTGGAGGTGTCCTCTCTGCACACACAGTCCATGGCGTGTTCTCCCTGCGGGCCATCCAGTTGCACACCTGGAACAAGATGGCCATTCCTCTGGATGCTGTCGCAGGCAGGGGACGGGGAGATGGGGCAGCCCCCCAGGCTCAGCACCCTGCCATGGGCCCCTTCTACTCCGAGGCCCTCCTGCCCGTGGTTCTCTGTACCCTGTGACACTGCCCTAAAGTCAGACAGAAGCAGCTGGGTTCCTCTCCCAGGGTTGCTCTCTCCCATGTGGGCTGATGACTCCCTAGAGAGGACCTGAGGCAGCAGGGGCTGGGGACAGTTTCTTCAGGTGGAAGACCTGGAGTTCAGGCTGGCCGATTCATCCCTTCCCCTGTGTGCATGAGACAGGCAGGGCAGAAGAGGCACACACACCACCTTTTCTGCATTCCTGCAAAGTGGATTCTGCAAGTCCAGCTGATCTGGTTGAGCAGCTCTGCTAGGGAAGGGCTTCAGAAGAGCTGCTGGTAGGTTTGGGGTTGCGATGAGAGGTCATGGATCTACAAAGAGGGGCTGGTCACTGAGTGGGTGGCTGAATGTCTTCCCACAGACCCAGAACCGATAGCATGTCAGAGGGTCATGGCAGGCTGGCAGGGACCCATTGACTCAGGTGAAAGCCCTGTGTGTTTTCGATGATTCAACCTTGCCAGTCCTCAGCCATGATCACAAGGAAGCATGTGAGGTCCCCATGCCTCTTGTGGTCCCCAGAAGGTAGGTTCTGGCTGCTTATGGTGAGCACTTTCAGGCACTGCAAGGGATGCAGGAATGATCAAGCGTGAATGCACTGCGCCTCCTAGAGTGTGGCCTTCTGCCCCACTGAAGAGCCTCTTCCTTGCTCCTCCAGGGAGTCTCACCTTCCAGTCATAGATCTGGGACTTCAGGGGACACCATGGCTGCTCCTGGCTCCCTGGAAGGATGTGTTCAGGTGGCGTGCTAACTGAGGGGGTTTATCTTCAAGCCCTTCTGAAGGCCCCATGGCTGCTGGTCTTCACAAGAAAAGGACATCCAGGGCCAGTTGTCTCTTTTCCCAAATGTGGTCCTGGTCTGGGTGCCTCCCCAGACCCCTCCAGTAGGAAGGCCTATTTCTCGCCCCCCTCACCAGTTCCTGGCCCCCATGCTCTCTGCACTTCTGCACAATTCCCAGCCCTAGTGCCTCATGCACCTCCCAGGTCAGCCCCAGTGAAAAAGCTCAGGAAGGACAAGGGGCTACTCTCAGCCCTGTTGGAGGCATCGGATGGGTCCGGGTCTGTGCTCTTGAGCAGGTTTCTGCCCTGGTTCACACGTATGAGGCCTCACACACTGTTTAGGGCTCTGTCGGGGGCAGGTTCCCAGGGCCCTGCATTCTGGAACAACCCAACTAGCACAGAGCAGAGTGTTATCATGCATGGTTTAATTGTGCAGCTGTGTTATCATGCGTGATCAAATTTTTGGCTTTACACTTTTTTTTTTTTGAGACGGAGTTTCGCTCTTGTTACCCAGGCTGGAGTGCAATGGCACAATCTCAGCTCACCGCAACCTCCGCCTCCTGGGTTCAAGCAATTCTCCTGCGTCAACCTCCTGAGTAGCTGGGATTACAGGCACGCGCCACCATGCCTAGCTAATGTTTTGTATTTTTAGTAGAGACGGGGTTTCACCATGTTGACCAGGATGGTCTCGATCTCCTGACCTCGTGATCCACCTGCCTCGGCCTCCCAAAGTGCTGGGATTACAGGCGTGAGCCACCGCACCGGGCCCCTACACTTTAATTTTCAAATTCCACTCTAAACACTAGAATTCTGGTACACACACACACACACACGCACCCCTGCCTGCTGGGTAGCAGGGATCTTTGTTGGCAAAGAACCTTCTCCCAAATGTCTCTAGAGGACACCCAGGCATTGCGGGGGCCGGCAAGACCACCTCCTCTGTGTGGGCCCCTGTTGCAGGTGGGCAGGGCTGTCAGAGCTTCAGGGCCTTCACAAGCCCGCCCTGCTCTCCTGGGGCAGCCCTCATGCAGGGGTGGCCTGAGGACTTCCCAGTGTCCCCAACTTGAACACTGCCCCTTCATGTGTTTCATGGGGTTTTGAATGGCAGATATTTAGGGGGAGGAGAGAGGTTCTAAGATCACTGAATAGACGTTTTCCATAGAAGATACACAATTTGCCAATTGGCTCAGTTTCATCCGTTATTAAGAAAATACAAGTCAAACCACAATTAATACTAATTGACACCCACTTAAATGGCTATAGCAAAGATACAATGACAAATGTCAGAAAAGAAGTGAGGAATATGGAACTCACATATGCTGCAAATGGGACTGTAAAATATTGTAGCCACCTTGAAAACAAAACAGAACTAAACAAAACAAAAATGGGGCTATCCCTCAAAATGTTGCACATAAAATCACTAGAGGACACAGAAACTCTAACCCAAAGTTAGTATGCAAAAGAAATAAAATTCCTATCATCATAAAGACTCTTACATGAATGCTCACAACGTGTGGTCTTGTCCATGCAATAGAACACTACTTGCCATCCAGGAGGAATGATGTCATGACACACGCTACCACAGAAGTGAAACCCGAAATCATTAGGCGGAGTGAAAGAACCAGACCCAAAAGGCCACATAATTCACGATCCTGGGTAGTAGACATTTTGATAATAGGCTCATGTATAGAGACATAAAATTGATTGTTGTCTAGATCTGACATGGCAAAGGAGAGTGAAAGCAAAGTATACCCCAGTAAAGCATTTTATAAAATAGACATATCAACATACACTAAGGTTCTTTCGACTTTCAGGAACCCAAGTCACAGATGGTAAAAATGAAATATATTTCTGGTCCAGTTCAAAGCATAATAAAGAAAGGGAGGCAGCAAGCTAACAGGCACGTGTTTGGTGACTGACCTAGGGGTATCAATGGGCGGGAACCACGTGATTCGTTTAACCAGGTCAGAAAAGCAAAGGAAATGATTTTAATTTGTTGAAGACCACTGTGACTCACAGAGTGTTAGGAATGTGACGCTGTACTCATAGGGTTGGGCATATCCCTTATCAAGCACAGCTCAAAAGAGCATCTCACAGGAAGGTCAGCAAGACCCTCCCGGGCCCAGTGGCCTGGAGCTTTACAGTTGCCTATCCCAGTCCTAAAACCACATTCAGTCACTCATTCTAAACCCAAAGTAACAATGAAATCCAATGCAAAACCACATATTTCATGACTACCACATTCAATAATTTGCCTTTTATTCTTTTCTTTTCTTTTTTTCCCAGCCCTCTGCATTACTTATGTTTCTATCCCTACCTGGCCTGGCTGGTTCCAGAACAAGACTCTGTGTCACAAATAAAAAGAATCTCAGGAGCTCAGGCTGTGGGTCTACGTTGGGTGCTATGTGCCCTCCTTGGCCAGTGCAGGAGCTGTGGGGTGGACTTCATGCTCGCAGGGTGAAGATGGCCCCTGACAGTCCCTGGAGCCTGAATGTCACCCTGCACCAGGCCGCAGTCCCCTCAGCGCCAGCCCAGGGGGTCAGATCTGCAATGAACACTGTGTCTGGCAGAGAAGGAGCAGGGGGAGCGCCGGACCCACCCTCAGACCTGCACCATCGCCAAGAAAACCCAGTTCCAATTCCATAATTAAAGGATGCAGAGGTGCATAGCTCCATCTGTTCCTGCTGCCGGCTTTCAAGGGGTGGCCTGCCTGTCCCCCAGGGCTCAAGGGGCTTCCCCACCCAGAAGCCCCAGGACTCCCCAAAGGGAGTTTGCCAAGCGTCAACCAGGTGGTAGGGAGGAAGAAGCCAGTTTCATTTCCTTTCTATAGGACCCAGGAAGGTCTGACCCTGGGAAACACCCCACCTGGGGTACCGGCGACCTCAGGGATAAAGCCCCAGGGATTTATCTCTCAGATGCCCTACAGAAAGGCCCTGCAAGACAGGACCTGCCTAGGCCCCTTCCTTCCACCCTTGACCCCTGGGGAGCCCATTATTCCCCTGAGAGCTCCCCTAGGTTATTCCCACCCACTCCGAATTGACCTCCAACCTTGGAACACCCTCACACTTTCCCCACCTGTGGGGACTCCACAATTTTTCCCCTCCAAAGACCCCTCCCAAAACTGCCTCCTGACATCAGCGATGCTGTCACACCTTGGTGACTGCCTAGGCCACCACCTTTCCTGCCCCAAGCAACTCTGAGTCCCCATCATGACTTCCCCAGGTCTAAGGCTGTACTGAGTTTGCACAACGACCCCGACACACAAGGCTTCCTTCCCTCCAGCACTCCCTCAGAAATCCCACTCACCCTACAGGGGAGATGAGGTTCCACCGCCCCTAAAACGGTGCTTTCTGGACCCACAAAAGGCACCGCTGTCACACAGGGGCAACCCTATGAATCCCTCTCCAGATATCCTTAGGTCTTCCCCCAGGGGAGACACCACAGGCAGAGGACTCCTCTGAGAGGATCCTCAGAAACCATCCCCAAAGCCACCATCACAACCAGAAAGACCCAAGGAAGAAACGTGGCCACAAAACCCATCTCCACATAAACACTCCTCCCAGTGGCAGCTCTAGGGACCCCACTCATTGTCGCCTCACCCTATAGTGATCTCAAGATGCTCCCCCCAGGTTAAAGGGAAAAGAAAGGAAGAGTCCAGCAGAATTCCCACAGGAGAATCCATTTTCCTTTATTCATTATGCATTGGAGCTAAAGTGCAGGGCACGAAGGGTTTTATAGAAAATTTTAAGTTCATAGTATAGTTTTCCATGGAAACTTTAAAAATTAACAATGATAGAGATAATAGATAATAAACCCATTATGAGTACATTATCACTAGGTTTCAGCAATTCTCATTTTGCTGTTTAATTTCAATGATCAATTCCAAATATTCTAGGAGTTTTGTACATCAAATATAAGATACAGTATCATTAATTATGGAAGAATGTAAGTAACTCTATCTAACAAATGAAGATAAAAGAGAAAATATCATTATCACATCTAATAAAAATTTTAATATTTAAAATAGATTAATTCATGTATTCACCAAAGAGTAGACTCTACAACCACTGAAGGCTTTGCATGAAATGTTTTAACATGTTTCATCTAATATTTCATCTTCAGACACAAAATATCAATACACAAAAATATTCAATTATGTATACAGAGCCACAGATTATATTTGGAGGAGGAAATCACAAATCAACAGTGGGATATTCCAAACTGCTTTATTGTGAATGGTAAATGCAAGAGGCTGGGCACGGTGGCTCTCACCTGTAATCCCAGCACTTTGGGAGGCGGAGGCAGGCAGAATGAGGTCAAGAGATCAAGACTGTCCTGGCCACCGTAATGAAACCCGGTCTCTACTAAGAATATATAAATTAGCTGAGTTGGTGGTTCATGCCTGCAGTCCCAGCTACTTGGGAGGATGAGGCAGGAGAGTCACTTGAACCTGGGAGGTAAAGGTTGCAGAGAGCTGAGATCTCACCACTGGGCTCCAGCCTGGCCACACAGCAAGCCTCTGTGTTTTGGCATGACCATTGTGGGCCTGGGGGAAGATGAGCTGATTTCATCTCTCCATTTATAACCATGATGTGGGAGCGTCATTTCACATGCACAGATTCCCTCCAAAGACTAGATGAACAGGCCTGAGCTCCCATGGTACCTGGAGTAATGACAGCCTTGTCCCCATGCCATTCTCTCTTCCCATAGTTGTTGTTTCTGGTCATCGTGCATTCAGTGCCTCCATGGACAGAGATCCAAACCCAGGTCCTCTCACAAATCTGGAGCCAATTCTAAAGTTTTTTGAATTCTAGCTCAGCTCAGACTGTCACCTGCTTGGGACTGCGGGTGACTGTGGACTCTGGACTGGGATGTGCTGTGTCCATGTGACAGTCTTCCTCCCCAAGAGTTGTTCAAGAAGGTGGTGCCCTAGGAATGCCATCTGGACTCAGTGGAACAAGAAGGGCAGGTAGCACCTGGCACCCACTGTTCATGCCACCATCACCCAGCTTCACAGTGTGGTTATTTGAAGAAGTCTCTGCTCTATTAAAATCCTAATCAACAACAACAGCAACAACAACAACAACAACAATAAATATTTAATAAAAACATGAAGAAAGAAAATCCTAATTTTGCTGGTCTTTTTCAGCAGGAGAAGTGATATTTTGTAGTCCTTATAGCTGACAAGTCCAGGACCTTATAATGCTAATTTCTCTCTTTAAGATAAGATGGCATTAGTATGCTGAATCCTGATGAAATCCATGCTGATGATCCTTGTCATAGCAGCAGCATCTTGATGCAGATCTTTGTATTCACACGGCCGTGACATAGCCTAGGAAAGTCAATCAAAGAGAAAACAGGCACAATTTTTAAAAAGGCTCCAACATTTTTTAAAAGGCATCATTGATAAGAAGCCACACATACAGATTCCTTTAGAGGGTTCCCTTGCAGCGCTTTGGCTGAGGTTTACACTCGGCCAGGTTCTGAGGATGCAACTTCCTGTCCATTCACTAAGGTCGTCTCCTTTAAGAACTATGAAAAGACTGCCAGAGCCAAGAGGAACTTACTTTATAATTTTAAAATGGGGCTCATTGCTTGATGATACTGTCACATAAAAAATAAAATAGGGCTCCTAAAGATTTTAAGAGCATTGTGACAAGCTTGTAACAATATTACCTGTCACCTGTGCAGCATAATACTTTAACATAAGAAAAGTCAATTCTGAGGAAGATTCCATATACAAGAATAAAAATAACAGGGAAAAAGCACCAAAACACAGACTAGTTGGTACAGGTTTAGGTGATATCTGTCCCCATTTTTTTGATTTAAAATTTCCTATCACTCACTGTGACCTCCGCCTCCAAGTTCAAGCAATTCTCATGGCTCAGCCTCCTGTGTAGCTGGGACTACAGATGTGTGCCACCGCACCTGGCTAGTTTTTGTATTTTTAGTAGAGACAAGGTTTCAGCATGTTGGCCAGGCTGGTCTCGAACTCCTGGCCTCAAGAGAGCCACCTGCCTCAGCCTCCCAAAGTGCTGCGATTACAGGCATGAGCCAGCACACCTGGCCCTCAAGATCACTTTTTCTCCCCACTTTTTTATAAGACATGTTTTAGATGTTTTAAAAATAAGTAATGACTTTTAGCTAATTTGAAAATTTCCAATACTTTGTGTGCTAACAAAATCAGCTCTATCTATGTTGCACAGCAATGGGACCACATGGCAGGTATGGAGTTTGAATAGAATTATTACACAAGGCCTGAGTGGAAAAACGTATTATACTTATTATAGGTAAAACTAGAAAATTGTCTGAATTAATGTCATAATTATGTTCGACTTAAACTTAGATTTACACTTACATATATGTTCTAAATTTGGGTTAAATATGATGAATTGACCACAAATTTATTTTCTCTTCCTTCTTAAATCTCATGAGAATTAGTCACAAAATAAGCACTATACACAGGACCAGGAGGCAGGATTGACAGCAGATGATTCTGAGTCAATGTTGCAAGGTGACAAGCAGATAGAGGAGTAGTAACTGACATGAAAACACAACCCTAGTGCCCACTTGAACAGAAACAAGCAATCCTGTGTATTTTGAAGAACCCAACACAGTCTCCAAAATCAAAGTGCATGGTACCTGGGAAGGTAGGGTGAAACATACAAGAGAGCTGGCAAGGTTAATAGTAAATCTGCGGTTAGAGCCCCAGGTCCACCTGTCCTCCCATCTTATAAGGAATGTGGATGTGTATTCTCTGGATATATTATACCTGAAGGTTTCTGAGCTCAGACCTACCAGGACTAAAACCTGGGAAATGGGAGTAAATGACACACACAAAGTGAAACTCCACCTTGCTTCCCAACCCTGCTTCTGGAAAGCCAGCAGCCATGTTTGCACTGCCCAGGCAGAAAATTGGGAGACCCTTCTTGAAAGAAAACTGAACCATGGCAAAGAAAATACCCTCATTCCCTCATATAATACACTGATGTCCCTCAAAGGAAAAGCTGCCTCGACATCCAAATCCCTACAGTGAGACCCCCTCAGTGAAAAAAGGTCCTGCTTTCAATGAAAGAAAGCCAAAGACCACCACACATTTGAGCAAAGCCTCCAATGAAAGATCAAAACAACACGAAAAAAGAAATTCCTGGGACCAGTAAAATTTCAGGAGCAAAACTTTTTTACAAATCTTAAAACACCCTTAAGGAGATTTTAAAAAATTCAATAGAACAGTTAGCATGGACAGTCAAAGAATCTCTAAGAACAGAACAAAAGACAAACTGGAAAATCAGAGGTGAAGAAATTACAGATCAATGCAGAAATACTGGTCTAAGAGGTCCAACATCTGAATCATTAGACTAAAATAATAACAAAACAGAGCACACAGAAAAATTCTCTAACTTTTATTGTAGACTTAATGGTCACAATAAAATAAAAGGTCCATACCAAGCTCTGTGATACAATTTCAGAATTTCAGGGATACAGAAGGTCCTAAAAACTTGACAGATGGAAACATTGATTACATATGACGTATCACACAATGGCAATACTTTCAAAAACAGTATAATAAAAATGCAATAGAAAAATGTTTTCAAGCCATGACATTTAGTTTTCATTCTAGAATTTTATACTCTATATCAAAGGAGGGGTTTTAAGAAAGCCCAGATCTCTAAACATGTGTGTACATGAGCCTTTCCTCAGAAACTGCACTCCAGCACCACTGGGGAATAACAAAAGGCAGAGGGCAATGCACAGTCTAGGACTCAGGGACCCAACATTAGTGGTCCCAGAAGATTTCAGAGAGAGCTCCCGGGCCAACAGGTGCAGGGCAGCCTAGGAAAACACAGTCTATCCTGAGGATGATAATGAAAGGCCAAGTAAACTTGCTTCAAGAAAAAAACATGGAATGTATTTTTTAGTAAATAAAACACATTTTTGATAGGCGTGTGACACATGTTACAACTCTTGGGGAAGAACAGTCATTAGAGAGCCAAAGGAATATAGTCAGAAAATCAATTCCACACACACACAAATGAAGGATGTGAAAACAAAGAGACCAGCTGGAGGCTAATGGTCATTATTTGGCTTTATGAGCCATCATGGGCTAGGAAAAGGGAGGTTATCTGGGAGAAGTGCAGAAGTGTTCAGGTTTCAGAAATATTTAAGAGAAAGAATGAAGGATGTACAAGGAGGAGGCACACTCAGAACATTACATGACTCAGCAGTGAATATGATGTGCATAGTCATAATCATGTAAATATCACTTCATGATTTAATTAAAAATGTGTTACAGGTGGAAGAAACGGGGAGGGAAATAAGGGCGCAGTGGAGTGAGGATGCTGCACTTTCAGCTGCTATGACAGGGAGTCAGCAGAAAGTGTTGAAGAAAATGGACTTTGCTATTTTCCATTTGATTTCATTTTAAAAGATTAAATATTTAAGGCAGATCTTTATATCACAACCAAATAATTTAAATTTAACATAAATGTCAGACAGCCCTAAAAATGGGCACAGTAAGTTAAAGACTTTCCTGCATAAATCTGACACTTAGGAAAATAGAAAAGAGTTAGAAAATTCACCAAGAAAGGATCATGCTAACAGCACTGGGTCCCTGTTACATTTCTAAGGAATCATGACAGATAGACTTTTAATTTAAACAATTAATTTAACTTTTCAAAAGCTTACTTACAGAATATAGGCGAAAGCTTCTCCTCTTTCCTTGCACTAAAAATAAAAATATAACTAATCAATTCTGGTATAATAAAATAGCATAGAATAAAAGTACTTGCTAATCATCTGACCATCACTATATAAAACAAGATAAATCTGATTATCACCATATATAAAAAATCAATTTAAAAAAATTTTTTAATTTAAGCAAAATTTAACATTTAAATAATCTGGCATGATGAATCTCATAATGTAAAATTTAAAAACACAGTTTTACTTTTTGACCTAACACATATTCTCTTACGATCAAATGAAAGAATCCCCATGTACATAAGGAAAGGCAAAACAAATTAGGCAATGTGTGTGCCCTCCAAATCTCATGCTGAAATGTAATCCCCAGTGTTGGAGGTGGGGAAGTCTTTGGATCATGGGGGCAGATCCCTCATGAATGCCTTAGCGCCATCCCCTTGGTGATGAGTGAGTTCCTGCTCTGAGTTCATACAGGAACTTCTTGGGGTGTTGTTGTTACTGTTGTTGTTGTTTTCTTTATGTATGAAGAAAAAGGCATAAATCTGTGACTACTACACTAAATCATGTGGCCAATTAATTGTGTTGGTAAAAAGTCACCAAATGTGTAAACACAAAGTCTGTATGTTTCCATAAACAGTGACAACTAAAGGAAATTATATCACATATGAAAATAAGACAAGGAAATCTATGAAAAGTTGAACTTTTTAACTAATATCTGAGTTTCTCTAAATACTTTCTGTAATACACAAGACAGAAAAGTTGTAGGTTTTCCTTGAAGGCGGAAACAACATTGTCTCATCGCTCATTTGATACCTTCTCAGGAAGAGTGTGCTTGCCCTTGGATGGTCAGAAGCAGTATCTGTAGCAGAAGAAGAGGAAACAATGTTATAAGTGAGGTGAGTAGAAAAGATTCTTTTTAAAGCTACATAACCATTTGCATCACAGTCTTGAGAAAAGTTCTTAGTAATAAATGTCAAGAAAATAAAGGCACCAATGTCCCAATTCTACTGGAGAATGCAAAAATCACAGGATCTCTCCATGCATGTGGAATAAAACCAGGAAGGGGCTGGGACTTCTTTTTCAAACTTGCACCTAAATAAACAGATGCAACTTTTAGATGAATCACATGCATGCCCTCCTCCCTCTACTTATCAAATATAACCACCTTCCTCTAGGCTGCTATTACCAGCACCTTTCAGGGAAAATCTCAAGCAGTAAGAGGCTGTGGTCAATTACTGTGGTCAGACACCTGCTCAATATTTCAGATGTCTTAAAACAAAGAGCTGTTTGGGGCAAAAACAATTTTTTAAAAAGACAAAGTCTCACTCTGTTGCCCAGGCTGGAGTGGTGCAATGGTGAGATGGAGCCAGCAGAACTCAATGAAGGCTCAAACTTCTGGGCTCAAGAGATTCTCTTGCAGCTGGGACTGTGGGTGCAAGCCACCATATCTGGCTAATTATAAACCATTTTTTTGTAGACAGGGTCAAATGAGACATACCTATAAATGTGTTATAAATCCCCAAAAATGATATGAAGAGTCTATTTTGGGCCGTCATCCAACACTACCCATCTGCTACCTGGTGTGTGAAAGCACTCAGAGGCTTACTTTACACCACCGAATAAGGAAAAGCTTTCACAAGTACTGGCATGCTTTGTGTATAAAGGCACAATTCATTCACATACTATCTTTGTTCATTCTTTCACCATTTTTGAATATTCTGAGAGAACAATACCTTTCAGCTACAAAGTCACATTTATCATGAAGCTTAATTATTCTAACATTTAAATAAAGTAAGAGGCCAACCAAAGTAAACAGAAGAGCTGTAAGACACTTCCTCTACAGCAATGAAATCTGTAGCATACATTTTCTATTTGGAAAACTTAGCTTTTGGCCAGCCTGGGGTTGAGAAAAGAACCAGAACTGGGCATTGGGGTAGGGAGGAGGAAAGAAACCTCCAGATGCAGCAGGAAGAAAGAATGAAGGGTGGGGGCAGGCACGAGGCAGGGCCAGTCCTCCTGCCTGGTACATGGGCCTGGGAAAGCTGGCTAGGGGCAGGAGGGAGGAGCCGGAGGCTGTGGATGCCTCTGGGGTGGGGGAAGGGGTGAGAACTGATATCAGTGTCAGCCAGAGGCGTGCCTGAGGGCAAACAGTTTCATTCATCTCCTTACCTTTGGGCATCTCCTGGTCGCTGATGTGCTGCAGGTCATGGCCCTCACCGGCTCCCAAATCCCACAGGGCAGGCTCCACAGCAGTAGGGCCTGGTGCTTCCACCACCTCCCACTCTATTGGTTCTGCCCCATGCACCCCATTCTGGCTCTGCTTGGGTCTGGCATTGGGGAGCTCCATGATCCCTCTGCCCGGCCTCTGCTCCTCTCTGCCTTGGTCTGCACTTATGCTTGACACTGCCTTATAGATGTCATCGCAGCTGCCAGACACCACCCCACACAGCCAGCTCGGGCCCCAAATGGGTCTGGCACTGGTGTTGGACATGTTCCTTCTGTCTTGGCCCGCACCTATGCTTGCCATCGCCTCACTGATGTCAGAGATGGACAGATCCTCAGACAGCCTACGCAGACCTCGCCTGCAGCGAACTTTGGGGCAAAAACAACCCAGCGTGTTCCCCATGGGGCACGTTGGCTCCTCTCCAGCAACTTAGACCTTCCCTTGCCTCCCAGTCTGCAGAGTTCAACACTTCACCTCTTTCAAACACAGGCACGCTGGCAGGGCCAGCCCCTGGCTATGGGGCTGCACCCCACTAACAGCTCACGCCCCGCCTCAGCTGCCTCCCCTGAGATGACTGGTCTTAAGGGAACCTGCTTTATTTAAAATGGGTCTAGATACAACAAGCCTGAGAGCTGAGATCGCGGAGAAGACAGCACAGAGGGAGTTCCTCCTTCCGCTGCTTTCTACCAACTGAAGGAGGTTGCCCTACCAACCACCAGAGTTCCAACCTTGTGCCCAGGAACCAATCAGCAGAGTCTCCTCTATGAGGCACCCCCACCCCCACTGTGATGTGGGAGCCCAGGCACATGGCTCACCAGGCCCCACCCTGTTGGCAGCCCCGCCCACACCTTTCATTCATTGCTGGCTGCTGGGAGCTTTCAGGTTTCTCCACTGTGATGACGTTCCTAGAGATCATCACCTTACAATGAATTATACCAAAATTACTGTAACCACATCTGCTTCATGCGTTATCTCATATCCAAAGAACTCCCTTTCCCCTGTGGCCTCTGAGTTCTTGCAAACTAAAAAGAAGAGAGAGTAAGTTTTTGCAGTTGCCTTCAGAGAAAGCATTGCCATGAACTAAGTGTACTCTGTGATGACAACTTACATTTTCAATACATATTTATTCAGTTTACATTTTTAAAAAATTACACACATATTCAATCAAACTAACGAGAGTAGTAAGGGAAGTTTTCTAAAATTTATACACTAAGTACATCACATTTTTCTAATTTTCACTTGGACAGAGCAACTTAGAATCTATGGTTTCAACAAATGAAAAGGCTTATGTAAAAGAAAACTGGGCCAGCCAGGGTGGCTCAATCCTGTGACTCCAGCACTTTGGGAGGCTGACGTGAGTGGATGATTAGGTCAGAAGATCGAGATCATCCTGGTTTACACGGTACATTTTGTTTTGTTTTGTTTTGGAGATGGAGTCTCACTCTTATTGCCCATGCTGGAATGCAATGGCATGATCTCGGCTCATCACAACCTCAGCCTCCTGGGTTCAACCCTCCCAAGAAGCTGGGATTACAGGTATGCACCACCACACCTGGCTAATTTTGTACTTTTAGGAGAGCCGGGGTTTCTCCATGTTGGTCAGGCTGGTCTCTAACTCCCCACCTCAAGTGGTCCACCACCTTGGCCTCCCAAAGTGCTGGGATTACAGGCATGAGCCACTGGTCCCAGCCATTGCCACTTTTAACTAGTAATTACCAAGTAAAAGTACTGGGAGCTGCTTTGTGACTGTGGGGATTTATGGAATCTTTCTCATGCTTGGTTTGTCTAAGAAATATGAATAACTCAAATTTTATAGACTTGTTCTAAAAATTAAATGAGGGAAAACTAATACTTCCCCCTCCATATATTGAACACTTACAAAATGACAGGCATTGTGTCTACATTTTTACACATGTACCATATGTAAGCCTCATAACAACCCCATGTTTTATAGATGAGAAGACTGAGACTCAGAGGACTTGAAAACAAATTCACTAGCGTGTAGTAATGAAAGATGTAACTGGGACTCAATCCAGTTCCATCTGACCCCAAAGGTGGTGCATCTTAATGAAGCCCAAGTTATACCCTGCACTTGTAGGTACTCAAAAGTACCTACCCTTTCTACCTCCTTATGTGTGAATTTCAGTGGCTTTCACAACCTCAGAACAACCCCACACACCCTCCCAAGTTGCCTTCCAGTGGTTCCCTTTCTCTTGGGGATGGTTAGGAATCTGCATATTTAGACGACTTCTTCAAGCATTTCCTTATAAACATGTATGGATAAAGGAATAAACCTTTCTAGGCCATAGGTTACTGACTGTGAATTGTCTAGCTTATTAATTGTGAATTTATTTGTAATGTATCTTATTACATGTAAAATAAAATCACAGGATCCACTGAATTTGTGCAGAAAGGTTTCATACTATACTGCAGGAACATCTTAGTGACTACAGAGGAAGACCAGCCCAAACACACAAAGCAAGAGTCCCTCCAAAGACCAGGTGTGTGGTGGCTCTTGCCTATAATCTCAGCAATTTGGAAGGCCAAAGCAGATGGATCGCTTAACGCCAGGAACTTGAGTCCAGGCTGGCCGACACAGTGAGACCCAGTCTGCATAAAAAATTACTTTTTATTATTATAATAAAAAAGAATAACTCTGACATTGCTTTAGGATAGAGAGCTCTGGTCTAGAACTCAAGATAAGGAGTTATGAGTCCCAATGTGGCTACTTAACTACCGTTGTGACTTTGGGCAGGTTATGTAATAACTATGATTCTCAGCCCTTTCTTTGTAAATTATCAGCATTGGAATAGATGCCTTTAAAAAGCCCTGACCAGCTCTAGAATTCAATGATTCTGTATCAGTGGATGCTTGTCAGAACTACAATTTACTTGTCTGGTGATTAGTAACATTTGCTTTGAATTTTTTCAAAAGCTTTATTCACCTACCAGTTGGGTTATTAAAAGGTATCTCAGAAAAATAAGGCACTTTGGCTTTCCTTTCTATAAACAGTTTCATCAAACACTGTCTGTTACATCAGAAATCAACGTGTTCTGTCTACCTTGTCTCTGTTATCTCCAGAATCAATTTTCCTTATCTTCAATTAGTCTTAGTGTGACATGTAACAGAATCAAAAGTTTCTCACTATTATCTCAAAAGCATGTTTCTTTTTTGATTTTTTTTTCACAGAACCCAAGTCTTCCTCTGTTGCCTAAGCTGGTCTCAAACCCGTGGCCTCAAGCAATCCTCCTGCCTCAGCCTCCCAAAGGTATTATGGGCATGAGCCACCATACCAAGCCTGAAAATCTGTTTCTTAAGTAGTAATGTGGAATACATAACATCCTTAAATATGCCACAGCCTTCTCCAACTAAGCCAAATTGTTTAAAAGTTCTATAATATTTAAGATTCAGGATACTATATTTCAATCTCCCCTAGAAACAATGTATTAAATCTTAGAATACATGTGCCATAACCTCACTTTTATGACAAATAGTGAAATATTTCATGAGCTTGGTAGAATAATTGAAATAAAGTGGTAAATTTAAAAAATTAACATATATATCCTGCATTTGATTCAATTATGTATGTCAGAAATAGTAACTTAGACTCAGATATCCAATTCCGTTAGTAGATATTTCAAGCCACAAGATTTAACAATAAACAACATTGGGTCTAGGTAACAATCCCCAGCTGGTTCAGGGAAGCTCTAGCCCTGTGTGGTACTATGGTGTAAAGATAGTGTCACTTTTCACTGTCAGAGAGGGATGGCCTATCCCTGAAAGTAGGATGGAGTCAGTCTCACTGCACCTTCATGACCCATCATATTTACCAAACTTTACATTTCTTTCCTAAGTTAAATACACATCATTTTGGGAGAAGACAGAGCACTACATGATATTAAATACTAACCAAATAATCATACAAAGAAAAACACATAAATAATCAAAACATTCAACTGCTGAAACACAGCAACATTAAGCCACCTCGGTTTTCTTTTCCCAATGCTCGCAACACCCCCAATCCATCATGTTATGAAAACGTGGGAAACAACACCTAGTGTGACATGGGGAAGTTACATCTCAACACCCTGGAAAACAGTGAGCCAAGACTGTGCCACAGCACTCCAGTCTAGAGACGAGACCAAGACTCCAAGAAAGAAAAAAACCTCAACAAAATACGAGACCAAGACTCTAAGAAAGAAAAAAACCTCAACAAAATACTGAGAAACCAAATTCAGTAACACATCAAAAAGTTAATCTATTGTGATCAAGTAAGCTTTATTCCTGCAAGGCTGGTTCAGCATATGCAAATCAATAAATGTGATTCATCACATAAACAGAACTAAAAACAAAAACCACATGATCATCTCAAAAGATGCAGAGAGGCTTTCCATAAAATTCAGCATCTATCATGTTAAAAATCCTCAAAACACTAGGCATTGAAAAAACATATCACAAAATAGTAAGAGTCATCTATAACAAGCCCACAGCCACCATCATACCAAATGGGCAAAAGCTGGAACCATTCCCCAGAGAACCAGAACAAGACTAGGATGTCAACTGTCATCCTATTCAACACAGTACAAGAAGTCCTAGCCAGAGCAACCAGGCAAGAGAAAGAAAGAAAAGCCATCCAACAAGGAGAGAAGAAGTGAAATATCTCTTTTCACAAACAATGTAACAATATGATTCCATACCTAGAAATCCCTTCAGTCCCCGCCCAAAAGCTCCTAGGACAGATAAATAACTTCAGTTGTTTATCAAGTCTCAGGATACAAAAGCAATGTACAAAAAGTGGCATTTTTTTCTCTCCAAGGTTATGGAGAAAAAGGAACATGTATATCCTGCAGGTGGGAGTGTAAATGAGTTCAACCATTGTCAAAAACTATGTGGCAATTCTTCAATGGCATTCCTCAGTGGCAATTCTATACACCAACAATGTTCAAGCTGAGAGCCAAATCAGTTCTGCAACCCCATTCATAACAGCAACAAGAAGAATGAAATATCTAGGAATACAACTAACCATGGAGGTGAAAGATCTCTACAGTGAGAATTATAAAACACTGCTGTAAGAAATCGGAGATGATGGCTGGGTGCGGTGGCTCTCGCCTGTAATCCCAGCACTCTGAGAGGCCGAGGCAGGCAGATCACATGAGGTCAGAAGTTGGAGACCAGCCTGACCAACATGGAGAAACACCATCTCTACTGAAAATACAGTTAGCCAAGTGTGGTGGTGCATACCTGTAATCCCAGCTACTCGAGAGGCTGAGGCAGAAGAATCACTTGAGCCTGGGAAGTGAACGTCGCAGTGAGCTGAGATCATGCCATTGCACTCCAGCCTGGGCAACAAGAGCGAAACTCCATCAGGAAGGAAGGAAGGAAGGAAGGGAGGGAGGGAGGGAGGGAGGGAGGGAAGGAAAAAAAAGAAAGGGAGGAAGAGAGGAAGGGAAGGAAGGAAGCAAAAAGAAAGAAAATAGAAATAAATAAATAAATAAATAAATAAATCAGAGATGATACAAACCAATGGAAAAACATTCTATGCTCATGAATGGGAAGAAATAATGTTAAAATGGCCTTACTGCCTAAAGTAATTTACAGATTCAATACTATTATATCAAACTACCAAGTCGTTTTTCACAGAATGAGAAAAGAAACTATTTTAAAACTTATATAAAACCGAAAAATAGTCTGAATAGCCAAAAATATCTTACCACCAGGACATACCATTCTGGCCATAAACTATAGCAAAGTTTTCAAGACCAAGTGTCCAAAAGCAATTGCAACAAAAACATAGACACATGGGACCTAAGTAAGCTAGAGAGATTATGCTCAGCAAAAGAAACTATCAACAGAGTAAGCAGACAACCTGCAGAATGGGAGAAAATTTTTGCAAACTATGCACCTGACAAAAGCGTCATCCAGAATCTATAAAGAAATTAAACAAAATTATAAGCAGAAAACAAACAACCCCATTAAAAAATGGACAAAAGACAAGAACAGAGACTTCTCAAGAGACATTCATGCAGCCAACAAGCATATGAATAAATACTCAACTTCTCAAATCACTAATTATTAGAGAAATGCAAATCAAAACCACAATGAGGCACCATCTCACACCAATCAGAATGGCTAGTAATAAGAAGTCAGAAAGTAACAGATGTTGGTGGGGCTGCAGAAAAGAGAAAACTTACACAGTGGGCTGGGAATGTAAATCAATTCAGTCATGGTAGAAAGCAGTTTGAAGATTTCTCAAAGCACTTAAACAGAACTACCATTTGACACAGCTATCTCATTACTGGGTTTATACACAAAGGAACAGAAATCATTCTACCAAAATGACATATGTCCTTGTATGTTTATCACAGCACTGTTCACAATAGAAAAGACATGGAATCAACCCAGAGGCGCATCAGTGGTGGACTAGATAAAGACGTGTAGTACATACACAATGAAACACTATGCGCCACAAAAAAGAATGAAATTATGGCTTTTTCAACAAAATGGATGTAGCTGGAGGCTACATCTACCAAATTAATCAAGCAAATTAACACAGGAAGAGGAAACAAAAACCACATATTATCACCTGTAAGAGCTAAACACTGACTACACATGGGCAAAAAAGGGACCAGTCGATACTACACAGGGTGCCTGTGTGAGAGGAGAGGGTGGAAAGGGGTGAGGACTGAAAAACTACCTATACCTGTCAGGTACTATGCTCACTACGTCAGTGACTAAATTGTTTTGCCACCAAACCCCAGCAACAGGCAATTTACCTACATAACAAAGTTGCACATGTGCCCCCTGAAACTAAAATAAAAATTGAAACAGAAAAAAAGTCAGTATTATTAAGATACTTAGTAAACCACAAGTGTTTGGAAATCAAATATCAGACTTCTAAATAATTCATAAAGAAACAACGATCGAAATGAAATTTAGAATATATTTTGAATTGAAAAAAGACAATAAAAATCTGAAGTGCTAAAAAAAAAAAAAAAGATGGTTTTTACTCCTAAAATTCACATCTAAAAACACTGAAATTTCAACAGATGGTAATTGGCATGTGATTGGGCAAACTACTTCAAAGTTAATACAAAAATGAGAACCGATATAAAAATCACTTCTTTATTCTCTGGAAAGAAGAAAGCAACAGTGAGTGGAAGTCCACTTTTACCAGATACCAGATCATTTGACAACCCTACAGTACTGTGCTGGTACAAAACACATCCACAGCAGTAGTGTGGCAGTCAGACATGAAATATATAGGAATTCCAGAGATGACAAATGTAGCATTTGAAATCAGTAGAGAAAAGAACTGCTTTGAGAAATTTGGGTATTAACTGAAATGTGAAAAACAAATAATAATGAATTTCAAATAACATAAAAACTGAGATAAAATATAAAATCAGTACTGCAAAAAACTAAATTTGAAAAATAGTCATGCCTTTGATTCATAACATGAAATACAAATATCACGAAGTAAAAGATGGACAAATTTTACTACCTAAAAAAAATTTTTAGCAAACTATTGATAATGTTAAAAGACAAATAACAGACTCGAAGAAAATATTTACACGGTATATATAACAAAAAGGGAATATTCAGAATATGTAGAGCTTATTCAAGTAACTTGAACCTTGCAAACCCCAGTGGAAAATGAGTGAAGAATTTAAAGAGGAATTGCACAGAAGAAATAGTATACATCATGTATTAACAAGCGAGAAGATGCTTCATCTGTGTAACAGCCAAAATGTATGTAAAAACATAACACGGCATTCCCCCCATCTCCTTGGTAAAATAAAAATACATACGCACTTCAGAAAGTTATATGCCACTTCAGTATTTTTGCAATTAATTGATATTATTTTTGTTACACTAAAATAGCTGAAAAATAAAATGAGTCAAAAAACAGTATAAGAAAAAACATTGTAAATATGTACATAAAATAGTATGGGTAGGAGAAACCTAAGTAAGATCACAGAGGGAGAAGTTTAAGAGAAAGACTAATCAGTTTAACCATATAACAATGTAAAAATATTCTTTGCATTGAAGAACTCATAGAAGGCAAAGAACAATCAAGGAAAAATAATTTCCAAATAGACACCACACCGCAGTCTCCCGTGGTAAGGATTACTCTCAGTTCTACTCTGAAGTCTAACTAGATTTGTGGGTGTCTAGACTAATACTGGATTAGTGGACACCAGAAACTTCGAGACTAGTACACGCACACAAACTTCAACACTGAAGCCTGTTATCACACAGGGATCTTTTGACGTTTGCTAAAATTTAATGTAGCACCTGTTCCAGAGTGAGCCCTTAACTGATGTTGAGTCATAGCATAGTAGTAAAAAACTTTAGAATTAGGCCATAATGATTTCAAGGGCTTTGCATGATCTTTTTTTTTTTTTTTTCACTTAATTTAAAAATCTTGGCCCAGCACGGTGGCTCACGCCTGTAATCCCCACACTTTGGGAGGCTGAGGCAGGAGGATCACTCGAGGTCAGGAGTTTGAGACCAGCCTGGCCAACATGGTGAAATCCTGTCTTTACTAAAAATACAAAAATCATCCTGGTATGGTGGTGCACGCTTGTAATCCCAGCTATTTAGGAGGCTAAGGCAGGAGAATCACTTGAACCCAGGAGGCAGAGTTTGTAGGGAGATGGTACTGTGCCATTGCACTCCAGCCTGGATGAGAGAGTGAGGCTGATACTCAAATAAATAAATAAATAAATAATACAATAAAAATCTATATATTTATTTTAATTGTGTAATTACTTGCCATCATATCTGTCTCAGAACACTAATCAAGAACAACAAGAATAATAGAGATGATACGCTCTACTAATTAAGCAAATTTCCTTCTTTTCTTTGTGAAAACAATTGACTAAATTCTTCAGTTTTGGGTTTTTAGGAACAATTTCTACTAATTTATTTTCAGTGGAGTTTTGCAGAAGTCCCAAACAAAAAGACCAACAATGACCAATTTAATTAGGAAAGTACTAACTTTAACAAACTTCATTTTTTGATCAATGAAGACTCATTTTTAAATTTTACTAAACATTTTAGAATTAGCCTTGGATAATAAAAATAACAATATAGAGAATGTTTACTAACATATAAAAATTCTAAAGACTTGTTAGCTTAGAACGTCAATTTATTGTTGATCGAAGTTGCCTGATGAAAATAAACTTTAGGTAAACTTAAGACAAGTTTGACGCATTCTGTTTATAATCTTGTACCTCTGTTCTCATTCTAATTTGGCATGCTGCATAGTTGGGTTTTTTTTTTTAATTTCAGGTGGGTTGTGGCCACTCCTCTCCTCTCTGAAGTCAGTTGATCTTCCAGAAACCATTTTAGAATTTGCACAGCTGCATCTGGATCAAGCAGTTTGCTAAGAGGCATTTACACCTTTAAATCACAAAAGAGCTTATCTTCAATTGTCATAGCTAACATTGAATCTATGCCTAATGATGTAAGCAATGTGGATATTGGATTGTCTTTGAGTTTCATATTCATGAATTCTCTGGCAAAATAACTCATCGATTGATACTTGGGATGAAGAATGAGTAAAAACAATGTAAAACTCTTCCAGAAAATTAGAAAATTTAATTTATCTTGGAATTCTTTGTAGAAGTAAATTCTTTTAGATGGAACTTGGGGAAAGTTTTCCTGTAATTTCTTGAAATCAAATTTGATGGTACATTGTAGTCTGACCATTCTGCATTCTTCATTCTAATTTTCCAGCAACTTGCATTTTTTAAGTGTTCAGATGTTGACTTTCTCAATAAAATAATTACAACAGGACAATCTCCTTTTTGTATAATAAACATCACCATTTCAAATCCAAGGCCAGATAGCCCACTTAACATGGCTTGCTAAGAATTATTCCGAATCAAGCATGATTCAAGATATTAATGGATGTGGGATATTTGAAAAGTTAGTATTCCTCTGGCGGCTAAAATGCTTTGAAGATAATGTTTTTTCAGCAGTCATCCAAGATTCAAGGCTCCCTAGTTAATCGATTGTCCAGTGAGACCACAGTTTCTGTGATGGTAGCAGAACAGGTCCAGCAAGGAGTTAGCAGCAGCATAGTTGGCTTGCATTGCATTTTCAATTAAAGCAGAGACTGTTGAATAGCACTCAAAGTAATCAAGTTGCTGCCCTCTTGTCAAAAGATGAAACTGTACTACTCCATCTGATTTGGGGCTTAACACTCTCTCCACTCAAGAAGAGATGTTGAGAGCTTCCAGGGGCCCATCATCCAAGACTGTGACACTAAAACAATACACCTAAAATTTTACCCTGGAAAGATATTTTCTTTTTCTTTCTTTCTTTTCTTTTCTTTTCTTTTTTTTTTTTTTTTTGAGACAGAGTCTCACTTGGAAAGATATTTTCTATTAAACACACTCCCTTTTTCACCTCAGAATGAAAAGTGACATGACACTGTAGCCTGATCACTTTGCATTCTTCATTCTCATTTTCCAGCAACTTGCATTCCTTTCAAATACTCATAGGGTGGATATCTCAATGAAATAATCACAAAAGGCCCATCTCCTTGAACAGTTTAAAGGTCGTTCAAAAAATCTGAACATTGATCTACCATATCAACCATATCATCAAGCAATCTCACTGCTTCGTGTATACCCAAAAGAAAGGAAATCAGTTCATTAAAGAGATATCTGCACTTTTGTGTTTGTTGTAGCACTGTTTACAATAACTAAGATTTTGAAGCAACCTAAGTGTCCATCAACAGATGAATAGATAAAGAAAATGTGGTGCATGCTTGTTCTCACTCATAAGAGGGAAAACACATGGACACATAGAGGGGGACATCACACACCAGGACCTGTTGGGGGGTGGGGGGGCTAGTGGAGGGATAGCAGTGGGTGGCAGAAACGGGAGGGACAGCATTAGGAGAAATACCTCATGTAGATGATGGGTGATGGATGCAGCAAACCACCACGGCACGTGTATACCTATGTAACAAATCTTCACATTCGGCACATGTACCCCAGAACTTAAAGTATAATAACAGAAAAAGAAAAGAAAGAAAGTGTGGTACAGATATACAATGGAGTATTATTTATCCATAGAAAAATGAAAGCCAGTCATTTGCAACTAGATATTGGAACTGAACATCATTAAGTGAAATAAGCCAGGCACAAAGACCAACATCACATGTTCTCACTTATTTCTGGAATCTAAAAATCAAAACAATTGAACTCATGGACAGAGAGAGTAGAAGGATGATTACCAGAGTTGGGAAGGGTACTGACAGGGTAGGGGGAGGTGGGAATGGTTAGCAGCTACCAAAAAAATAGAAAGAATGACTAAAACCTAATATTTGCTAGCACAACTAGGCAACTACTGTCAATAATAATCATATATTTGAAAAAATATAAAAAGTGTAATTGGATTGTTTGTAACTCAAAGAATAAATGATTGAGGGTATGTGCTTATTTCACATTACATGCCTATATCAAGACATCTCATGTAACCCACAAATACTTTGTATTCACAAAAATTAAAAATAAAATATAAAAAAGGAATACCTTTTTTCTGTACAATAAACATCACCGTTTCAAATCCAAGGCTAGAGAGCTCCGCTTATACAACATACACTGTATTTGCCTTGAAGAGCTTCTCTTTTGCTCTATATACAGGTATTTGTAGAAGTTAACATTCTGGAACACTGAATTCTAACACAACAAGAGAGACAGACACACATGTGAGATACACTGACAGAGCAGGATTCACCAGTATATTCTGTTGAAACAGTGAGCAAGCCAAATTTGTCTTCCAAGTCATTGATTGTAGCCACTAAAAGGTCTACAGAACATCATCAGCGTTTCTGTAAAACCTGGCTAAGACTTAGAATGTGGACTTGAATGTGATTGTGATCACTATGTAATAATTGCTATAAAAATTCAGGTTGGTGTTGGCGGCATATGACTACAACAGTCAGATGGGGAGAGTCAGAGTGTTTCTTTGACAAGTTCTTCTAAAGGTGGCAGAAAATTTAATGCCTTTCAGTGTCTCCTTTTTGCCATAAACCCAGAAAGAGTGAAGGGCACTTGACAATCCAGATTATTTACTCGGCATCCAAGGCCAGAATTTACCTAGAATGAATTTTTACTTTGGGGAGAACATAGCAAGCATGCAGAGATGTTTGGCATTTTGCAATACTTGGGTGAGAATTTTCCAAGCTCTTATGAAGTATATGATGCACAAGGCCCATTTCTAAATACTGGAACCATCTTGCTGTGAAAGCACATGATGTCAGGGGTTAAGACCTTTCATGACACCATGCACAAAAACGTGTGGCAATGTGATCACCAGCCTTTCCCTCTTGAATGGCCTTGCACACGGCTGCTCCTGTACTGCTGAAGTCCAGTGCCTGCAGTTTATGTTTCCCCCTTGTGTCATCAGCCCAATACAAATTATTGTCAAAATTACACCCAGAGGTTCTAACAGGAAAATAATCTTCTGAGTAAATACAGATTTTATCAGTCTCAACTTCCAAAAATTGGTCATTGAACAGTGTGAGTTTGTGACTTTCTATTTTGGCTGTCACCTTTACTACATTGTAGGGGTCTGAGGTGTGCAGAGTGAACACCTCAGAGTTCTGGTTGCCCTTGTGAGGTTTGCTATTATAAACCCTTTCAAAGGACATATGCCCGATTGCAGAAATGACTATTGTCCCCTGACAATCAATATAGAATTCTGGATCATTCTTCCCCTTACTTTTCATAATAGCTTCTGCTAAGCCTGTGGCATTTTGTGGGATTATATCACATGTATCTATCATCTGAAATATGACGCAAGGCACTTCCATCAAAAAGGCTCTTGTCATGACAGAGAGAACAAATCCTAGATTGAAGTAACCCACAGTTCTTATTGTTCTGTAAGTGAGCACTGTCACAGAATAATCAACATTTTGGTCTTTTAAGGCCTAAATAAGTTGAAAAATGCCTCATATCCAAAATAAGTTGACATGCTTCAGGGCCCAAATAAGTTGAAAAATATCTCATGAAAATGCCTCAAAACCAAAATAAACTTAAATAAATGCCTCAATGAATAGATGTTGCTGGGATCGCTTCATTTCATTTTTGAATTATCCACAAGAATAAAACATAATGAAAGTCCTTGATTTCCAGTCTCATCTTATCATACACTGTCATCTCAGAATGTGGACTTGTTTCTCATTCCTGAAACCCAATATACTTAGAGTCGTGAGGCATATACTGAACCTATTCACAGAGGCACTTTGTCAGGGTTTCCAAGCACCTGAATTGTGATACTTGTTTCCACATGTTTCGTAGAAGTAACTTATCATTAGGTTGTGTTTGTTTACTATACATGAACATATCTGTTCAAATGTTGATAAAATGGAGCCATATTTGTTTGTAAAGAACCCACACATTTCAAAGTGGTCTTATGCAGACAGATTTGATGACCTTTATGTATATATTCATTTCCCTCTCCAAATTTTTAAAAACTATCAATTTGCCCTTCTTTGGTGGAAAAATAGCTTTCTCCATCTTTCTGTATCTTGTGGCCATGACAAATATCATTTGCAAAAAACAGTCTAACAACACTGGATATATATAATATTCATACATTACTCCCTGGATATCTTCATTGACCTTGCTTGTTGTTATGCCATTCTTTAGCTCATTGCAGAATAAAAAAATGGCTTTACCTATTTGAAAATATCATAGTAAAATCCAACGTAGAAGAGGCATTCAGAAAGTTCATCACTGTTTGAAATCAACTTACACTTTCTAACAACTCTAGAAGGCATCTTCTTTAACTTAAGAATTTTGCAGATGGCAACTGTATTAAAATTCTTTCTAGACATCTTGTAGTGATTATGGATTCACATCTTTGTATCTTGATAGAATCATTTTTAATCTCTCTTGTAAAGTCTAACACGATTTTGCAAAGCAATGGCTCACAAGGGAACCAAGTCTACTTGGACCTATTACATTAAGTTTAAAATAAACCATTTCTCAAGTTATCTAGAAATACTAAAAATAAACACCTTTTGCCTCAAAAATCTTCCCTGGCACCACATCTGCATTTGTACCATCTTTCATTGCCATCTTGCAAAATGATATATTACCTGATTTTGCTGGTAAAAAATTAAGCACATATATTTTAATCATGTTTAACAATTTACAGAAGTACTTTTCATTTTCTTTTTGTACACAGTGGCAGAATTTTACGATTCTGAAGCACTTAGACTCTCATCATCTTTTTTTGCGGAGAACTAAAACAAAACTAAATATATTATTTTTAAGATCAGCTACCTAGGATTTTTGTAATGTTTGTATTAATACAAGCATTTAATTTGTTCTCTTTTAAGCTATTTGGCTGAAATGATTTCTTAAAAACTTTAGATTTGCTCTTCAATGATGTGTTAGGACATGAACCCAGGTAAAGAAAGAAGGTTAAGGCCTCATTTCACATGGGTCTATTATTACTTTTCTGTGCATTAAGGAATTCATAAAAATACCATCAAAACCATAAGCCAAAATGCACTGACTGAATTTTTCAATAACAATGAGACACAAAAAACTAGTTACAATTTATTTTTGTTAAAACAAATTATTTAAAATTTTTGTATTTTGTCATTCTATGTTGCCCAGGCTGCAGTGCTAGAGTGCAATGGCTATTCAGAGGCACCATCGTCTCACACTACAACCTAGAACTCCTGGGCTCAAGTGATCTTCCTGCCTCAGCATCTAGAGTAGCTGGGACTATAGTGTGTGCCACTGCACCCAGTTTTTGTAATTTTCCCATAGTTGAAAACTGGTCAAACCTTAGATAAATTTCTTGAAATAAATTAAACATAGTTGAACTATTTTTTCCTTACCAATTCTATCATTGACACACCTTGTCATTATTAGATTCACCTTGAGATCCCCAAACTCCTACTATGAGTGAAGTCTCATGTTGATGTTACCTATCTGGGTTACCCAGAGTGTTCTTGTCTTCTTGGAAGAATTTGCCCAAAAGACCAATTAGTAAAGCAGGTAAAAGTTTTACTGGGGAAGTAAAAGTACACTTCAAGACAGGAGTGGGTTGATCCTGCTGTAAACATTCCTGGGACATTCTGCATTTGATCTTCCATGGTCTGGCTTCCTTCCTTGCCCAGTTCTCACCAAGGCTTGTGGGATCCTCCCTTATTGTGGTTAATGCACATGCACTGAACACAGTGATCAATACAAACCCACCCAATAGGGACATTGCTCATTACTGCCACCCAGGAAGGTCAAACAGTCATTAAATTTTATTCATTGCACCTGCGTGGCTCTCAAGAATTCTGCTTTTGCCTTTTTTTCTCCCTTATCAGGATCTAGTTAACCACATTTTGATAGTTTGATCATAGAGTGAGTACTGGGCATCTTAAGAGGTGTTCTGGGCTGTTCCTTCCAACATGGGCACCTCCCCTCCTGCCTGCTAATGTCTGACAAACTGCCTACTCTTACATTTACCTTAAGGAGTTGGGACTCAGAAATCTTTTGGGAAATGGGGTGGAGGTCATTCTTCTGTAACTATTTCCTGCTGAAAAGGGGTGTCAAGTGTCTTCTAGGTCCCTCCCCTTGCTTGCTGTCATGGTGAGAAGGTTTCAGACGTGGTTGTTGTCTCTCAAAACATTTCACACACAGTGTCCAGAGGAGACATGCAGAAATGTGGTTGTCCTCAAGGGTAGGAAAGAGGTTGAAATCCTTGTCACAAGACCATCTGAAGTCTGACAGCTTCTAGATGGGATGAAATAAACTTAGTAGATTCAAGAAGCGAGGCCCAGAAAGGAGAAGAAGGAAGATAGAGGTCTGGGGTCCCAGGAAGGGGAGGAGCCATAAGAATCAGAACCAGATGACACCCCAGGAGAGCCAACCCTCAGTAGTCCTTTCACAAAGGTGAGAAGCCTGGTTTATGAGATCTCTAATGTGCTCCTGAGCCTATCCTGATGTCTTAATCCAGATCAGCACTCTTCTCTAAGCATAGACAAGTTCCTCCCTGATCGGCAGCTAGCATGTCAAGACCTTTACCATGTTTGAGAACTATAGCTGTGAGATAACTGACTTGCCACTGTAACTCTGTTATAGCTCAAGCAGTGGTTTCTATCCCTTGAGCCAATTCCAGAGACAGGCTTTGGTAGGTTCAGCAGTAAGTGCCAATGTCAGCTATTCCCATCGTGGCACCTGTGGTGATGCCAAGCCCCTCCTTTTCCTGGAGGGGGTGTTTGTTCAGAGTAGTAAACTTGCAAGGAGTATTATGACTCATGGTGTAACAGGCCAAAGCATTACTAATTTACTTATCTTTATTCTTTTGGCTTTGCTTGAGAGGAGTCTGAGACCCTGGAGGGGCTCAAGGGTGCAGGTGTCTGATGGGACCTTTACAACTTCCTCTGCCAGAGATGAGTAATACAGCTTTATCATGGAGTATTGAAGCCACATGGTGATCCCCAGCATCATAACTGCTGTAGGAAGAGCAAAACATTGTAAGATCCTCTCCAAATAAGACTCAGTAGACAGTTTGAAGTGCCATCCTTCCCAGTCTTGATGATAACTTGAGTACTTACTTGGTGGGTATAAAATTTAGTCAGAGTTTTCAGGGTGTGAAAATGTCTTTTGGCCTAGTTTTTGAGCCCCCAGCTGAAACTGGGATAGGGAAGTAACATAATTAGTAAGTTGGCAAGTTTCAGTATCCAATAGGAAAGCAAACAAAGGGTTTTCCACATCATAACTTGAAAGAACTGAGTTGTAAGCTAGAGATGGGTATGTTCCTCAGCCTCAGTAGAGCAATATGTAGTAGCTCTGGTCAAGGCTTTGAGGTTTCCTTGCATAATTTTTCCAAGGTTTACTTGAGAGTTTGGTTAATATCTATCAACCATTCCAGAGGGTTGTGGATGCCTGGAGGAATGTAGAAAGTAACTGATCCCCAAGGTCTGAGAAACAAGTTGAGTAACCAGTGAGGTGAAGGATGTACTATTAACCACTTTGCAATGACCTGGGATGCCAAACCGGGGTAGAACCTCCTTGAGGAGGACCTTTACTATCCCCACTGCTTTTTCCATTCACATGGAGTAAGCATCTATCCAACCTGGGAAGGTGTCTAAAAGACCAGAAGATATTTAATACCTTGACAGGCACAAAGTGAGGTGAAGTCAAACTGCCAATTCTCCCTAGCATGAGTGCCCCTCCATTGGACTGTCTGGAAAAGAAAAGGAAGTTTGGCTCCTCATGCGATGTTTAATGTGCAAAGGGCACAAGCCCTGGAAAGCTTGTTCAACCCTCAAAAGATTTTTTTCTCCAAAAGAGCCATTTGCACAGTATTGAAAGCTTTTTCTTGCCAAAGTGGCAGGAGTCACGCAAAGCATAGCTAACTTCCCACTGAACATTTTAAGGCAGATGTAGGACCTTTCCCAATTGAAACCAGCCTCTGGAGCCTCGTGTTCCTGTGCCCACTCCTATTCCTCTGGTGAGTACAGGGGCTAATGGCTTTGGAACCTCAGTGGGAGGATAAATAAAAGAAGGCTGAGGATGCTCTTCTGGGAAATTTCCTATGCCATTTATAGGAGAATTATCCACTGAGGGGCTCACAAGATCCAAAGTGGCAGGGTCCAGTTTGTATTTTTGGCAGAGATTCTGGTCCTATTTTAGAGCCATAAAGGCCTGGACACAGGGCACATCTGACCATTTACCCTGTCACCAGCAAAGCAGGTCCAACTGCAAGCGGGTATGAAAATTAGGGCTACCATTTTCTGGCCAGCCTTCCTACAGTCGTAGAGGTTTGTATTGAGGCCATGTGCAGTTACAAAAGAAAGCTAATATCTTTTTCTTTAATGTCTGGGGATCAAACTTGTCCTAACTTTTGAGAATGCATTGAAGGGGAGAGTCCTACAGTGCGGACTGTTGAATGTCCATCTGAAAAACAGAGAGAAGTAAAGGCCAGGGGAGAGTGAACATCCTAACTCTCTGTCCATTCTCATCCATTGGGAAAGGGGGAGAGCATCCTCTCCATCCCTTTCCCACAGTAGGCCAGGCATCTCTGGCCTGTGAGGAGCTTCAGACTTCATGCACCCTTACTGCATGCTCCCACCCAAGCCTTGACCTCTTTCCCTCATTTGGTCTGTTGACCTCCCGCCCCCGGTCTATAGGTCTCACATCTAATTATAGATGACTGTGCCCAATTATAATTTTGTAGCCTTCTGTAATAATCCTCTGCATACAGTAAAAGCATGTCAAGGACAGTGGGGAAGGCCACAGACAAGTGGGAAGTCGACTGGTAAATCCCTAAGAATTCAGTGATAAGAACATGGAGAGAAGATTGGGTAATTAGCTACATCCAGATGACCCCTAGACCAAGACCATAGCACCTGAAATTTACCTAAATTTCATCTGGAGGTGGAATTAGTGCAGAGGAGATGGTGACAGAGCATTCTAAAAGCCACTGTATTGGGGCCTACCTGGGAAGAGAGAGGACAAAGGAGGTGGCATTGGCTAGCAAGAGAGAGATGCCATGATGGCATGGGCAGCAGGGCCAACTGTGAAGAAAGACAGGTGGGAGTCCCCAAAAGTCAGTTGTGTGAATGTGGAAGTAATCAGAAGCCTTAGGGTCTCTGACAAGAAGAAAGCATTCTGTGCCTGGAGGAGCTCTCTTGGGCGTTGGGTGGAAGTGCTAGCTGAGCACACAAAGCAGAGATGCCAAGGAGCTTAATCGGCATGCTCAGCATTCTCATAGACTATGCTGGATAGGAGCACATATGTGAGAGGAGACAGCAGGGAGCACAGCCCTTACCTCATGACAGGATGCGAGTCACAGCACCAAGAGACGTTGCCAAGACTGGAGTTCCAGAAAGTGTCCTCAGTTCTTGCCTTCTTGCAAGAAAGAATTCAGTCAAAAGACCAATTAGTAAATCCAGCAAAAAAACACATTTATTGCAGAAGTGACAGCATGCTTTAAGACAAGAGTGGGCTGACTTGGCTGGAAGCAGCCCCAATACCTTCTGCATTTGATCTTTTCTCTCACTTTCTTTAGGTTCCTGCCTTTGTTCTTGCCCAGTTTGCACCCAGACTTGGGAAACCCTCCCTTAGTTTTGGTTAATGCACATGTGCAGAACCCAGTGATCACAACAAATTCTACCCAATGGTGGCATTGCTCATTACTGCCACTCAGGAAGATGGTACAGCCATCACATTTGTATTCATTGTGTCCATGCAGCTCTTAAGAATTCCCCTTTTGCCTTTCCCCTTCTTTATCAGAATGTAGTTAACACATTCTGACAGTTCAACCATGGAATGAGTGATTACTGATCATCTTAAGAGCCGTTCTGGGGCGTTTCTTCCCACATAGCTACCTTTCCTCCTGCCCGCTCATATCTGACTACCCTAACAGTTCCTCCTGCCTGCTCATAACTGCCTATCCTAACAGTTGAATTGAAAGGCTCTTGTTCAATCAAAACTTGAAACACTGAAAGGGTCATGTCCCAGGGAGATGGGAAACCTGTGCAGTTTTACATGGAATTCTGGGTAGGAAGAACAGACTGGATTCTGTCTGCTCACATTTGCTATCTAACTATTCTCTATATCATTGCCATTTTAGACATAAATCATTCAAGTCATGGTAAGATAGACATAAGTGAACTTCACTTTATAAATTCAAATATTGCTTTAAGTATATAAACACTGCTGTATAATTGTACAGCAATGGACACATTTTACAACAACTGATATTAAAATGTTATAAAAGGATATACTCATGTAAGAAAGTAAAAAAACTTTAAACTTAAAAACAGAAAAAATATTTTTTAGTGTTAGGTTCATGTAATTCATCAAAAGTATTTATCTTGGATTCCTTTACATAATAATCATCCACATGTGGTTAAGTGTTTGAATACCAATTGTTTACATATTATTAGAAGTGGGAAACTTGAGATGCTACAGAAAAATCTTTAAAAACATTATGAACCTGGAGAGAGATCCAAGATGGCTGATCACTAGCAGCTCAGGATTGTAGCTCCCAATGAAAATGCAGAGAACGAGAGGATGCCACACTTTCAGACGAATTTCTGTTGCTCACAGACCAGGAGATTCCCAATGGAGGAGCCCCACGGGTCACCAGTGTGACTCTTGTGGACAGCACGGTGGTTTTGCCAGCACCTTGGTGTGGCTGCTCTTGGTGCAGAGTAAACGGGACTGGGTCCCCTTTTGGCTGACGTTTGGAGCTCTGGGAAAGCAGAGCCGCCTATTCAGCTGATTGAAGGATGGACTGAAGAAGGAAGCCAGACCGGAGATTCCCCGGCAGAAAAGCACCATCAATCTTAATGCCACTGTTTTAGCCGACGCAGTGCGTTGCTCAGATTCCAGCACTGGGAATCATCAAATTGGACATCCACTCAGAAATCTAATTAGAAAGTCCATAATTACAAAGAGGACAGATGGATAGATTTATAATGAAAGGAAGAAACCAGCCTAAAAAGGCTAAGAATACCCAAAATCAGAACGTCTCTCCCTCTACAGGGGATCACAGTTCCTTATCAGCAACGGAACAAGGCCTGATGGAAAACTAGTGTGTTCCATTAACAGAAGTAGGCTTCAGAAGGTGGATGATAAGAAACTTCTGGGAATTAAAAGAACTTGTTCTAACCCAATGCAAAGAAACTAAGAACTTTGAAAAAAAGGTTTGACGAAATGCTAACGAGAATGGACAATACAGAGAGAAATATAAGTGATTTAACGGAGTTGAAAAACACAACACGAGAACTTTATGAAGTATGCACAAGTTTTAACAGCCAAATTAATCAAGCAGAAGAAAGGATATCAGAGGTTGAAGACCAACTTAATGAAATAAAACGAGAAGACAAGTTTAGAGAAAAAAGGATAAAAAGGAATGAGCAAAGTCTCCAAGAAATATGGGACTATGTGAAAAGCCCTAATCTACGTTTCATAGGTGTACCTGACTGTGACAAAGAGAATGAATCCAAGCTGGAAAATACTCTTCAGGTTATTACTCAGAAAAACTTTCCCAACCTAGCAAGGCAGAACAATATTCAACTCCAGATAATACAGAGAACACCACAAAGATATTCCTCAAGAAGAGCAACCCCAAGGCACATAATCATTAGATTCACCAGGGTTGAAATGAAGGAGAAAATACTAAGGGCAGCCAGAGAGAAAAGTCAGGTTACCCATAAAGGGAAGCCTATCAGACTCACAGCAGATCTCTCAGCAGGAACCCTACAAGCCAGAAGAGAGTGGAGGCCAACATTCAACATCCTTGAAGAAAAGAACTTTCAACCCAAAATTTCATATCCAGCCAAACTAAGCTTTACAAGTAAAGGAAAAATAAAATCTTTTGTGAATAAGCAAGTACTCAGAGATTTCATCACCACCAGGCCTGCTTTACAAGAGCTTCTGAAAGAAGCATTACACATAAAAAGGAACAATCAGTATTAGCCTTTCCAAAAATATACCAAAAAGTAAAAAGCATCAACATAATGACGAATTTACATCAACTAATGGGCAAAACAGTCAGCTAACATCAAATGGCAGTAATAAACTCACAAATATTATTATTAATCCTAAATTTAAATTGACTAAATCCCACAATCAAAAGACACAGCCAAAACCCATCGGTATGCTGCATCCAGACCCATCTAACAGGCAAGGATACATAAAGACTCGAAACAAAGGGATGGAGAAAGATTTACCGACCAAATGGAGAGCAAAAATAAATAAATAAATAAATAAATGAAAAGCAGGAGTTGCAATTCTCACCTCTAATAAAATAGATTTTAAAGCAACAAAGATCAAAAGAGGCAAAGAAGGTCATTACATAATGGTAAAAGGATCAATGCAACAAGAAGAGCTAACGATCCTAAATAAATATGCACCCAATACAGGAACACCCAGATGCATAAGACTTATTGAGAAGAGACTTAGATTCCCACACAATAATAGTGGAAAACTTCAACATCAATATTAGATAGATCAATGAGACAGAAAATAAACACGGATATCCAGGACTTTAACTCAGATCTGGAACAAGTAAACTTAATAAACATTTATAGAACTCTCCACTTTAAATACACAAACTATACACTCTTATCAGTACCTACTCATCACACCTACTCACAGGTTTAAATGAAATATTGGTTGGCTACTTGTTTGTTATTTTCTTCCCTCATTTTTTCCTGTCTCCATTATTAAGCACAATTATTGGCATAAAAGAGGTTTTCAATACCTATTTTTAGACTGTATTCTAGCCTGGGCAATAAAGCAACACTCCCGTTCTCTCTCCTTTTTCTTCATCCTCTTTCTTCCTGTCCTTCATTCTCTTTTCTTTTTTTTCCAAAAAAAAAAAAAAAAAAACAGAAGACACTTGCTTCATACTTGATTTGACTAGGTCAAATTTCACTATGGGGTGTCATAAAAGCACCCCAGTGAGGAGTCTATGAATTATAAGATTCAGTATTATTAAAAAAAGTCATAGAAAGAATTATCACCCACATTGTCTGGGAAAAGGAGTGAGAAGATTTTTGTATACAGAAACATTTTAAATGGCCACCAACTGAAACAGGCTTCAAACTCTTTCTTCATTTTACTTAGGAGAGTAACAACTTCACCTACATAAGGGACCCCCGTTGAGGTTTGGCAGGGGGGATGCTTTACAAATTTTGCACCCCTGGCTCATCAATCTATGTCCACTGGCCCCACCTGGGAGATTGCTGGGATGGGAAGGTGAATGCTGACCATTTCTGAGACTTCTTGTGTTTTGGCGTGCAGGGAGGTCCAGGGGTGAAAATCATATATATTCTGAAAGAAACAAACAGAACATGGATTAAATTACACAGAGCTTTGTTTTGGCAGGAAAATAAATCATTCTATTCTCTCTGAAATGAGATATGGGTTTGGAGTATATAAAAAGGGAGAGGGGGAGGGGAAAGGGGAGAAGGGGAGCGGAGAGGGAGAGCAGAGAGGATAGGAAATGGGAGAAAGGAGGAGAGGAGAAGGGAGAGGGAAGGGGGAGAGGGCAGAGGAGAGAAGGGAGGGGGGAGAAAGGAGGAAAGAGGGGAGGGGAGAGGAGGGGAGAGGGGGAGAGGGGAGGAGATGACAGGAGAGGAGCGGAGAGGAGGAGAGTGCATGGTAGCTACAGAGAAAAGAAAGATAACCTCAGTATATTCTTATGGTTTTTTCGATTCGGTGATACTGAAAGCATCTTTTTATCCCAGGGGAGAAGGAGGAAGACAATCCACTGAGAGGTGAGGGTTGCATCTTGTTAATTTTTTTTGTAGGAAATGTCGTAGGTGCACCGCAAACCTGTCTTGTCTTCCAGTTCTTTTATCCCTTCCCAAAACATCTAGTTAGGGAGGTTTACAGACAAATCCTAGGCTCCATTTTTCAGCTGCACCCATCACTGCTGCTCTGTGGGCATCTCTGGCCAGTAGTAAGATAGATCCAATGCCAGCTTCCACTCCTGCTTCTTTCTGCATGAGCTACCAACTCCTTTATTTAAAAAAGACTCTTGGCCGGGCGCGGTGGCTCAAGCCTGTAATCCCAGCACTTTGGGAGGCCGAGGCGGGTGGATCACGAGGTCAAGAGCTCGAGACCATCTTGGTCAACATGATGAGACCCCATCTCTACTAAAAATACAAAAAATTAGCTGGGCATGGTGGCACGTGCCTGTAATCCTAGCTACTCAGGAGGCTGAGGCAGGAGAATTGCCTGAACCCAGGAGGCGGAGGTTGCGGTGAGCTGAGATCGCGCCATTGCACTCCAACCTGGGTCACAAGAGTGACACTCCGTCTCAAAAAAAAAAAAAAAAAGACTCTTATTTTAGGTTTGGGGGTACAGGTGAAAATTTGTTACATAAGTAAACATGTGTCATGGGGATTGTCTTTCCTGTTCCTCTCCCTCCTACCACCCTACTGCCTCAAGAAGACCCCAGAATCTGTTGTTTCCTTCTTTATGTTCATAGTTCTTATCACCTATAAGTGAGAACATATGGTATCTGGCTTTCTGTTCCTGCATTAGCTTGCTAAGTATAACAGCCTCCAGCTCCAACCATGTTCCTGCAAAAGATCTGATGTTTTTCTTGTTTATGGCTACATAATATTCTGTGAGTCATCGGTTCCTGCTCTATGCCTGGACCAATAGAAAAGAAATGCTGTCTACCACACTGCAGGTTGGGACAAGGGTGGGAGTGAAAGCAGGCTTGAAGGCTTATCACAGGTCCAGGACCCTTAAGATCATGCACCCAGAAATAGCTATGGCTCATTCCATCTCCTCCCTGGAAACCCAGCTGCTCCTCCACAGACAGCACTTCCTTTCTCTCATGGCTGTGGATATGCAATCAGAGATCCAGATGTTCACCCTTCCTAGAAACATATTTGCTTAATAAGTAGCAAAAATCATGACACTATCATAGTCTACTTCATACTTACTAAAATTGGCTGGTATTTTTGAAGTCTGGCATGTCTTAGACATCATGCTTCATCCTTGTCTCTCAGAGAGCCATACCTGCATAAATAAAAGCACGTTAGGCTCAGAATTTCTTCACACATCTAAAAAAATAATTTAAAAAAAAACATTATGAACTAAACCAAACTAAAATCAGTTACAAAGCAAGCCAAATCATCTCAAAGCATATATTCAGTTGTTAGGCAATACCATTCCATTTCCAAAATCCAACTTAAATGCAATTTTGACAGAAAGGTCAAATGTGCTGCTTTAGTTACTTTTTGTGAATAAAGTTAACAAATGAATATCTCTTGACAATGAGAGCCCCAAGGACTTAAAAAAAAAAAGCTGTTAAGTTTGTTTCCTCTCCTGAAAAACACAGGTAATTATAATCTTTATTTAAAATGCATAAGTCAATTAGACAACTCAATTTTTTGCCAAAAAATACAAGAATTATATATCAGAAGTCTGAAAAGAAAAAAAAACACTGCTACAGCTAAACTTTGACAAGTCGTTCTCCATTCTGTTATCTAAGCTTGAAGTAGAAATCCCTAAGGTTTCTCTTGGAACATGAATTCTGTTGAGACCTAAATTTTCATTAAGATTTTCATTGCATGATGACTCCAAGGCTGGCCTTGCAGTATGAGAAGTAAATAAAGATTTGCTCTGCTCTTTTTTCTTGAAGAAGTCTGGTACCGACACTTGCTAGAATTTTTTTGTGTCTGTGAAGATTGCAAAAGACAGATACTGAGTATTTTGTTTTTTAAAAAATTATGTCTAAATGACTTGCATTGTTTAAAAAGTAACCATGAGTCAATAAAAGATACCACAAACCATGTTTTAACTCTGAAAATGTATGAGGGCATGTGTACCATTCACATTCTGACAGTTCAACCATAGAATGAGTGATTTCTGAGCATCTTCAGGGTAATAATGCGGCATTTCTTCCACATAGCTACCTTTCCTCCTGCCTGCTCATATCTGACTGAAAGGTTTGGATTGAAAGGCTCTTGTTTAATTGAGCCTTGAAACATTGAAAGGGTCATGTCCCAGGAATAATTTTAAAATTGTTCTAAAGAAGTACATGTATTTCTAGAGGATTTCTAACAAACAAGTAATTCAAACAAAATAGGGAGGGAAGAGCAAAAGCTATTAATGATGTATGAATTAACAGGTCATGTTTGTTGCCTTCTGAAATGGCTCTACTTAGAAGATTCTTAAGAATGCCATTAGAAATACTTGTGTTTAGGCCTGGCACAGTGGCTCACACCTGTAATCCCAGAACTTTGGAAAGCTGAGAAGGGAGAATCACTTGAGGTCAGGAGTTCAATTCCAGCCTGGCCAACATAATAAAACCCTGTCTCTACTAAAAACGCAAAAAAAAAAACCAAAAAAATCAGCCAGGCATGGTGGCAGATGCCTGTAATCCCAGCTACTGAGGAGGGTGAGGCAGGAGAATCACTTGAACCTGGGAGGCAGAGGTTGCAATGAGCCAAGATTGTACCACTGCATTCTAGCCTGAGTGACAAGAGTGAAACTGTCTCAAAAAAAATTTTTAAGTAAATAAACACTTGTGTTTCAAGGGTAACTATATGAAAAGATAAACATTAATTTGCTTTACTAGAATAACCATTCGACTACGTATATATACTAAAACATCATGTGGTACTCCTTAAATATATAGGAGTACCAAAATATACCCAAAAATATAAATCCAAAAACATTTTACTCCAGTAAAATAAAGCTAGAAATACTTGTATTTAGTAAGCCAGTTACAGAAAAAAAAAGATCTCTGAAAGACATTTTTAAGCATTTCTTTTCACCACCCGTGTACATTTCACCCATTATCTGAGAAAAATTAAGCATTTGGCACTGAGGAATCATTCAGAGCAACAACTCTCTGGGGAGGAGACAGCCAAGATCAAAGAGAACTCAATCATCTCTAAAGGCAATTTACTCCTAAAATTGTGACCAAAGCCTCAGAAGCAGGGCTTTCCCTTTTGGTCCATCTCAAAAAAAAAAAAAAAAGAAACACAAAAAACAAGACAAGACACACGCACACACACACACACACACACACGCAAACAGGAGAGTAAGATGAATTGTCCTGGATTAACTTTTTTTTTTGAGATAGAGTCTCACTCTGTTGCCCAGGCTGGAGTGCAGTGGTACTCTGCTCACTGCAATGTTCACTTCCCAGGTTCGAGTGATTCGCCTGCCTCAATCTCCTGAGTAGTTGGGATTCAGGAGCACACCACCATGCCTGGCTGGTTTTTGTATTTTTAGTAAAGATGGGGTTTCACCATGTTAGTGAGGCTGATCTTAAACTCCTGACCTCACGTGATCCACCTGTGGATTAACATTTCAAAGGTAAGTTCATTTACTAACATCATTTTTCAAAATTGTCTTATCTAGTTAGCTTTTACTTCCACCTAATCTCATGAATCTGTCTCACTAAAAATTATGCTTTTGAGGCAAAGTAAAGAGCTTCATTTATTTTCAATGATTCTGTGTTTTGACTTACTTGCTTAGTTCATCTAATGTAGATTCTCTCAGTTTTAATTGTTCTAGATACAGTTTCTCATATGTTTCCAATTCTGTTGTATTGTAGTCTGCTTGTGAAGTTTTGGCCTTGTAGACTTCAAATTTCAGATCTTTAATTCTAAGTCCCATCTGACTTTTCATGGAAGCATTGCTTTCCTCTGTTAACCTCTGTAACTTTTCTTGCAATATTTTCTGTATCTAAAACAAATTGAAAGGGGATAAATTTAAAAAATAATTATAAACTGAACAATTATTGTGTATTGTTTGTTTGTTTTGGGTCAGTGATCTAGAGAGCATTTTTAACTATGTGAAAAAAAATTGAAGGTTAATATATTTATTATCAGTATCAGCTAAATTAATAATTTAATCTGAATTGTAATAAAATGACATGCATACAGTAGCACTCATGAAATGTAACGCTCCAAGGAATAATAAAATGAATTTAAATTCTGAAAAACTGAACAACATAACTTAAGAATAATTCAAGAGTAGATTCAAGGGAAGATAACAAAAAGGAAGCTTCTCCAGAGTGTAGCTATCACTGAGTGAAACAGAAGCAGAGCAATATCCACGTCGCCAAGCGAGACACCAGTTTTATTTTAGAGGAACTGGTTGAACAGTGGGATTAACACCCAAAAAAGGCAGTGAAGGCAGCCCAAAGGCATCCAGCCGAGGCAAGGCAGGGCACTGCTACACCTGGAAAGTGTATCAGACACGGAGGACGGGGGGGCATCACCTCCTCAGTTCTCTGAATCAGATACAGCCATTCACTCCAAGACTTAGGCAGCACACAGACCAGGAAAACACTGCCTTGCTGAGAACCACCCGAAGTCACAGACCCAGGTGCCAGCCCAGGCTGGCAGCCCTGGCCAGACTGGTGCCTTGTTACTACAGACCAGGGTGAAGATTTGGACTAATACTGAGAAAGCTCTCAAAAAGAAACTGCCTGTCCCACAGAAGAGAGAGTTGAAAGTGGGGAGGGAGATACCACCAAACAGCCCCTCTCCGACAAGATTCAGCCACTGGAGTCCCTCTTCCGGGAGTTTCATAGTTAACACATCCTCCACCCAGGAACAGCCCGCTCAGCAGAGCAAAAGAGCTTTCCAGTGGGAAGGCAGGGCTAACCCCAGCAGTATGGTAGCCAGGCAAAGAATAAACAGCAGCCTGGGCTGAGACCAAGGCAGCCCAGCAGTGCCTACACAGGCTGACAATGGACAGACTGTCTCAAGTGGCACACTGACACTGGCATTAGAAAAAGAAAAAGCCACATACAGGAGAAATAACCCCAACTTTAACAGAAAGGACATCCACTCAGAGAAGATGGGAAGAAACCAGCACAAAAAGGATGAAAACATCCAAGTCCAGAACACCTCTCCTCCTCAGAGAGATCACAATGACTCACCAGCATGGCAACAAAGCAGGCCAGAAAACAATTTTGATGAGCTGACAGAAGCAGGCTTCAGAAGATGGATAATAACAAACTTCTCTGAACTAAAAGAACATATTTTAACCCAATGCAAAGAAACTAAGAACATTGAAAAAAGATTAGATGAAATGCTAACTAGAATAACCAGCCTAGAGAAGAACATAAATGACTTGATGGAGCTGAAAAACAGCACAAGAACTTCGTGAATCATACACAAGTTTCAATAGCCAAATTGATCAATCAGAAGAGAGGATATCAGAGATCAAAGATCAACTCAATGAAATAAAAAGAGAAGGCAAGAAAAGAGAAAAAAGAGTGAAAAGAAACGAACGAAGCCTCCAAGAAATATCTGACTGTGGAAAGACCCAATCTATGCTTGATTGGTGGACCTGAAGAAGACAGGGAAAATGAATCCAAGCTGGAAAACACTCTTCAAAATATTATCCAGGATAACTTCCCCAACTTTTAATAAAGCAGGCCAACTTTCAAATACTGGAAATACAAAGAACACCACAGAGATACTTCTCAAAAAAAGCAACCACAGTGCACGTAATTGTCAGATTTACCAGGGTTGAAATGGAGGAAAAAATGCTAAGGGCAGCCAGAGAGAAAGTTCAGGTCACCCACAAAAGAAAGCCCATCAGACTCACAGCAGATCTCTCAGCAGAACCATTATGAGCCAGTGTAGAGTGGGGATCAATATTCAACATCCTTAAAGAAAAGAACATTCAACCCAGAATCTCATATCCAGCCAAACTAAGCTTCATAAGTGAAGGAGAAATAAAATCCTTTATGGACAAGCAATTACTGAGAGATTTCATCGCCACCAGGCCTGCCCTACAAGAGCTCCTGAAGGAAGCACTAAACACAGAAAAAAATATCCAATACCACCCACTGCAAAAATTAACCTAATGGTTAAGGCCAATGATGCAATGAGAAAACTGTGTCAACCAACTGGCAAAACGAACAACCAGCAACAAACTGGCAGGATCAAATTCACACATAACAATATTAACTTTAAATGTAAATGGCCTAAATACCACAATCAAAAGACACAGACTGGTAAACTGGGTAAAAAGTCAAAACCCATCAGTGTTCTGTATTCGGAAGACCCATCTCACATGCAAAGACACACATAGGCTCAAAATAAAGAGATGGAAGAAGATTTACCAAGCAAATGGAGAGAAAAAAAAAAAAGCAGGGGTTGCCATTTTAGTGTTGGATTAAAATCAACTTTAAACCAACAAAGATCAGAAGAGACAAATGACACTACATAATAGTGAAAGGATCAATACAACATAAAGAGCTAACTATCCTAAATACATATGTACCCAATACAGGAGTGCCCAGATACATAAAGCAAGTTCTAAATGACCTACAAAGAGACTTAGACTCCCACACAATAATAGTGGAGACTTTAACACTCTACTGTCAACATTAGACAGATAAACAAAACAGAAAATCAAAAAGGATATACAGGACTTGAATAAAAAACTGGAATGAGCTGACCTAATAGACATCTACAGAACTCTCCACCCACTGCCACAGAATATACATTCTTCTCAGCACCACATTGCACTTACTCTAAAATTGACCACATAATTGGAAGTAAATCACTCCTCAGCAAATGCAAAAAAAAAAAAAAAACCGAAATCATAACAGTCTCTCAGACCACAGTGCAACTGAATTAGATCTCAGGATTAAGAAACTAACTCAAAACTGCACAACTTCATGGAAACTGAACAAGAGGTTCCAGCAGATTGACTGGATAAACAATGAAATGAAGGCAGAAATAAAGATGTTCTTCTAAACCACGAGAACAAGGACAGACATACCCAGAATCTCTGAGACACATTTAAAGCAGTGTCTAGAGGGAAACTTACAGCAATAAAGACCCACATGAGAAATGAGGAAAGATCTCAAATTGACACCCTATCATCAAAATTGAAAGAGCTGGAGGAGCAAGATCAAAAAAACTCAAAAGCTAGCAGAAGACAAAAAATAACTAAGATCGGGAGGACTCAAGATGGCACTGTGAGAACAACCCAGGACTGGAGCTCTCGTTGAATCTGCAAACGGTGAGTCTGAGCTGCATTTCCAGACTGATCTTTGTTGCCCACAGAACGGGGAAACTCCCAAGTATAAAAAAGACACGGGACGCCAGGCAGTAGGTCTGCCTGGCGAAGCCGGAAGCCGGGGCGGCGGCGGCCGGCCCTACCCAGCAATCCCCACAGGGCGCGCTTGTCCGGGTGCCCTGTTGAACTGGCAACCTGAGACTTGAGAGGGCTGGACTTGAGACTGAACGAGACTTGGACAGTAGGTCAGCCCAGGGGATTGCAGGGACAGATCGTTTGGGATACCCAGTGGGACGAACAAAACCGTGATTTCAAACTATCCCGAGCAGATGGTCCGAGACGCTCTGTGGGGGAGGGGCGTCCACCACTACCGAGGCAACCCGCCTCAACTGAGATACACGCCCACTGCTGATGCAGCCAGCCGTTGCCGAGGCAACCCGTCCCCACTGAGATACACACCCACTGCTGACGCACCAGCCGTTGCCGAGGCAACCCGTCCCTACTGAGATACACGCCCACTGCTGACGCCGCCTGCCATTGCTGAGGCAACACGCTACAACGAAGAGACTCCGCCGCAGGGCGTGGCGGAGACCACAGCAGAGCCTGCAGGAACAGGGCGAATCACACAACAGCAGGGCGGAGCCTCGGCAGCCAAACAGTGGCTAGTCTGCCTTCTAGCTGGGCAGGACACCTAATCAGACATCGAAAAATAAAGCCCGAACCCCCCAACACAGAGCATTTGAGAAAAAAAGGGTTTTTTTTTAATGAGCTCTGTTGCAGCAGAATCAAACATAGCAGCCTAACAGCCCTGAATGAACAACAGAGCTCACAGCTCAGCAATTGAGCTCCAAAAAAGTACACAGACTGTCTCCTCAAGCAGCTCCCTGACCCCTCTATATCCAAAAGACTGACATTTGGCAGGCATCATCCTGGGACAAAGATAGCAGAAAAAGAAACGGGTAGCATCCCTCACTGTGACACAGCTGCTAAAGGTGCACCCCAGACAAGCAGGGCCTGGAGTGGACCTCAGCAGTTGTACAGCGAAGGGGCTAGGCTGGTAGAAGAAAAACCAAGTAACAGAAATACTTCATCATCAACAATCTGGGTGTCCACTCAGAGACCCAATCGAAAAGTCAGCAACTACGCAGACGACAAGCGGATAAACCCACAAAGATGGGAAGAAACCAGCGAAAAAAGGAGGAAAACACCCGAAACCAGAACACCTCGCCTCCTAGAAAGGACCAAAACTCCTCACCAGCAAGGGAGCAAAGCTGGACGGAGAATGACTGTGACGAAATGACGGAATTAGACTTCAGAAGGTGGATAATGAGAAACTTTTGTGAGCTAAAAGAACATGTATTAAATCAATGCAAAGAAACTAAGGAACTTAAAAAAAGATATGAGGAAATGATAACAAGAATGGATAACTTAGAGAGGAATATGAATGAATTAAAGGAGCTGAAAAACACAATACGAGAACTTCGCAAAGCATGCACAAGTTTCAATAGCCGAATTGACCAAGCAGAAGAAAGAATATCTGAAGTCGAAGACCAACTCAATGAAATAAAACGAGAAACCAAGATTAGAGAAAAAAGCGCAAAAAGGAATGAACAAAGTCTCCAAGAAATGTGGGACTATGTGAAAAGACCTAATCTATGTTTGATAGGTGTACCAGAAGGGGACGAAGAGAATGAATCCAAGCTGGAAAATACTCTTCAGGACATCATCCAGGAAAACTTCCCCCACCTAGCAAGACAGGCCAACACTCAAATGCAGGAAATACAGAGAACACCACAAAGATATTCCGCAAGAAGAGCAACCCCAAGGCACATAATCGTCAGATTCAACAAGGTTGAAATAAAGGAGAAAATACTAAGGGCAGCCAGAGAGAAAGGTCGAGTTACCCACAAAGGGAAGCCCATCAGACTCACAGCAGATCTCTCGGCAGAAACACTACAAGCCAGAAGAGAGTGGGGGCCAATATTCAACATTCTTAAAGAAAAGAACTTTCAACCCAGAATTTCATATCCAGCCAAACTGAGCTTCAGAAGTGAAGGAAAAATAAAATCCTTTGCGAACAAGCAAGTACTCAGAGATTTTGTCACCACCAGGCCTGCTTTACAAGAGCTCCTAAAAGAGGAACTACACATAGAAAGGAACAACCAGTACCAGCCATTCCAAAATCACACTAAAAGTTAAAGAGCATCAACATAATGAAGAATCTACAACAACTAACAGGCAAAACAGCCACTTAGCATCAAAATGGCAGTATCAAATTCACACATAACAATATTAACCCTAAATGTAAATGGACTAAATGCACCAATCAAAAGACACAGACTGGCAAATTGGATAAAAATCCAAAACCCATCAGTGTGCTGTATCCAGGAAACCCATCTCACATGCAAGGATACACAAAGGCTCAAAATAAAGGGATGGAGGAAGATTTACCAAGCAAATGGAGAGCAAAAAAAAGCAGGAGTTGCAATACTCGTCTCTGATAAAATAGACTTTAAAGCAACAAAGATCAAAAGAGACAAAGAAGGCCATTACATACTGGTAAAAGGATCGATAAAACAAGAAGAGCTAATGATCCTAAACATATATGGACCCAATGCAGGAGCACCCAGATACATAAGGCAAGTTCTTAATGACTTACAAAGAGACTTAGACTCCCACACAATAATAGTGGGAGACTTTAACACTCCACTGTCAATATTAGACAGATCAACCAGACAGAAAATCAACAAGGATATCCAGGGCTTGAACTCAGACCTGGAGCAAGCAATTACGGAACTCTCCACCCCAAATCCACAGAATATACATTCTTCTCAGCACCACATCACACCTACTCAAAAATTGACCACATAATAGGAAGTAAAGCACTGCTCAACAAATGCAAAACAACTGAAATCATAACAAACAGCCTCTCAGACCATAGTGCAATCAAGTTAGAACTCAGAATACAGAAACCAACCCAAAACCGCACAGCTTCATGGAAACTGAACAACTGGCTCTTGAATGTTGACTGGGTAAACAATGAAATGAAGTCAGAAATAAAGAAGTTCTTCGAAACCAATGAGAACGAAGACACAACATGCCAGAACCTCTGGGACACATTTAAAGCAGTCTCTAGAGGAAAGTATATAGCAATAAGTGCCCAAATGAGGAGAATGGAGAGATCCAAAATTGACACCCTATCGTCAAAATTGAAAGAGCTAGAGGAGCAAGATCAAAAAAACTCAAAACCCAGCAGAAGACAAGAAATTACTAAGATCAGAGCTGAACTGAAGGAGATTGAGATACGAAACACTCTTCAAAAAATCAGTAAATCCAACAGCTGGTTTTTTGAAAAGATCAACAAAATAGACAGACCACTAGCCAGATTGATTAAAAAGAAAAGAGAGAACAACCAAATAGATGCAAGAAAAAATGATAAAGGGGAAATCACCACAGATTCCACAGAAATTCAAACCATCATCAGAGAATATTACAAACAACTCTATGCACATAAACTAGTAAACCTGGAAAAAATGGATAAATTCCTGGACTCCTGTGTCCTCCCAAGCCTAAACCAGGAGGAAGCTGAAACTATGAATAGACCAATAACAAGGGCAGAAGTCGAGGCAGCAATTAAGAGCCTACCACACAAAAAAAGCCCAGGTCCAGACGGGTTCACAGCTGAATTCTACCAGACACACAAAGAGGAGCTGGTACCATTCCTTCTAAAACTATTTCAAACAATCCAAAAAGAGGGAATACTTCCCAAATCATTTTACGAGACCAACATCATCCTGATACCAAAACCCGGCAGAGACCCAACAAGAAAAGAAAACTTCAGGCCAATATCCATGATGAACATAGATGCAAAAATCTTCAATAAAATATTGGCAAGCCGAATGCAACAGCAAATCAAAAAACTTATTCACCATGATCAAGTAGGATTCATCCTGGGGATGCAAGGCTGGTTCAACATACGCAAGTCTATCAACGTAATTCAACACATAAACAGAACCAAAACCAAAAACCACATGATTATCTCAATTGATGCAGAGAAGGCATTTGACAAAATTCAACAGCCCTTTATGCTAAAAACCCTCAATAAACTTGGTATCGATGGAACGTATCTCAAAGTAATAAAAGCTATTTATGACAAACCAACAGACAATATTATACTGAATGGGCAAAAACTGGAAGCATTCCCTTTGAAATCTGGCACTAGACAAGGATGCCTTCTTTCACCACTCCTATTCAATATAGTTCTGGAAGTTCTAGCCAGAGCAATCAGGCAAGAAAAACAAATAAAGGGTATTCAAATAGGAAAGGTGGAAGCCAAATTGTCTCTATTTGCAGACGACATGATAGTATACCTAGAAGACCCCATCACCTCAGCCCAAAAACTCCTGAAACTGATAAGCAACTTCAGCAAAGTCTCAGGATATAAAATCAATGTGCAAAAATCACAAGCATTCCTCTACACCAATAACAGACTTAAAGAAAGCCAAATCAAGAACAAACTGCCATTCACAATTGCTACAAAAAGCATAAAATACCTTGGAATACAACTCACAAGGAACGTAAGGGACCTCTTCAAGGAGAACTACAAACCACTGCTCAACGAAATCAGAGAGGACACAAACAGATGGAGAAACATTCCATGTTCATGGTTAGGAAGAATTAATATCGTGAAAATGGCTATACTGCCCAAAGTAATTTACAGAATCAACGCTATCCCCATCAAGCTACCATTGACTTTCTTCACAGAACTGGAAAAAACCACCATGAACTTCATATGGAACCAAAAGAGAGCCCGCATAGCCAAGTCAATTCTAAGCAAAAAGAACACAGCCGAGGGCATCACACTACCGGATTTCAAACTAGACTACAAGGCTACAGTAATCAAAACAGCATGGTACTGGTACCAAAACAGAGATATAGACCAATGGAACAAAACAGAGGCACCGGAGGCAACACAACATATCTACAACTATACAATCTTTGATAAACCTGACAAAAACAAGCAAGGGGGAAAGGATTCCCTGTTTAACAAATGGTGTTGGGAAAACTGGCTAGCCATGTGCAGAAAGAAGAAACTGGACCCCTTCCTGACACCTTACACTAAAATTAACTCCAGATGGATTAAAGACTTAAACATAAGACCTGGCACCATAAAAACCCTAGAAGGAAATCTAGGCAAAACTATCCAGGACATAGGAGTAGGCAAGGACTTTATGAACAGAACACCAAAAGCATTGGCGACAAAAGCCAAAATACACAAATGGGACCTAATGAAACTCCACAGCTTCTGCACAGCAAAAGAAACAGTCATTAGAGTGGATCGGCAACCAACAGAATGGGAAAAAATTTTTGCAGTTTACCCATCTGACAAAGGGCTGATATCCAGAATTTACAAAGAACTCAAACGGATTTACAGGAAAAAAACAAACAAGCCCATTCAAAAGTGGGCAAAGGATATGAACAGACACTTTACAAAAGAAGACATATATGAGGCCAACAATCATATGAAAAAATGCTCATCGTCACTGGTCATCAGAGAGATGCAAATCAAAACCACATTGAGATACCATCTCACGCCAGTTAGAATGGCGATCATTAAAAAATCTGGAGACAACAGATGCTGGAGAGGATGTGGAGAAAAAAGAACACTTTTACACTGTTGGTGGGAGTGTAAATTAGTTCAACCATTGTGGAAGACAGTGTGGCGATTCCTCAAGGCCTTAGAAATAGAAATTCCATTTGATCCAGCAATCCCATTACTGGGTATATATCCAAAAGACTATAAATCGTTCTACTATAAGGACACATGTACACAAATGTTCATTGCAGCACTGTTTACAATAGCAAAGACCTGGAATCAACCCAAATGCCCATTGATAATAGACTGGATTGGAAAAATGTGGCACATATACACCATGGAATATTATGCAGCAATCAGAAATGATGAGTTTGTGTCGTTTGTAGGGACATGGATGAATCTGGAGAACGTCATCCTCAGCAAACTGACACAAGAACAGAAAATGAAACACCACATATTCTCACTCATAGGTGGGTGATGAAAAATGAGAACACATGGACACAGAAAGGGGAGTACTAAACACTGGGGTCTATTGGGGGGAAAAGGGGAGGGCCAGTGGGAAGGGGAGGTGGGGAGGGATAGCCTGGGGAGAAATGCCAAATGTGGGTGAAGGGGAGAAGGAAAGAAAAGCACACTGCCATGTGTGTTCCTACGCAACTGTCTTACATGCTCTGCTCATGTACCCCAAAACCTAAAATCCAATAAAAAATTTAAAAAAAAAAAAGTTTGCTTCTTCTGAAAAAAAAAATAATAATAACTAAGATCAGAGCAGAAATGAAGGAGATAGAGACACAAAAAAAATGTCAAAAAAATCAATAAATTCAGAAGCTGGTTTTTTGAAAAAAGTCAACAAAAATAGACATACGGCTAGCCAGATTAATAAAAAAGAAAGAAGAATCAAATAGATGCATTTAAAACAATAAAGGGGTATCACCACAGATTCCACAGAAATACAAACTACCATCAGAGATTACCACAAACAACCCTATGCACATAATCCAGTAAGCCTGGAAGAAATGGATAATTTCCTGGACACCTGCACCCTCTCAAGCCTAAACCAGGAAGAAGTCAAAACACTGAATAGGTGAATTACAAGGGCTGAAGTTGAGGCAGCAATTCATAGCCTACCAACCAAAAACTGCCCAGGTCCAGATGGTTTCACAGCTGAATTCTACCAGACATACAAAAAGGAGCTGGTACCACTCCTTCAGAAACTATTCCAAACAATCCAAAAAGAAAAAATCCTCCCCAAATCATTTTATGAGACCAACATCATCCTGATACCAAAACCTGGCAGAGACTCAACAACAAAAGAAAACTTCAGGCCAATATCCATGATGAACATAGATGCAAAAATCTTCAATAAAATAGTGGCAAATCGATTGCAACAGCAAATCAAAAAGCTTATCCATCACAATCAAGTAGGCTTCATCCTGGGATGCAAGGCTGGTTCAACATACCCAAGTCTATAGACAAAATTCACTCATAAACAGAACCAAAGACAAAAACCACATGATTATCTCAATAGATGCAGAGAAGGCCTTCAACAAAATTCAACAGCCTTTCATGTTAAAAACTCTGAATACTAGGTATCAATGGAATGTATCTCAAAATAATAAAAGCTATTTATGACAAACCCACAGCCAATATCATACTGAATGGGCAATAACTGGAAGCATTACCTTTGAAATCTGCCACTAGAGAAGGATGCCCTCCCTCACCACTCCTATTCAATATAGTACTGGAAGTTCTAGCCAGAGCAATCAGGCAAGAAAGAGAAATAAAGGCTATTCACTTAGGAAAGGAAGAAGTCGAATTGCCTCTATTTGCAGACGACATGATTGTATATTTAGAAGACCCCATCATCTCAGCCCAAAATCTCCTGAAACTGATAAGCAACTTCAGCGAAGTCTCAGGACACAAAATCAATGTGCAGAAATCACAAGCATTCCTATACACCAATAACAGACTTAAAGAGAGCCAAATCAAGAATGAACTGCCATTCACAATTGCTACAAAGAAAATAAAATGCCCAGGAATACAACTATCAAAGGATGTAAAAGACCTCTTCAAGGAGAACTAGAAACCACTGCTCAATGAAATAAGAGAGGATACAAATGGATGGAGAAACATTCCATGCTCATGGTTAGGAAGAATCAATATCATGAAAATTGCCATACTGCCCAAAGTAATTTATAGATTCAACGCTATCTCCATCAAGCTATCAATGACCTTCTTCACAGAACTGGAAAACACCACCTTAAACTTCATATGGAACCAAAAGAGAGCTCACATAGACAAGTTAATTCTATGCAAAAGGAACAAAGCTGGAGGCATCATGCTACCTGACTTCAAACTGTACTACAAGGCTACAGTAATCAAAACAGCATAGTACTGGTACTAAAACAGAGACATAGACCAATAGAACAGGGCAGAGACCTCCGAGGCAATGCCACACATCTACAACCATCTGATCTTTGACAAACCTGACAAAAACAAGCAATGGGTAAAGGATTCCCTGTTTAATAAATTGTGTTGGGAAAACTGACTAGCCATGTGCAGAGAGCAGAAACTGGACCCCTTCCTGACACCTTACAGTAAAATTAACTCCAGATGGATTAAAGACTTAAACACAGACCTAACACCATAAAAATCCTAGAATAAAACCTAGGCAAAAACTTTCAGGATGCAGGCATAGGCAAGGACTTTATGACTAAAACACCAAAAGCATTGGCAACAAAAGCCAAAATAGACAAATGGGACCTAATTAAACTCCACAGCTTCTGCACAGCAAAAGAAACAATCATTAGAATGAACTGGCAACCAACAGAATGGGAAAAAATTTTTGCAATCTACCCATCTGAAAAAGGACTTATATCCAGAATCTCCAAAGAACTAAAACAGATTTACAAGAAATAAACCAAAAACCCCATTCGAAAGTGGGCAAAGGATATGAACAGACACTTTTCAAAAGAAGACATATATGAGGCCAAGAAACATATGATAAAATGCTCATCATCACTGGTCATTAGAGAAATGGAAATCGAAACCACATTGAGATACCATCTCACACCAGTTAGAATGGCAATCATTAAAAAATCTGGAAACAACGAATGCTGAAGAGGATGTGGGGAAATAGGAACACTTTTACATTGTTAGTGGAAGTGTAAATTAGTTCAACCATTGTGGAAGACAGTGTGGCGATTCCTGAAGAACCTAGAAATAGAAATTCCATTTGACCCAGCAATCCCATTACTGGGTATATATCCAAAGGATTATAAATTGTTCTATTATAAAGACACATGCACATGTATGTTCATTTCAGCACTGTTTACAATAGCAAAGACCTGGAAACCACCCAAATGCCCATCGATGACAGACTGAACAAAGAAAATGTGGCACATATACACCATGGAATACTATGCGACCATAAAAAAGGATGAGTTCATTTCCTTTGCAGGGACATGGATGAACCTGGAAACCATCATTCTCAGCAAACTGACACAAGAACAGAAAATCAAACACCACATGTTCTCACTCATAGGTGAATGTTGAACAATGAGAACACTTGGACACAAAGAGGGGAGCTTCATACACTGGGGTCCATTGGGGGAGGCTACAGGAGGGATAGCAGGAGGGAGGGTGGGGGAAGGATGAGGTCGGGAGAAATGTCAGTTACAGGTGATGGGGGGATGGCGGCAACAAACCACCTTGCCATGAATGCACATATGCAACAGTCTTGCATGATCTGCACATCTACCCCAGAATCTAAAGTACAATAAATAAAAAATAAAAATAAAATAAAGAATAATTCAAGAGTATAGTATAATTTCTAAATCGCATCTCTTTTTCTAGTAGTCTTGTTTTATGTCAACTGGTCTTAGTAATCAAATGATGAGAATCATTATTATGGAAGATCAAATTAGTTACAATAATAATGGCAAGTAAAATATTTAAAGAGAGAAACAGATACCACTTTCCTTCTAGAAATCTACCAAATCACTATAAGATAAGTAGCAAAAACACATACTATATATATATATATATATATATATATATATATCCAAAATATAATTTGCAGTGAAATGAATGAAGGCACATTACAGATAAACAAACTAACCTGTATAAATTGACGGATGTTTTCTAATTCTTCTGTTATCTCCTGGCATGCTCTTCCTTCATCCTCCTATTTACAGCGTTTCAATGGACTATGTTCTCACATACTCATTTCCATGTAACTTTTGAGGTTTATTAGTTCTTCCAACTTCTCCTCATCCTTCTGCAGTGGTTCATGTTTGTTTTCCATTGTTTTTAGAGATAATAATGCCTGCAGAAGAACTTTAATCTCTTCATCTACATGTAGACCGTCTGAAGATGCAGTTTCCACTGCTTCCGTAAGATCGGTCCGTGTAAGTAAAATAATGTGGTTTGGTAATGGAGAAAGAAGACTTAGAATAGCCTAACATAAAAAGAATAATTTTTTAAATAGATTCAGTTGCAATAAAATGTTACCTATAGCAGTAGATTCTTAAAATATGGATCCTTGAATTACTTAGAATATCAAAAACAAATTTAAAACCAAAAGGAATCACAAAAATAGGTTTTACTCACAATCACCTTTGCCATACATTTTTACGTGATAGTAGACTTTCATTTTCCTAACTGTTTAATGTATTTCCTCTTTAAAATGGCTCAAAGTCACTTTTTGTTTTTGAAATGGAGTTTTGCTCTGTTGCCCAGACTGGAGTACAGTGGCATGGTCTCGGCTCACTGCATCCTCCACCTCCCAGGGTCAAGAGATTCTCCTGCCTTAGCCTCCCAAGTAGCTAAGATTACAGGCATCTGCCACTGTGTCCAGCTAATTTTTTGTATTTTTAGTAGAGATAGGATTTCACAGATGGGGTTTTGTATTTTTAGTAGAGATGTTAGCCAGGCTGGCCTTGAACTCCTGACATCATGATCCACCCACCTTGGCCTCCCAAAGTGTTGGGATTCCAGGCGTGAGCCACAGCACCTAGTCTAAGTCACTTCTTAGTACAAAGTCTCGCGCCTCTTCACATCCTTTGTCATTCCCCACATTTTCTAAAGGAGTGTTAGGGATGCCATATTAAATTATTCAGACCTAAGCCAATAAATCACTCCCAGAAGAAGACTTGAAAACAAGCCTTAATTAATGAATCTTTATTATTAAAAAAAATCCAATAAATTAGGCATACAAGGAACATATTTCAACACAACAAAGGACATATATGGCAAAACCACAGCTAACATTACACTGACTGAGGAAAAGCTGCAAGTCTTTCCTCTAAGAACCAGCATAAGGCAAGGACACCCACATTCAGCAGTTGTATTCAACCCAGCACTAGAAGTCTTACCCAGAGCAACTGGGTGAGAAAAAAAATGGAGGGCCTCTAAATTGGGAAAGAAGAAGTCGAATTGTTTCTATTTGCACAAGACCTGATCCTATATATAGAACAACCTAAACTCCTCAAAGAAACTCTCAGAACATTTCCTCAAATTGCTGCAGAGTACACATTCTTCTCATGGGCACATAGAACATTCTCCAGGATAGACCATATATTACACCAGAAAACAAGTCTTAGCAGATTTCAAAAACTTGAAATCATATCAAGCATCTTCTCAAACTGCAATGGAATAAAACTAGAAATTAACACCAATTACAACAGCTAAAAAATAATAAAATACTACTCAGGAACAAGTTTAACCAAGGAGGTGACAGAGCTTCCCTGTAAGAAAAACTATGAAACACTGATGAAAGAAACGGTAGAGGACAAAAACAAATGGAAATATATCCCATGCTCATGAATTTAAAGAATTAATATTGTTAAAATACTACCTGAAGGAATTGACGGGTTACATATGATATCCAATAAAATATGTATTAGTCCAATTTCACACTGCTATAAATATACTACCCAAGACTGAGTAAAATGTATGAAAAATAGGTTTAATCGGACTCACAGTTCTGCATAGCTGGGGAGGCCTCAGGAAACTTACAATCGCAGCAGAAGGGGAAGCAGGCACATCTTACTTATATGGGTGGCAGGAGAGAGAGGAGAAAGTGAAGGAGAAAGAGACCCTTATAAAACCACCAGATCATGTGAGAACTCACTCACTATCGTGAGAACTCACTCACTCTCATGAGAACAGCATGGAGGAAACTGCCCCCATGATCCAATCAGGTCCCTCCCTTAACATGTGGGGATTATAGGTCTCTCCTTCTACACATGGGGATTATAATTTGAGATGAGGTTTGGGTTGGGAAAGAGAGGCAAACCATATCAAAATATAAATTATGTTTTTAGCTGAGGGACAAGATGGTCAACTGGATGCAGCCAGGAAACAGCTCTTCCACAGACAGAAAACAAAATATTGAGCAAACCATCACACTTTGAACAGAACTTTGAGGAAAAAAAGCACTCAAAATAAATGGAGAGGCAATGCAGACACTGAGGTTGAAGAGGAAGGAAGCTAGGAAGCAAGATGGAGTCACCAGTCACCTGGACCAGCTTTTGGTCCAGAATTGGATCTACGGAAGGAAAGAGTGAAGAAACTGTAGGTCACACACTCCTTCCATGGACCTCTGAGATTCCAGCTACAAGAGATCCCATAACACACACAGACATTTGAATTGGCAGGGGGAACTGCCAAGAGCATAGGGAGGGGCAGAGCTTGAACATGCATGGAGCCCAAAAGGCTTCATGCATGAGGCAGCTGCAGGAAAATATGACAATAAATACCCATCCCCCAAGGCTCACCATCTTTCTGAGTCAGTCTACCACCTCCTGACAGCCAGACCAGGAGATAGCAGGCTGCCTTTTCAGAGGGCCTGAAGTGCATCTGATCTGCACACCTCCTTGTGTGCCACTCCCTTCCCCAGTTCCTGCCTCGTTGCTCTCTCAAGGGTGTACACATAGCACAGCCTCAACTGCCTCATCTGAGTGTTTTTCTACTCAGCCTGAAAGCAGTTTTCCTGCTCCAGAACAGCCAGAGCTTGACCCTGAGGTACCAGAGAATATAAATACCAGACCCATCCCAGCTTCCCAGGGTTTGAGTGCACAGTCAAGGGGTATTAAGCTGGTATCTGTGGCCTGAGCTCAAGTTGAGGTGGTGCTCCCCACTCTCAGAACACTGAGAAGAATGAGGCACAGGTTCATGTGCCGGCAAGGGAACTGGATGTGCCTCCTTCTGCAAGACTGGTCTTGGAAAACCATAGCCTGTTGGCTGGCCACAGCCTCCATCCAAGAAAAACCTGTGGCCTGGAACACGTAAGCCCAAAGATTTGGGTGCAGAAGGCTTGGGACAAAACTAGCTGGTCAGGCCTTACCTAAAAGCATGTATCACAGAAAACCTGGTCAAGTGAACATGAGCTGAATGGTCCTCAAAGCCAACTGCTGAGCAAAAAAACTCCAGGCTGTGGGCACCACACCAGCTGCACATCCATGGCACCACCCACCCTGCCCAAGAAACTTTCACCCTTGACCCACAGCATCTACAAACACCCGCAGACATACCCATTGCTGCAAACACAATGATACACAAAAGAGTTATGCCCCTGAGTGAGGAGCCTATCTACCAGTCCTTACTCCAAAGCACCATCTATGGGAATGAAGTCAGAATTACACCACCAAACAAAAATAAATTCCCTCAACACAATTAGTCGGTGAAAACCAATACAGAAACTATCCATAATTAAGAAATCCATAGAGGCCAGGTGTGGAGGGTGGCTCATGCCTGCAATCTCAGCATTTTGGAAGGCCAAGACAGGTGAATCACCTCAGGTCAGGAGTTCAAGACTGGCCTGGCCAACATGGTGAAACCCCATCTCTACTAATACACAAAATTGCCAGGGGTAGTGGCAGGTGCCTGTAATCCCAGCTCCTTGGGAGGCTGAGGCAGGAGAATCACTTGAACCCAGGAGGTGGAAGTTATAGTGAGCCGAGATCAAACCATTGCACTTCAGCTTGGGTGACAAGAACAAAACTTTATCTCAAAGAAAAGAAATTCATAAACAGCCTTGGCCTTCTGAAAGAACCCAGAGACTAAACCAATGAACTGTATACAACATGCACAACAGTCAAAATCTGAAGGGAAGAATAAGAATATAAAAACAAAAATTCCTATCCAAATGACAGCAATTTCAAAAAGATAAACACCAGCCCTCTCAGACGAGAAAGCATCTGTGAAAGAAGTCCAACAATTCAAAAAGTCAGTGTTTTCCAACCTCCATAGGATCACATTAGCTCCTCAGCAGTGGATTCTAACCAGATGGAAATGCTGAAATTACAGTCATAGAATCCAGAATCTGGATGGCAAGGAAGCACAATGAGATCCAAGGGAAAGCTGAAACCTAACCAAGAAAGCCAGTAAAATAATTCAAGAGTTGAAAGAGAACATATCCATTTTAAGAAAGAAGAAAACTGAGCTTGTTGGATTGAACAACTCACTATAGGGATTTCAAAATACAATTGGAAGCCTCGACAGCAGACTAGACCAAGCAGAGGGGAAAATTATAGGGCTTGAAATCTGGACCTTTGAATCAACCCAATCAGATGAAAATAATAAACTATGACTTGTTGGCATTGCGGAGAAAGAGTAAGAAATTTGGAAAACATATTTGAGAATATAGTCCACAAAATCTTCCCCAAACTCATTAGAGAAGTTGATATGCAAATTCAAGAAATTCAGAGATAAGATACTATACAAGATGGTCATTCCAAAGATACATAGTGAAAGGATCCAAAAGTCAACATGAAAATCTTATGGCTGCGAGAGAAAAGGGTCAGATCATATACAAAAGGAACCCCATCAAGCTAACAGCAGACTTGTCAGCAATACAAGCCAGAAGAGTGTTGGCCTACTTTTAGCATGCTTAAAGAAATTCAAACCCCAAATTTTATATCCTCTCAAACTAAGCTTCATAAGTGAAGGAGAAAAAAATCTTTTCCAGACAAACAAATGCTAACGGAATTTAATACCATTAGACCAGCCCTCCAAGAGATCCTTGAGGGAGTTCTAAACATGGAAACGAAAGACCAAGAGACCACAGAAACACATATAAGCATGTGGCTCACAGACCTTATAAAGCTACAAAGCAACCAGATAACAACATCCTGGCAGAATAAAATCTGACATATAATTATTAGCCTTGGATAAAATAATCCATCCCACTTAGAAGGCACAGACTGGCAAGTTGGATTAAAGAAAATCAAGAACCAACCATCTGCTGTCTTCCAAAGACCCATCTCACATATAATTACACCAACAGGCTCAAAGTAAAGGCATAAACTAAGATCTAGCATGCAAATGGAAAACAAAAAAAGCAAGTGTCACTACTTTTACATCAGATTAAGCAGACTTTAAACCAACAACAGTTTTTAAAAAGGACAAAGAAGAAGATGATAAAGAATTATACACAATAATAAAAGAACTCAATTCAACAAAAAGGCATAAATGTTTTTAATTATAGGCACCCAAACTTGTAGCATCAAATTTCTAAAACAAGTACTTCCAGATCTATGATAAGACTTAGATGGCTGGGTACGGTGGCTCACACCTGTAATCATAGCACTTTGGGAGGCCAAGGCAAACAGATCATGAGATCAGGAGTTCAAGACCTGCTCTACCAACATGGTGAAACCACATCTCCACTAAAAATACAAAAATCATCCTGGTGTGGTGGTGCACACCGGTAATCCCTGCTACTCAGGAGGCTGAGGCAGGAGAATCATTTGAACCCAGGAGGCAGAGGTTGCAATGAGCCGAGATTGCACCACTACACTTCAGCCTGGGAGACAGAGCAAGACTCCATCTCAAAAAAAAAAAAAAGAAAACACTTAGATAGCCACACAATAATACAGACTTCAACACCTCATTGGCAGCATTAGACAAATTGCTAACACAGAAAAGTAACAAAGACATTCTAGAATTAAATTTGACATTTCACCTATTGAACTTAATTGACCCTTACAGAATCCTCCCCCCAACAACCACAGAATGTACCTTCTTCTTATCTGCATAGAAAACACATGCTGAGATCGACCACATGTTGAGCCATAAAGCAAGTCTCAATGCATTAAAAAAAAAAAAAAAAAAACAGGGACAGGTGCGGTGGCTCACACCTGTAATCCCAGCCCTTTGGGAGGCTGAGGCAGGCAGATCACCTGAGGTCGAGAGTTCAAGACCAGCCTGGCCATCATGGAGAAACCCCATTTCAATAAATAAATAAATAAATAACTGAAAGCATACAAAGCCTAATCTTAAACCCTAGTGGAATAAAAATCAAAACCCATAACAAGAATTTCTCTCAATGTCACAAAATTATATGAAAATTAAACAAATTGCTCCTGAATTACTTTTGGGTAAAGAACAAAATAAAGACAAATATTTAAAAATCTTGAAAATAAATAAAAACAGAGATGGAACATACCAAAATCTCTGAAATACACAAAAGCAGTGTGAAGAAAAAATTACATACCATTAAATACAGACATCAAGATGTTAGGTTTCAAGTTAAGAACTTAAAATCACATCTACCAGAACTAGCAAAACAAGAACCAAATAACCTCAAAGTGGCAGAAGAAAAGAAATAACTAAAATTAGTTTCCCAGGCAAGAGGGCCGATAGGAACAGCTCCAGTCTGCAGCTCCCAGCAAGAACAACACAGAAGGCAGGTATTTTCTGCATTTGCAACTGAGGTACCCAGCACATTTCACTGGCATGGGTTAGACAATGGATGCAGCCCGCAGAGGCCAAGCCAAAGCAGGGTGGGGAGTCACCTCACCCAGGAAGCACAAGGGGTCAAGGTAACACCTCCCCTAACCCAGGGAAGCCATGAGAGACTGTGACGTGAGGAATGGTGCACTACAGCCAGATACTATGCTTTTCCCAGGGGCTTTGCAACCCACAGACCAAGAGATTCCCTCTGGTGCCTTTGCCATCAGGGCCCTGGGTTTCAAGCACAAAATTGGAAGCCATTTGGGCAGACATTTGAGCTAGCTGCAGGAGTTTTTTTCATACGCCAGTGGCACCTGAAATGCCAGTGAGATACAACCCTTCACTCCCCTGGACTCCCATTCACAACTGCTACAGCATACAACTTACAAGGGATGTGGAGGACTTTTTCAAGGAGAACTACAAACCACTGCTCAAGGAAATAAGAGAGGACACAAACAAATGGAAAAACATTCCATACTCATGACTAGGAAGAATCAATATTGTGAAATGGCCACACTGCTCAAAGTAATTTTTAGATTCAATGCTATGCCCCCATCAAGCTGCCATTGACTTTCTTCACAGAATAAGAAAAAACTATTTTAAATTTCATATAGAACCAAAAAAGAGCCCATATAGGCAAGATGATCTTAAGCAAAAAGAGCAAAGCTTGAGGCATCACACTATCTGACTTCAAACTATACTACAATGCTACAGCTTGGCACTGGTACCAAAACACCATGCCATACAAAACAGCATGGCACTGGTACAAAAACAGATATATAAACCAATGGAACAGAACAGAGGTCTCAGAAATAACACCACCTATCTACAACCATCTGATCTTTGACAAACCTGACAGAAACAAGCAATGGAGAAATAATTCTTTATTTAATAAATGGTGTTGTAAAAACTGGCTAGCCATATGCAGAAAACTGAAACCGGACCCTTTCCTTACAACTTATACAAAAATTAACTCCAGATGGATTAAAGACTTAAACATAAGACCTAAAACCATAAAAACCCCAGAAGAAAATGTAGGTAATGCCATTTCAGGTCATAGGCATGGGCAAAGACTTCATGACTAAAACACCAAAGCAACGGCAACAAAAGCCAAAATTGACAAATGGGACCTATTTAAACTAAAGAGCTTCTGTACAGCAAAAGAAACTATCATCAGAATGAACAGGCAACCTACAGAATGGAAGAAAATTTTTGCAATCTATCTTTCTGACAAAGGGATAATATCCAGAATCTACAAAGAACTTAAACAAATCTACAAGAAAAAAACAAACAACCCCATCAAAAAGTGGGCAAAGGATATGAACAGACACTTCTCAGAAGAAATTTATGCAGCCAACAAACATGAAAAAAAGCTCATTATCACTGCTCATTACAGAGATGTAAATCAAAACCACGATGAGATGCCAGATCACACCAGTTAGAATGACAATCATTAAAAAGTCTGGAGACAACAAATGCTGGACAGGATGTGGAGAACAGAAATACTTTTATACTATTGGTGGGAGCGTAAATTAGTTCAACCATTGTGGAAGACAGTGTAGCAATTCCTCAAGGATCTAGAACTAGAGATACATTTGACCCAGCAATCCCATTACTGTGTAGATATCCAAAGGATTATAAATCATTCTACTATAAAAACACATGCACATGTATGTTTACTGTGGCACTGTTCACAAGAGCAAATATTTGAAACCAACCCAAATATCCATCAGTGATAGACTGGATAAAGAAAATGTGGCACATGTACACCATGGAATACTATGCAGCCATAAAAAGGGATGAATTCATGTCACCTGGACGAAGCTAGAAACCATCATTGTCAGCAAACAAACACAAGAACAGAAAACCAAACCACATGTCCTCACTCATAAGTGGGAGTTGGACAATGAGAATAAATGGACACAAGAAGGGGAACATCACACACCAGGGCCTGTTGGGAGTTGGGGGTTCGTGGAGGGATAGCATTAGGAGAAATACCTAATGTAGATGACAGGTTGATGGGTGCAGCAAACCACCATGGCACGTGTATACCTATGTAACAAACCATCATGTTCTGCACATGTGCCTCAATTTAAAAATTAAATTTAAAAATAATAACAATAAGAATAAAATAAACCAATTTACCATGTGAGGGACCCCCACTCAGGTCAGGCAACTAGGCCTTATACCATCGTCCAGGTAAAAGAAGTATCCCATGAAAGGCATACTGTAAACACCCACATCCATCTCCCCTTCATATCCTGTTGGGGTAGAGTTGCTAGGTAAACTGGTACTGGAACCCCAGTTTAGCTGGGGGCTCTCAAAATAAGGTACCAAGTTCAGGCATGATGGTCCATACCTGTAAAACACTTTGGGAAGCTGAGGAAGGAGAATTGCTTTAGACCAAAAGTTGAAGCAAACTTGTGCAACATAGCAAGACCCAGTCTCCATAAAAACTAAAAAAATATAGCCAGGCATGGTGGCATGTACCTGTAGTCCTAGCTACTTGGGAGATTGAGGCAGGAGGATCACTCGAGCTCGTAAGTTTGAGGCTGCAGTGAGCCATGATTGCACCACAGAACTCCAACATGGACAACAGAGTGAGACCCTGTCTCTAAACAAATAATTTTATTTTTTTTAAAAAACATATGAGCAAAGATCCATATTTTAAAAAAATATAGATACAGATACATGGATACAGAAATATAGATATGTGCGTCTACATAGATCAGTACATATACATATATGTCTTTGCTGAGAGTATCTGACACCCAGAAAACCTGGCACCCAGATCTTGGTTTCTGAATACCATTCTCTAGTAAAAGGATTCAGGGCTTTTAGAGAAGTGATCACTCCAGGGTTGGGGCCAGCAACATACAAAATACACAGTAAGAATGTAAGCAAAAAATAAACAAATAAATAACTAAAACCAGAGCAAAACTGAATAAATCTGAGACATGAGCATCCTTAGAAATAATCAACAAAACCAAAAGTTTGTTCTTTGAAGAATAAACAAGATCAATAGATAGACAGCAACATTAACAAAGAAAAAATAGAGAAGATCCAAATAAGCAAAATCATAAATGACAAAGATGGCATTACAATGGATCCCACAGAAATATAAAATATCATCAGAGACTATTATGAACACCTCTATGCACAGAAACTAGGAAATCAAGGGAAAATGGATAAATTCCTAGAAATACAAAACCTCCCAAGATTGAACCAAGGAGAAATTAAAATCCTGAACAGACAATAACAAGTTCTGAAATTGAATCAGTAATTTAGAAACCTAGTAACCAAAGAAAAAGCCCTGGACCCAATGGATTCGGAGCCAAATTCTACCAGACATACAAAGAAGATCTGTTACCAATCCTACTGAAACTATTCCAAACTATGGAGTTTGAGGGACTCCTCCCTAACTCAATCTATGAAAACAGCATAATCTTGATATTAAAAGCTGAGAAAGATGCAATGAATAAAGAAAAATGCAGGCCAATATCTCTGATGAACATAAACACAAAAATTCTCAACAAAACATTAAACAGCCAAATCCTGCAACATATCACAATTCACTTTTCTACAATCTAACAGGATTTATTCCTGGAATGCAAAGTTGGCTCAACATATACAAAGTAACAAATGTGATTCACCACATAAACAGAATTTTTTAAAACCATATGATTATCTTAACAGATTCAGGAAAAGCTTTCAGGAGACCCCAATATTCCTTCATGACCAAAACCTTCAACAAATTAGGTATCAAAGGAACATATCTCAAAAGGAGAGCCACCTATGACAAACCCACAGCCAACGTCATACTCGATGGGCTAAACTTGGAACCATTTTCCTTCAGAACTAAAACAGGACAAAGATGCCCACTCTCTCCATTCCTATTAAACGTAGCACTAGAAGTCCTAGCCAGGGCAATCAGGCAGGAGAAAAAAATTAAAAGCATCCAAACAGACCTGAAAAAGTCAAACTATCTCTTTTTTTTTTTTTTTTTTGAGACGGAGTTTCGCTCTTGTTACCCAGGCTGGAGTGCAATGGCGCAATCTCGGCTCACTGCAACCTCCGCCCCCTGGGTTCAGGCAATTCTCCTGCCTCAGCCTCCTGAGTAGCTGGGATTACAGGCACGCACCATCATGCCCAGCTAATTTTTTGTAATTTTTAGTAGAGACGGGGTTTCACCATGTTGACCAGGATGGTCTTGATCTCTTGACCTCGTGATCCACCCGCCTCGGCCTCCCAAAATGCTGGGATTACAGGCTTGAGCCACCGCGCCCGGCCCAAACTATCTCTTTTATGATGCAATTGATATGACTGCACACATAGACAATGAATGATATGATATGATTGCACACCTAGACAACCCTAAAGACTATCAAAAGGCTCGTAGACCTGATAACAATTTCAGCAAAGTTTCTAGCTACAAATCAATGTACAAATATCAGCAGAATTTCTATATACCAATAATGTTTTGGGTGAAAGCCAAAGAAAGAACACAATCCCATTTACAAATAGTCACAAAAAATAAAATGCCTGGAAATGCATCTGACCAAATAAATAAAAGATTTTTACAAGAAGAAATATAAACACTGCTGAAAGAAATTAGAAATTAAACAAACAAATGAAAAAAATCAATGCTCATGGATTGGAAGAATGAGTATCATCAAAATGGTTATACTGCCCAAGGAAATCTACAGATTCAACACTATTCTATCAAGCTACCAACATCATTTTTTCACAGTGTTAGGAAAAATGACTCTAAAACTGATATGAAACCAAAAACGGGTCACATTAGCCAAACCAATCCTGAGGAAAAAACCTGTAGGCATCACTCTACCTAACTTCAAATTATATCAAGAATACAGTAACCAAAACACATAGTTTTGGTATAAAAACAAATTTTTATTTGCAATCTATTCACACACCAACACAAAGAATAGAGAACCCAGGAATTAATTCACATATTTACAGCTATCTGATTTTTTTTTATAAAAGTGTCAAGAACATCCACTGGGGAAACAACATTCTCATCAACAAATTGTCAAGTCCAACTGGCAGACTCAACCAAGCGATGGATAAAATACTTACACTGACACAGGCTTGCTAGTCAGTGTGGCCAGGGGCCCACTGTCAAAGTCAGCAGTGCCCCCACAAAACTGGCCATGTTCACATTTATTTAGTACAGATTAAATGACAAAGGTCTCAAGTAAACACCATAAGAAGGTAATTAGCATTGCCAACACCCCTCCCCGCCAGTAGAGAGCAGTCATGCACCCAGGGAAGATCAAAGATCAGTCTTAAGACCACATGAGTAAATAAGCTAGTTAGATAAACTCCTGTACGTTTCTTTGTTATCTGCTCTATGCTATTAGCTTAAGGTAAGAGGATTATGCTGCTTTCAGCCATAACCTTCTTCCCAGGCTTTTGCAAAACCTTCTGGCCTTCCAAGAAGGTTTGTGTTTTCTAAAATTTCTCCCACAATTCTAACCAATTTCCTGCACAAGTAAGGGTGGGGACACTGGATATCAGAAGAATGAAACTAGATCTCTATGTTTTACCATATAAAGAAATCTACTAGAAATGGATTAAAGACAAACATAAGACCCAAAATTATAGAACTACTAGAGGAGAACATAGGGGAAATGTTTCAGTACATTGTCTAGGCAAAGATGTGGTGACTAAAACATCAAAAGCACAGTGAAAAATAGACAAATGAGACTATATTAAAATTAAAGTTTCTTCGTAGCAAAGTAAACAACCAACAGAGTGAAGAGACAACATGAAGAATGGAAGAAAATATTTGCAATCTATCCATCTGAAAAGTGTCTAAAAATCACAGTATTCAAGGAACTCAGACAACTCAACAGAAAAAACAAAGTTAATAATCTGAATAAAAACTGAGCAAAAGATCTGAATGGACATTTCTCAAAAGAAGATGTATGAATGGCCACAAATATATGAAAAAAAACATAGTAATCATCAGGAAAATGAAATAAACCTGCAATGAGATATCTCACTACAGTTAGAATGGCTACTATCAAAAAGACAGAAAGTAATAATGCTGGTGAGGTTGCAGAAAAAAAGGAAACTCTTATGCACTGACAAAGGCAATGTAAATTAGTACAGCCATTAAGGAAAACAGTGTGAAGGTTTCTTAAAAACTAAAAATAGAACTATCATATAATCCAGCAATCCCACTAGTATTTATCAAAAAGAAAGAAAATAAATGTATCAAAGAAATACCAGCACTGCCATTTTGATTATATCATTATTTATAATTATTAAGATATGGAATTTACCTAAATGGATATCAACAGATGAATGCATAAAGAAAATGCAGTATCTGCACACAATGGAATACTATTCAGCCATAAAAGAGAATAAAATTATAACATTCTCAGCAACATAGATGACCTCAGAGGACATTATGTTAAGTAAAATAAGTCAGGCACGGAAGAACAAATACTGTACGTTCTCACTCATGTGGGAGCCAAAATTTTTAAAAATTGAACTCATGGAAATAGAGAATAGAATTGTGGATATTAAAGGCTGGGAAATGAGGGAAGTGGGATATGGGGTGAGGTTGGCTAATGGATACAAATTATCACTCGATAGAATGAACCTTATTGTTCTGTGGCATTGTATGGTGAATATGATTAACTATGATTTATTGCATATTTTTAAAAGCAAGAATCGAGGATTCTGAATGTTCACAAAAAAAGAATGGTAAATGATTGAGGGGCTGGATATAATAATTAGTCTGATTTTATGATTATACATTGTTTATATGTAACAAAATATTATTGTGTATCCTATAAATATGTACAAATATACATGACCACAGAATATAAAAGAAAGCCAGGCATGGAGTAACATGCCTGTAGTCACAGCAACTTGGGAGGCTGAAGTGGGAGGATCCCTTGAGCCCAGGAGTTGAAGGTCAGCTTGGGTAACATAGTGAGACCCCATCTCTAATATAGATATATAGATAAATAATAAAAATAGAAGAAGAAATGATCCTATAAAGAAGTAGACTGTGGACCAACCCTAGTGAGTTGCCGCTAATGAAGAAATGTGGCAAAAGTGATTATCATGTGCCTTCCAACATTAAGTTAGAAAAGGCCCCTACCTCATACTGCTTGTCCTTCGAACTTAGCCCCCATGTGGTGAGAAAGCTCAGGCCACAAAGAGAACCTAGAAGTTCCAGTGTTCTCTGCCTGCCCCAAGTACAGTTTCAGTCAGTGCCATCGTCAACAACCAGACTGTTAGGGAACAAGTCTTCAGATGATTCCAGTCTTCCAACCTCTGATTCATCCCAAGTGAATCTCAGGAGAACAAAAAAAAGCTGTACTGGCCAAGCTTTTCCCAACCCACACATTGCTGAACTAAATAAATGTTTTCAGTGACTAAACTTTGGGTAATTTGTTAGGGAAAAATAAACAGAAAATTTGATTTAAACAAAGAGACAGCAAGAAACAATAACTTAAACACCAGAAATTAATGCCCTTTAAAGTAGGAATTAATAAATCTTTAATTTATTAACAACAAATAATACTAATGAGAAGCAGCAGACAGTTAGGAGAAAGGCATATTAACTATTGAGGAAAAGGTTTTTCTAAAGTTTTCTTCAATTACATATTCTGATAACTAAGCAAATGAGCCTTTTTAGAATTTGTTCAAGTTATAGAATAAAGATGGTGAGGATGAAAGAAAATATATAATTTGAAGTTGTGTAAGGAAAAAATCTCAGGCCCCCAAAATCACTAAGGAAAACTCAAGCTGGAAATTGCTTAGGGCAAACTGCCTCCCATTCTTTTCAAAGTCACCTCTCTGCTCACTGAGATAGATGCACATCTGACTTGCCACCTTTGGAAAGGCTAATCAGAAACTCGAAAGAATGTAACCCTTTGTGGATAACTATCTGTGACCTGAAAGCTTCCTCACCACTTCAAGTTTTCCTCCCTTTGCTTCAGGTTTTCCCATCTTTCCAGACAAAACCAGTGTACTTCTTACATACACTGATTGATGTCTCATGTCTTCCTAAAATGCGTAAAACTAAGCTGTGCCCTGACCACCTTGGGAACATATCATTAGGACTTCCTGAGACTGTGCCATGGGTGTGTCCTCAAACCTTGGCAAAATAAACTTTTTAAATTAACTAATACCTGTCTCAAATCTTGTGAGTTCACAAAGTATAAAAGATGAAAAAACTAAAATCAAGCTGGCATCATCCCTGGGATGCTAGGCTGGTTCAACATATGAATATCAATAAACATAAATCATCACATAAACAAAACCAATGACAAAAAACACGATTATCTCAGTAGATGCAGGAGAGGACTTCAACAAATTCAACAGCCCTTCGTGCTACAAACTGTCAATAAACTATGTATTGACCGAATGTATCTCAAAATAATAAGAGCTATTTATGACAAACCCATAGCCAATATCATACTGAATGGGCAAAAACTGGAAGCATTCCCTTTGAACACTGGCATGAGACAAAAATGCCCTCTCTCACCATTCTTATTCAACATAGTATTGGAAGTTCTGGCCAGGGCAATCAGGCAAAAGAAAGAAAGGAAGGGTATTTGATCAGGAAAAATTGTCTCTGTTCACAGATAACATGACTGTATATCTAGAAAACCCCATAGTCTCAGCCCAAAATCTCCTTAAGCTGTAAACAACTTCACAAAGTCTCAGGATACAAAATCAATGTGCAAAAATCACAAGCATTCCTATACATCAATAATAGACAGACAGAGCCAAATCATGAATGAATGCCCATTCATAATTGCTACAAAGTCAATAAAATACCTAGGAATATAACTTACAAAGGAAGTGGAAGACCTCTTCAAAAAGAACTAAAAATTACTACTCAAGGAAATAAGAGAAGACAGAAACAAATGGAAAAACATTCCATGCTCATGGATACAAAGAATCAGTATCTTGAAAATGGCCATACTGGAGATCATTAAAAAATCTGGAGACAACAGATGCTGGAGAGGATGTGGAGAAATAAGAACACTTTTACACTGTTGGTGGCAGTGTAAATGAGTTCAACCATTGTGGAAGACAGTGTTGATTCCTCAAGGACCTAGAAATAGAAATTCTATTTGACCCAGCAATCCCATTACTGGATATATATCCAAAGGATTATAAATCATTCTGTTATAAAGACACATGAACATGTATGTTCACAGCGGCACTGTTTACAATAGCAAAGACCTGGAACCAACCCAAATGCCCATCAATGATAGACTGGACAAGGAAAATGTGGCACACATACACCATGGAATACTATGCAGCCATAAAAAATGAGTTGTTGCCCTTTGTAAGGACATGGATGAATCTGGAAACCATAATTCTCAGCAAACAAACACAAAAACAGAAAATCAAACACTGCATGTTCTCACTCATAGGCAGGTGTTGAACAATGAGAACACATGGACACAGGGAGGAGAGCATCACACACTGGGGTCCATTTGGGGGGCCAAGGTAGGGTCAGTAGGAGGATAGGGATGTCAGGGAGGAACAACATGGGGTGAAATGCCAGATGTAGGTGATGGGGAAATGTAGGCAACAAACCACATTGCCATGTGTGTACCTATGCAACAATCCTGCATGATCTGCACATGTACCCCAGAACCTAAAGTACAATTCAAAAAAAAAGAGAGAAAGAAAATGACCATACTACTGAAAGTAATTTATAGATTCAATGCTATCAGCATCAAGCTCCCATTGACTTTCTTCACAGAATTGGAGAAAACTACTTTAAATTTCATATGCAACCAAAAAGGGCCTGCACAGCCAAGACAATCCTAAGCAAAAAGAACAAAGCTTGAGGCATCACACTACCTGACTTCAAACTATACTAACCAAAACAGCATGGTACTGGTACCAAAACAGATATATATAGCAATGAAACAGAACAGAGGCCTCAAAAATAATGCCACCATCTGATTTTTAACCAACTTGACAAAAACTAGCAATGTGGAAAAAATTCCCTATTTAATAAATGGTGTTGGGAAAACTGGCTAGCCATATGCGGAACACTGAAACTGGATCCCTTCCTTACACCTGATACAAAAAATAACTCCAGATGGATTAAAGACTTAAACGTAAGACCTAAAACCACAAAAACCCCAGAAGAAAACCTAGGCAATACCATTCAGGACATAGGCATGAGCAAAGACTTCATGACTAAAACACCAAAAGCAATGGCAACAAAAGCCAAAATTAACAAATGGGACCTAATTAAACAAAAGAGCTTCTGCACAGCAAAAGAAACTGTCATCAGAGTGAACAGGCAACCTAAAGAATGGAAGAAAACTTTTGTAATCTTTCCATCTGACAAAGGGCTAATATGCAGGATCTACAGAGAACTTAAACAAATCTAAAAAAAAATGGGCAAAGGATATGAACAGACATTTCTCAAAAGAAGACATTTATGCAGCCAAGAAACATATGGAAAAAAAAACTCATCATCACTGGTCATTAGAGAAATGCAAATCAAAACCACAATGAGGTACCATCTCATACCAGTTAGAATGGCAATTATTAAAAAGTCAGGAAACAACAGATGCTGGAGAGAATGTGGAGAAATGAACACTTTTACACTATTGGTGGGAGTGCAAATTAGTTCAACCATTGTGGAAGACAGTGTGGTGATTCCTCAGGGATCTAGAACTAGAAATACCATTTGACCCAGCAATCCCATTACTGGGTATATATCAAAAGGATTATAAATCATTCTACTATAAAGACATGCACACGTATGTTTATTGCGGCACTGTTCACAATAGCAGATACTTGGAACCAACCCAAATGTCCATCAGTGATAGACTGGATAAAAACAAAATGTGGCACATATACACCATGGCATACTACGCAGCTGTAAAAAAGTGTGAGTTCTTGTCCTTTGCAGGGACATAGATGAAACTGGAAACCATCATTCTCAGCAAACTAACACAAGAACACTGCATGCTCTCACTCAAAAGTGGGAGTTGAACAATGAGAACAGATGGACACAGTGAGGGGAACATCACCTACCAGGGCCTTTCAGGAGGTGGGGACTATAGGAGGAATAGCATTAGGACAAATATCTAAGGTAGATAACAGGTTGTTGGGTGCAGCAAACCACCATGGCACATGTATATCTATGTAACAAACCTGCATGTGCTGCACATGTACTCCAGAACTTAAAGTTTAAGTTAATTTTAAAGATGAAAAAAAAACTAGAAATATTTGATTTTCCAACCAAAATCAGATATTTGATCTGATTTCAATTCACTGAAATCCTAAGAGATAAGCAGCTTTGAGTATTTATTAATCAATTTCGTATTCAATGTTTATGTTCATTTCCTCAATGAGGAAATAAAGAGACGATTATGAAACTATAATCTTCTCAGTAATGAAACAAATATGTCCTCTGAATGTTAAGAAATTAAGTACAATTTCCACTTTACCTTACTTTGAACCTGTCTGTATGAAGAAGGTAAGACCATTTCATTTTAATATGTAACAAAATGTTGCTCTGTATCATACAAATTGAACAAGACATGTTAGTGAACAAGAATAGACAGAGACCAACTTATTAAAATTGAGAATTCAAAATTAAATCTGTACATTTGTGTTCAATTGATTTTCAACAATAGTTTAAAAACAAATGAGAAAAGAATAACATTTTCAACAAATGGTATTGTCTCACCAAATGCCATATCTAAACATTTATTCAAAATAAAATAGCTAAATGTAAGAGCTAAAACTATAAAATTCTTAGATGAAGACATAGGCATAAATCTTTGTGACCGCATTTGCCAGTGGCTTCCTAGACGTAACACCAAAAGGAAAAATAGATTAACTGGACTTGATCAAAATTTGGAACTTGAACAGACGCCATCAGGAAATTAAAGATGAAGGCCATTTAATAGAAGTAAATATTTGAAAAAATCATATATCTGATAAGGGACTTACAGCTAGGATATAATACTAACTCTTAAAATTTAGAAATAAAAGGACAATTTAAAAATGGGCGAAGGATTTGAATAGATATTTCTCCAAAGAAGATATACAAATGGTTTATAAGCACATAAAAAGATGCTTAAAATCATTAGTCATCAAAAAATGCAAATTAAAACCACAGTAAAGTACCACATTGCACTACTAGAATAAAATCTTTTCTCAATCAAAAATATGTGAAATTTTGGCAAGGATGTGGGGAAATTAGAACCCCCTCACAATGCTGATAAGAATGTGAAATGGTGCAGCCACTTTGGAAAACAGACTGGCAGCTTCTCAAAGGGTTAACACATGGCCCAACATTTCCACTCATAAGTATAACTCCAACAGAAATGAAAACATATGCAAACACAAGCACTTTTATATCAAAGTGCACAGCAGCTTTGTTAATAACAGCCCAAACTGGAAACAACCCAATGGTCTATCAATTCATGAATGAATAAATAAAATGACTGGTGTATTTACACAATGAAGTATTACTCAGCAATAAGAAGAAATTAAGTACTGATACCTGCTACCACACAGAAAACCCTTAAAAATTTTATGCTAACTGAAACAAATAGTTGCAAAAGACCACATATTGTGTAATTCCAGAGTGGACAAATCTATACAAACAAAGGAGACTGGTGGTTCCCTAGAGCTGAGTAAAAAGGGGGAAACTGGTCGATGATGGCTTAGGGATGCGGTTTCTTTTCAGGGTCATAAAAACGTTCTAAAATTGATGGTGGCGATGGCTACACAACTCTGTGAATATACTAAGAATATACTAAGAAACTTCACATGGGTGAACTATATACTAGGTGAATTATATCTTAATAAAGTTGTTTTAAAAATCAAATGGCAGTATCTTTATAAATTTCTTACTTCTCTACTTTGGATTATATACTACACATAATCTGAATATTTCTGCTTGACAATATGTTTAAAAGAAATAGGAAGGAAATGCCTAACATTTCAAGTATTTTGTAAACTAATCTAAAACACTTGCATTTTCAAGACAACTGTAATAGCCTTTCCTGTACAAGTTATCCTGAAATGCATGCAAGAAATATACAGAGATTCTGTACCCATTCACAATTTTCTGAACTTCATATTGTCCTCTGATTTAATCTGACTTCTCTCACCATGATAATAGAGAAAAAATTACTTAAAAATACTGTCTCACCAAAAAAAAGTCTCTCAACTTTCGTGAGAAATGATGTCTAATTCCCAACTTTTCCTCAAGGTAAATATTATAAGAAAAATATGTACATACTTAAGAGGAAAAAGTGACAGAATAAAAGTCCAGAGGTTAAGAATCAAATACATTATAAAGATAATAAAATTAATTATAATGAAAATACAAAAGAAAGCTGCTCACTGAAATTAGTATCCTAAACCACTTGATATTATTTAACTAGCTATAGATTAAATGTTGACATGCTACATTTTATACATACGAGACTTCTGATTTGACCTGATTTCCTCTTTAAGTCCTGTTTCATCTTAATTAACATCATAACATAGTGTAGCCCTAGTGAGGGCTCTGACATAGGTTGTTTTTATACAATACCATCCAGTTCTTGTTGAAGTTGTCTCACAGTTTCCTGTAAAGATATTTTTGTTATTAACTTTATGTCACCTTATTATTAAATGATGGTCATAAGATTTAACTCTAATACAAATACTTTGAAAAATATTACCACATACACTAATTCACCTTCTTTTCCTCATGTGTAATGAACAGGAATGTTCATTACTGAATTCAGTTAAGGACAGAAAAGATGTTATTTTCCTGCCAAACCAGTATTCTGTGACCTAAACAACAGATACAGCCCACTATTCATTCACTCCCTAAGTTTGCAATGCATCTACTGAAGTCTCAAAAAGTAATGGGTGAGTGAGTGAGTGAGACCAGTGGTGGTAAATTCTATACTCTGAAATCTTTTCTCTTTTATTTATTAGAAGTTCAAATCAACTTCACAATTCCTCTTTTATTCAATTGCCTGCTCAAATCTTTCCAACAGATTCCTATCTCCAAATAAAACTAAAATTCCAATGGCCTTTGAGGCCCTTGATAACCTTGCCTCCACCTCCATGCTCTCAGCTCCTACACTCTCTCCCCTACTCACTCCATTCCCACTATATGTGAATCCTGTCACCCCTCATTAGTTTGAACGTGGGCACCCCATGACAAACAAAAAAAATCACAGATTGCCACAATTATCTTTGTACTCGACAAAGTTATGTCCAAATCAAAATAGTCATAGAGCTTTTAAATAAAAATTATGCAAAAATTACTTGCAAAAACATTCAAAATAAATCATGAATGCCAGTGGTAAGATTAAATCAAATATGGTTTTACTGACACTCACATCTGTCCCAAATTATATTGAATTAAAAGTGAATCCCTTCAAAGAGTTGGGAGCTCATGACAAAAATTTGAGATTGTGATAGTTTCAGATTTAAGTCAAACTAACATGAATAAAAATAAAGCTACACCAACATCAATATATAAGAAGCTCCTGAGGGAAAGCCTTATGAGATACAGCAGTACACTTCAGTTCACCTGGGAAATCTGGACCTAACTGTCGAAATCACCCACCAAACTGAATGTTAATTTCAAAATATTCATTTCAGGTATGAGTATTTCCATTTATATATTTCATCATGGTTTTAAAATGTGGCCACATAAAGACATTAAAAATATTTCAGGCCAGCTTTGGAGGCTTACACCTGTAATTTCAGCACTTTGGGAGGCCAAGGTAGGGGGATCAGCTGAGCTCAGAAGTTCTAGACCAGCCTGGCCAACATGGCAAAACCCTATCTCTACTAAAAATACAAAAATTAGCCAGGTATGGTGGAACATGCCTGTAATCACAGCTACTCGGGAGGCTGAGGCAGGAGAACTGCTTGAACCCAGGAGGCGGATGTTGCAGTGAGCCAAGATCATGCCACAGCACTCCTGCCTGGGCAACAGAGTAAGACTCTGTCTCCAAAAAAAAAAAAAAGTATTATTTAAGTAGTGTAAGATTACATTATTTATATTAGTCTATATCTATTAATAATCTGTAACTTAACCTTTTAATGTTTCACAGGTGACACAATTTCTTTACTCCAAGTAAAGCATCTTTCTAGTATAACCTTTTTTGCCAGCATGCTTCCAGGCTGAGATAGCAAATATATTTACGATATCTTTATATTCAATGAGACTTATTATTTAGCCCAAACCAAATATTACTTTACATTTTCTTTCAAAAAGCTTGAAAAATATTTTCTTTCACAATACTTACGTTTCTTTCTGCTTTCTTTTTTTCATATTCATACAATCTTTCTTCTAAGTAATTGACTTTATTGACTAACATGTTGTTTTTCTGCTCTAGTAGAAGATGTTGCTTTTTACTCTCAGCTTGATTTTTGACAGTAGCAATAAGTTGCTCTTGGATATTAATTATCTTTTCTTGATTGTCAGCTTTCTTGTGAGCCTCATCCAGTTGCTGTTGAAGTAACAAATTTTCATTCTGTATTTGAGATAATCTCTCCTCTAGAGGGTCTTGCTTTTGAATGTGTCTATTCACTTTGCCTTCTTCATTTTGGATACCTTCTAAAACCAATGTCTTTTCTCTTAGGGCATCTTTTATGTGGCGGTGCTTCATTTTGAGGCTTCTGATTTCATTTTCAGCATTAGAGAGTTTTTTAGAAAGCATCTCGTTCTTATCATTTAGGTTACTCGTATCAAAATTCAATTTTTCCTTTAAATGAAGCCACTCTTCTCTTGCTCTCTCGAAACTGAGTTCTGCATCTCTTTTTGATGCCTGATGTTGATCACAATCTTGTATAGCAGCGGCCAGTCTACAATGATATGATTCAATTTCTGTTTCCAATGCTTCCTGGTTTTGATTTTTAGCCTCCAATTCAGAACGGAGCCTTTCATTCTCAGCTGTCAAAACTTCAAGCTGTACACTGTACTGAGATATCGTTGTTGTTAATGTTTCCTCTTTCTGTTTCAAAGCATTTTGAAGGAAATCATTCTTTGCTTTCACAATTTCAATGTCCTCAAGATATTTATTTTCTTTTTGCTGGTTCCTAATTTCCTTTGTGTCTATTTCCAGTCTTAGTCTGTCAATTTCTTCCTGCAACATGTGGTTTTCATGCAGCAGATCTTTTTCTTTCTTATGCCAATGAGAAATCTAAATAAACAAAAAAAAACTTCTAGCTAGCATTCTATACAATGACATCTCATTATTTTATCTGAAATTAAAAATATCATGTACATTTATAAAATGAAAGCATTGCCACAAATAAATATCTAACTGGGAAAAAAGCTGAATTAGAACTTTAAACCTCATACAGCATAAATTCTCCAAAGATCAAAGATTTATTTGAAGACGATGAGTCCATACAAGTAAAAGAGAAAGCACTAGAGGATTTGTAAGGTTCCCAGAATTGGAAAAACCTTTCTCAGAACAACAACAAACCCAAAGACATAAAAGATTTTAAAAATTTACTACATTAAATATCAGGTTTATACTTTGATATCTAAGCTATATTCCACCATATACTAAGAGCTTTAGCTCTGCATATATTTGGACAGATGAAATTTCCCAAAGTCCTTTAAGTTTCTTTTTCCTGAGTATATTCTACAGATATTCTATTTTTGTATCTTTTTTATGGTCAGTCCTAAGAACGGCATTCATGCATAGATGCTAAATATAAGCATCTTACTAAGCACTTCTATATACATCGCTGAACTCTGTCACAATTCTGCAAAGAAGTTATCAAAAAATAAGCAAGCTGCAGGATATTCCCCAGGTTTTCTGACTCTACTTCTAATGCTCCTCCACCAAATCACATTTATTTCATTAGTGTAAATAAATACAAAGAGAAGCTTTTTTTCCTTATTTCAAAACACCAATAGTAAATAAGATAAAATTATAGAGCTTTTCTTAGAAAGCCATAAAATCATTTGCCATTGCAGTAACTTCTATATCCTCTTTATAATGTTTGAAAGAGTAATAAATGTGAAATGGAAAATATACTGAACTATTTTACTAGGAATAAAATACATATTAATAAATTATCCCTAAGCATATGTTGTGGCATACCATTGTGTTCAAAGCTCTTTGCACTGAAATTAGACACTACTTGGAGCAGACTGTTACTCTCGTCAAAAGTAAAACAAAGAACCTTGAAAATACAGTCTCTGAACTGGCTATACATTTGCTCCTTACCTATCAGTAGAAATAATAAATTAACCTCTCCATTAATACAAAAATAAGATTAAATCACTTCCAATAACTAGAACACGTTTTGTTAGTAGCAAGGGTTTTGACCTTTTGGCTCACTAGACAGAGGCATATGCCTGATGTCTAATTTGGTGCCTTATGGTACCTTGGTCTTGGTCATATTTTTTGTCATTTGCATATCAAGCTCTTGACCTTCTTTTAGTTTTATTGTAACAACTTACTTTCTTAGAGTGTCATAAAACTTCTCCTCATCTATGTTAAAAACATGGTCACCGTCTGGTTTGTTATTTTCACAGTCTTATTTATTTTCATTTAAATAAAGCTTAGAAGCTGCGTGGCAAACATGTACCAAACACTCAGAATATGAATAAGATAGAAACACATTTTTGAGACTGGTTCTATGTGTTCAACAAAAGGCCTGAGATACCATGAAGACAGGCACCCCAGATGCATCTTTTTTCTCACAAGTTATTACCTGTCAATTTAGAAGGAATTTCCTTTATGTTCATTCCTCCTTTTGAGCTATCATGGACTGGCCCTTCCTAAATAAAAGCAGCAATTTCATAATTTCACAGGTTTCACCAAACCTCTGATTTAACTTATTTGTGAGAAGTTTTATTTTCCCACTCTAATTTGCCTCATTTAATACACATTTCCTCAGATTTAAAATAAGATTTAATCTTATTTTTATATTAATGGGGAGGTTAGTTTATTATTTCTACTGAAAGGTAAGGAGAAAATGTATAGCCAGTTCAGAGACCAAATTTTGAATGTTCTTTGTTCATATACCAAGTGATATATGAAATAGTAAAGAAAAAAGAGTCCTTAATATACAGACATATCTTCTCTATCTAATCCTTTTTTATTTCTTGTTCTTGAGATATTTTTGGGAGATGCAAAAGGGAAAATTAATTTGCTTGTTTTGTTTCTCAGAAGTTATCTTTGTCAAGATACATGTTTTTATATTTATTTTTTGAGACAAGGTCTCCCTCTGTTGTCCAGGTTGGAGTGCAGTGGTGCAAGCATGGCTTACTGCAGCCTCAACCTCTTAGGCTCAAGTGATCTTCCCATCTCAGCCTCCCACGTAGCTAAAAACACAGGCACATGCCACCATGCTTGGCTAAATTTTTTTAACATTTTGTAGAGATGGGGCATCACCATGTTGCCCAAGCTGGTCTTGAACTCCTGGGCTGAAGCAATTCTCCCACCTCAGCCTCCCAAAGTACTGGGATTACAGGCATGAGCCACTATGCCCAGCACAGAGCATTTATTAAAATAACTTTATTCCCAATAAAATATAAAAAAAAATATTTAAACTAGTTAAAATTTACCTGTTAAACTTCTTAATATAGGTTTAGCTACTCCCAAATCACAGGAAGAAGTGAAAAATAATTTGCCTTAGCTACAATTGCAAGAAAAAAATAAACCAGCAAACTTAACTTTGGCAGTGTGGTTTGGACTAAATTCAGGTTGTGTTAAATCTACCAAAAAATGAAGTATCAGATGATTAGTACTGTTACAAAGTGTCCTCACTTGAAAAGATTTTACCTCAGCATACCCTAACTAGTAAGCCTGCACAGTGTATCTGAGTACTTTTTCTAAAGATTGCTAACTGGACTGTAGGCAGACTTTGATAGAAGCCAAAATCAATACCAATCAGAAAGAAAAGCAAATCATCAAATTTTAATTCAAGTTATATACTAAAACACTTTTTTTTTTTTGAGACAGAGTCTCTCTCTGTCACCCAGGCTGGAGTGCAGTGGAGCAATCTTGCCTCACTGCAACCTCCACCTCTCAGACCCCTGCCTCAGCCTCTAAAGTAGCTGGGACTACAAGCATGTGCCACCACACTCGGCTAATTTTTTTTTTACAGTTTTAATAGAGACGGGGTTTCAATGTGTTAGCCAGGATGGTCTTGATCTTTTGACCTTGTGATTTTCCTGCTTTGGCCTCCCAAAGTGCTGGGATTGCAGGTGTGAGCCACTGCACCCAGCTGACACTCTTATGTATCTAGTTTATCTGCTTATGTTCACCTCTAATATATTCTAATATCCACCAATGATGGCAGAGGAAAGATTGTGTACTATTTACTGATTTCCTGCATTGAAATATGTTAGAAAGTTATTGTTCATATCCAAACACCAAAGGTCTCAATCTGCAGAGTACGATTCTTTTAATAAACAATTATGCTGATTTTATGACCCAGTTCTCTTCCTAAACATGACCTGAAGTCAATGAGAGACCATAAGACAGAATAAATCTTTAACCTTGGCATTAGTGACTAGCAATATAAAACTGCAAATCTTGAACCACCGGCCATCATGACTCCTGTAACACCAATCCAGCTCAGTGGCCATCACTCTTAAATTGTTCATAACTTCCATTGCTCAATAATAAGATTCAATAATTCAGGCTACTTTCTTCATTACACAAACATGTTATAAAGATGAAAGAGTAAACAAAATTCTGAAAATTTTTCTCTCTATTCCAAGGGTAAAAATGAGCCATAAGTTACGACAGATTTTAAAAATATTTTGAGTTTTAAAACTAGTTAAAATATATTTAAAATTCAATATTAAATAGTAAATTAGGATCTATTCATTCTCAAAGGTTAATCTAAAAGGTAATTTCATTTGGACTACCCTACATTATTAAAGCAAAGAACATAATTGTCAACCAGAAATTAAAATTAAATTGTTGTATACTTGTAGCTGGTTGTTTTCACTTTCTTCAAGCCTTTCTTGCTCTTCCTCTGATATCATTGCCAAGACTTGTTCTGCTGAAAAAAAATATACATTCAGTTAAAATTAACTACTTAGACCAGTTAAACTATAATCTTTATAAAAATAGGTTAAAACTAATCTTTTATATAAATTGTGAATTTAAAGAAAACTTAATCTTCAGCAGGATATTTACTGCTTTAATAAATACTCCTAATTCTTAAAACTTCAAGAAACCACCAGGGGAGATACTAGATGTCACCAGGTTGAAGACAAACACAAATGCCAAACATTCACTCGCAAATTTATCCACCAAACATAAACAAAACCATTACAAACAAAACAAATGTTTAAAACGTGAGCCCCTGGGCCTTAAGTGAACATTGGTGGTAACCTGGCAGGATTCCTCCTAGGTCTGTGGTAATGGTGGACATGGGAAGAGATTCTTCTGCCTGGGGAAATGAGAGGGAAGATTGGAAAGGCCTTTGTCTTGTGGTTTCAGAGCCAGTTTAGGGGCAGCACCAGATAGATTTCTCAGGTTCAGGCCCTGGCTCCTGGACAGTATATGTGGGCTCACCTGGGGCCTGAGGAAACTCTCAGTTCCCCCAATGGAAGGACATAAGACTGGCTGACATCACCACCAGCTGATTGTATAGTCCTAAGCCCTACAGGCAAACAAAGGCATTAGTCAGGTCATAGTTACATATGCCTTGGGCAAGGTCCAGTGGTGTGCTGGCTTCAAGTCTGATGCAGTGAAATCCCAGTGGCGGTGGACACAAAGGTGCTTGTTTAAATCCTCCCTCAGCCCCAGGTAGCACAGAGACAGACTCCATTCATTTTGGAGATAGTAAGGGAAGAGAACAAGAGTTAATGTCTGAAAATTCAGAGAATTCTTCTAGCTCTTATTGAACAACCAACAAAAGCATGTCTCTATGAGGCTGCAAACATGACAGAATTACTGGGTTTAGAGTCCCTGCCCCCTAATGTAGATATGGGCACAGTGACTAAAAGCACAGACACTATACCCAAATCTCTTTGAATACCTGGAAAGCCTTCCCCGGGAAGGATGAGTACAAACAAGTCCACACTGTCAAGATTACAAAAATACTCTTCAATGCCCAGACACAGACAATAATCCACAAACATAAAGATCATCCAGGAAAATATGACCTCACCAAGTGAACTAAATAAGGCACCAGGGGCCAATTTTAGAGAGACAGAAATATATGACCTTTTAGACAGATAATTCAAAACAGCTGTGTTGAGGAAACTCAAAAATATTCAGGATAACACAGAGAAAAAAAAATTCCAGGACCCTAGCAGATAAATTTACCAAAGGAATTGAAATAATTAAAAAAGAATCAAGAAGAAATTCTGAAGTTGAAAAATGCAATTTACATACTGAAAGATGCCTAAGAGTCCCTTAATAGTGGAACTGATCAAGCAGAAGAAATAATCAGTGAGCTTGAAGAGAGGCTATTTGAGAAAACACAGTCAGAGTATACAAAAGAAAAATGTATAGAAAAGAACGAAGCATGCCTACAAGATATAAAAAATAACCTACTAAAGAAAACCCAAGAGTTAATGGCCTTAGAGAGGAGGAAGTGAGATAGATGGGAGCAGAAAGTTTATTCAAAGAAATAACAGCGAACTTCCCAAACCTCAAGAAAGATATCAATATTCAAGTGCAAGAAGGTTATAGAAAACAAGGTACTTCAAGGAACTTAATAATTAAACTTACAAAGATCAAAAATAAAGAAAAGGTCATTCATCCCTGCAGCAAGCAAAGAGAAACAAATAACATACAATGGAACTGCAATACATCTGGAAGTAGACTTTCTGGTGGAAACCTTACAGGTTAGGAGAGAGTGGCATGACATATTTAAACACTTTTAACCTAGAATAGTATACCCAGCACAAATTCCTTTTACATATGAAGCAGAAATAAAGATTTTCCCAAACAAACAAAGGCTGAGAAATTTGATCAATACCGCACCTGTCCCACAAGATAGGCTAAAGAGAGTTCTTCAATATGAAACAAAAGAATGTTAATGAGCAATAAGAAACCACCTGAAATCAATGAATCTTATAAAACTCACTACTAATAGTAAGTACACAGACAAACATAGAATATTACAATACTATAATTGTGGTGTGTAAACTACCATATCTTAAGTAGACTTGAAATCCTCATAGTAACCTCAAATCTAAAAACATGAAATGATGAAATGGATACACACACACACACACACACACACACACAAGCAGAAAATTAAAACATACCAACAGGGAAAATCACCTTTACTTAAAAGGAAGACAAGAAGGAAAAGAAGACCACAGAATATTCAGAAAATAAATTACAAAATAACAGGCGTAAGTCCTCACTTATCAATACAAACATTGAATATAAATAACTAAAATCTCCAATCAAAAGACATAAGTTGGATGAATGAATTAAAAACAATAAGACCCCAGAGACTCTCCAAGATGGCCGAATAGACACAACTCTGGCACACAACACCCAGCAAGAGAGAAACAGAAACCCAGAGATCTCCTAGCTCCAACTGAGGTACCAGGGGCATTTCAAGGGGTCTGGTCCTACAGTGAGCAAAGCCCAGGCAAGGCAGAGTAAGGCAAGGAGGGGTGCTGCTTCACCCAGAAAGTGCATCTGACCAGCAAGTCAGATGCTCCCGCTCTGGCACTCCGGTCCAGATACAGTGCTTCCCCCAAAGCCTCAGTAATACACAGAACAGGGGATCTTTGCCAGTCAAGCACCAGAAATTACAAGCACGGAGTTCAATAATAATCCAGGACAGTGTCCCAGATTGGTGCCCAGACCTAAACTGACGCATAAGTACAAAAGCTGGTGAGCCTTTGGATCGAGTGATTGCCCCCTCCACCCACCTGGAGAGAGAGGGAGCTGTAAGTGGGAGGACAGATGAAGCAGCATGGTGAGGGCCCTACCCCATGACCTGAGAGAGAGTAAGCTGAAAGGGAGAGATGGCCGAGTGTGTCTGGGAGGGTCCCTACCTTCCCCCACAAACTCCAGAGGGCTGAAGCTGACTCTAGTAAGTTGCACAACCAATGCCACAGTCTGAGCTGAACCCTGAATGATCCAACCCAGTGGAGGAAGGACACAACCCACCATTAGAGGGGTGGGACTGAGCTACATGTTTTAACACAAAACATAGGAAGTCTACATAACAACGGGACAGCGTTCTTCACCAACCAACAGCAAATACAGGTCAGTGGAAGAGGCAGGCCTAATCTCCCAGTATAAACAAAAAAGACACAAGAAGCTTCCCTAGTAATCTGAAGGAGTCCCTAGAAAGCCAGCAGTGCCTCGACAGGCAGACAAGTGACCTCATCAAGCAGCTCCCTGACACCACAACCAGGTAAGATGGGAAAAAAACAGCACAAAAAAGATGAAATCATCAAAGACCAGAACACCTCTTCTCCTTCAAGGGATCACAACTCCTCAACAACACAGGATCACAACATGACCACAAAAGAATGTGATGAATTGACAGAAACAGGCTTCAGAAGGTGGATAATAACAAACTTTTCTGAGCTAAAGGAACATGTTCTAACTCAATGCAAAGAAGCCAAAAACCTTGGAAAAAGGTTGGACGAAATGCTAACTAGAATAACCAGCTTAGAGAAGAACATAAATGACTTGGTGGAGCTGAAAAACACAGCACGAGAACTAAGTGAAGCAAAAACAAGTTTTAATAGCCAAATTGATCAAGCAGAAGAAAGGATATCAGAGGTTGAAGATCAAGTCAATGAAATAAAAAGATGAGGCAAGATAAGAGAAAAAAGAGCGAAAAGAAGGGAACAAAGCCTCCAAGAAATACAGGATTATGTGAAAAGACCTAATCTACAGTTGAGCGGTATATCTGAATATGATGAAAAGAACGAATCCAAGCTGGAAAACATGCTCCAGGATATTATCCAGGAGAACTTCCCAAGCCTAGCAGCAAGCCAACATTCAAATTCAACATACAGAGAACTCCACAAAGACATTCTTCAAGAAGAGCAACCCCAAGGCACATAATTGTCAGATTCACCAGGGTTGAAATGAAGGAAAAAATGCTAAGGGCAGCTAGAGAGAAAGGTCGGGTTACCCACAAAGGGAAGTCAGTCAGACTCACAGCAGATCTCTCAGCAGAAACCCCACAAACCAGAAGAGAGTGGGGGCCAATATTCAACATCCTTAAAGAACTTTCAACCTAGAATTTCATATCCAGCCAAACTAAGCTTCGTAAGCAAAGGAGAAATAAAATCCTTTACAAACAAGCAATTGCTCAGAGATTTCATCACCACCAGGCCTGCTTTATAAGAGTTCCTGAAAGAAGCACTAAACATGGAAAGGAACAACCAGTACCAGCCACTCCAAAAACATACCAAATGGTAAAGAGCAATGATGCAATGAAGAAACTGCATCAACTAACAGGCAAAACAGCCAGCTAGCATCAAAAGGGCAGGATTAAATTCACACATAACAATATTAACCCTACATGTAAATGAGCTAAATGCCCCAATCAAAGGACACAGACTGGTAAACTGGATAAAAAGCCAAAACCCATTGGTGCGCTGTATCCAGGAAACCCATCTCACATGCAAGGATACACATAGACTCAAAATAAAGGGATGGAGGAAGATTTACCAAGCAAATGGAGAGGAACAGAAAGCAGGACTTACAATCCTAGTCTCTGATAAAATAGACCTTAAACCAACAAAGATCAAAAGAGACAAAGAAGGACATTACATAATGGTAAAAGGATCGATGCAACAAGAAGAACTAACAATCATTAATATATACGCACCCAATACAGGAGCACCCAGATACATAAAGCAAGCTCTTAATGATTCACAAAGAGACTCTCCCACACAGTAACAGTAGGAGACTTTAACACTCCACTGTCAATATTAGACAGATCAACAAGACAGAAAATTAAAAAGGATATCCAGGACTTGAACTCAGACCTGGAACAAGCAAACCTAATAGACCTTTATAGAACTCTCAACCCAAAATCCACAGAATATACATTCTTCTCAGTACCACATCACAGCTACTCCAAAATTGACCACATAATTCGAAGTAACTCACTCCTCAGCAAATGCAAAATGCAAAAGGAAATCATAACAAACAGTCTCTCAGACCACACACAGTGCAATCAAGTTAAAACTCAGAATTCAGAAACTAACTCAGAACCACACAGCTTCATGGAACCTGAACAACTGGCTCTTGAATGTTGCCTGGATAAACAATGAAATGAAGACATAAATAAAGATCTTCTTCTAAACCAATGAGAATGAAGACACAGCAAACCAGAATCTCTGGGACACATTTAAAGCAGTGTCTAGAGGAAAATATATAGCAATAAATGCCCACATGAGAAGAAAGGAATGATCTAAAATCGACACCCTATCATCAAAATTGAAAGAGCTAGAGGAGCAAGATCAAAAAAAACACAAAAAAAAATAGCACAAGACAAGAAAAAACTAAGATCAGAGCAGAACTAAAAGAGATACAGACACAAAAAACCCTTCAAAAAATCAATAAATCCAGGAGCTGGTTTTTTGAAAAGATCAACAAAATAGACAGACCACTACCCAGATTAATAAAAAAGAAAAAGGAGAAGAATCAAATAGATGCAATAAAAAATGATAAAGGGGATATCACCACAGATCCCACAGAAATACAAACCACCATCAGAGATTACTACAAACAACTCTATGTACATAAACCAATAAACCTGAAAGAAATGAATATATTCCTGGACACTTACCCCCTTCCAAGCCTAAACCAGGAAGAGGTGGAAACCCTGAATAAACCAATTACAAGGGCTGAAGTTGAAGCAGAAATTAATAGCCTACCCACTAAAAAAGCCCAGGCCCAGATGAGTTCACAGCTGAATTCTCCCAGATATACAGAGGAGCTGGTACCACTCCTTCTGAAACTATTACAAATAATCTACAAAGAGGGAATCCTTCCCAAATCATTTTATGAGACCAACATCATCCTGATACCAAACCCGGCAGAGACTCAACAAGAAAAGAAAACTTCAGGCCAATATCCATGATTAACATACATGCAAAAATCTTCAATGAAATACTGGAAAACTGATTGCAACAGCATACCAAAAAGCTTATCCATCACAATCAAGTAGGCTTCATCCAAGGGATGCAAGGCTGGTTCAACATACACAAGTCTATAGACATAATTCACCACATAAACAGAGCCAAAGACAAAAACCACATGATTATCTCAATAGATGCAGACAAGGCCTTTGACAAAATTCAACAGCATTTATGCTAAAAACTCTCAATAAACTAGGTATTGATGGAATGTGTCTCAAAATAATAAAAGCTATTTACAATTCCATGGCCAATATCATACTGAATGGGAACAAACTGGAAGCATTCCCCTTGAAATCTGGCACTAGACAAGAAAGCCCTCTCTGAACACTCCTATTCAATATAGTATTGGAAGTTCTAGCCAGAGCAATTAGGCAAGAAAAAAAAATAAAGGGTATTCAAATAGGAAAGGAGGAAGTCAAATTTTCTCTATTTGCAGATGACATGACTGTATATTTAGAAGACCCTATCATCTCAGCCCAAAATCTCCTGAAACTGATAAGCAACTTCAGCAAAGTCTCAGGATACAAAATCAATGTGCAGAAATCACAAGCATTCCTATACAACAATAACAGACTTAAAGAGAGCCAAATAAGAATGAACTGCCACTCACAATTGCTACAAAGGGAATAAAATAACTAGGAATACAACTAACAATGTAAAGGACTTCTTCAAGGAGAACTACAAACCACTGCTCAACGAAATAAGAAAGGACACAAACAGATGGAACAACATTCCATGCTCATGATTAGGAAGAATCAATATCATGAAAACGGCCATACTGCTCAAAGTAATTTATGGATTCAACACTATCCCCCATCAAGCTACCAATGACCTTCTTCACAGAAGAACTACTGTGTACAGCATATCATGTCATATTTTTCTGTGATATTATATTAGTGATCTGCAAGAGAATATTTTAAGGATATCAGTTTCTCCAAATTGCTGATCTGTAAACTATTTCTGATCAAACTTAAATTTTTGTCAAAGCATGTTTTTGTTTGTTTGTTTGTTTGTTTGTTTTTGAGATGGATTCTCACTCTGTTGCCCAGGCTGGAGTACAGTGGTGCGATCTCGGCTCACTGCAACCTCCACCTACCTGGTTCAAGTGAGTCTCCTGCCTCAGCCGCCTGAATAGCTGAGACTACAGTCATGTGCAACCACACCAAGATAATTTTTTGTATTTTTAGTAGAAATAGGGTTTCACCATGTTAGCCAGGATGGTCTCGATCGCCTGACCTTGTGATCCACCTGCTTCAGACTCCCTAAGTGCTGGGATTACAGGCATGAGCCACTGCACCCAGCCATGGCTGCATTTTGATTCCATGTCAGAGAAAGGAAATGAGTATCTGATAGTGGCTTCCAGTTTTGCTGTCAGATTTTTGTTTGGGAATACATCCAGAACTGCTTACCAAGGGTTTGAGTACAAAACAAGCATTTCCACAAAAAAACAATAAAAAAGACTACACTTTTCCTCAGGTGGACCCTTAGGTTCTGACAATTCTTGGAAAATGTTGGCACAGGAACTCACCAGTCTAGGCCTGATTCCGTGTAGGTAGCTGCCGCCGTTATAAAAATATTAGGTAGGATTTTGATAGGTGTATTCTTCCTCTCATACTTGAACACCAGAAGTACCATCTATCTAGATAGTAGACCTTACAACTCTAAAAGTGTTCTTTTGAAGAGGGTACCATCAAAGAGCTTTGAAAATATTAATTTAACTTACTTTTTAGTAATCTTACTTGTAAGAATTTATATTCTCCCTCCTTGAAATTCTCACATTTTTGAAATTTTTACAGCATCCCTTCCTCTGATAAACTCTCCTACTTTTCTCTAGCCACTGTTCAGGATTCTTTACTAACTTCTTTTCCTCTGGGAAATGTTGATATTCCCAAGGTCTTGTCAGTGCCTTCTGTTTATTCCATGTCTTTCCCACCATGGACAAGCTCATTTAGATATATGATTTTGCCTACATTATTCCAAGTCTGCATCTCCAACCTCAGTTCTACCTCCAGCTAGAAATGCCTAAAATTCAATTACCTACTGAAAATACCCTACATGAATATTCCATTCAACTCAACATGCACAGAAAGAGGTTAGACATTCCTGCTGATCTGTTGTTCTTCTCCATTCACCTGCGAATCTCCTACTCCTTCCTCATGTCCAGGTTAAATGCTAGTTCACAACCTGGAAACCCATGAATCATCTGAGATTTCTCTTTGTGCCCTAAATTTGTACATCCAGTAATCACTAACTCATATTATCTCTATCTCTTTTCTGCCTCTGCTTTACATTTTTCCACTGCCACTGGTTCTTTTATAGGATACCAACTACTGGCTTTTATAGGATACCAACTATTAATATTATTTCTTAAATTAAAAAACAAGCAAAACAAATGAAAAATGCAAAAATCAAGAGAAAGACCAACATTTTAATATTACTAAGTAGCTGTCTGACATCATTTATTTCACCATGGATGGGTGAAAACCTCATAATGGATTGATGCTAGTCCAAGGATTGGCAACGAGGAAGTTATAGCTTTGGCTACTGCAAAAGCGTCCTTTGTCTTCCAGTCTCTTTACGTGGTACCTTCCATCTAGCCTCCATATGAGGAGTCATCCACTATAGGCCACAGGCCAAGCCCAGCCTGCCTAATGGTTTTGTAAATAACGTTTTGTGACTGCTTTTACACTACAATGGCAGGGTTGAGTAGATATGGCAGAGACCACATGGCCTAAAATATTTCCCACCTGGTCCTTTACATAAAAAGTTTATGAATACCATAATCAGAATGTCCTAATTCCAAAATCTAATCTTGTGACTTTTGTTCTCACAATTCTATAATGAATTCCTACATTCATTCAATTCTATAATGAATTTCCTACATTTGCTGTCTCCCTACCTAATGACCATTTCTTATTGTTTTCTTGCTGGAGAACCGCAAGTCTATTTGAGTATTTATCATCCTAATATCCCTCCCCATCCTCAACAAGAGAAATGACTATTCTAATCTAATCACAGTCAGTACATATGTTTTCCCAGTGCCTGGTTTAGGAATGAGTATATGGTGTAACCAAGCCAATAAAATGTGAAAGAAAGCCCACTGCAAGCTTCTGACTTTTCTCTCTATTTCAAAGAAACATGGAAAGAAAAGCAGCCCTTCCAGCCTTCAGAACTTGTATTGTGAGAACATGATGTTTGGAGCTACTGCTAATTAGCCAGCCATGAAAGGAGACATGAACAAAACACTGCCAAACACACAGCTGAAATAGGAAGACCAAATGGGACCCAGTGTTATCACTGAACCGGCCACCAAAGCAACTCTGCTTCCTACTGTTTTAGTCACTGTTAGTCAGGTCCTTTGGTATTTGCAGCCCAAAGCACTCCACCTGGTAAATTTCCCATGGCCTGCAGGATAAGATCTACTCAGTTTTATAGTATTAAAAAGCCCTTCATGAGCTTGCCTTACCTTAGTTTTTCCCTCAGGCCCAACCACTCTCATCTCAGTTTCTGCAACAGCACAATAGGGCTGCTCATAAACCCTGCAAAGTTCAGTCAAGCTTCTTACCTTTTGCACCTGCCGCTTCTCCTCCCAAGCATGCCATCTTGTTTGATGTTTCTTCTGCCAAATCACAAACTTGTTAGATGTTCCTTCTGCCCATATCATTCTTCTGCCTCTTTACCAAGAAAAGGTCTCCCCTTCTTCATGCTTACCTGAAATCCTACCCCACTTTTTAATAGCTTTCATGTCTCACCACATACTTAAAGTGTCTGGCACATATTTAACATAATAAATGATCATTAGACTCTTCCAGATGGCATCCAGCACACAGTAGAAGGCACTGAATGAAGTAGCAAATAACATAAATGAAAATGATCATAACAAGCTCCTGACTGTTTTTTTGTTTGTTTGTTTGTTTGTTGAGATGGTCTTACTCCATTGCCCAGGCTGGTGTGCAGCCTCCAAGTCACTGGGACTACAGTTGCATGCTACCATGCCCAGCTAACTTTTTCATTTATTTTTATTTTTATTTTTAGTAGAGTTGAGGTCTCACTGTGTTACCCAGGCTGGTCTCAAACTCCTAGGCTCAAGCAATCCTTTTGCTTCAGCCTCCCAAAGTGCTGGGATTATAGGTATGAGAGACCATGCCCAGCCCTGACTATATTTTTTTGTTTTAAGATGGAATCTCTCTCTGTTACCCAGGCTGGAATGCGGTGGTACAATCTCAGCTCACTGCAATCTCCGTCTCCAGTATTCATGCAATTCTCCTGCCTCAGCTTCCTAAGTAGCTGGCATTACAGGCATGTACCACCATACCTGACTAATTTTTATATTTTTAGTAGAGACAGGGTTTCGCCATGTAGGCAAGGCTGGTCTCAAACCCCTGACCTCAGGTGATTCACCTGCCTCGGGCTCCCAAAGTGCTGGGATTACAGGCCTGAGCCACCATACATAATCCAACTGTATTTTTAAATGTCTGTATTCTGTAACATGGAAAAAAAGAAGCTTACTATCTAAAAGATACTTGATAGTTTGTTAAATGGACCAAGTATATAAATGAATAGAAATATTTTCTTTGAAAATTGTCAGCAAGGTACAGGGGCTCATGCCTGTAATCTCAGCACTGTAAGAGGCCAAGGCAGGTGGATTACCTGAGCTCAGGAGCTCAAGACAAGTCTGGCCAACATGGGGAAACCCTGTCTCTACTAGAAATACAAAAATTGGCCAGTCATGGTGGCAAGCATCTGTAATCCCAACTACTTGGGAGGCTGATGCAGGGAGAATTGCTTGAATCCAGAAGGCGGAGGTGGCAGTGAGCCAAGATCATGCCACTGCGCTCCAGCCTGGGTAATAGAGTGAGACTCCATCTCAAAAACATAATAATAATAATAATAATCTTGGGAAAAAAATATATGAAATAAGGACTGCTGTAGTCTAATATGAGCACCTTAAAGACCAAGACTGGCCAGGTGCAGTGGCTCACACCTGTAATCCTAGCACTTTGGGAGGCCAAGGTGGGCAGATCAGAAGGTAGGGAGATGGAGACCAATCTGGCTAACACCGTGAAACCCCACCTCTACAAAAATACAAAAAAATTAGCCAAGGGTGGTGGCACGTGCCTGTGGTCCCAGCTACTCAGGAGGCTGAGGCAGGAGAATCATCTGGACCCAGGAGGTGGAAGATGGGGTGAGCCGAGTTTGCACCACTGCACTCCAGCCTGGGTGACAGATTAAGACTTCATCTCAAAAAAAAAGACCAAGACTATGTGTTTGTCACCTGTGGCTTGCAAAATCTAACTTATAAAAGTTATTTGATTAATATGTACTAATTTAAAAGTGTCCTCATACAGTTCAGACTGTACAATGTATTACGTGTCACATCGAGGTAGCATAGTAGCATTTTTGTTATTGTGAAGCACTTTTATTATGATTTGTTGAGCCTAGAGTTTGGCTATTGGGCACTCACTACAATAACCTTTGGGCTACTGGTAACAGACTATTTTGCTCTAACAAAATTACAGCTATCATGACAATTAACTAGTAGATCTTGTTTTAATGAAGTAAATGTATCTCATTCAATTTCAAATTAGGAAGAAGGAAGTCAATAAGTGAGACCTTGTTGGTATAATAATATGTAACATGACCTGTGCTTTTTAACAGGAAATTCCTTCTCTGACTTCTACACTTGCTATGTTTAAAAAATAATCTTCTGGAGGGTGGGCGGTGCGAGCAGCAGTTACCTCCGAGCGCTGCTTCTCTGAGAAAAACGGGCGTTGACCTGCTGCGGGTCCGACTGTAACCAACATGAGCGGCCTGGACGGGGTCGAGAAGACCCCTCCCGTTCAAACGCACAGCATCCCTATTTCTGACCACGTCTCGGGCGACCCGGACGCACGCCAGTGCCTGAGGCTCCGGGACGAAAGCGAGGCGACAGGTGATGGCGGAGCTGGGTGTGGGAGCCTTCAGAGGAAGGGTGCGTACCCCAGGATCCCGCGGGCCGTGGCGGTACTCCCCAGATCCAAGTTGTGGGGGGTCGCGGTCGTGTAGCGATCACAGCCGGGCAGGAAGAGGGCCAGCCTCCTGCCGAGGGCCTGGCAGCGGACCACAGCCTGAAAAAGGGCGTTCAGGATGGAGAGAAGGCCCTCGAAATCTGTGACGCCGGGAGGTCCCCGTCGGAGCTGACTGCGGGGGCGAAGGCTGAGGAGGTGAAGAGAGGAAAGTGCGCCACTGTCTCAGCAGCCAGGGCTGAGGTGGTGGTGAAGGAAGGCCTGGCGGAGAAGGAGGTAGTGGAGGAGCAGATGGAGGTAGAGGAGCAGCCGCCAGAAGGTGAAGAAGTAGAGGCGAGGGAGGAGGAAGGGCCGTGGCGTCTGCATGAGGCTCTCCGCATGGACCCTCCCGAGGCCATCCCGCAGGAACTGGACACTGTGAATGCTCAGGCCGATAGGGCCTTCCAACAACTAGAGCACAAATTTGGGCGGATGCGTCTACACTACCTGGAGCGGAGGAACTACATCATTCAGAATATCCCGGGCTTCTGGATGACTGCTTTTTGAAACCACCCCCAGTTGTCCGCCATGATCAGGGGCCAAGATGCAGATATGGTAAGGTACATAACCAATTTAGAGGTGAAGGAACTCAGACACCCTAGAACTGCTGCAAGTTCAAGTTCTTCTTTAGAAGAAACCCCTACTTCAGAAAGAAGCTGATTGTCAAGGAATATGAGGTGAGATCTTCCGGCCGAGTGGTGTCTCTTTCCACTCCAATTATATGGCACAGGGGGCATGAACCCCAGTCCTCCATTCGCAGAAACCAAGACCTCATCTGCAGCTTCTTCACCTGGTTCTCAGACCACAGCCTTCCAGAGTCCCACAAAATTGCTGAAATTATTAAAGCGGATCTGTGGCCAAGTCCACTGCAATACTACCTGTTGTGTGAAGGAGTCAGTAGAGCCAGATGTCGCCACTAAGGGAGCCAGTTGAGATCCCCAGGCTCTTTGGGTTCCAGTCGGGTTAACGTTTGCCCTTGGGAATACTCCTGCGCGAGGTCTCCTACCACCACCTGCTGGACCTGTGCTTGGGCATCAGAAATGGTATGCCTTCTACTGTGTTTCGTTTTTGCTGACTTTTCTGCACCCTCTTTCCTTTGGATATTCACTTCTCTCAACCTCAAGATTGAGGCGGTGGTGGGTATGCTTCTCCACTTCCATGCTGTTCTGGAATATCACATGCTACGACGCCATCCTTCAGACTACTAAGCCAAGCAAATGATACTGTAGATGGTACTGCCTTTATTTGCACTGCTTGGACCCTGTTAATTCCCAGGGCCTCTGAACTGGTTGCCATCACCTGGATTTCTAGCTTTAGGAGCCTATTCTATCTACTTAACACTGCATCGGGCAATATGGGCACATGGACTGTGGACAGTTACTGAACGTTAATGAACTCAGAGGAGAAAAGCAGTGGAGCTACTTGTTCTGTGTGATTTATGCTACTTCATTGTTCTTCCTTCACCTCTAATCACTTTCTGTTGCTACCTGCCCTGCTTTGGCTGCTGCCAAGGTCCCTCTCTCCCTCTTCCTTTTTGCTCCTATTTCTCTCTTTCTTTTTTCTTTTTTTGAGACGGAGTCTTGCTATGTCGCCCAGGCTGGATCTCGGCTTACTGCAACCTCCGCCTCCGGGTTCAAGCAATTCTCTTGCCTCAACCTCCTGAGTAGCTAGGACTACGGGCGCATGCCACCATGCCCGGCTAATTTTTGTATTTTTAGTAGAGACGGGGTTTCACCATGCTGACCAGACTGGTCTCAAACTCTTGACTTAGTGATCTGCCTGCCTCAGCCTCCCAATCCTGTCTCTTAAAAAAAAAAAAAGTAAAAGCTTAGAAACATTTGTAAAAGCAAACTTTAGTTTATTTTGGCTCTGTCATTTTCAGAGACAAAGAGGTTGTCCTGTAAAATACAGCTCTTATTGCTCCCCCCCACGCCCCCTTCTCTCTTCCCAACTTTCTATCCCTTTTATCAACTCCTAGAATACTTAAAGGGAGACACATCTGGATGGAATGAAACATGAGATCTACTTTATAACGGATGGAAGAACTAAAGAGATTGTGATGGGTGCACTAAGCAGGGAAAACTGAACAAAAGGCTAGAGGCATGGGCCAGGTAAAAATTGGGCCTAGAATGAAGACTGAGCTGAGGAGGAAGGAGTACTTACTCCCCAGTGGTGATGAATGGAGAAATACTTTTCTCAGGATCCCTAAAGGATAATTGAAGGGGTTAAAGTGTTAAATTGTTGCCTAGACAAGGGTTCTTTAAAGAAACACAGTGCAACCTTGAATGCTTGCTTTCTTGTTTTGTGACCCAATTTATGTGGAAGATTGTTATTTTACTAGGATTTTGTAAAATCTTACTTTTTTGGTTCTGCTTATTGTGAAAATTGAGCTGTACATTCTTTTGATTTCACTTGGGAACATTTGGAAGAACAGTAGTCTTACTTTCCTGTACAATGTAGAAACATATGAATACTTATAATAGTTTTCAGCTTGTTCTTGTTTCTGTTAAACTATATTCCTAGAAACATAGTTTGAATAACTTGGTCTTAGGCTTGTCAAATTGCCTTTATGGAAAAATAATCTACAAAAGTGGTTTAATTGATTGTCTTTGTCTTATATGATAATTTTCCCTGGTAACAATTTTTGTTAGTAAGTGATGTGTCTTTTTTCCTAAATCGCTTTTAAATACTGTGAAATTGCTCTGACAAATTGGAAATGTACCATTGGCATATTTGTCTTCTTTTTATGCGTGATGTTAAAATAAAAGCATGCTGTTCTGCTAAAAAATAATAATAATAATAATCTTCTGTTAGTATTAGTGCCCACTGGGTAAGTTTTGCAGTTCTTAGTGACATTTGTTTATGTTACCAAAAAGGTATTGTTGAGTTCCTAGTTTTAAAAAGTTAATTTTTTTTTTTTAGTGACATAATCACTATGTAATACAGTTGACCTTTGAATAACAGGAACTTGACCTGCAGTGGTGTAATTATATGCAAATTTCCTTCCACCTCTACCACCTGAGACAGCAGGACCAATCTCCTTCTTCTTCCTTCTTCTCAGCCTACTCAACTTGGAGAAGATGAGGATGACCCACTTCCACTTCCATTTAATAAACAGTAAATATATTTTTATTCCTTATGATTTTGTTAATAACCATTTTTTCTCTACCCCACTTTCTTATAAGAATATAATATGGTAACACACATAACATATCAGACGTCTTAACTGACTGTTTCTGGTCAATAGTTACCTATTAGTAGCTAATTTTGGGGCAAGTCAAAAGTTATACACAGATATTCAGCTGCACAGGGGATCAGTACCCCTAAGTCCTATGTTGTTCAACGGTCAACTGTAATTGATATTTATTTACTAAACAAAAACATTTATATTAAAAATTAAATAGATGCTCCAATTTCATAACACCTTCCATTTGTTATAATGAGACTATAAATAAAACATACCACATACTAACTTAAAAATCTTTTTTCTTATTTATACAAAAATATATGAGATTTTAGGGACTACAATTAAAGAAATGATTCAGATAATACGGTTTGAGATTATGAATTATCTACACATAACTTTTTTAATAATTTTGAAATCTAACCTACTAAGAAGAAATTTAAAACACACACACATATATGTATATATGCAATTTACATAGTGAGTTTTTAAGCTGCTCTTTGGTAATTAAAACTTCCTTACTCTTATTTGTTAATCTATGGTAATTTACCTGGAAGTCTTACCTGGATTGCTATTTTGAGGATTTCCAGCTGTCTTATTTTCTTTGTATTCATACATTAGTTGGTGAATGCTATGTCTAAAAATGCAATAAGTAAAATTACTATTTTAAAACTGATATAAAAACAATTACCAAATATATTAAATTCTTAGAGTATTTCAAATAATATTGGAGTTAATTTTAGACCTTTAATTATCCCATACACTTCTCATTTGTAAGCTCTACAAACTTCTCTTTAAGCTTCTAATCAAAGAATGAAAAAAAGAAACATGAAGTTCTCATGAATTGAAGGCAGTAGAGTTCAGTAAATTAACTTGCATTAGCCTAACATAATGGAAAGTGCCCTAATTCAGAAAAAAGCCCTAGCTCTATAGTCAAAAGCTATTAGTTCTTGAGTAAGTTGCTTTTGTTAGGTTCAATGTCTTCTTCTAAAAAGTGAGAATTTTACTGTCCTATTTCACTATGTTGTTATAAAAATTTAATGAGATAACATGTTTTGAACGCTCAGAAAAACAGTGAAGCAATGAAATAATTTGTTCTTGAACGTTATTGGTGAAACTATCTTGGAACTGCAAATAAAGTCCAAGGTGTTTTTTACATGTTCTAATATCGAAACATTGTGGTTTTGGGGAAATGTTATTAAATCCTAATTTTGTTTATAAGGTGTTCCACTCTTTGTGGCTTTTAATTTAGGGCATCTCATATATGTCATAGTTTGTAACTACATTTATTTATAAACATATTATCTCATTAAATTAGAAAACATAATTATCCACTGTTACTGAGCTCATCAATCACACCAAGGGCAGAAAACTAATGGATATCAAGACCTGCCTTGGACTATGATTCTACTTTACAGACTCAAACTCTGAGCCAGTAGATCTTTGTAGAATGACGCTTAATCTCCATGTTTACCTCCATCTGACACAAAAGATAAAACTATTTTTTTAAGTTCCATGAAGGAGATGCAAGGTGACATTTTCTCACTTCTGAGATACATACTAACAATATATTTGCAAACAACATCTGCATGCTTTACTCAGCTCCATTCTCGTTCCATAGATCACAATATGTGAATATTTTGGTAGTGAAGATCACAATTTCAATATTAAGTGCCAACCATTTTGCTTTGACTCATGCTGTTTCCTTGGAGCTAATCAGAAAATTGTCAAAGGACCTTCCAGGGACTGCACAAAATATGAACCACCTCATGAATTTGTGTGTCATCCTTACGCAGGAGCCATGTTAATTTTCTCTGTATTATTCCAGTATTAGTATGTGAGCTGCTGAAGCAAGCGTAAAACCCTACTTTATACGTGAATACTCATCAGTCATGGATGAGGCTTAGCTCTGATAAACCCAATAAACCTACTTGATATTCAGAGAATTCTGTTGAATGACTTCCTGTGAGGTAGAATATGAAAATATTTTTAAAACTTAAGGTAGAAATGCAAGTAACTTGGGAGATTTTCATTATTGTGGAAAACAGATTACTTGAGGATAAAACTACAAATTGGAAAGAAAAAAAAAGAAAAGAAAAAACCCCACAAATTGGCACCCATGCTGAGGGGAAGGATAATATAGAACCTTCCACTCCCTAAGAAAATGTGCTAAACAGGATATAAAGGAGCCTCCAGGTACAGATATGGTGGCAATGGAGTAAACAAACACTGATCTCTTTCTGCAACATAATTTGATCCTCTTTAACAGTTTGGAACAATCTCAACTAATATTTGATAGAGAAAAGACAATGAGGCCTCAAAGGATAACTTACCATGAAGTCCTGGGCTATGTCTAGGCTAAGATGGGGCTCCACATAAGGTTTTGAATGTGGAGGAAGTTTGGTCAGTTTTCTCACCATGTGTGTGGCTAAAGCTAGAATGCCCAGCTGTCAGAGCAGGATGCTTTGGGAACAACGGCTGAGCATACACATTTGTTAACAAAAAAAAGTTGTAACTATAAAGTCTACGTATGAATCACCATGAAAACTGAGTACTCTGAAGCAGTAAGTGAATCCTGATGGAAAAGTCAAGCATTAACAGAAGGGGAACCACTTTCAATGGCAATAATGCAGGAAAAGAATGGAAACAACAGAATGGTTACAATGTTGTTTTCTTCCCTTCCTTCTCACTGGTAAAGGATTGTCTTTTTTTTTCCTTCTTGCACTTAGGAAACCCCTTAGGTTCTTGAAAAATTCAAGGAGGAGGGTATAGCCCTCAGAAAGTTCTGAGGAGGATAGCCCTCAGAACACAGTACAAGATTTTCTGCTAAACGGAACATTTCAAGACCCAAATTACTCAGAAAAATCAGAGATGTGGCACTATTTTTATCCTGTGCATGTGGCTATACTTGGTGTAAATGGGACAATGATTGGATCTCTAAGACAAAGATCTCAAAAGTCCTGAGATAAAGAATTCTGCACCCATTGATACTTCTAACCAGTCTAGTAGCATTTTGCCTGATTTCTGGCTGTTAAAGTGGACTGTCATCCCAAGATGACCTGAATTAAACTACAAAATCTCACCTGATATATAGGATATAATAGCTATAATTATTTTAAGCTGCAATTTAGTGTAAGCTAGCCTTCTAATATAAAAACTTGCCTAGTAAAAGGACTAGAAATGACATAATTTTCTGCAGTCCATCCAGACAGATCTTAAGAAAACACATCAGCATTTTGCTGAAGAAGAAGGCTGACTATACTTGCTGATGCACAATGTACAGCAAGAATGAGGGCTGTTCAAAAATACCAGAGAGATAAATTCTTTCTTAGGAACTTTAAGAAAGTTATTTAAAAAGCTAGTTTCATATTTTTGCCAATTTAATATCTTGCCTGTTCATGTAGAATTAAACATTTACATGTACTAACAAACATAAGCATCTTGGGTGCCTAAGTGTTCATCTTCATAAATTACCACCAATGCTAAAAGAAAAGGCGGGGGGGACAAAAAGGAAGCCTCTTGTCCCAGTAGGGTATTACATCATAGATATTGCTAACTTAAAGTTCTTTGATGAGCAAGAAACTATGCTGAGGTTACTTATCTAATGCAAGCAAAGATTTAAAGACAGATATATTGTAATTCAAAATCAGCTAGGGGTCAGATAAGTAAGAGCTGTCTGCGGGCAGGAAATGATAATAATGGCAATAATAATAATCATAGTAGTTTCAGTTGATGATGCCTAAACACATGTGCTAGGCACTGAATTAAATGCTACATATACATACATATATATATATATATCTTTCTTCCACACAATCACCCTTGAAGGATATATTATTGTCCTCCTTTTCATATAGAAAAACACATTTGGTGATAAGTAATGTTCCCAGCTCACACACCTAACAAGAGAGAAAGCTAGGATTTAAACCCAGTCTGGTGTGAATCTAAAGCCTAGCTCTTTCCTCTTTATTACCCATCTATGGCTTGTCTTCCTTAGAAGAAAAGGCTATTCATTTAAAGCTATATTTTCTCCCTCTTCCCATAGCAATTACAAATAAAATCATCAGGGCCGGGAACAGTGGCTCAAGCCTGTAATCCCAGAACTTTGGGAAGCCAAGGAGGGCAGATCATGAGGTCAGATAGAGACCATCCTGTTTAACATGGTGAAACCCTGTCTCTACTAAAAATACAAAAAATTAGCTGGGCATGGTGGTGTGTGCCTGTAATCCCAGCTATTCAGGAGGCTGAGGCAGGAGAATCACTTGAACTCGGGAGGCAGAGGTTGTAGTGGGCCAAGATCATGCCACTGCACTCCAGCCTGGGCAACAGAGCAAGACTTTGCCTACAATACAATAATAATAGTAATAACATCAAACTACACTAGACATGAAATATAAGAAAACTAACGAACCCAAAGTATCTGGTAATAGCAATTAATAACCATGTAGGAATAACTTAACATTACTATTTTTCAAAGGAAGCAACTTAAAAAGTGATCTAGAAGAAATAATGATTTATGTGTAACACAGCATGTTTATAGGAATAGCATATAAGAACAAAGGTAAAAAAACTACTATGAAAGGGTTAAGAAGTTCAATATTTATTAAGTCTTAAAGTATACTAAAAGTTAAAATCCACATTTCATAAAACTAATAAAACGAATATAAAAACCCTTTGGTCAGATCATATGACCAAAAACATCACATTACAAATAACAAACACCAGTCAATATAATAAGAGAAGATGAATCCTACTATATACTGTTCTCTATGTTGCCCAGCCTCAATAGTTTTTCTACTTAACCAATGATTTGTGTTGATATTTTTTACTATCTCACAATAATTATAAGTTAATCTAATATTTCTAACTAGAGAGACCGTTGTCACTATAGAATATCAGCCAGCTTTTTAAAAAAAAACTAATTACTGTACCTTTCAAACTTAACTGCAGTTAAATTTTCTTTTCGCTTTATGAAAAATTGTACCATTTCCTGTTTTTCTTCATGTACAGCTAGTAAAGATGGTGTGAGTTCATCCTGTAAAACAGCAAGAAGAACTGATAACTCACAAAATTACATACTTCTCATCTGAATTGGAAACCTTATATTTATGTAAGATTCTACAGACTTAAACATATAATATAGAAATTAAATAATAAGTAGTCCCTTCCTTTTTATTCTCCTGTGCTTTCCTGTTTGTTGTTTCTTCCCATGGAAAAACTTCTTCCACCTCATCACATGAAGTCTGGTCATCTCCAAAACTCACTTCAATACCAGTTCCAATAATCTTTGCTCTGTCACAGCACTTAGCATAGTATATTGCAATGATTTTACTATTTTTCATGTAAACCAAGAGCTTCTTGAGAGCAGGGGCTTTATCTTCTATATCTATGTTCCCAAGTCTTAAGAAATATTAGTAAATGCTTCAAGTGTTTACATTAATGATCTAAATTATTGCCTCTAGAGCAGTGTTTCTTACACTGCATTCCAAAGAATGTTTACCTTACCAGATGTTAAAGACTGTACTCCAACAGGAGGATTCCATGATCATGGATGTTTGAGAAATGGTACAGAACTGTGCACTATATGTCCAGTAGTCAAGAAATCTCTTACATTTTGCCTAATCCCTTTTTGACAACACTGTTTTGTGGCAAACATTGGCATTTGAGAAATCAGAATTTCAGGGCTACAGCTGTGAAAGTTTTCCAATAAGGTGGAGGTTTCCTCCAGGTTATATACAAAGTCACTTGCTTCTCTTATGTCAATGGTGTCAGAATCCCAGATGCCAATGTCAGGCACTCCTGCTGCAAATGAGTCACTGAGAAAATGGTCTGTGAATTAAATCAGCTTCAAATGAACTTCCACTGCTTATTAGTAAACGATCCATGAGTTTTCTCCTTTTTAAAGAGAATAGATTTTTATTTTAGCCATTAGAAACTTCTATATAAAATGTTATTCTCAATTGTCATTCTAATCCTAGGACCTTAATGCATATCTACTTATTTTAATTTTTTTTTTCTGAGATGGAGTCTGGCTCTGTTGCCCAGGCTGGAGTGCAATGGCACGATCTAAGTTCACTGCAACCTCTGCCTCCAAGATTCAAGCAATTCTCCTGCCTCAGCCTCCCAAGTAGCTGGGATTACAGGTGCCTGCCACCACACCCAGCTAATTTTTATACTTTTAGTAAAGATGGAGTTTCAACATGTTGGCCAGTTTGGTCTCACACTCCTGACTTCAGGTGATCTGCCTATCTTGGCATCTCAAAGTGCTGGGATTACAGGCATGAGCCATTGAGTCCAGCCTTTATTTTTTTAATTTTTTTTTTTTTTTTGAGATGGAGTCTCGCTCTGTCACCCAGGCTGGAATGCAATGATAGAATCTTGCCCACTGTAATCTCTGCCTCCCAGGGTTCAAGTAATTCTCCTGTCTCACCCTCCCAAGTAGCTGGCACTACTGGCATGCACCACCACGCCTGGCTAATTTTGTATTTTTAGTAGAGATGGGGTTTCACCATGCTGTTCAGGCTGGTCTAGAACTCCTGACTTCAGGTGATCCACCCACCTCGGCCTCCCAAAGTCCTGGGATTACAGCGTGAGTCACCACGCCCAGTCTCATATTGACTTTTAAAATTCAGTTTCGGCTAGGGCAGTGGTTTATGCCTGTAATCCCAGCACTTTTTTTTACATTTTATTTTAGAAAAAAATATGAATCAGAAATAAAAATACAATGGCTTATCATTAAAAGTTCTACTGATCTATCTATCCCTGTCATGATAGAAGTCACTAAATCACTTGCATTTCTAAGGAATGATGCTGAGGAGAAAGATATAATGTTGTCTGCAATATGCATAACACATCCAGCTAGAAAGACTTACCAGCATGCTAATGAGAAGGCGCTTATTTATGGCAAACATAAAGAATAAGAGTTATCTTACATTAAATATAAAGAATATGTACCATAAATAAAGAGAATATAGAATTTATCAGTTTTTTAAAACTTCTAAATTTTATAATTCAACCCCAATGCTAAGGGATTTATATAAAATATAGATTATAAACAAATAGAAACTGTCTTGAAAGCCTTGATGTCTTCATCAAAATATACTGTAAGATGAGAGTTGTCAAATGCTTACAAGGGCAAAGGGGGTGGCCTAGGTGAGGTGCCCAGATGGGCACCACAGCAAACTAGAGAACGCAGGCCTCAGAGAAAGGGGCAACCTCTGCACAATAGACCAAACAGTGATATGAGCTCAAGGGACACCAGATTGGATGCTTAAGAGAAGCCTAAAGTCCAGATTTATGTATTAGTCTCCTAAATTTTACATGTTGACACAATTTATGAAGGCAAGTGAAACATACCTATGGGCCACATTTAGACCATAGCCCTTGCATTTTTTAACTTGCCATGGATATGTTACCACATGGTTGTGTATAAAGCAAGTATTTGCATGTTAACTATTTTCTTTCTTTGGTTTTGAATGTGTCACCAAAAAAACCGTCCCCAACATGTAATAAAATTTGCTTCTAAGACTCACAGTACCCACTTCAATAATTTTTCTAACATTTATTCATTTAAAATATATTAGTAAGTAGTTTTCTGAGATTGTCAACCAAATATTTAGTTCATAGGAATGATGAAACAAAGTCATTTTAAAAATTTCCATCTGTGCTCTTAGTAACTTCATGGTTTTCAGGGTTTAAAACTGTCATCCTGTTTATGCCTAAACTCTATGAACATATGCAATGATATAGCCCATAATACAGCTTCAATGAAAAAAAGGTTTAGAATTTGCTACAATTCTAATTGAGGACACTCACTGGTAATAAAGATTTATTGACCTAATCACATGAATGTTAATAAAGACATGTGAAGTCCTGAAGGGGTCAGCCTCCACTTAGTGAAACACGTCCCAGGCTGAGTGCAGTAGCTCACATCTGTAATCCCAGCACTTTTGGAAGCTGACGCGGGACTCTTTGAGCCCAGAGTTTGAGGCCAGCCTAGGCAACATAGTGAAAACCTGTATTTACCAAAAAAATTAAAAATTGGCTTGGCATGATGGTACATGTCTGTAGTCTCAGTTACTCAGGAGGCTAAGGTCGGAGGCTCACTTAAGCTCCAGGAGGTTGAGGCTGCACTGAGCTGTGATTGTGCCACTGCAGTCCAGCCTAGGTGACAAAGCAAGATCCTGTCTCAAAAAATATTTAAAAAAGAAAGACTACCCAGAGCAAATTTATAAAGACTCTCTGAATGGCAGTGAATAACTAATGGTGGGAAGGAAACTGTGCTGTCTATTGCCATAATATTTCTTTTAGCTTCCCAACCACAAAGGTAAAGAAAAATGGGCTAATATTGAAAAGGAGAAATCTAAAGTAGTACCTATCAAACGCCTACTTTTCTAGAGATTTCTTAATTCTAGAAGAGTTTTGGGAGATGATAATTTATATATTACACTTATGTGTTTAGTGATTCTTAACCAGGAATGTAACAGAATTCTGATGAACTTGCTGTTATTTAGTCAGAGACGGGGTCTTACTCTGTTGACTAGTTTAGATTTAAACTCCTGGGCTCAAGCAATACCCCTACCTCAGCCTCCTGAGTGACTGGGACTGCAGCCATGTCTCACCATGCCTGGCTCCAAGGAAATATTTTTAAACATACGTGTCTAGACTTTATTAGATTTACTATATCAAAATCGTCAGAGGAGAGGTTAGCTTTGTAGATTTTTTTTTTAATTTCCCTAGGTTACAGTTATGCACAATTCTAGCTGAGAGCTAGTCCAATTGACAATTGCTTCCATCATATCTCACCAAATGACAAATTACCTTTTTCTTTGAGGATTTGGCCAAAAAAGAGGAAAGAGTAAGAGAGAGTTATTTACTGAAAACTCCATGTAATTTGGGTAGAAGAAGAATAGGGACTAGTAAACTCAAAATCCAACTTGACTTTGCTATATATAAACTCCTTATCTCCCACCTTACCCTCAAGACAGTCTAGATTTGAGAACAGAGTTTAGACGTTTATCTAAGTGGCTGTTTCTGCCAGAATAGGATAAGTCAGTTAATTACTTGCTTAAGGGTTTCCCACTTCATCACCAACTATTCACAGCCAATCTGGTTTCCTCACAGTCCTCCTAAAATTGATCTCTAGACAAGTGTACAACTCATTAACTGTCTCCCAAACTGAAAACTATAATCCCCAAAACTGAAAAGAATCTTGTCTAGACACATAAACCGGAAACAAAGAAGCAAACGAAAGCAAAAAACAACAAACAATCTTCTTGGTCTTTTCCCTCAATTACCTAATTTCCAAATTGGCCTGCATATTTCTGATTGCTTTCCTTTCCCTTTCCATTTTTCCCTCTTAAGCCCCACCACTGAGAATCAAATCACTTTCGTATATATTACTCTATGTAGGAACTTGTCATCGGCATCAAGATTTCTGTTTATTTAAAATGTTTTAGTTCTTGACACTTTAAGATAAAGCCTAATTCCAGAGCAAATTCTACTTTCCAGGATCATTGTATACTAATTAGAAAAAAAAAAACCTGGGAGAAAAAAATGAAAAAGCATTACCTTTTACAAATTCAGTGTCTTCAAAACTGTTTACTATACATAAAAAAGATGTACCCTCTAATGCTTCTTTAAAAGTATCAATATTTTAAAGTTTTATAATTATTTCCAAATATTTTTATTTAGGTTATGCTGGAGTTCCCAAACATGAAAAACTGACCCATACATCAGTCAGTGCAACAAATGCATTTCAAATATTTTGAAAATAAAGTTTGTTGATCTATACCTTGTTTGCTAATGCAATATTGGCATTATGCAAAAGCAGCTTTTCTGTCATTGAGATATCCTCATTGTAGACAGCATAATGTAGGGCAGTGTTGCCATAGATATCTGAAAGATCTGGGTCAGCACCGTGTTTTAGCAAAGTAGTCGCACATTCCTCTTTCTGGCATTGCACCGCCTGTCAGTATTAGACCAAACAATAGATTGTAAATTCTAGGAGTTCAAAATAAGCATTCCACAACTTTCACCAATGAGTTATGCTTAAACAAGATGAATTGTATTTTATTCTATGGTTTGTACCAAATCCATCTCATGCTGAAATCATTGGCTAGTATGTACCTTTACTAGAGCTGTCCTGTTTTTGTCATCAAAGACATTAAGTTGACATCCACTGTTCACCAGAAGAGCTACCACTTTTGGATGGCCATTGGCAGAGGCCAAATGCAGGGCAGTCCTATGAAAGGGAGACAACATTTTTAGGAAACTATCTGAAAACATAAAATCATCTGAACACATAAAATCATCTAGGTAATTATAAACATTGAGTAGCATGTGATTTCTCTACCTTCCAAACAAACATTTAATTTGTGGTGAGGCAATCATACTTTTCACCCCCTATTATCACTCACTGCATAAAGAGCAGCCTATTTCAGTAGAAATACTTGGGCCTTTGGATTCAGTTCAACTTGGATGGGAATCCTACTTTAAACTCTGTCATTACCAACCTATTCCTTAGTCTTTCTTGCCTCAATTTCCTAATTAATAAAATGGGGGTTAAAAATATTGACTGTCTCACAGGACACTATTTTGATGCTTCCATGAGACTCTATGCAAAGTATTGAGAAGAGTTCCTAACACAAATAACACCTCAATATTTGTTAGATATTATAATTATTATTAATGCTACTACTTAACAAAGACAAGATTTTAGTTAAGTAAAATGATACAATTATATCTACTTCGAGGTATGTTTAAACATTAGAGGTAACATTGTCTTTTGATAATTCTAAGTTGCTCATTTGCTCATATTTTAACATCTCTAACATTAGAATCCCACTTATAATTCTTGACTTATTAAACTAAAATTGGCCACATTTAAATAATTCTCTTATTGAGATACAAAATGATGGGGTATCACACAATCCATGATGCCTTGCAATAAGTAGAATTGATGTATACAACCACATCTAGAAGAGTTCTAGTGAAAAAATGCTCATCGTCACTGGTCATCAGAGAGATGCAAATCAAAACCACATTGAGATACCATCTCACGCCAGTTAGAATGGCGATCATTAAAAAATCTGGAGACAACAGATGCTGGAGAGGATGTGGAGAAAAAGGAACACTTTTACACTGTTGGTGGGAGTGTAAATTAGTTCAACCATTGTGGAAGACAGTGTGGCGATTCCTCAAGGCCTTAGAAATAGAAATTCCATTTGACCCAGCAATCCCATTACTGGGTATATATCCAAAAGACTATAAATCGTTCTACTATAAGGACACATGTACACGAATGTTCATTGCAGCACTGTTTACAATAGCAAAGACCTGGAATCAACCCAAATGCCCATCGATAATAGACTGGATTGGAAAAATGTGGCACATATACACCATGGAATATTATGCAGCAATCAGAAATGATGAGTTCGTGTCGTTTGTAGGGACATGGATGAATCTGGAAAACATCATCCTCAGCAAACTGACACAAGAACAGAAAATGAAACACCGCATATTCTCACTCATAGGTGGGTGATGAAAAATGAGAACACATGGACACAGAAAGGGGAGTACTAAACACTGGGGTCTATTGGGGGGAAAAGGGGAGGGCCAGTGGGAGGGGGAGGTGGGGAGGGGTAGCCTGGGGAGAAATGCCAAATGTGGGTGAAGGGGAGAAGAAAAGCAAAGCACACTGCCATGTGTGTACCTACGCAACTGTCTTGCATGCTCTGCTCATGTACCCCAAAACCTATAATCCAATAAAAAATTAAAAAAAAAAAAAAAAAAAAAAGAAGAGTTCTAGTCATATAAATTGCATTTAAATAAATTTTAGTTCTCAAAACTACTATAGAACAAGAGGACTGAAAATGAAGATGACAACAAATGTTTAAAACAAACGCATTCTTACTTTGATTTTCAAAAAAAATGCTTTAAGCCAAAAGAAACTCAGAATTCAAATGAAAGAGTATTGCTTATTTTCTATTTAGATTTATAGAATGAATGTAAACTAGGCACTTCCAATGATTAATATTCACATTTAAAACTGTCATAAATTTTCAAAAGGGCAGTTAAAAATTATATTTTGCAGCCAGTCATGGTGGCTCACGCCTATAACCCCAGCACTTTGGGAGGCCAAGGTGGGTGGATCACCTGAGGTCAGGAGTTTGAGACCAGCCTGGCCAACATGGCAAAATCCCATCTCTACTAAAAATACAAAACTTAGCCAGGTATGGTGGCACATGCCTGTAATCCCAGCTACTCTGGAAGCTGAAGCAAGAGAATCACATGAAACCAGGAGGCAGAGGTTGCAGTGAGCCAAGATCACACCGTTGCACTCCAGTTTGGGACTCCATCTCAAAAAAAAAAAAGTTTTATTTTGCTATTTTCTACCCTCAGAAGTGCTTTTGTTTGAAAGGAGGAAGGAAAAGTTTCAATTGAGACTAAGTTCTAATACTCCAATATTAAATCTCGCAGCTTGCTCAAACTGGGCAGGTAACTATGAAGTTTTAAGGAAAAAAGGATCCTGAAAGATGGTAATATATGTGTGCTACATAACAGGTATTCAGCTTATGTTTGACGAATAAATCAACTGAAAGAATAGAGGCTGTGCATGGTGCCTCATGTCTGTAATTCCAGCTCTTTGGGAGGCCACGGTGGGAGGATTACTTGGGTGCAGGAGTTTGAGACTAGCCTGGACAACATGGTGAAACCCTGTCTCTACAAAAAGTACAAAAATTAACCAGGCATAGTGGTGCACACCGGCAGTCCCAGCTCCTCAGGAGGCTGAGGAGAGGATCACTTGAGCACAGGAGGTTGAGGCTGCAGTGAGCCATAATTGTGGCACTGCACTCCAGCCTGGGTGAGAGCCTGCCTCAAAAAGAACTTTTTTTATAAAAACAAAAAATGGAAAAACACAGTTGGGGAGTTCAACATTTTAAATGAAAACTCCCAGAAAATAAAGCAATACATTTGCAATAGTAATAATCACTTATATTTGCTATTTTTTATTTTCATAAGAACATAACTGAACTAAAATTTTCATCTATTTTTGCATATATGTAGTAAATCTATATATAATTAAAACATATGTATATAATAAAAACGTATTCATAATAAAACCTTTAAGCACAGACAAAAGGATTCCCCCTTCTCCAGAAGAGGCTAAAAGTTCACTGAAGAGACCAAACCACAAAAATAATAGAAAGTGAGAAATTATTTTTATCTGAGCAAATCTCATATATTCTGCTTTCCCAAAGATTATTTCATTAATAACAAGCTTTTACTATAACTTTTATACATGCTCATTGTAGAAATCACAGATAAGAAAAAAAAGTTACTTATAGTACAAATGCCCAGAAATAAATGTAATCACATTTGGTACATATTTTCAGCTAAAACAGGGGTATAGTATGTGTGTATGTACAATCAAAACAATTTTTTTCTCACTTGGTATAGTAAAGTACATATTCACATGTCAAAATAAGTCTGCATCTAGTCACACCTTCAACGGTTCCTATTCCATCCTATGGATGCACTGAAATTTAGTTCAAAAATCCACCATATGTGTTCTTCTTAGTACATTGAGGTTTGAAGCAGTACTGAGAAAAACAAATTGGATGTACCTTTATTTACAGATATTTCAGCATAACGGAATTGATAAGTAAAGGGCGTATATGTTTTTTAAATGTGGTGCTTACCACCAAATTCTCTTTTTGAAAAGTCATTAGCAACTTAAACTTTAAGCAGTTATATAAGTACCACTGTCTTCATGCTCACAAACTTTGTGGATAGGAAACAGTATTTTATTTCTCTTTAAACATGAATTCCTTCTCTTACGAGAAACATCAGGCCGGGTGTGGTGGCTCATGCCTGTAATCTCAGCACTTTGAGAGGCTGAGGCAGGCGGATTACCTGAGGTCAGGAGTTCAAGACCAGCCTGGCCAACATGGTGAAACCCTGTCTCTATATCTTTATCAAAAAAAAAAAAAAAAGAAGAAGAAAGAAAGAAACATTAAGTAATTTTTTCTTATGTATATAGGTCACTTATAGATCTGCAAAAAAGTACTTTGCCCAAATTTAGAATTATTTTCTTGTTGATTTGAATTATCTGTAATATGAAGATACATTTCATCTGATGTATTATATGTATATGTTGTAAACATTTTGCAAGTAGGTTGTCTTTTTTTCTTATATAGAGTGTTTTAAGTTTTATTTTGCTCAATCAACCTTTATTTAGAATGCTTGCTTGTGAAGTTCTTAGGACGGTTTTGTCAACATAAAAAGGTATTTGTAGAAATACGCATGTGTGTCTTCTTTTGGTACTTTCCCTATTTTGTATATTTAAAATGTTTGATCTATAGTTCATCAGGAATTTATTTTTGTGACATAAAACTCTAGTTAAGTTTTATCCAATCAGCAGGCATTTAATTTACGAATAATTCACCTTTTCCTACTAATCTGAAATGTCACCATTATCAAGTTCTAAATGCTTACATGTATTTGGGCAATTCTTTTTTTCTCTTTGAGACAGAGTTTCGCTCTTGTCCAGGCTGGAGTGCAATGGTACAATCTCGGCTAACCGCAACCTCCACCTCCAGGGTTCAAGCAATTCTGTCTCAGCCTCCTGAGTAGCTGGGTTTACAGGCGTGCACCACTGTGCCCAGCTAATTTTTGTACTATTAGTAGAAATGGGGTTTCTCTACGTTGGTCAGGGTCTCAAACTCCCAACCTCAAGTGATCCACCTGCCTCGACCTCCCAAAATGCTGGAATTACAGGCATGAGCTGGGATTATGCACACTGTTTGGGCAATTGTAGATCTTCTATTCTGCTTCATTCATTTGTCTGTCTTTTCAGCTATTAATAAACAATTTGTGGAAACTAATAGCACATTTTGCATACAGAAAGGCAAGTCATTCTCACCTCACCACAACAAAAATTTTAATGTCATCACAATAGCAAAAGACAGACAAGTTTAACTTTCAAATGTTAAAACTTTGATATTTTTATTTGGTTTATGTAAAGTTGATACACAAAGAGCTCACATCTTGAGAAAAATGAAACTTCCTACTCAAGAACATGAACCATTTCCCACTTCAAAGTTTCTTCTAAGGTTCCTCAGTGAAGAACATATTTACATAGGTGTACATTGATAGAAAAATAAGTATTAGATATAATCTGAATAATTTTTAGCCCAGAAGTTGAAATATCTTGGGAATTATTGCTCTCCTTATGCATCTGTCCATAGTGTATATAACATTATGTTGGCCAGGCACGGTGGCTCACACCTGTAGTCCTAGCACTCTAGAAGGCTCATCTGATGTCAGGAGTTTGAGACAAGCCTGGCCAACATGGTGAAACCCTATCTCTAGTAGAAATACAAAAATTAGCCAGGCATGGTGGCATGCACCTGTAATCCCAGCTACTCAGGAGGCTGAGGCAGGAAAATCACTTGAACCCTGGAGGCAGAGGTGGCAGTGAACCGAGATTGCACCACTGCACTCTAGCCTGGGTAACAAGAGCAAAATTCCATCTCAAAAAATATATATATAGTATTCTCCAAGATGGCCAAATAGACACAACTCTGATGCACAACACCCAGTGAGAGAGACGCAGAAATCCTGAGATCTCCTAGCTCCAACCGAGGTACCAGGGGCATTTCAATGGGTCTGGTCCTACAGTGAGCAAAGTCCAGGCAAGGCAGAGTGAGGCAAGGAGGGATGCTGCTTCACCCAGAAAGTGCATCTGACCAGCAAGTCAGAGGCTCCCCCTCTGGCACTCCGGTCAAGATACAACACTTCCCCCAAAGCCTCAGCAATACACAGAACAGGGGATCTTTGCCAGTCAAGCACTGGGAATTACAAGCGCAGAGTTCAATAATAATCCAGGAAGGTGTCCCAGATTGGTGCCCAGACCTAAACTGACACATAAGCCCAAAAGCCAGCCAGGAGAGCCTGTGGACTGAGCTATCACCCCCTCTGCTCACCTGGAGACACAGGGAGGTATAAGCGGGAGGACAGACAGAGCAGCGCAGTGGGTCCCTACCCCATGACCTGAGAGAGAGGAAACTGAAAAGGGGGAGATGGCTGGGTACAGCTGGGCAGGTCCCTACCCTACCCTCCAGAGGGCTGAAGCTCTGACTCTAGCCAGTTGCACAACCAGTGCCACAGTCTGAGCTGAACTCTGAATGATCTAGTCCAGTGGAGGAAGGACACAACCCACCATTAGAGGGGTGGGACTGGGCTACATGTTTTAACAAAAAACACAGGAAGCCTACATAGCAACAGGACAGCGTTCTTGACCAACCAGCAGTGCATAGGGGTCAGCAGTAGAGGCGGGCCTAATCTCCCAGTATAAACAAAAAAGACACAGGAAGCTTCCCTAGTAACCTGAAGGAGTCCCCACAAACCCAGAGCACCTCGACAGGCAGATAAGCGACCTCATCAAGCAGCTCCCTGTCGACACAGCCAGGTAAATCCACAAAGATGGGAAAAAAACAGCACAAAAAAGATGAAACCATCGAAGACCAGAACACCTCTTCTCCTTCAAGGGATCATAACTCCTCAACAACACAGGAACACAACATAACTGAGAAAGAGTAAGATGAATTGACAGAAACAGGCTTCAGAAGGTGGATAAGAAACTTTTCTGAGCTAAGGAAACACGTTCTAACTCAATGCAGAGAAACCAAAAACCTTGAAAAAAGGTTAGATGAAATGCTAACTAGAATAACCAGCTTAGAGAAGAACATAAACGACTTGATGGAGTTGAAAAACACAGCATGAGAAGTACATGAAGCAAAAACAAGTTCTAATAGCCGAATCAATCAATCAGAAGAAAGGATATCAGAGATTGAAGATCAACTCAATGAAATAAAAAGAGAAGGCAAGACAACAGAAAAAAGAGTGAAAAGAAATGAACAAAGCCTCCAAGAAACATGGGATTATGTGAAAAGCCCTAATCTATACTTGATGGGTGTACCTGAATATGATGGGGAGAATGAGTCCAAGCTGGAAAACGCCCTTCAGGATATTATCCAGGAGAACGTCCCAAGCCTAGCAAGGCAGTCCAACATTCAAATTCAAGAAATACAGAGAACTCCACAAAGATATTCCTCAAAAAGAGCAACTCCAAGGCACATAATCATCAGATTCACCACGGTTGAAATGAAGGAAAATATGCTAAGGGCAGTGACAGAGAAAGGTCGGGTTACCCACAAAGGGAAGCCAATCAAACTCACAGCCAGAAGAGAGTGGGGGCCAATATTCAACATCCTTAAAGAAAAGAACTTTCAACCCAGAATTTCTTATCCAGCAAAAACTAAGCTTCATAAATGAAGGAGAAATAAAATCCTTTATGGACAAGCAATTACTGAGAGATTTTGACACCACCAGACCTGCCCTACAAGAGCTCCTAAAAGAAACACTAAGCACGGAAAGGAGCAAGTACCAGACACTGCAAAAGCAAACCAAATGGCAAAGACCAAAAATGCAGTGAAGAAAATGAGTCAACTGATGGAAAAGAAAACCAGCCAGTAACAAAATGGCAGGATCAAATTCACATATAACAATGGTAACATTGAATGTAAATGGCCTAAACACCCCAATCAAGACACAGACTGGCAAACTGGACAAAAATTGAAGACCCATCAGTGTGCTGTATTCAGGAAACCCATCTCACATACAAAGACACACATATGTTAAAAATAAAGGGATGGAAAAAGATTTACCAAGCAAATGGAGAGCAAAAAAATAGCAGGAATTGCAATCTTAATCTCTGATAAAATGGACTCAAAACCAACAAAGATCAAAAGAGACAAAGAAGGACACTACCTAATGGTAAAAGGATCAATCCAACAAGAAAGGCTAACTATCCTAAATATATACGCACCCAACACAGGAGCACCCAGATACATAAAGCAAGGTCTTACCGACCTAAAACAAGATTTAGACTCCCACACAATAATAGTAGGAGACTTTAACACTCCACTGTCAAAATTAGACAGATCAGTGAGACAGAAAATTAACAACAACATCCAAGACTTGAATGCAGGGCTGGACCAAGTAGACCTAACAGACATATATAGAACGTTCCACCCCAAATCCACAGAATATACATTTTTCTCAGAACATTGCACTTCCTCTAAAATTGACCACATCATTGGAAGCAAACCACTCCTCAGCAAATGGAGAAGAATGGAAATCATAACAAACAGTCTATCAGACCACAGCGCAATCAGACTAGAATTCAGGATTAAGATACACACTCAAACCCACACCAACACTTGGAAGCTGAACAACTTGCTTCTGAGTGTCAACTGGATAAACAATGAAATGAAGGCAGAAATAAAGATGTTCTTCAAAACCAATCAGAATGAAGACACAACTTACCAGAATCTCTGGGACACCTTTAAAGCAATGTCAAGAGGAACATTTATAGCAATAAATGCCCGCACGAGAAACAAGGAAAGATCTAAAATTGACACCGTATCATGAAAATTGAAAGAGCTAAAGGAGGAAGATCAAAAAACTCAAAAGCTAGCAGAAGACAAGAAATAACTAAGATCAGAGCCTAACTGAAGGAGATAGAGACACAAAAAAACCCTTCAAAAAAATCAATAAATCCAGGAGGTTGTTTTTTGAAAAGATCAACAAAATAGACAGACCACTAGCCAGATTAATAAAAAAGAAAAGAAAGAAGACTCAAATAGATGCAAAAAAAAAAGGTAAAGGGGACATCACCACCAATCCCACAGAAATACAAACTACCATCAGAGATTACTACAAACAACTCTATGCACATAAACCAGTACACCAGGAAGAAATGGTTAGATTCCTGGACACTTGTACTCTACCAATATTAAACCAGGAGGAAGTTGAAACCCTGAACAGACCAACAACAAGGGCTGAAGTAGAGGCAGCAATCAATGGCCTGCCAGCCAAAAATGTCCAGGTCCAGATGGGTTCACAGCCGAATTCTACCAGATGTACAAAGAGGAGCTGTACAACTGTAAATCCCTTCTAAAACTGTATCAAACAGTACAAAAGGAAGGAATCCTCCCTAACTCATGTTATGAGACCAACATCATCCTGATACCAAAACCAGGCAGACACTCAACTAAAAAAGAAAACTTCAAGAAAATATCCATGATGAAAATCAACGCAAAAATCATCAATAAAATACTGGCAAACCGATTGCAACAGCACATCAAAAAGCTTATCCATAATGATCAAGTAGGCTTCATCCTGGGGATGCGAGGCTGGTTCAACATACACAAACCCGTAAACGTAATCCATCACATAAACGGAACAAAAGACAAAAACCACATGATTATCTCAACACATGCAGAGAAGGCCTTTGACAAAATTCAACAGTGCTAAAAACTCTCAAGAAACTAGGTATCAATGGAATGTATCATAAAACGATAAAAAGCCATTTATGATAAACCTATAGCCGATATAATACTGAATGGGCAAAAGCCAGAATAATTCCCTTTGAAATCAGGCACTAGACAAGGATGCCCTCTCTCACCACTCCTATTCAATATAGAACTGGAAGTTCTAGTCAGAGCAATCAGGCAAGAAAAAGAAATAAAGCGTATTCAAATAGGAAAGGAGGAAGTCAAAGTGTCACTATTTGCAGATGACATGACTGTATATCTAGATGACCCCCTCATCTCAGCCCAAAATCTTCTCAAACTGATAAGCAACTTCAGTAAAGTCTCAGGATACAAAATCAATGTGCAGAAATCACAAGCATTCCTGTATACCAATATCAGACAAACAGAGAGCCAAATCAAGAGCAAACTTCCATTCACAATTGCTACAAAGAGAAAATACCTAGGAATATAACTAACAAAGGATGTAAAGGACCTCTTCAAGGAGAACTAGAAACCACTGCTCAACGAAATAAGAAAGGACACAAACAGATGGAAAAACATTCCATGCTCATGGTTAGGAAGAATTAATATCATGAAAATGGTCATACTGCCCAAAGTAATCTATAGATTAACGCCATCCCCAGCAAGCTATCTATGACCCTCTTCACGGAACTGGAAAAAACACTTTAAACTTCATATGGAACCAAAAGAGAGCCCACATAGCCAAGTCAATTCTAAGCAAAAAGAACAAAGCTGGAAGCATCATGCTACCTGACTTCACACTATAGTATAAGGCTACAGTAATCAAAACAGCATAGTACTGGTACCAAAATAGAGACATAGACCAATGGAACAGAACAGAGGCCTTGGAGGCAACACCACACATCTACAACCATCCGATCTTTGACAAACCTGACAAAAACAAGCAATGGGGAAAGACTCCATGTTTAATAAATGGTGTTGGGAAAACTGGCTAGTCATGTGTGGAAAGCAGAAACTGCACCCCTTCCTGACTCCTTACACTAAAATTAACTCCGGATGGATTAAAGACTTAAGCATAAGACCTAACATCATAAAAACCCTAGAATAAAACCTAGGCAAAACCATTCAGAACATAGGCATAGGCAAGGACTTCATGACTAAAACACCAAAAGCATTGGCAACAAAAGCAAAAATAGACAAATGGGATCCAATTAAACTCCAGAGCTTCTGCACAGCAAAAGAAACAATCATTAGAGTGAATCAGCAACCAAGAGAATGGGAAAAAATTTTTGCACTCTTCCCATCTGACAAAGGACTTATATCCGGAATCTCCAAAGAACTAAAACAGATTTACAAGAAAAAAACAAACCCATTCAAAAGTAGGCAAAGATATGAACAGACATTTTTCAAAAGTAGACATATATGAGGCCAAGAAACATATGAAAAAGAATGCTCATCATCACTGGTCATTAGAGAAATGCAAATCAAAGCCACATTGAGATACCATCTCACATCAGTTAGAATGGCAATCATTAAAAAATCTGGAGACAACAGATGCTAGAGAGGATGTGGAGAAATAGGAACACACCTACACAGTTGGTGGGAATGTAAATTAGTTCAACCATTGTGGAAGACAGTGTGGCAATTTCTCAAAGATCTAGAAACAGAAATTCCATTTGACCCAGCAATCCCATTACTGGGTATATACCCAGAGAACTATAAATCATTCTACTATAAAGACACATGCACATGTATGTTCATTGCAGCCCTGTATACAATAGCAAAGCCCTAGAACCAACCCAAATGCCCATCAATGCTAGACTGACAAAGACAATGTGGTACATATACACCATGGAATAGGAATACTAAGCAGCCATAAAAAACGGTGAGTTTGTGTCCTTTGTAGGGACTTGGATGAATCTGGAAGCCATCATTCTCAGCAAACTGACACAAGAACAGAAAACCAAACACCACATGTTGTCACTCATAGGTGGGTGTTGAACAATGAGAACACATAGACTCAGAGAGAAGAGCATCACACACTGGGGGCAGTTAGGGGGGTTAGGGGAGGGAGGGGGGGAAGTGGGGATGGTGGGGAGGGATAACATGGGGAGAAATACTGGATGTAGTATACACAAAGTAAAATAAATAAATATATATAATATATGTTTTGAAATGTGTCCATTCAAGATAAAGTGCTATATAGACTTAATTTACCTCTCCAAGGTTTCCCTATGCCAGGTGCTGTGGAGCCTGCCGAGGCAGAAAAGCAAGGGCCCCGGGGACAGGAGGGCTCGCTCCCCCACGCCGCATCCCCCCTCCCCGCGGGAGGCGGGCCCTTCTCCCACACCCCGCCTCAACCCAGCCCCTGCCTCCAGTCCAGCTCCTGTCACCTCTGCTTCTTGTCTCTCTCATCCAAGTCAACGTTCCCGCGCGTAAGGATATGCTGCATCCTAGAGACGTCACCCCGGCTAGCCGCTCTGTGGAGCTTGCCGAGATGTTTCCCTCGGATGTCGTACCCACGCTGGGCGAAGGGGCTGCCATCGCGCTTGGCGACATCACCCCTGCTGCTCCTCCACCAGCGGGTGAAGAAGCCACTCGGCCCCCGGCCCTTCTGGTTCCGGGAGCCAGAGATCGTTTCCATGGCGGAGGTTATTAGAGACACCTCAGCACCATTCCACCTATCACAGCCTCAAGGGCCCAATGAGACCAAACCACTCTGGTCAGCCAACACCTCCAACCAGGAAACTCCGCTGTTTCCAAAGTCAGAGCCAGCAACAGGCGAAGCCAAGCAGCCAAAGCGCGCCAAGCAAAGCCGGTAAGCCCAACCGCGCATGCGCAACTCTGTCAGCTCCGTGACTGCGCGTGCGCACAACCGACAGATGGCCAACGGTTCCCAGCGTGCGTGTGCAAGGCCCACGTGTCAGAAACCTCGATGACAGCTTGTCACCAGTTCTGCCTTCCCGTTCCACGTCAGTGGGAGTTGGCAGAATTTTCAGGACATTCCCTGAGGAGGAAGGCATCCTGAAGTTCCAGCTACTGTAGCGCCAGTCCTGTGTGAACATTTTTCTAAGTCATGGTCATATATAAACAAAAACACAAATCAAACTAAATTATTGCAAAATTATTGTGATTTTGGAATTGGAAGGCCTAGTTCCTCAAAAAGCTAAATGGAATTACTGTATGATAATTACCATAACAGCTGTATTCACAATAACCAAAAAGGGAAAATCATCTAAATGTCCATCAACAGATGAATGAATAAACAAAGTGGTCCATGCATACAATGCAATATCCAAATATAAAAAGCAATGAAGCACTGCTGCAGGCTGCAACATGAACGAGCTTTGAAAATATTATTTTGACTCGCCAGCCGAGGCAGCACGGCTCCGCGGACTTTTTTTCAAACTCCCATCAATGTGACTTCGAAGAGGAGCGGGCAGCGGCGGCGGTGACTCCAGCGGAGGAAAGCGAAGAACCGCGGGAGGAGCCGGAGGAAAGAGCGCAGGCCGCGCGGCGCGCCGAAGCCTCGGGGAGCCGCCTTCTCGCCGGCGGTAGGGGCTGCGGGGCGCCCGCCAGCCTCTGGGTCCCCTCTCCTGCCTGGCCCGCCCCGCCTGGGCCGGCAGGAGCCCCGGCACTAGGCAGCCCGCCGAGGGTCCCCGCGCCAGCCAAGGTGGGATGGGGGCCCACAGCCACCGCCAGGAGCCCGAGAGGCCACCTGCGTGCTAGAGGCAAACTTTTGTCTCCCTCGGGTTACCGCCCAGGACGATGAGCGGCTGAGATGGAGACATCTGCCTCAGCCACTGTCTCTGAGAAGCAAGAAGCCAAAAGTGGGCTCCTGGAGGCCGCTGGCTTCCCCGACCTGGGCAAAAAGGCCTCTCCTCTGGTGGTGGCCGCAGCGGCAGCAGTGGTGGTTGCCCAAGGAGTGCTGCAGCACCTCTTACCACGGTTCCATGCGCCCCTACCCATTGATATGCGACACCAGGAGGGAAGGTACCATTACGAGCCTCATTCTGTCCACGGTGTGCACGGGCCCCCCGCCCTGAGCGGCAGCCCTGTCATCTCTGACATCTCCTTGATCCGGCTTTCCCCACATCCGGCTGGCCCTGGGGACTCCCCCTTCAACGCCCCCCACCTGTATGTGAACCCCCACATGAAGCACTACCTCCGTTCCGTGCACAGCAGCCCCACGCTCTCCATGATCTCTGCAGCCAGGGGCCTCAGCACCGCTGAAGTGGCCCAGGAGCACCTTAGGAGAGGGGTCTGTTTGGCCTGCCTGCTCCAGGCACCACCCCCTCAGACTATTACCACCAGATGACCCTCATGGCAGGCCACCCCGCACCTTATGGGGACCTGCTGATGCAGAGCGGGGGTGCTGCCAGCGCACCCCATCTCCATGACTACCTCAACCCAGTGGACGTGTCCCGTTTCTCCAAACCTCGGGTGACGCCCCGCCTGAGCCGCAAGCGTACGCTGTCCATCTCTCCACTCTCAGACGCCAGCCTGGACCTTCAGCGGATGATCCGCACCTCACCCAACTCGCTGGTGGCCTACATCAACAATTCCCGCAGCAGCTCAGCGGCCAGCGGCTCCTTTGGGCACCTGTCGGCGGGCACCCTCAGCCCAGCCTTCACTTTCCCTCACCCCATCAACCCCGTGGCTTACCAGCAGATTCTGAGCCAGCAGAGGGGTCTGGGGTCAGCCTTTGGACACACACCACCCCTGATCCAGCCCTCACCCACCTTCCTGGCTCAGCAGCCCATGGCCCTCACCTCCGTCAATGCCATACCCACCCAGCTCAGCAGCAGCAGCAACTGTCTGAGTGACAACCAGAACAAGCAGAGCAGTGAGTCGGCTGTGAGCAGCACCATCAACCCCGTCGTGCAAGCGCAGCAAGGTCAAGACCGAGCCTGAGGGCCTGCGGCCGGCCTCCCCTCTGGCATTGACGCAAGGCCAGGTGTCCGGACACGGCTCATGTGGGTGTGCCCTTCCCCTCTCCCAGGAGCAGCTGGCTGACCTCAAGGAAGACCTGGACAGGAATGACTGCAAGCAAAAGGCTGAGGTGGTCATCTATGAGACCAACTGCCACTGGGAAGACTGCACCAAGGAGTAGGACACCCAGGAGCAGCTGGTGCACCACATCAACAACGAGCACATCCACGGGGAGAAGAAGGAGTTCGTGTGCTGCTGGCAGGCCTGCACGCGGGAGCAGAAGCCCTTCAAGGCACAGTACATGCTGGTGGTGCACAAGGGGCGGCACACGGGCGAAAAGCCCCAAAAGTGCACGTTCGAGGGCTGCTCGAAGGCCTACTCACGCCTGGAGAACCTGAAGACGCACCTGCGGTCCCACACCGGGGAGAAGTCATATGTGTGTGAGCACGAGGGCTGCAACAAGACCTTCTCCAACGCCTCGGACCGCGCCGAGCACCAGAACCGCATCCACTCCAACGAGAAACCCTACATCTGCAAGATCCCAGGCTGCACGAAGCGATACACAGACTCCAGCTCTCTCCTGAAGCATGTGAAAACGGTCCACGGCCCAGACGCCCACGTCACCAAGAAGCAGCGCAACGACGTGCACCTCGGCACACCGCTGCTCAAAGAGAACGGGGACAGTGAGGCCGGCGCCGAGCCTGGCGGCCGTGGTTCTGAGGACAGCGCCGAGGCCAGCAGCACCAGCCAGGCTGTGGAGGACTGCCTGCACGTCAGAGCCAACAAGACCGAGAGCTCCAGGCTGTGTCAGTCCAGCCCCGGGGCCCAGTCATCCTGCAGCAGCGAGCCCTCTCCCCTGGGCAGTGCCCCCAACAATGACAGTGGCGTGGAGATGTCGGGGACCCGGCCCAGGAGCCTGGGAGACCTGACGGCGCTGGATGACACACCTCCAGGGGCCGACACCTCAGCCCTGGCTGCCCCCTCCGCCTCCAGCTGCGCAAACGCATGACCACCATGCACGGATTTGAGCAGCTCAAGAAGGAGAAGCTCAAGTCACTCAAGGATTCCTGCTCATGGGCCGGGCCGACTCCACACACGCGGAACACCAAGCTGCCTCCCCTCCCGGGAAGTGGCTCCATCCTGGAAAACTTCAGCGGCAGTGTGGGCGGCGGGCCCTCGGGCCTGCTGCCCAATCCACGACTGTCAGAGCTGTCCGCCAGCGAGGTGACCATGCTGAGCCAGCTGCAGGAGCGCCGCGAAAGCTCCACCAGCACGGTCAGCTCGGCCTACACCGTGAGCCGCCGCTCCTCCGGCATCTCCCCCTACTTCTCCAGCCGCCGCTCCAGCGAGGCCTCGCCCTCCGCAGACTCCTACGATCCCATCTCCACGGATGCGTAGCGGCCCTCGAGCGAGGCCAGCCAGTGCAGCGGCGGCTCCGGGCTGCTCAGCCTCACGCCGGCGCAGCACTACAGCCTGCAGGCCAAGTACGCAGCGGCCACGGGCGGCCCCCCACCTACCCCGCTGCCAGGGCTGGAGCGCATGAGCCTGCGGACCAGGTCGGCGCTGCTGGATGCGCCAGAGCGCGCGCTGCCCCCCGGCTGCCCACGCCCGCTGGGGCCGCGGCATGGCAGCGATGGGCCGACCTATGGCCACGGCCACGCATAAGTCGCACCCGCCTTCCCTCACGAGGCTCCGGGGGGCGGCGCCAGGCGGGCCAGCGACCCTGTGCGGCGGCCCGATGCCCTGGCCCTGCCGCGGGTGCAGCGCTTCCACAGCGCCCACAACGTGAACCCCGGCCCGCTGCCGCCCTGTGCCGACAGATGAGGCCTCCGCCTGCAGAGCCAGCCGAGCACCGACGGCGGCCTGGCCCGCAGCACCTACTCGCCCCGGCCGCCCAGCATCAGCGAGAACATGGTGATGGAGGCCGTGGCGGCAGGAGCCGACAACGCGGGACCGGAGGCCGACCTGGGGCTGCTGGAGGACGACCTTGTGCTGCCCGACGATGTGGTGCAGTGTATCAAGGCGCACGCCAGTGGCGCTCTGGATGAAGGTGCCCGGCAGGTGTATCCCACGGAAAGCAGTGGCTTCTCTGACAACCCCAAACTGCCCAGCCCGGGGCTGCACGGCCAGCGGAGGATGGTGGCTGCGGACTCCAACATTGGTCCCTGTGCCCCTGTGCTGGGAGGATGCCAGCTGGGCTTTGGGGCACCCTCCAGCCTGAACAAAAATAACATGCCTGTGCAGTGGAACGAGGTGAGCTCCGGCACAGTGGACGCCCTGGCCAGCCAGGTGAAGCCTTCACCCGTTCCTCAGGGCAACCTGGCGGTGGTGCAGCAGAAGCCAGCCTTTGGCCAGTACCCAGGCTACAGTCCACAAGGCCTACAGGTGAGTCCTGGGGGCCTGGACAGCAGCAGCCACACCTTCAGCTCCGCAGCAGAGCCCCTTCCCAGGGCATGCCCAGGGTAAACTACATGCAGCAGCTGCGACAGCCAGCGGCAGGCAGCCAGTGTCCTGGCATGACTACCGCTATGAGCCCCCATGCCTGCTATGGCCAAGCCCACCCCCAGCTGGGCCCTAGCACCATCAGTGGGGCCCTCAGCCAGTTCACCCCATCCTGCAGCAGCATGCCAGCCAAGCCAGTCCAGCTGGGACACCCACAGCAGACGGAAGTTGCACCTGACCCCATCATGATGGACAACTGCCACAGGGAACTCGGGGTCCTCAATTCAGCCCTGGCTGGAGTGCCACCACCTCACCCAGTCCAGAGCTACCCACAGCAGAGCCATCACCTGGCAGCCCCCATGAGCCAGGAGGGCTACCACCAGGTCCCCAGCCTTCTGCCTGCCCACCAGCCTGGCTTCATGGAGCCCCAGCCAGGCCTAATGGGAGTGGCTACAGTAGGCTTTGGCCTAGTGCAACCCCGGCCTCCGCCCGAGCCCAGCCCTGCTGGCCGCCACCGTGGGGTACGTGCTGTGCAGCAGAAGCTGGTCTATGCCAGGGCCACAGGCCATGCCATGGCTGCCATGCCATCCAGTCAGGAGACAGCAGAGGCTGTTCCCAAGGGAGCAATAGGCACCATGGGGTCAGCGCCTCCCCAGCTGCCTCCGCCAGACTCAGGGAGGCCCCCGGACCACAGCATGCTCTACTACTATGGCCAGATCCACATGTACGAACAGGATGGAGGCCTGGAGAACCTCGGGGGCTGCCAAGTCACGCGGTCCCAGCTACCACAGCGACAGACCTGCCAGGACAACATCCAGCCCCAGCCCTTGCCCTCACCAAGGGTCAACCAAGTGTCCAGCACTGTGGACTCCCAGCTCCTGGAGGCCCCCCAGATTGACTTTGATGCCATCATGGATGATGGCAATCACTCGAGTTTGTTCTCGGGTGCTCTGAGCCCCAGCCTCCTCCACAATCTCTCCCAGAACTCCTCCCAACTCACCACCCCCCGAAATTCCCTGAGGCTGCCCTCCATCCCCCCGCAGGCATCAGCAACATGGCTGTCGGGGACATGAGCTCCATGCTCACCAGCCTCGCGGAGAGCAAGTTCCTGAACATGATGACCTAGAGCCCCGAGCACCTGGCGCTGAGTGCACCCAGAAAGGTCATCGCTGCCCAGAGCCTAGGGGTTCCAGCTATTTTGTCTTTTTCCAAAAAAGTGTTAAATACGCATGGGACCACTCTGTTCCGGCTTCCTCATGGCTGACATTTGACTAAAGAGGAATTACTCTGGCCAAAGGCTTTCCAAGGATATGCAGAAAGAGGGTAGGGAGCATTTGGGTTTGAATCTGAATGCCATACTGGATACTCTGAAAATGTAAGCTTCTTCTGCTACTTGGCAGGAAAAGGAATTCCTGGTCCCACCTGAATTCCTCTATGAAGCCTAACTCTTGAGGTCTCCAACATCCCTTGTCATAGAGGAAAAGTACAGATGATACCTGGATGATTCAGAAGTACATTCCGAGTCCAGGTTTGGTAGAGCTGGCTCTTCTACCCCATAATGCTAAGTTTGGGACCAGCAGCCCATCCAAGTGTATATGAATGAATAAAGTATTAAGTATCACCAGAAAAAGGAAAGAAAATATGTACTCCTCGCGGCAAGCCCAGAAGCTGCCCTGGCCTTTCCAGACCGTGTTTACAGTGTTTGCATGTAGAATGTAGCCCTTCCTGAAAAGAAGACTTGTTTCTAAATACCTCAGGGCTGCTGGAGCCACTGTGGGTTACGGATCGTCAAAGGTCTTGAGGGGTGACAGTGCACTTGGGGCAGAGCCTCAGGCCGCCCTGGGGATCTCCCAGTAGGAAGACGAAGTCATGTGTATACCCAATCCTGTTTCTCCAATGCAATGGCCACCCATTTACCACGAAAATCTCCATGGCCTGACAGCAGCCCAGGCTCCCCAGCACTCACCAGCAGCCCGGTGTTCTCCACCAAGCCACAGCGAGCAGGCCTGGTGTCCTCCAGATTCCCTTCCTTCTGCCCCCGCAGTCACTGGGCAGAGAATGATGATGTGTGGTGGTATGGGTGGGGGTGGAAGGGGGAGGAGCTGATCCTCAGGTCATTGAATTTTCCTGGTCAGTGTGACCAAGACCCACCTGGCAATGGAATTTGGAACTGGCTTCAGGAGACATCATTCCTGGACACACTGGAGGGTGAATTGGTGCATCTTCCCCACCATACACACACACACACACACACACACACACACACACACATTCCCCAAACCTTCTCATGGGGAATGTGTGGCAACCTTGCCAAACTAGCAGCACCATTCAGCGTGTGACTCTGACTGTGACCTTGGCCTCAATGAGGAACTTCTTATGAGAGTTTGAGGACAAGGCCATCATCATCTGGGCCCCTTGCATCCCAGCGTATCAAACTGTCCAGAGACAAGGCCAACTGCAGGCGAAAGGCAGGGAACATTGCTAAGGGTCCGTGGCTCTGCAGTGGTGTTCACTGCCTTCCCATTAGGATTTTCCTTGCTAGTCCCGACCTGTATATATTCTGTACAGAAGACATCCCTGAATATACTGTAGGTGAGTCATCCAGCCAAATTTATATCTCCAAAACATTTTTAGCTTTTTCTGTATGCTATGAATTGAGATGACATACTCAACTTGTAAATAAGTCTTTTTGTACATTAAAAAAATTTTTTTCATTTAAAAAAAAAAGAAAATAGTATGCTAAGAGCAAACAAGACACAAAAGACTATGTATTGTATGATATCATTTCTATGACATGTCCAGAAGAGGCAAGTCCATAAACACAGAAAGTATATTAGCCATTGCCAGGGCTAGAGGAAGGAGGGATGGATAGAGAGTAACAGCCAGGGTACATAGTTCATATATATATACATATGTATTATATATAATATATGAATATATATTATTCATTATTATATATTTTATATTTTATGGTATATTATAAAATAATAAATTATATGTTAATAAAATATATAATATATTGTATATATTATATAATATATATATTATTGCACTTTAGGTTCTGGAGTACATGTGCAGAACATGCAGGATTGTTGCATAGGTACATACATGGCAATGTGGCTTGCTGCCTCCATCCCCATCACCTATATCTGGCATTACTCCCCATGTTTTCCCTTCCCAACTCCCTACCCCCCACAGTCCCTCCCCTACGCCCCCCAACACACCCCAGTGTGTGATGTTCCCCTCCCTGTATCCATGTGTTCTCATTGTTCAACATCCACCTATGAGTGAGAACACGCAGTGTTTGATTTTCTGTTCTTGTGTCAGTTTGCTGAGAATGATGGTTTCCAAGTTCATCCATGTCCCTACAAAGGACGTATTGTACATAATATATAATTAATTTAACAATGGTGCAAAAGTAATCACATTCTACAAATTATTACAATATGGTCTATTGATGGGAGAGGTGTTTCAAATGAAAAAACTTGGAATTTCTCATAAGGTGGTGACATATATCATAGAAAATCTATGTAAAATATTTTACTAACATATGCAACTATAGATACTTCTGCTTTTCAGATAAATAATATATTTTAAACACTTAATGCAGACAAGTCAAATCACTAAGAAATTACAAGAATTCCCAGAATGCCTAATATAGCTGAAAGGAGATTTTAAAACTTCCCAAAACTGGAAGTACATAAAGGTGATGATCCAGAGAAGTAATCAACCAAAGAGGCCAGTGCTCTACCCAGATGCATCTGATGACGGGAAGGCAGATCCATGTGGGTTGTTCTCTTTTGACAAGGCAAATGGGATAAACAAAGAGAAACGGCCTGCAGGCGTCGGAGTGTGCTGTCTCCCATAGGTGAGCATTAAATTATAAATCATGTTGCACACAAGGAGATGAGCTACCGGGGTGAAGCATCAGAAGAAATTATATGGCACGTCAGTCTCAGATATTGAAGTTCTCTTTAAATGTTTAAGTCAATAGAATAGAAAAACAAGAAACCAAAATAATGCAGAAAGAAAGTATGAGCTTGTCAAGCTATTTTTGAAAAAATGGCAATGGAAAAGTCGAGTATTGAAAATGTTGTAAAACAATTTAACATACAGCATACATATTACATATTAAAATAGACTGAGCAAGAAAGAGAACTAGTAAAATGAAATGCTGGTCACCATTAATGTGATCTTATAATTTATAGAAGGCAAATTAATAGAAAAAATACGTTTATATATGAAGAATAGATTGAGAAGAAATAAAAAGCATTTAATTGTTTTACCAGACCATCTAAATAAGAAGGCAATATTCAAAGAATCAGTAAGTCACAAATTTTAGAAATTGAAAACAAGACATTAATCCTTTAAATGTTTAGGGTGTAATATATGATAAAAAAGGTAAATTAAGAAAACTTAGAAGAAATGATGGTTTTGCTTATCTTGAACACTGCTTAATAAACATGAGAGTGCAGTTATCTTTTTGATATGCTTATTTATTTCCTTTTGATATATACCCAGTAGTGAGATTGCTGGATCATATGATAGTTCTATTTATAATTCCTTGAGAAACCTCCACGCTGTTCTCCTTCTACAAATGGGAAATGATTGTACTAATTTACAATCCCACCAAAAGTGTAATAGGAAAGATGGAATCGAAAACCACACTTCAGTTAGCCTGAGTGTGACTCCCGCGTGGATGGCACGGTCTGCCTCGCGCTCTGTTGAAGGGCTGAACGTGGAGATACGTCATCTGTGAACCATGTGGATGGATAACGGACTACCACCCGAGTCTGGTCTCTTTGCTCTTTGAGGATTGTGCTCATTTTTAGGGACACAGAATTCTTCAGAATTCCCTCTGGAGGGAGGGAGGGAGGGATGAACAGAGTTTATTAAATAAAAAAGAGGAGAACATTCACATAAGCAAAAAAGGAGAAAGATACCATTCAGTGTTATTCATTCTTTCCAGGTTTTTCTCCTGCCTCTCAGGTTACCACTCTTCTCTGTGAGCTTTTAATATTCTGCCCACCCCCTTAATATTAGTGTTCTGGACCAGAACACTTGTCTGGCTGACTTATTTGTGCCTAGTCGATGTCAATCTCTGACGTGACTTCAGTTACCGTAGTTATGCTCAAGCCTCCCAAGTCTTTTTTAGTTTTGCTTTGCCTGCTAGAACAGCTTCACCAAGGTGTCTCAAAGTTTCCTCAGATTTAATTGTCTAAAACTGAATTCAGGCCTCCCACCTTCCATACCTCCCTTCACACAAACCCAAAACCTGACATTCCTTCTGGCAGATCCATCCGACTTCTCCTTTCACCTCTCATATTCAGTCAAGTCTTGTTAATTGCACCTTAAAAATGTCTCTTACATATGTCTGTCTCTGTTCCCACTGTCATTGTCATGTCTTGCCAGTCTTATCCTTCTGCAGTATATTTTCCCCAGTGTAGCCAAATGATTCCGCCAGAACAGGTTATGTAAATTGTCTAATTTTCACACTACTGAAACATTTTTACCCTTGATCCAGAGTTAGCCAAACTGTAAGGTTAAGGGCACAGTCTTTCACACAGCCAAGTCTGCCCAAGACTTCCCATGCTTTCGTAAGGAGTTAGGACCAATGACAAAGTTCAAACGAAGAGTCCACACAAGACCATCCTCACTTCTGACACCAGCTGCAAGTTTGGGGGTTTCCAAAAACCATGTTCACATTCAGTAATCCACTAGAAAAGTTCATGGAACTCACTAAAAGCTATTAAACTTAGGGCTATGTTTCATCACAAGAACACACTACTAATTAGAACCAGCCAAAGGAAGAGCCGCCTAGCGTGTAGTCCAGGAGGGTGGCAGATCTAAAGCTTCCACTGTTCTCAGGGACGCATTGCCCTCTCAGCATAAATGTAGGGTTGTACGGCACCACACGCAGAGTACTGCCCACCCATGAAGTTCCCCTAAGCTTTGGTGTGTCTGAAGTTTGTGATTTGTTGTGTTTTTTAAAGAGATGCGTCCCACTATACTGCCTAGGCCGGATTCAAACTCCTGGGCTCAAGTTCCTCTCACCTCAGCAGTTTCTACTGAGATTTTTAAAACTGAGTTGTATATTGATTGTATGCATGGTTTAACTCAGTTTCCAGTCTACCTTCTTCAGGGTCAGGCTGATACCCTGTGGTCCAAGAGGCCCATGAATAGTAAAACTACTCCTATTACTCCTGGAAGCTGTGCCTGGAAGAGAGCTGCACTGCAGGCGGGGGCCTGGTCTCCGTGGAGCGACCCAAGCCCCCAGTGCCATCGAGACGGGCTGCTGAGGGCAGTTGAGGCCCAGGAAGTTGAGGCCTGGAGCGCCACTCACGGTGCTGATTTCCAGGAAGAAGCGCGTGCACAACACCGAGACCCCAGTGACGAAGGTGCTCTCCACCCAACTGGAGCCCCAGCTGACCTGGCCAGCAGGTGGTGACAGAGGCAAAACGGGGATCCAGTGCCGCTGGAGGCTGTGGCAGCTGACCAGGCCTTGGGCTTCCCCACTGCACAACCTGCAGGTGGCCCAATGCAGTGCAGGGGCTCAGCAGGACCTGCAGCCGGGCTCTGGGATGTCCTTGGACAGGTCCAAGGGCAAGGGTTGGGGATGGAGAGCTTTGGTGGTGGCCAGCAGGGGAGCTGGCCCCCTCTGAGACCTGAAGCCGGGGCTCCTCAGGACTCCTCTCTCCTGCCAGGGACCTCCCCAACTTTGAAATGGCCCTTTTTCTCTGGTACCAGAGATGGGGATTTGCCCCAGAAATGGGATTTGCCCCAGGCCTCTGGCACCAAATTCATGCTCTAACCACTACCCCATACTGCTTTCAGGTAAATAACTGTACAGGTGGTACACAGTCGGCCAAGGTTGGAAAATGCGGCATTAGAAGGACTGAATCTACCCTAGAAAAATAATTCTGGACAGTGAATAGATCCATTTACAAGGATATTCTCCACCATCTTGCCTATAACGGTAAGAAGCTGGGAACCTCCCTAATGCCCAGTAACAGAAAATTAATTAAGAAAACGGACAGAACATCTTCACCTAGGAAACTCAACCTGACCCATCTTCTCTCAATCCCACTATCCAATCTGGGAGCAAATTTTTCAGCTTGGCCTTCAAATATTTCCAAAATGCATCCCATTTTTTTCCATTTGCACCATTACCACCTGGGCCCAAATCTCCAGCATCTCTCACCTGGGTGATGCCAGGAGCTCCTGGCCATTCTGCACGCCTCCAACTAGAGCCTTTCTTCAATCCAGCAGCCAGAAAGTCTGCTTTTTTTTTTCTTTAAGTCAAATTAAATCACTCCTCTGCTGAAACTTCTCTGTTGATGATTCCCATTTCAAAGTAAAAACCAAGGTCCTTACAATGACTGTTTGGCCCCTGGCACCTCTCTGCTCACCTCCTTACACTCTCCAGTTACTCACTTTGCTCCAGCCACACTGGCCTCCTGGCTGTTCCTCAAATATGCAAAGCCTGCAGCTATACTCAGGCCTTTGCCTTTTCTGTGCCTGGAATGTTCTTTAGAAATCTACACGGCTCCCTCCTTCCTCCCCTTTGGGTCTTTGCTTCCATGTGACTTTCTCAGCAAGGGCTTCCCTAACTATTCTGTGTACAATTGCAACACCCCCAATCCCTTTTCCTGATTTACTTTGCATTTTTCCCCATGTCACTTATCTGCACACTACACAGTAAGTGTTCTATTTATTTATTGTCTTTGTTGTCAGTCTCTCACCCAGGAGAACATGAGCTCCAAGGGAACAGGGACTTTTTGCCTTATTCCTTGCCTTCTCCCAAGGCCTAGAACAGGACCTGGCATGCAATAAATCTTTATTAAGTGAATATGCTAAAACTGATGCTGTGATTCTAATAACCAAGGAAAATCAATGAACCACTCCAGTCCATGAGAACTACAGCCTCACAGACATGATGTTGGATGAAGGAAGCTGAATAGAAAAGCATACATACTGAGTGGTATCGTTTCTACACAGTTCAAAAGCAGGCAAAACTGCATTACAGTGGTAGGAGCCAAGAGAGGGGCTATCACTGGGGAGAAAGTTGGAGGTAGTGACTAGGGAAGGGGTGAATCTGCAGTGCTATTTTTTTTCACTATTTTTGCTCTGAATAGTGGTTGCATTGATGCAAATACATTGTGAAACTGACCAAGTTAAACACATGATATTTGCATTTTCCTTTATGCTTGTCATATTTCAATAGATATTCATTTTTTAAAGATCCAATAAGTGTGTTTATTAGATAGAAAGATGCCTAGAATATAAGGCTAAATTTTAAAAGTACATTTTTTTTAAACAAGGATGCCAAGATAACTCGAAGGGGAAAAATGGTCTTTTAACAAATGGCTCAGGGAAAGCTAGATATCCACATGCAAAGGAACTGAATTTGGACTCCTACCTCATGCCTTTTACAAAAATTAATCTGAAATGGATCAAAGTCCCAAATGCAAGATTTAAAATATAAAATTCTTAGAAGAAAACAAAGGTGAAAATCTTTGTGACCTTGGATGAAGCGATGATTCCTCAGATTTGACACCTAAAACACAAATGACCAAAGAAAAAAACAGATAAATTGGACTTCATTGAAATTCCAAGCTTTTGTGCTTTGAAAGACACTATCAAGAAAGTGAAAAGACAACAAATAGAATGGGAAAAAATAGTTTCGACTCATATCCAGAATATATAAAGGACTCCTGAAACTCAATAATAAAAAGACTAACACAACTGTTTAAATGAGCAAAGGATTTGAAAACGTTCAGAGAACATACATAAGTAGCCAACAAGCACATGGAAAGATGCTCGACTTCATTAATTGTTAGGGATAATGTGAATCAAATCCACCGTGAGATACCACTTTACACTCACAAAGGTGCCAAGAGTCCAAAGGACAGAAAACAAGCGTTGGAAAGAATGTGGAGAAATTGGAAGCCTCTCACATTGATGATCAGAGTGTAAAATGGTGAAGCCACTGTGGAGAATAGTTTGTTCGTTCTTCATAAAGTTAAACATAGAGTTACCATATGATCCAGCAATTCTACTCCTAGGTGTAGTCAACAGAATTGAAGCATATATACACACAAAAACTTGTACACAAATATTCATAGCAGCATTATTCATAAGTGGAAAACGTGGAAGCAACCTAAGCGCCCCTCAGGTGATGAATAGATACAGAAAATGTGATGTGTCTGTACAACGGAATATTATTCAGCTGTGAAATAAACAAAGCACTGATAAATGCTGCAACATAGATGAACCTTGAAAACATTATGCTAAGTGAAAGAAGCCAGCCGCAAAATGGCATATATTGTGCAAGTTCATTTATATGCAATGTCCACAGTAGGCAAACTCCTGAGGAAAGAAAGTAGATTTGTGGTGGTGAGAAGCAGAGGAAAGAGGAATGAGGAGTGGCCACTAATGGGTGTAAGATTTGTTTTCGGTTTGTTTGTTTTATTGGCATGATGAAAATATTCTGGAATTAGATCGTGGTGATGGCTACACAACCTTGTGAATGGACTAAAAACCAGTGAATTATACACCTTAAAAGGGTGAATTTTATGGTATGTGAATTATACTCAATGAAAAAGAGTTGGGCTGCCAAGTGCTTCACGTAGAAAGAATATAAGGCTAAATTTAAAAAGTAGATTTTTTTTAACAAGGATGCCAAGATAATTCAAGGGAGGAAAATGATCTTTTTAACAAATGGTGTTGGGAAAACTAGATACCCACTTGCAAAAGAAACGAATGTGGACTCCTACCTCACACTTTATACAGAAATTCTGTAGTAGCTATATACAAATATGTATGCATTGAAACATCTAAATGACAAGTTAGGATCAGGTTATAAGTGGACTTTTAAAACTCTTCTGTGCTAACCTGTATTTCCTAATAGGCATGATTTACTTGTCCAGTGATTTTTTAAAACTTTCTGATGAGTTAAGGGACATCAATTAAAAACTCCCTGCACGTAGGGCTCTCTGCCAAGAGGGGCAATTGGGATGCCCTGGGGACATTTCTGTCCTTGAGTGCTCTGACCTGGGCACCAGCCATTAAGTGCTCAGAAGGGGCACAGGGAAAAAGCCTCCAGGATCCCCGGGGCCTCGGAAGAGAGAAACCCTTGGGTTGTGTCGTTTAGAATTCTCCCAAGTGGGGAAGCTGCCTGTGCTGAAGCACTGCCCCCAGGAGCGAGAGCTGTCTCAGAAGGCCTGGATGATGGGAGCTCAGCCCAGGACCAGCTGCTGCTGACAGTGGTGGTTACCCTGCCTCATGCTGGGCTGCGGTCTCCACACTGGTGGTCTTCTGCTCCAAGCAGCCCAGCCGCTCACCATAATCCAAACCCTTCCACAAGCTGGCCCAAATGGATGAAGACAGGAATGCCTTTGCCTCCCCTGGTCTCTACATCCCCAGCTCTGCCAGCTTCCACCAGCCCTCAGTACTCCCACCCTCAGCTTCCGCTCACTCTGCGCCCCAGGCAGAGGCAACAGGTGGCAACAGCAGGGACTCTGGCCCCAGCAAACCTGGATTTGAAACCCAGCCCTGCCCCTTAGCAGCTGAATGCTCTTGGCCAGTCATTTCACTTCTCTTGACCACAGTCTTCCACATAGTTTAGTGGGGATGAAAATCCACTTAGATCTTGTCATGAGGGATACATACACTAGGGCTTGGTAAACAGTAAACACTCTACAGTGTGAATATGTTATTGAACACTTGCCATATGCCATGCCCTGTATTCTTACAACACCTCTACTAAGTAGATTCTATTCCTCATCCCCATCTTTGAGATGAAGAAACAGAGGTTTCAAGAGGTTTACACATTTCCTAAGGCGACCCAGCTAAGGAATGGTGAGACTGTGAGTCAAGTCCATGTCCTTCTCTATCTGCTTTTATTGGGACCTTCCATGCCCACCTCCCACAAGGAAGTTCTCTAGACCCCGCAGTCCCCACAGGTCTCCCAGTCCTCTCAGCTGCAAAGAGCACCCTGCGTGTCCTCCTGTTGGCCATCAGCCAAGGTGGTCCTCCATTGTCAACCCCAGTTCCATGTGTCTGTCCTGTGTTTCACCAGACCACGAGTCTCTGAGGGCTCAGGGAAGCATTTTCTGTTGCTGGACCTCAGCCTCTGGTTGCTGGACCTCAGCCTCTGGTTGCTGGACCTCAGCCTCTGGCCCAAGTCTGTTTGCAGAGTGACTTTTTTTTTGAAACAGAGTCTCACTCTGTCACCTAGGCTGGAGTGCAGTGGCAAACTTGGCTCACTGCAACCTCTGCCGGCTGGGCTCAAGCAATTCTCCTGTCTCAGCCTCCCAAGTAGCTGGGACTACAGTCATGTGCCATCACGCCCAGCTAATTTTCCAATTTTTAGTAGAGACGGGGTTTCACCATGTTGGCCAGGCTGATCTCAAACCCCTGACCTCAGGTGATCTGCCTGCCTCAGGCTTCTAAAGTGCTGGGATTACAGGTGTGAGCCATTGCGCCCAGCCTGTGGGTGACTTATTGACAGAGGGACAATGCTTGAGAGAAGGACACATCAGAGCAGACAGCTCTCCATGGAGCAGCCACCAACCGGGGAACCCAATGTGCCTGCATCTCTTGGGCAGCCTCTGAGATTGCCTCATTCCTGCCTCAAGACGAGACCTAGAATTTGTCACTTCCCCACCTCAGGTCCAGGCTCATTAGTACATTGGACGGGAAGATCAGGCACCCGAAAAACACAATCCAGGTCCCCTGCCCAAGCCTCCTTCTGAGACCTGTTGCTGTGCCTCCTCTCTCTCCTTCCCTCTGCCATATTGCTTCTAGGATCACGCCTCTATTCTCAAATCTTGCCATTCTAGCCCCAAGCTTACAAACCCCACTTCATCAAAATAAAATGTTCCATTGGCTGAGTGCATTGTCTTTGAAAATCAGTTTCTCACTCCTTCATTATTAATCAACTCATGGCAGACCATATGATTCTTCTTTTCCAATATGTAGACACAAGTGCCAGCATTATCTACATGGTCACGGGTGTCAGCTTGGAACAGCAGAGCCAAGGCTGGATTTTAGCATCACTGCTGCCTGTCACCCAGGCTGGAGTGCAGTGGTGCGATCTTGGCTCCCTGTAACCTCTCCCTCCCAGGTTCAAGCAATTCTTTTATCGCAGCCTCCTGAGTAGGTGGGACTACAGGCATGCACCACCATGCCCAGCTAATTTTTTGTATTTTTGGTAGACCTGGGGTCTTACCATGTTAGCCAGGATGGTCTCAATCTCCTGACCTCGTGATCTGCCACCATGCCTGGCCCACTGCTGCCATTTTCTGGGTCATCTGTGCAAGGCACAAACCTTAAAATGATATTCAATGGCCCTGATGGCACTTAACCCCATCCAAACTGCTCATCAACACCTTTGCCCAAACAGATGTCGCAAGAACAGGATGTGTGTTGTCTCCTGATAAGAAAAGTTGGATTTTCTCCAAATCTTAGCCGTGAATCTTTACACAATCAGCAGTTCTGACAGTCCCGAGGTTTGTGAAGACCAAGAAGTCCAGTAATAGTGATTGAAAGTCCCGGGGCCTGCAGTGTAGAAATACATGGGCCTGTGCCCAGCCCAACCCTGTTATGTCTCAACACAACCACAGCAGTGCCCCATAGTGCATTCTGTCTGCAGCCCCAGTTTTTAAACCCTACAATATTAAGGACCTTTGAAACTTAATAAAAGGCTATACGGGCACATCCAGCTGCAGAAAAACAAGATTGACATGACCAAATTTTGTGTCACCTGTGAAAAACACCTGGCCTGTTACGGTTTGCATACCAGCGCTGGGAGGCACACCTGGGATTGATACATTCTTGCTGAATTTCTCAAAGAAGGTGTATCAGTGCTGCAGTTCCAAGCATATCAGGCATCCGGAGCGGTAGTGGGGGTAGCTTCTAGTACTCAATTGTTTGCTCAATGTAGAATGCTTTGGTGCTAAAAGGACATCATTTAACTTCATGTTGCAATTAGGAAAGCCAAAAATCAGACAGGGGTGGTGGCCTGCCCTGAATCCCACAGTGAGTCAGGGCTGAGCTGCAGCCACAGCCCAGGTGTCCACTTCTCTGCATTCACCCCGTCATTCATTCATTCACACAATTATTTACTGAGCACCCGCTCTGCGGCAGGCACTGTGCTAGGCGCTGGGGGCACAGATGATGATACAAACAAGGTCCCTGCCATCATGGCATTTGAGGCATGAAATACACAAGTATACAGATAAGCAAAACAAGGACAGATCCCAACAGAGGGGTCAGGAGAAGACTGCAGGGAGGAGCGACAACAGAGGTGCTGCCTAACGATGAGAAAGCCAGAGATGGAAAAACCAAGCAGAGGGTATTCCCAGCTGAACGAACTGCAAAGACAAAGGCACATCTGAGCAACAGAACGCAGTCTGGGTCGGCTGGCGTGTGGCAAGTGACACTGGGAGTGGACCGAGTGACGAGAAGGGAAACAAGCAGCAGGTCACGGAAGCCTCAGTAGAGAGCCTGGATTCTCTGAATGCGATGGGAGGCCACTGAAGAGTGGGTCCAAGCGAGAGGGAGACCTGCTCTGATTTTGAATGCCAGGAGAGGCATCAGAGTCTGAGACACTACCAACATTTCCCCTTTCTCACTCCTGGTGCCTCTTGGTGACCCTCCTCGCCATCTGGCTTCAGCACTGCAATGGAGGCTGCCCATTCCTGTGTCCCCCACATGACAATGGGACCTTGCCTGCCTGTGATGAACTGACTGTGTGCCCTCCAAATTCATATAATTCCTATATTGAAATCCTAACACACAATGTGATCATGAGGTGGGGTCTTTAGGAGGTCATGAGGCCATGAGGGTAGAGACTCCTGAGTGACATGTGAGGACACAACAAGAAGACGGCCATCTGCAAACCAGGAATCAAGCCCTCCCCAGACACTGAATCTCTAACACCTTGATCTTGGCCTTCCCAGCCTCCAAAACTGTGAGTAAGAGATGTTTGTTGTTTAAGCCGCCCATTCTGCAGTGTGAGAATGTCCTCTGCCTCCACCACAGAGAATTCTGGCTGCAGAGAAAAAGCAACATCAACAGGTGACCAGGTATGGCATCTTCTGGTCCCTCTGGTTCAGCTGGATCCTACCTATGCAGGCCAGAGCCCTCTCTGTCAGGGGGTTTCCAAGAAACTTCTCGTTTCCCCAAAAGAGGAAGCTGCAGCAACCACACATGTTCCCCCTGCGGTTATCTTCTGAAGAGTGAGAGGCCCACAGGGCTGCCAAGAAGGACTTAGAGTCCACCCTGGTGCCTCACAGATTCCAGGCCTGGGCAGAGAATAGGCAAGAAAACTGACACAACCCAGGGAGGAGAGGACACAGGACATTCCAGCCTCACTCTACGCAGGGAACCACACCACCAGGTCCTCTGCCGGGCAGGGGGAGATGGAGATGACTGAGCTACAGCCCCTCCACTCATGGAGCATGCTGGCTAGCAGACCAGAGGCACACCATTCATGGCTCTCCCCATGAGCTCTGCCCAGAGACAGACCTTTGCAGATGTGGAGATCCTTAATGACAGTGACAGCACTGCAGAGGTGGGATTGCAAGGCCATGTCAATAAGCAAGGCCAATAGGTAAACAGGGACCTTATAGAGCCCCCAATGAAAAAGGCAAGCAATAAAGGTCTTAGAACAATAACTGCCAGCACCTGCACAGCACAGAACAGCATTGTTCTAAGCGCTTGGCTCATCTGAACACCTCTTAAGCCTCACAAGCCTATGAGGTTGCAGCAGTGATTGCAGGAAAAACCTCCATGCCCACCGAGGATGACACTGGCTCAGTGCAGAATGCTTTGGTACCAGGAGGACTTTACTAAATTTCGTGTTGCAATTAGGAGAGTCGAAGTCCAGCCATATCAAAGGACTGATAGGGTTCTTTAAAGTTGGCAACTTCTATTCATCACAAAACTCCATTAAGAGAGTACAAAATGCAGACTGTAGGATGGAAAAGGATATTGAGAAGCACATAAACCCAAAGGAATATGTAAAGAGCACCTACAAACCATTAAAATAATCCAATCCATAATGAGCAATGGCTTTGAAAGGACACTTCACGGGAGAAGGCATAAGGATGGCGAATAAGCCCAGGAAAAGATGCTAAACATCATTAGTCCTTATGGAAATGCAACTTAAAACCATGATGAGAGACCACTGCACATTAACGCAGTGACACACTAAAAAACACGGACCAGGCCAGGCATAGTGGCTCACACTGGTAATCTCAGCACTTTGGGAGCCCAAGACAGGAGGATCACTTGAGGCCAGGGGTTCAAGACCAGCCTGGGCAACATAGTGGCCATCATTGTCAATCTCTACAAAAAGAAAATTTTTATTAGCCAACCATGGTGACATACCTGTAGTCTTAGCTACTCAGGAGGCTGAGGTGAGAAGATCATTTGAGCCCAGGAGTTCCAGGTTGCAGTGAGCTACTATGGCACCACTGCACTCCAGCCTGGGTGACAGAGCGAGACCCCGTCTCTAAAATAATAATATAATAATGACCATATCAAGTGCAAGTGAGAAGGTGGAGTACCTGGAACTCTCATATGCTGCTGGTAGGAATATAAAATGGCACAGCCACACTGGAAAATATTTGGCATAATCTGGCACAGTTGATGCTATCCATACTCTAAGACCCAGCAATTTCACCTCGGATAAGTACATGGAATTGGACAAATCTGTAAGAATATCATCAGTGGCACTGATCATGATGGCCATCCTAGGAACAATCCAAGTGAGCATCAAAAGGCAAAAAAAAAAAGATAAATAGTGATGTATTTAAATAATGCAGCAACAGAAAACAAGACACCACATGTTCTCACTCATAAGTACAAGTTGAACAATGAGAACACATGAACACAGGGAGGGGAACATCATACACCGGGGCCTGTCAGGGGGCGGGGGACAAGGGAAGGGTCAACATTAGGACAAATACTTAATGCATGCAGGGCTTAAAACCTAGATGACGCGTTAATAGGTGCAGCAAACACTATGGCACGTATATACCTATATAACAAGCCTGCACGTGTCCCAGAACTTGAAGTAAAATAAATAGTAATAATAATAATGTAGCAACACAACAACAGAAATGAGAAAACTAGCTACACAGAGACGCATCAGTGAATCTTACACATGTAAATGTTGCATGAAAGGAGCAAGGCACTGGAGAATACACACAGTATACATGGCTCAATTTATATAAGATTCACAAACAAGTAAAATGAAACTCAGTTGTTTGGGGATCTCACAGGTGGTAAATTTCTAAGGAAAAACAAAGAAGTAACCCCCATCTGAATCAGGACTCTGACTACCTCTAATGGGGAAGAAGGGAATCATGGCTCTGAAGAAACTCAGTAAACTTCTGGACCAGCCAGCGCGGTTCTATTTTCTGTCTGATTTCAGTCTCTTGCCCTCAAAGCCACAAAGATGGGTGGCTGAGAATCACACCAGTGCCGAGGAGTTTCGCTTCCCTGATACTTTCTGTTGGTGGTGATAGATACAGCTTTGCTCAGAGAAAAGGCAGCAGATGGAACTGTAATTCCACCCCACTGCTCTTCTATGTCTGTCACTGGCTCTGTGTCACACCAGCTCTGTGATCCAAGCCTCGGCTTTCCCATCTGTTCATGGGGCATGGTGGCCGCCATCTTGAATAGAGTGGAATAATGAATGTTAAAGGGCTCTGGGAGCTGATGCTGAATGCCAGAGATCGACAGGGACTCAAAGGACAGCCAGACTGCTGCAAGGCTGCAGGGAGAGTAAGGCTCACCTAGACCCTACAAGGCTGGCCCCCCCAATACCTTGTCCTTCCCTGCACTGCCCAGAAGGAGAAGTAGGTACAGCTGACAGGCTGCCAATTGAGTTCAACATATCATGTTTCACCAGCCAATGGGCTGGGGCGATCGGAAGCACGTCACAGCCTTCTCACAGCCTGTTTCCTGTTTTCAAACGGGGAACTTAGCAAAGTGGCAGCCCCTCAGCTGGTCACCGGAGCTTGGAACCGAGAGCTTGAAGGAGCCATGTGACACTCCTCCTGGACCCCTGGACACACACAGCCCCAGAGACTGGAGGTCAGTATTTGATCCCAAGCTCAGCTGTCCTCTGTCCGCTGTGGGCTGAGTCCCCCCTCCTGGGACCCTGCCTGGCACCTATTGGGGGCAGAGTGGGACAGGGAAGGGTTGGTGACAGCTGCTGTGTCTGGAGCTCTCCTTAGCACACTGAGGCGGGGAGGGGGGGCAGCTCCTGGACCCTCCATCACCTCCATTCCTTTTGAAATGCTAGACATTTATACAACCCATCTTGGGCCTGGAGAATAAGTCACCACACCTGTGTTTCTCAAAAAACAGTGTCAGGGAACCCGTGTCAGCATAGCCTTAGGGGACTCATGGAAAATACAGAATCCAGGCCTGTTCGAAGGCACTTTCCTATGTTAGGAGCCAGGAAACCTGCTTTTGAATAAGCCCTTGGTATCCCACCTCCACCCCCACCCCCACCTGCCAGGGGATTGTTACACACACTCGGGCTGGGAGCCCCTGGCTTTGGCAAGTCTTCTCATCTGAGCATCTAGGTGTCGGAGGGTACCCATCGTTTCCCCAACAGAGGCAGCCACACATCGAGCGTCCTGGGATCTCCTATCTCCCGCAGTGAGCCAGGTGCTTTATTTCACCCCTCTGGAGGTTCATCCCCCATGAAAAGTCCTCTGCAGGCTCTCAGAAAGATAGCATGACCTCTGCGTGCCCAGCAAAAGAAGGACTGGACTTGGCAGGCAGCTCTTGGAGAGCGGGTGGTCAGGGCACCTGGGGACAGGAGGAGGAAAATGACTGTCTATGCACACGGGGCTGTAGGGTAGCAGGGGCTGGAAAGCTGCTCTGTCCCCTGGGCCAACTACAGGCCCCCAGGCCAACAGCACCAACACTTGCAGTATTTTGTTATAAAGTCGAGAAAGCTTTGTTACAGAGGGTGAAGAGAGGGGAGGAAAGGGTCCGTGGAACCGTCTATGTGGCTGTCCCCAGGGAGCTTTTAGAGAGACAGGATTGCTTTCCCATTTCACAGATGAGGAAACTGAGGCCTGGAGAGGGATGGGAAGCTACCCAAGACCCAGTGAATATACCAATGCACAACTCTTCCCTTCCGCCTCCTCTTTAAATGGGTGACTCCCAATGAAACCCGTAAGACAACATGACAACATATGGGAGCTGACTGTGGCTGCTGAATTTCATTTTATTCTCTCTTTTTTTTTTTCTTTTTGAGACAGAGTCTCGCTCTGTTGCCCAGGCTGGAGTGCAGTGGCGCAATCTCAGCTCGCTGCAACCTCTGCTTCCCGGGTTCAAGCAATTTTTCCACCTCAGCTTCCCGAGTAGATGAGACTACAGGCACATGCCAGCAGGTCCTAAATTTGTAATTTTAGTAGAGAAGGGGTTTCACCATATTGGTCAGACTGGCCTTGAACTCCTGACTTCAGGTGATTCACCTCAGCCTCCCAAAGTACTGGGATTACAGACATGAGCCACTGCACCCGGCCTGATTTTTATTCTAAGGCCTGGTTTCATGATCAGCTTTCTCAGTCTTTACTGGAGTGTCCAGTCGAGGCATCATTTCTAGGGTCTTACAGGGTGTCTGGTCCAACAGTGCCCTGCTTCTGACCTGGAGCCAGCTGCCTGGTCATGAAATGGATCTGCAAAGGCTGGGTCTCCTGTGACCAAGGCCACTCTCCATCACCCATTTTACAGCAGTGCTGAGCATAGGAGTGCCCAAGGAAAACCCTGGGCCCCCAAGAATATCAGCCACCAAGAATCACGTAGACCACCGGCTATCTTACCTAGGCATCTATCAGAATATAGGAAACCTCCACTGCAGTCATCCATCATCTTCTTAACAGGACGGGGCTTGTAGCCACACTTTTCAGGTGGGGAAACTGAGGCCTAGAGCTAGTAAAGAACTTGCCTAAGGTCACACGATTGTTCAGGATGGAAGGCGATGTCTCCTGACTCCCTGACAGGGACAAGAGACAAGCAAGAGGTGTCTGTGATAGCATGCTCAAGAATGTGCAGCCCTGGGCCAGCCAGGCCCCTGTGCCTGCCTCAGTTTACCCATCTGTAAAAGGTGAGGTTGGACCAAGGGTCCCTGAGGGCCATCCACTGGACGGCTGTGCAGAACCACAGGGTTCCTTTCACCTGACACAGCAAGCACTTCCCTTTGAAGTGCAGGCTCCAGGACCCAGCTGACCTCCCCTTTCCCAGGCCACGGACTCTCACCGTGGAGGAAGGGACAGGTGCTAGCTGTGCTCAGGGACATGCATGACCCCCCCCCCCCACCGCCCCACTCCCATCTGTGCTCAGGGAGTGCCAGGGTTCCAGGGAGGCATTGGCTCTTTCTCTAGGCTATAGTCAGCCCAGGGGTCAGACCAAGGGCCCAGAATCCCACAGACTAGAGTTCAAGTCCCAGCTCTACCTCTGTGTTCCACTGGCAGCTTCCACAGGTCGTGGTAAGAGAAAAGTGAGGTCACTTGCACCTTCCTCGTCTTGAATTTCTGTGCCAAACTGGTATACCAGCTACTCGCTCCAGCTGAGCTAATGTTTTAATTGTCCCTTTTTTGAAGTTGTCTCAAACATTTGTAATTCTATTCCAGTCCACCTTAACTTAGTCATTTATTTCACAAATATTTCTGGAAGCATCTAGCATTTGCTGGACAGTAAGAGCAGGGCTACTACACAGTGTCTGGGGTGGACAGGGTCCTGAGCTGAGGCTTCAGAGTCTGTCTGTTGGAATCCTCTCCCCAGCCTTGTGAATGTGGGTTCTGTTATTATCCCCAATTTATAGGAAACAGCAACACAGAGAAGTGGAGCAACTTGTCAGCCACAAGGTCATCTCATCCACTTATCTGGGTCACAGACAGAGTTATTATGTGAACCAGATGCCAGCTGCCTATTCTCCCTCCCTGAGTAAGGTGGAGAGAATTTTGAAGTCAACCCAGCCTAGGTCTGTATCCTGCCCACCACTCACCAGCTCTTCATTTTTGGCAACTCTGAGTCTCAGTTCCCTTATAAAAGGGAGAAGAAAACTCCTGACTGCAGCCAGCAGTCAGGCTAGTGCCAACGTGTGTGCTGGGTATCAGGCACATACTGGAATGTCACTGAGCACTGGGGAAAAACTCACCTTTGCTTGTTGCCCACACTCACCAGCTGCATGACTTTAAGCTAGACCTCAGTTTCCTCATCTGTTATTTGGTGGTAATGATAGATTTTTGTGAGCATTAAACTAAATTAGGGGCTGTGAAGAACCTAGGTGAAATCGGTACAACTAATTTTGCTGATAGATGGATAATGGATTGATTGATCTATAGAGGATTCATACCAGCGTATCTACCTGCTCTGCGCTGAATACTGAGATTTCTTTTCTTTCTTTCGTTTTTTTTTTTTTTTTTTTTTGAGATGGTCTCGTTCTGTCACCCAGACTGGAGTGCAGTGGCATCATCATAGCTCACTGCAGCCTCAGTCTCTTGGGCTTAAGGGATCCTCCTGCCTCAGCCTCCTGAGTAGTTGGGACCACAGGTGTGCACCACCACCCTTGGATAATTTTTTTACATTTTTTCTAGAGACAGGGTCTCACTACATTGCACAGGTGGGTCTGAAATTCCTAGGCTCAAGTGATCCTCCTGACTCTGCTTCCCAAAGTTCTGGGATTATAGGCATGAGCCACCATGCCCAGCCTGAACACAGACATCATTTACATGTGTAACGTAAAACTGAGTATCTGGACAAGCCAGCATCTTTCTCTCAAGTAATCGCTAAAGCCAATCCTTTTGCTTGAAATCATCTCATTTAAAACTCTGAGCAGTACGTAAGGACCACCTCAATAACACATGGATCATCACAGTAGGCGAAGGGTCTTCTCTGCCTTCCTGCGCAGCAAAGGGGCAGACCCAGGTTTGGGATCTGGCAGCTGGGAGAGCGGTGGGGCCATTGTCATTCCCTCTGCTTGCCAGCAGGGGACATGACACAGCTCCTAGGCACTCCAGGAGCCAAGGGGAACCCCAGTTGGAGGGGGTACTCACTGTTCTCTTGTTCTTCTGGCAGACTTGGAGCATGGCAAGTCCAGAGCACCCTGGGAGCCCTGGCTGGACGGGACCCATAACCCACTGCACTGCAAGGACCAAGCAGGAAGCACCAGCCACTGGCCCTGACCTCCTGCACCCGGGACCTGATGGGCACTTAGGTGGGCTGGAGGCCTGAGACTCGGTCTGGGGGAGATGTCGGAAGACATTCAAAGTACAAATGTGGGTCGCTTTGGCAGATGCAGCAAGAGGCCTGGGCAGCTCTTGTAATTTGGGTTATCCCAAAGCAGACACTAAGACACAGATCTGTGCAAGCTGTTTATCCGGGAGATGGTCCTAGGAGTCACAGCAGGAGAGTGGGCAATCGAGGGAGCGCAGGGCAGGAGGCCAGTGCAGGGCATCAGTGAACAGATGCTCATGGTAGGTGGCTGAGGCCCAACTCCAGCAGGGGTCTTCTGGGAGACCCTGGAACATATCTCTGGGTTGTCCTATCCCAGGGGTGAGGAAGCCAGGCTATTATCTACCAGTCCTTCCCTGCATCAGAGAAGGGACGCTCCTGGGTCTGCTGCTACCGCCCTGGAAAGCCTTCAGGGAAGCCAGTAGCATGTTCTGGAAAAGTGAGTGCCAAAAAGGCATGGCCCAGCCATGGGCAAGGACAGCATCTGCTGTAGCGCCATCTCCTGGAACAAACCTTTTCTTACAATCCTTCAAGATTCCCCTGTTGAACACCTGCTCTGTTCCCGGCCCTATGCAGGGCACTGCGGAAGCAGGAACAGAACAGATCAAACACTGCACTGGCCCTGAGGTTTGGCAGAGAAACAGATCAGTGAAAAGTAGTTAGACGTGCCACAAAAAAAGGCTATAGGAGCAAGGTGGGAGGTTCTTATTCTAATGCCAAGGGGCATTTGCAGTGGTGCGGGGGTTGGGTCTTGAAGGGTTGATTGGAAAAGAGCTGGGACCCATGGCCTTATAAAATGCGCAATTATTTGCACTTCTCAAGAAGCTCAGAGAGGTTCAGAGCTCAAGTGGGGCTTAAGAAAGACGTGTTCATTTTCCAGGCATGGAAATAGAGGGTTGGATGCAAAGCAGAGGAGTGTGTGTCTGAGAAAAGCCTGGCACGTGGGCAGTTAGATGGGAACGTTAGGAAGGTCCAGCCCGCTGAGGCTGGAACACAGCATCCTCATCACTCCCCCCTCCCCTGCCCACCAATGTGTGCTCAAGAAGTCCTGGCAACAATCATGAAGTCAGGGGTGCAGGGAGCTCAGAAACACACAAGCCACGGTCTCTGCTTGTCGGGAGCAGGGATTTCACCAAGGCCAATCCGCAGACCAAAGCCGGATGATGCAAAGTGCCTGCACTGCATTTCACAGCTGAGAAACCACTTGGGGATGATGGGCTATTTGAGATTGTCAGTTGGAGGGTGGATTCAGCCAGACTGGACACAGAGGTCTGCCTGATGCCCTGCTTGGTCCTATAAATGGTGGGGTGGGAGTGAAAGATATTCAGCACTCTTTAGGAGTCCTGATGTCCCATCTCAGATCCACCTAGCCATCTCCCCAAGCCCTTGCCTCGAAAGTGCACTGACCGGGTGCAGATCCTAAAGGGTGCTGTCCTTCCAGACATGCACAGCGGCCTGAGCTCCAACTCTAGCATGACCACGCGGGAGCTTCAGCAGTACTGGCAGAATGAGAAATGCCGCTGGAAGCACGTCAAACTGCTCTTTGAGATCGCTTCAGCTCGCATCGAGGAGAGAAAAGTCTCCAAGTTTGTGGTAAGCAGAGATCAGGAAATGGCGGCGCCTCTTTCACTCTGCTTCCTTCCTGCCCCTGAACAAATCTTGTGGGGCCTCAGCTTTCCCAACTATGAAATGGGTCGACACACTCTAACTCACAGCATTCTTCCAGAGAAAACAGCCAAAGAGTAAGATTTCAGGCTCAGTACTGCTAGCGTCTGTGAGGATTCCAACCATACAACTCATGCTTCTTGGTCCTAAGAAGGAAATAGTCCGGTTTCATCCCATCTTATCCGGTGTAGGTCACCTGTATCCTTTCTTCACCAATTTTGCCATATCCCTGTATCCATTATAATTATTATTACTTATTGTTTTCTTTAAATTGGATCACATTTTTAAAACACAAGATACATTTATTTCGAAGAGAAATACCTTAAAGGGAAAACCAACATCACATGGCATAAAAAAAAGTAACTAGAAAAGCCATACTGGAAAGGTCAGTCAATACAAGGAAAGCTACCCGCTGCTGTTAAATTCTAGCTGGGTACTGTGGCTTTGGGAAGGCCCTGAGCCCAGGGGCTGCTCTCCCTGTTAGACTGGAATTTTAGCTTGTGTTAGGGAGATGTTCAAGATGTCCTGAGAGCCGCACTTCATCCTCCTTCACTTCCCTGGGACCAGGATAATAACAAAGCTACTGCTGACTGCCAATGGCATGCTGGGCACAACTCCATGTGGTTTCAGGGCATTGTCTCATTTAATCCTCACTGGGTGAGGTAGGCACTATGCCTGTCCTCGTTTTATGAATGAGAAGACTGAGGCTCGGAGAGATTAAATTACCAATCTAAAACCACACAGCTAGACCGTGGTGGGGCTATAATTATAACCCATGCAATCCGGCTTTGGCATCAGATGCATGGGTTATAATTGCCCTTAATATATAATTGCCCTTAATCAGGATTCTCTTGAAAGAGAATTGAAAAGGAATGATTTTCTTGCCATATAACGCCATCACTGGTGTACCTAGATGATGTTACGTTGTACCCAAAACTAACTCCCAAGTGTGAAACGTGGAAAACACAGCATCCTAGCTCAGAAAATGGAGGTCCAGTTTTAGCAAGCAAAGCCAAGAGGGACCCCAGCAGCCTGTAGACCAGGTCCCCCTGCCCTTTCTCCTCCCGGATGTCCCCACCTTGCTGTGCTGTTGTTTCAGGGTTGACTCAACTGATGCCAATAGCAATTTAAAACAGAATTGGGCCAGGTGCAGTGGCTCAGGCCTGTAATTCCAGCACTTTGGGAGGCCCAGGTAGGAGGATCGCTTGAGTCCAGGAGTTCAAGATCAGCCTAGGCAACACAGCCAGACCCCATATCTTTAAAAAAAAAAAAAAAAATCAGCCGCACAGTGGGTGTGCCTGTAGTCCCAGCTACTCGGGAGGCTGAGGTGGGCGGATCACTTGAACCCAGAAGTTCAAGGTTGCAGTGAGCTATGATCGCATCACTGTACTCCAACCGGGGTGACAGTGCGAGCCCCTGTCTCCAAATATAAATAAATAAATAAACAAACAGAGTTGCATATAAGGATCACCCGTTTTTAGGGCACACTTTACACTGGCCTGGTTAATTTTATTCTCGGGGCGCTCCGTCCACCGCAGTCCCCGCTGGAAGGTGGCCACAGCTCTCTCTGCGTTGCGCCCTAGGTGTACCAGATCATCGTCATCCAGACCGGGAGCTTTGACAACAACAAGGCCGTCCTGGAACGGCGCTATTCCGACTTCGCGAAGCTCCAGAAAGCGCTGCTGAAGACGTTCAGGGAGGAGATCGAGGATGTGGAGTTCCCCAGGAAGCACCTGACCGGGAACTTCGCGGAGGAGATCATCTGCGAGCGTCGGCGCGCGCTGCAGGACTACCTGGGCCTGCTCTATGCCATCCGCTGCGTGCGGCGCTCCCAGGAGTTCCTGGACTTCCTCACGCGGCCAGAGCTGCGCGAGGCCTTCGGCTGCCTGCGTGCTGGCCAGTACCCGCGCGCCCTGGAGCTGCTGCTGCGCGTGCTGCCGCTGCAGGAGAAACTCACCGCCCACTGCCCCGCGGCCGCCGTCCCGGCCCTGTGCGCCGTGGTGCTGTGCCACCGCGACCTCGACCGCCCTGCCGAGGCCTTTGCGGCCGGAGAGAGGGCCCTGCAGCGCCTGCAGGCCCGGGAAGGCCATCGCTACTACGCGCCTCTGCTGGACACCATGGTCCGCCTGGCCTACACGCTGGGCAAGGACTTCGTGTCTCTGCAGGAGAGGCTGGAGGAGAGCCAGCTCCGGAGGCCCATGCCCCGCGGCATCACCCTGAAGGAGCTCACTGTGCGGGAATACCTACACTGAGCCGGCCTGGGACCCCGCAGGGACGCTGGAGATTTGGGGTCACCATGGCTCAAGGTGGGCTGTTTGGGGTTCTTCTCCTTCTTTCTTTTTTTCTTTTTCCTATTCTTTTTTGGTATTTGAGATAGTCTTGCTCTGTCACCCAGGCTGGAGTGCAGTGGCTCAATTATGGTTCACTAAAGCCTCAAACTCCTGGGCACAAGCCATCCTCCCGCCTCAGCCTCCCAAGTAACTGGGATTACAGGTGCACACCACCACACCAGGCTCATGTTTTTTAATTTTTTTGTAGAGACAGGGTCTCTCTCTTGGCCAGGCTGGTCTCAAACTTCTGACCTTAAATGATCTTCCTGCTCCAGCCTCCCAAAACACTGGGATTACAGGTGTGAGCTGCCACCCCTGGCCTGGGGTTCATTTTTAATAGGAAAAGCCATTGAGGGCTCTAACTCACTTTGGACAAGCCACTCCTCTGGTCCTCAATTTCCCCATCTGTATGGAACAGAGGTGCTCCTGGGGTCCCTTGAAAGTCTCACCAGTATCTTCATGGGAAGCTAGAGGAGAAGTTTATCTTGCACATTCTAGACAAAGCTTAGTCCATTTCCTTGAAGACAGTTCTCTCCAGCTGTTCCAAGGCTTTTCTCTCTGTTCCTTCCACCTCAGAATTGCTTTAAAATATTCCCATCCATTATCCTAATACTATCCTCATATTCTAGCCTTTCTCCTTTACCATGTAGACCTGACACAGCAAAACAAAAACTCACCTATTGCCCTCAAGAACAGCCTCTACACACACACACACACACACACACACACACACACAGTGGGAGTTGTATGCCATCCTTTGAAGGGTGGTAGAATCCTGAGCCAGAAAGAAATAATGGCATAAAATTTTATGATACAAGGCACTTTTGGCAAGGGAAGTTGCCAACAATTTTTTCTGGCTGGGATGGTGTAGCACATTGTCTAGGTGTAGATTTTCATTCCATAAATGGCTTCCCTGGGTTATGTAGACACAGCCCTGGGAGGAGGTGATACAACATACTTAATGGGGCTTCTGGGTAGAAAAGAGACTGAATCCTCAATGCTGCCCCTTTTGAGGGTCTGTGATCCTGGAACCTCTCTGGTGGGTTGGGATGCCCTTGACTGAGGTCTGCTGTCTGGAAAGGACACCACAGGCTCAGAATGAAGAGGCATCTGGATCAATTACCTAGATACAACACAGGGCTTGGAGCTGGTGGTACAGGCAGGTTTCGGCCCAATGTGTGTTTGAGGCTGGAAGCCCCTGAAGATCTAAACAGCCTGGATGAGTTTATTAGGGTGAATTTAAAAGGCTGTAACTTGGGAACCTTAATGTGAGCCACCACTTAAGGGGAGGGACTTGGCCCAGCAAGTGATCACTCTAGAGGTGGACAAGCATGCACCAGACTGCACCAGAATCTGTTCAACAGCAACACCTTGTGGTAACAACCATAGGCAACCCAGCAGGCTAGATGGGAGGTTAGAAACAGATACATTTGGACAGATATCCCTCAAGTCTCCCAATCTACTCCAGGGAAAGGATACTTGAACTGGGAGCTATTGGACTTCTTGAAAAGCTGGGCCTATGGAAAATTAAAGTATTAAATGGAAAAATTAAATAACTGTTAGTCTATTTGTGATGCCAGTTATTTCTTCAGCTATCAACTCTGATGCACCAAATATATACCAAATAGAAAAAAATGCCCAACATGGACAGTTTAATGGCATATTCTTATAGGAAACTGGAAAGCAAAGGGTCAGACCCCGATGTAAGGGCTAACACCGAATAAACTGGTTGCACAGGAGGGGACATTAAGGAAATTCACACGACTCAAACTTGGCACTGGGCAGAGGACCGGGAACTTCCTCTGAGAATTTGAACTGCAGGCTGGCACTCACCATGTTTTGGGGCTGAATACACACAGCGTGCTCCTAAATTCCTCAAGCAGAGGAATCATGTGAAAGTGGTCTCAGATGGGGTGTTCCAAGTGCCTCAAGACCTGGAGACCTTCAGGTCTTTCCTGGGGCTGAAGGATGTCAGCATCAAGCCAGGCCAATAAGGTGTAGGGTGCCATTGAGTTCAGAGATGCTGAAATGTGAAAAAAAAAAGGTGCATCTCAAAATCAGAGATAGATGTGTGCAGGACGTGTGTGTGGGTGTGTGTGCGTGGGTGTGCGTGCATGCACGCGTGTGTGCACAGAGTGAGAAAATACGTATATGGGAGTAAAGGAGTCTACAGAATCACACGGAGGGCTCCCCATCAGTACCTCTGAAGAGGGGCTGGCTTCCCATGCAGTGAACAGGAAATGGACTTATTCAGCCTTCCCAAAAGGGACTGGCCACACAGGGCGGCGTCAGGACCATCACCTTGCCTCTTCCTGATGACTCTCAGTGCTGCCCTTCCTCATGCTTCTCGCAGCCTTAACCCCAGGGTCCATGGGAGTTTCTTCTGGCCATGCATATTGCTTCTTCACCCACTACAAGTTGTCTGATGGCCTGGGATGGCCCACCACAGCCAGCTCCTCCTGGCATATCCCATATGCTGCAGCAGTAGGGGACTTTAGAATGGTGGCAGCTGGGACTGAACCTTCTTCTCCTGACTCCTTAAAAGCTGGGTCCACAGGAGAGGTGAGGTACCTGCCCTCCATATCCATGATGAGGTCTTGTTAGGAACACAGGATTTCAGGCCCCACCCTGGACCTGCTGAATCCGAGTCTGCACTTAACAAGAGCATCCCACACTGCCACAGGTAACTCCTACCTGCACACCTCAAAGGTTGCAAAGCCCAGTGTTGAACTGACTTAAAGGTACCTCGAAGAAAATCATCCATGGAACTGCCCTGTCTGCGGTCCTGGATTCATCCCCATCCTCATCGTCTCTCCACCCAGACTCTCTACCATACAGGTGCCCCATCCCAAGAGACTGCAGATGGGAGCACCATGCCAGCCTCACAACCATACCTGCAAACCCACTCTGGGCATTCGGCCTGGAGCTTGAAGGAGTTTATTCCAACAAAGCCCTGCTCCAGCAGCCACTAGCCCCACTGGCAATGATAGAGTCCTGGGGTCTCCTCTTTGGGCTGGGATTACACATTCTCATGAGACCCTGTCCCCTGGGATATCGGCAGGTCCCTGCCAAGCCCATGATTGAAAACAAGCTCTGCAAGCAGCTCCCTGCACAGTAACAGTCAGGGCTCCCCAGGCCTACTGTGTGGCCAGGCCCTGCCGGGCCATCAGTCCAGCTCTGTTCAGGACATGTTCCTATCACATTGTACAGTTGAGGAAGATGGGATCATTTGCAACATTGTAATCTGCGGAGGTTAAGTGACTTGTCCAGAGTTGCAATGCCACCCTTAAAAATATACCCTAGGCCAGGAGCGGGGCCCTCACCTGTAATCCCAGCACTTTGGGAGGCCGAGGCAGATGGATCACAAGGTCAGGAGTTCAAGACCAGCCTGGCCAACATGGTGAAGCTCCCTCTCTACTAGAAATACAAAAATTAGCTGGGCATGGTGGCGTGTGCCTGTAATCCCAGCTACTCGGGAAGCTGAAGCAGGGGAATTGCTTGAACCAGGACCTGGGAGGCAGAGGTTGCAGTGGGCCAAGATGGTGCCACTGCACTCCAGCCTGGGCTACATAACAGGAGCAGGAAATGAAGCCCAGGCTTTAATTTGACCCAAGCACTACCTTCCTTGCTGAGCCCCACGTTAAAGGATGTGGAGGAGAGGGGAAGGGATAGGTCCCTGGTGGCCTCACCAAAATGGGTCCCTGGTATGGTTTGGACGTATAGTTGTCGCCTCCAATGTCGCGCTGAATGTGACCCCCGGTGTTGGAGGTGTGGCCTGGTGGGAGGTGTGTGGGTCACGGGGGCAGATCCCTTGTGGATAGCTTGGTGTCTCCGTGGTGATGAGTGCATTGTCACTCTTTTCATTTACCTGAGTGCTGGTTGTTTAGAAGAGCCCGACATCACTCTTGCACCCTCTTTTGCCATGTGAGACACGAGCTCCCCCTCCTCTTCCACCATGAGCAGAAGCTTCCTGAGGCTTTACCAGAAGCAATGCCAGCGCCATGCTTCTTGTACAACCTGTACAACCGTAAGCCAAACAATTCTTTTTCCTTTCTAAGTGACCTAGCCTCAGGTATTCCTGTAAAGCAATGCACAACGGGCTGACACGGCCCTTAAAGGTCATCTCACTCATCTCTCTTTACAGATGGGGAAATCAAGGCCTGGAGAGGTGACTCACCTAGGGCCACAGGGTAAGACAGGGACAGCACCAGGACTGGACCCGAGACGTCCACGTCAAAGTGACATGCTCTCAGAGGCAGCACACACAGAACAACCCTGCATTCAAATTCCAGGAAGCCCTTGGGGGTCACCCAGCTGGGGCTGGGGGTGCAGGGTCAGTACTGAGGCCTGGGCAGGGCCACTGGCCTCCCTGAGCTTCTTGGCTCCAGACTGGGAGGCACAGTTCAGGGTGGACTGTGGCCCCTCGGCCTAGCGTGACCTTAGCTCTGCTCTCTAGTGGCTGTCGCCATAGCTGGAACTCCCTTTTGGAGCAACCAAACCCGTTCCACCTGCCAGTAGGGGTAGGTTGGCTCCTAACACATCCCCAGCAGGCATCTCTTGGGCTCAAAAGCCAAGCTGTACCGAGCCACACCTCCAGATGCTCTCTGGCCCACAGGCAGCACCTGCATTCAGCTGCTTTCCCAGAACTTCCTGTGTGGCCCACACCTCTTCCTTCTGCAGCCCAACAATGGCACAGCCTGGTCTATTAACAACATGCCATTTTCCTTTCAGCAGTCTCCTTTGACTTATGCACACTTACTTGAAAAAGAAACTTCCTATTACTACCCTAAATGGAAACTCAGAATCACTTGCTATCATTAGAAAGTAGCTGGCCAGGTGCGGTGGTTCAAGCCTGTAATCCCAGCACTTTGGGAGGCCGAGGCGGGTGGATCACGAGGTCAACAGATCGAGACCATCCTGGTCAACATGGTGAAACCCCGTCTCTACTAAAAATACAAAAAATTAGCTGGGCATGGGTGGCACATGCCTGTAATCCCAGCTACTCAGGAGGCTGAGGCAGGAGAATTGCCTGAGCCCAGGAGGCGGAGGTTGCGGTGAGCCTAGATCGGGCCATTGCACTCCAGCCTGGGTAACAAGAGTGAAACTCCATCTCAAAAAAAAAAAAAAAGTAGCTACAAAAATAAACACAATAAAACCGATCACTGTTATTACACTTAACAGGCTTTTACCTGAGACAGGTCCTGAGCCTGAGGCTGCTGACAGACTTTTGTTAAAACAGAGAGAGAGAGAGAGAGAAATAGGTACAGAGACCTGCAATCACCAAGCTGAGACTGCTTTTGGATTTACTCAGAAGGACTGGAAAACGTTGCCCTGAGAAAGGATATGTGTTTCTCACCACACTGCACTCATCACCCCGTGTTGCCTGCAGACCATCGAGGGTTTTGCTGAAGCGCCCTGGAGACTTTGCTTCCTGGTTTCCTGGTCCCCAAGTCATGTGTTCAGCCCTGTGTGCCCTCCAGCTCCTAAGTCGCGGGCCTGGTTTCAGCTTTGATCGTCCGCTCTTTGCTTTCAAACCATAGGTTCCGGTTCCTGGCCCCTCACCCTGATATCAAGACCCTCAAATGGAACGAGTGTTCTGGGCTGGTCAAAGCTTAAAACCGCAGCATGTCTCTGAATGGGTGCCCCCACCCATCTAGCTGCTGCTCCCATGATAAGAGCAAGAAATGACCTTCCCTTCGAAAGTCCCCAAACCAAGCCCCCTTCCTAGGTTGAGCCCGCTCACTAGCTCCAGGCTGGGAGGCACAGTTCAGGCTGTGGACCCTCAGCCTAGCATGACTTCAGCTCTGCTCTCTAGTGGCTACCCCCATAGCTAGAACTCTGTTTTGGAGCAGCAAAACCCATTCCACCTGCTGATAGGGGTAAGTTGGCTCCCAACACTTTCCCCGCTCCCAGCTGGTCTCTGCCTCATGGAAGTGAAGTGTCAGGAGGCCACTCCCAGAGCAAATGGAAGCTGAGACAGAAGGGTGTCCTCAGCCAGGTGGTCAGGGAAGGCTTCTCAGAGGAGGCGCTATTCAAAGAATTGCAGTGCATACGAAGGAGCTGGCCCTGGGAGCACAGGGAGGGGAGAATTTTAGGCAGAGGGGTAGCAGGGGCACAGCCCTGAGGCAGAAAACGTTCCCCACCTTGGGATCCACAGTTCATGTTTGCACCCAGAAAGGGGCAGATCCAGGATGCACCTGGCCTAGTGTGTCACCCTGGTTGTGCTGGCTGAGAGCACAGGCTCCAGGCACTAACAGAGAGAAGCCTTGCAAGGTAGGTCCATGTACCTCCCCCCCACCCACCCCGCCTACCTCCAGTTACTACTGCTCATTGCAAAGGAAATGAGCTGGGAGCTTGTGTGGAGGGGCGTGCAAACCCTTTTGGTTACAAGCCACAAAAACCCAGGTTAACCTGATGAGGAAAGACTGTATTATCTCTAAAGCCCAGAAGCAGGCTAGCTTTACACCAAGCAGGAGCCAAGGACCCACGCTTTGTCATCTCATGTCTCTCTCTCTCTCTCACTTTCGCTTTCTCTGTCTCTTCTTAGTTCTGCTTTCCTCTGCTGTGCCTTCGCCCTTAGAGAAAGCTCTCTCCTGGCGGTGACAAGATGGCTGCAGCAGCTCCTGCAACCTCAGAGGACTCCCTCATTCAGGGTCCTTGTGAGCTCATCTGTAGGATGTGCAGGAAACACACATGTCCTTTCCTGAGGAACCCGATCGTGGGTGTGGGGAGTCCCTACGCCCTCACAGTGCAGCAGCCTTGGTTAGCTGGCCCATCAGGGTGGACTTGGGCAGAAGTCGTGTCTTGGCATATGGTTTTGTAATCTGCTTTTTAAATTGTCACTATATATTATGAGCATTTCCCTATATAGATAATATTCTTCCACACGATATTTAATGGCTTCACTGTATTCTGATGCATATTCTATAGTTATTTTAACCACCCCACAATGTTGCAAAATTTCCTTATATTGGGCAACACTGCTGCAAACACTTTGACCCGTATATCCTTTTCATGTGTACTCTTATGGTGACTTCTGAAGGTAGCATTTTGGAATCATAGAAACTTTTTTTTACTTTTAAATATTTTTTTAGTTGACAAAAATTGTATGTGTATGAATCATAAACACTTAATGATTTTGCTATTGCTTCATTTCTCTCTCTTCAGACAGGCTGTATTCACTCCCCCCACTCCACTGGCTAACTGTGAGACATGCCCTTGAACTCCGCATAACACTGGTTGTCAGCATTTTAAACCTTTTCTCAAGATGGAGTCTCGTTCTGTCTCCCAGGCTGGAGAGCAATGGCGCTATCTCGGCTCACTGCAACTTCCGCCTCCCAGGTTCAAGTAATTCTCCTGCCTCAGCCCCTGGAATAGCTGGGACTACAGGCTTGCAGCATTACGCCCGGCTAATTTTTGTATTTTCAATGGAGACGGGGGTTTCACCATGTTGGTCAGGCTGGTCGCGAACTCCTGACTCTGTGATATGCCCACCTCAGCTACCCAGAGTGCAAGGATTACAGGCGTGAGCCACCACTTCCGGCCTTTAAACTATTTTTAATGGTTTAATCTTTTTCCCTTTCCACGGGTCGTGTCTGGAGAGACCCAGAAGATCCGATCCCGCAATTTAAAAAGAAGCCAGCAGATGGCACTGCCGCGCTGGCGGCTCCGAACGCATCGCCGCGGGGCCGGCGGAAAGAGCTGCAACAGCTGGGAAACCGAGCCCTTCTCTAGGCTTCTGAAAGCCCTTCGTCGGGGTTTGCAATCATGCTGCAAAGAAAGAGCTTTGCTGCCTCTATAACTTCACCCCGTAAGTGTTGGTGGGAGTGCCCGGGCGACCTCCACTTGGGGTTCAGGACCTCATTCCCTTTCTTTTTCTTTTTTTGAGACGGAGTTTCGCTCTTGTTACCCAGGCTGGAGTGCAATGGCCCGATCTCCGCTCACCGCAACCTCCACCTCCTGGGTTCAGGCAATTCTCCTGCCTCAGCCTCCCGAGTAGCTGGGATTACAGGCACGCGCCACCGTGCCCAGCTAATTTTTTGTATTTTTAGTAGAGATGGGGTTTCACCATGTTGACCAGGATGGTCTCGATCTCCTGACCTCGTGATCCACCCACCTGGGCCTCCCACAGTGCTGGGATTACAGGCTTGAGCCACCGCGCCCGGCCTCATTCCCTTTCTAACCCTCCATTCTCTTCTGTCAGTCCAGAGGCCCCAAAAGGCAGAGGATGCCGCCCTCCACCTCCTGCAAGCAGAATCCATCCGCAGGGTTTCACAAGAGAGGGTGCTGCAAATTACCAGCATCGGCGCCCCAAGGAGCAGGAACGGGGGTAAGGAGACCAGTAAGGCCCCAGCCACGTCGCTTTCCAGGGGGAGGGATTGGATGCCCTGCTCCGCCCAGATCCCATCCCCCACCTTTTCAGGACCCAGATGGCGTGGGGGGCTTCCCATCCATCTGCCTACTGAATTGGGGGACTGGGAGAGGACTCCCAGGGGACCCACTATTGACCTTTTAATTCACCAGTAGATACACAAGGCTAAGCTGTACACTTTTATGCAGTTTTCTCTGGGTGTTATATTTCACAATAAAAATATCTTAAATTCCTGGCACTTTGGGAGGCTGAGGTGGGAGGCTCACTTGAGGCCAGGAGTTTGAGACCAACTTAGCCAACACAGTGAGACCCTATCTCTACAAAAAGAAACTAAAATTTAGAAATGCTAAATTGGCCAGGCATGGTGGCTCACGCCTGTAATCCCAGCACTTTGGGAAACCAAGGTGGACCGATCACCTGAAGTCAGGAGTTTGAAACCAGCCAGGCCAACATGGTGAAACCCTGTGTCCACTAAAAATACAAAAGTTAGCTGGGTGTGGTGGCAGGAGACTGTAATCCCAGCTACTTGAGAGGCTGAGGCAGGAGAATTGCCTGAACTCAGGAGGCAGCAGTTGCAGTGAGCTGAGATAGCGCCACTGTACTCCAGCCCGGGTGACAGAGTGAGATTCTGTCTCAAAAAAATAAGAGTTAAAGTTTAAAAATATAAATATTTTAATAAAAGAATAAATGAGTGCAGAAAATATAAATTCAATATTTACTAGGTACCAAGTATGATGGCAATCAGAGCTGAATTTGAGCCTGAGGCTGGCATGGTGTTCTGACTCCAAAGCCCCAGATTCCCTAACCTATACAAAAGAATGAGGAATAAAACCAGCTAGTGGGGCCACGAGATCCTCACAGGCAACTCCTTAACATACTAGAGTGTGGTGAATTGCAGGGATGGCCTCAGTCTTCATCCCTCCTTGTCTCCATGCTGTTTGCCACACACTTTTGCAGTTCTTCTCACTAAAGAGGCAGGGTTCATTTCCCCACCCCTTGTGTCCAGGCTGTCCTGGACACTGGCTTTGGCCCATGTCATGAGACAGAAGGGACAGTGCAGCAGCTCCAAGCCTCGGCCTCAAGAGACTTAATGCATCTCACTTACCCCCTCGAGTTTCTGCTGTTGTCATGAGAGGAACATGCCCAGGGTGTCCGGCTGGAGACACAGGATGAGGTGACACGTGGATCTGAGCCAAGGGCAGCTGAGATCCACTGACAGCCAGCACACCCCTAGACATGTGAGCAAACTCAGCCAAGATCAGCCAACTCTCAGCCACGTGTTTTGTGAACTCAAATTAGATGTTATTGCATTTTCAGCTGCTGAATTTTGGGGCTGTTTGTTTTGTAGGAATAGCTAGCTGATACATTGTTTGTAGGCAGTAGTGAGGTCTGGGAATGTGTTGGCACAGGGTTCCTGAAAGGACCTGTCTGGGATAGGAAGTAATCAGCATCAGTGCAGCCAATGCTCCTGCCTTCCCTGGATTCACTTTGAGGTTCCAGGCAGCCTCCATGTAAACATAACCACCAATTACCCATGCCTTGTATGTAGAGGGCACTTATGCCAAGCCCTGGCTCAGCACCTTACAAACCTGACCCACTTAACCTTTACAGCAGCCCTATGAGGTAGGCCCTATTACTGCCCCCATTTTACAGGTGAAAGGGCCTCCATTTCCCGGTTGTTACCAGGGCTGTGGTAACACCCACACACTGAGAGGCATAAGCAAGTTCAGACCGGGAGTCTGAAATCTAGGTGTTGGTGGGACCATGCTCCCTCTGATGTTTTAGGGAAGAATCTGTTCCATGCCTCTGGCAGCTTCCAGCAAACCTTGGCATTCCTCTGTCTATAGCTGCTTCACTCCTGTCTCTGCCTCTGTGTGCTTCTGTGCCCGAACTTCCTGTTACTTTTATTTGTTTAGAGGCAAGCATCTGGCTATGTTGCCAAGGCTGGTCTTGAACTCCTGGCTCAAGCAATGCCCCAGAGTAGCTGGGATTACAGGCATGAGCCACTGTGCCCAGCAAATTCCACACCTAGCAAATTCATCCCTTCTTATCAAGACACCAGTCACTGGATTAGGACTCACTCCAAGCCAGTACGATCTCATTGGAACTTGATTACAACTTCAAAACCCCTATTTCCAAAGAAGGTCACACTACATGTACCAACGGTTAGGGCTTGAACATATATTTACAGGGAACACAGTTCAACCCACACAGAAGTGAAAGGGTTGTCCCAGGAGTGTGCCTACCTGACATCCCGGGATTTTGTAAAATAAGTGACGTTTCAGGGACTGAACCAATTGAGAGTTGATCCAGCCTTATCTGCAGTGGCCAAGTTCTCACCCTTTCTCAGAAGGCCCCACAGCACCCTATCCAGGCCACTCTTAAAAGGAAAGATCCCTTTCTACCTCTTTTCCCCATTAGAGGGCGGGATGGGTCTGTTTCACTCCTTACCCATTGGCCCCAGGACCCACACCCAGGGGTGGTGGAGCAGACGTCAGGCCTTGAGCCCGCCTGCCAGTGTTTTCAGTCCTACCTTCCAATACGGCTCGACTCATCCGTCCCCACCTCCCCAGTTCCCAGCCACCCAAGCACCACTGCCCCCAAACCTAACATCTCCCTCACCATTTCCTTGCTGCCTTGCCATCTCAAACCACTCTCCGCACCGCTGTCAGAGAGCCCTTTCAAAACCGTAAATGGATCATCTCATTCCCTGGCTCAAAGCTTTCGGGGGATTCCCCTCATTCTCAGCATTATGCCCAAGCTTCTCTCCTTAGCCTCCACACCTGGCCTCATCTGGCCCAGATAACCTCTCCCACCTGTGTCTGTCCTCTTTTTTTTTTGAGACAGGGTTCCGTTCTGTCACCGAGGCTGGAGTGCAGTGGTGACATCACAGCTCACTGCAGCCTCAACCTCCCTAGCTCAAGTAATCCTCCCACCTCAGCCTCCCAAGGAGCTGGGACCACATGTGTGCACCAGCATGCCTGGCTAATTTGTTAATTTTTTAAAAACGTTTTTCATGGAGACGAGGTCTTGCCACGTTGTCTAGGTTGGTCTTGAACTCCTGGCCTCAAGCAATCCTCTGGCCTCCACCTCCCAAAGTGCTGGGGTGATGGGTGTGAGCCACCACACCCAGCCTGTGTTTGCCCTGTTGATCCTCAGAAACACTGACCACTTCTGCGGGGTGGCTGCCCCTGTTTGTCCACACGTTGGCTGCACTCAGGAGGCCTTCCCTGACACTTCTCAATCTTTTTTTTTTTTTCTTTTGAAACAGGGTCTCACTCTGATGCCCAGGCTGGAGTGCAGTGGCATGATCTCGGATCACTGCAGCCCCCATCTCCTAGGTTCAAGTGATTCTTCTGCCTCAGCCACCCGAGAAGCTGGGATTACAGGTGTGCATCACCATGTCTGGCTAACTTTTTTATCTTTAGTAGAGACGGCGTTTTGCCATGTTGGCCAGGCTGGTCTCAAACTCCTGACCTCAAGTAATCCCCCAGCTTCGGCCTCCCAAAGTGCTGGAATGACAGGTGGGTGCCACTGTGCCCGACCATATCGTCATTTTTAACAAGAGGGAGCTGGCCCCCTCCTGCTGCTTGGGGCAGGCCAGTGTCCAGCTAGAATTCATGGCCACTTTGTTTTCCACTGTATGTATTTTGCGGCGATTTTTCTTATTACTGGCTGATATCATTTATTTCATTTATGGTGGTGACAGAAATGTTCCATATGAAATGGAATGCAGGGCCAGGTGATGGATACGGCAGAACATGTGAAGGAGGCCCTGAGGGAAAGAACGTAGATTCTGAATTCTGTCCTGGCCCCAGATCCAGAATGGATGCTGAGGCTCAGAGAGGGAAGGGACGGGTCTGGAGTCACACAGCACCAGGGGCGACACCAGTGCTCAGGCTCCCAGCCCAGTGCTCCTTCCTCTTGACCATTCAGCTGTACCAGGCTCCGATGCGCAATGAATGGAATTCTGAGCTGCTGCTCTCCTCCCAGAAACCCCTCCGTTCAAGTCCCTTGGGGGACTCCCTCCCCACCTCGGGGCCCCTTGGCCCATTTTAAAACCCAGGCTGCAGGTTTTAAAACCTGCAGCTGTGTGTGGAGTGCATCGTTTTTAACAACATTGAGACAAGCAAGTCTGGTGCCTAGAAATCATGTTTCTGCTTTGAAACCTGCCACAGACTGCCTTTCCCACCTTCTGCTTAGCAAATCTTCACAGGCCATGTTTTAAATACTCTTCCTCCTTTTGCTGTGATCAAAGGAATTACTTGTTCCCCTGATAGGTGACAAAAGATGTCAGAGAAACAAATGAGAGAATATGGTCGCAGCCCTCTTCCTTTTGCCTGGAGGAAGGAGAATCACAAGGCTTCTTGGGCTGCGTGGCTTTTAGCGTTGAGGGGGGTGGGGTGCAGAGATAAGGGCGGAGGCTGCAGGCAAGGGCAGAGGAGGGGACCCCAAGCAGGCTGATAATTTGGCGCCAGTAGTTGACATCAGTTGGGTGGACCTGCATTTCCCCTTCTCCCAGGCAGAGCTTCCTAACATTGCTTTAGAGTACCCACCCTTCAGGAGGCATTGACTCCATCTCCAGCACCAGGGCTGTGTGTGTGACTCAGATCTGGCCACAGTGATGGACTTCAAGCTGGGCATGCGACCTAATCTGAACCAAACAGGAGCAATCTTGGCCTCTTTGAGATCGACTGCTCAGAGAGAGAGAGAAGACGCCCCTTCCTGCTGGACTTGGGGTAGGGCTGTGAGCCTGAAGCTGCGGGGAGCTTGGCCAAGAGGAGTTTGGGAAATGAAGCCAAAAGATGGGTGGGAAATGGACAGATGTGGAGTCCTGTCCTGATGACCTGATGATCTCAAACTCCTGGATCAAGCTGCACCTGACTATTATGTGAACTGTCTTTTTTTTTTTGGAGACAAGGTCTCAATCTGCCACAGGCTAGAGTGCAGTGGCACCATCTCAGCTCACTACAACCTCTGCCTCCCAGGCTCAAATGATCCTTCCACTTCAGTCCCCAGGTAGCTGGGACTTCAGGCATGTGCCACCACACTCGGCTAAGTTTTTTGCATTTTTTGTAGAGATGGGGTTTCACCTTGTTGCCCAGACTGGCCTCAAACTCCGGAGTTTGGGCAATCTGTTCATCTCGGCCTCCCAAAGTGCTGGGATTACAGGTATGAGCCACCGTGCCCAGCCTGAACTGTCTCTTTTGATTAACCTGTTATTTCATTTGTGACAAAAGACAGTCATTTCTGATGATCTTTTATCGCTTGAACATGTATCTTCAGGCACCTCTGTCTCTGCAACAATCCCTTAGGTCTTGGCAAATTCAGTCTTTTCTACCTCTAACCACATTTCTAGGCACAATTTTAGTACCTTCCAAGCTGACCACAGGCTCACACTGGAAGAGTCTCTATTAGAGGCCACAAGTCCAGACTGGGACACTGAGGCCCTGTGTTGGCCCGTTTTGCATTACTATAAAGGAATACCCGAGGCTGGGTAATTCATAAAGAAAAAAGGTTTATTTGGCTCAGTGTTCTGCAGGCTGCTCAGGAAGCACAGTCCTGGCCTCTGCTTCTAGTAAGGGCCTCAGGAAGCTTCCACTCATGGTGGAAGGTGAAGGGGAGCGGGCATCCCATGGTGAGAGACAGGGCGAAAAGGAGACAGCGAGAGAGATGTCAGTCTCTTCTAAACAACCAGCTCTCCCGTGAGCCTACAGGGAACCCATTTATTACTACTGGAAGGCACCAAGCCATTTATCAGGGATCTGCCTCCAAGACCCAAATGCCTCCCACCAGGTTCCACTGTCAACACTGGGGATCATATTTCAGCACGAGATTTGGACGGGACACACGTCCAAACCTTTTCAGGCCCATTCGAATGGGATACCACAGAAAGAATTCCTGTCATGGGTCACACCTTTGCAGTGATCTCAGCCTGGGTATCTTCTTGCCCAGCAGGCAGCCTGAAGAAACACTCAAACACCCTTGTAACCCTGTGAAAACTGCAACCCATGTCCCTCTCCTTGAACCTGACAGTCCCACTGTATAGGTTCAGGAACTGAGCCTGCAGGGACAAGGAACTCCTGACATGCCTTCTCTCACCTCCTTATCCTGACACACACTCAGCTCTTCCTCCTTCACCTTTCAGCCAGGAGAGAGGGAGACAGCCCTGACAACACTGATTTTGCTCCTGGATCCAGCCATGCCTGAAGGCCCTAGAGCTAGCTCTTGGATCTTTCCAGAGTCAATCAATCCTCTGTTAGGCATAAACCATGTTGAATTTGGATTCTGATACTTGCAACCAAAAGAGTCCTGATTATGTAGCTGCCTTTAAATCTCCGAGGGGTTGTGTGTCTGGGACAAAGATAGCAGCCCTGGAAGTCAGGAGGGCGTGCCACAGGGAGCGCAGGCATGCCCTGGACCCCCCCACCCCCCAGTTATCCCAGTGGGTTATAGGCCCTGGGATATAGCAGGGGGTGTGGGGGGAGGCTGGCAGCATGGGGTTGCAGTGAGAACCAGAATGAGTAGGGTGGGGCACCAATGACAGGGCAAGGTGCCTCTGGGAGAGGGGCTGATTTTCCAACAACTGGGGACATAGAAGACTCAGACCAATGGTTCTCCAAGTATGGTTCCTCGTAGCAGCGGCATCAGCATCACCTGGGAATTTGTTGGAGATGCACATTCTCAGACCCTGCCTCAGACCCACTGAATCAGCAGCTCTGGGTGTGGGGCCAGCAAGGTGGGTTTTCACAAGGCTCCGAGTGACTCTATTGCTGAGCGCTGCTTGAGCGCCACTGCCTCAGACACTAAATGAATTAAATATGCTCAGGAAAGAAAACAAATTATTTAGTGTTGAGAACAGATGTGGCGGGGGGCCCAGAGCATACTGTTCATAAGTATCTCAGGGACCCTTCACAGGCACAGAGGGTGGGACAGGGACCCCAATTCTTCTCCCCACAGGCCTGTACCAAGCAAGGTGGCAAAGCAAGGAATGGCCGCCACCTCCAAGTCCCTCCAGGCTGATTCTCCTGCACCTCCTCCTGAGGACTCTCCTCCACCAAGAAGACCCAATACAACAGCCACCTTGCCCAATACACAGAGAGGAGGGGACAGTCCAGGAGATGTGAGTGCCAGGAAGGGGTTGACCAGATTACCCTGAGCCTTTCAAACTAGGATCACACCAGCCAGATCCCTGACTGCAGCCCTCCCTCCCTCTCTAACTCCAGTTCAGAAACTCCGCCTTGTAGTCAGAATGGGGTGGGTTCTGTAGCAGGAGTGTAAGTCTGCATAGAGATAATAACCTGAACTCTCCGTGGCTTCACACATCACAGGTTACTTTCTCATGCTCACAAAGTCCAAAGCAATGCAGGAGATTTTCCAGGATAATTTCTTCTCTTCTCTTCTTTTCTTTTCTTTTCGATAGGGTCTCACTCTGTTACCAGCCCAAGTGCTGTGGTGCAATCACATCTCACTGCAGCCTCGACCTCCTGGACTCAGTGATCCTCCTGCCTCAGCCTCCCAAATAACTGGGACTGATGCCCACCTGATTCTGTAACCAAGATGCTTTTCTTCCATGCAACACCTCAGCAAACCAAGCTGCTCCTCTCTGTGCCATGTCAACATGGGGCTTTAGGGACAGAGAGAACTAAAGAGACATGAACCGGCTTTTAAATACCTTCACCCAGGCACTTCCACTCCCAGCCACAGGCCAGAATGAGGCTCATGATCCTGTGTAGGCAGGAGGGAGCTGGGGCATGTGGGGAGTGTGTGGAGAGCCAGTGATCAGTAGAAATCTCTGTCATCTGCCTGTTGGACGTTGCCAGCTCTAGTCCACTCTGCCACCTCCCATGGGATTTCTACCTCCCAACACACCTGCTGAGGACTGACCTGACTTAGACCGGGCACTGTGCTCAGCACCGAGTCTCCTATAATGACCAGGACAGACAGGGTCCTATCCCATTCCATAAGGGGCTCGTATCAGAGAAGGGAGGGGATTGAACAGACTCTCCTCAAAGTTTCCCAGGCCCCATTTCTGTGTCCCTTTTGTGTGGGAATCACCATCCTTCCTGACTCGCAGACTAAACTTAGTCAGCTCTCAACCCTGGAATGAGCCTCAGTTTTCTCATCTGAACAATGAGGATAATAAGAGACTTAACAGAGGTCATCTGATGATCATGAGAAAGCGAGTCTCTGATTGATGCAACCTCACAGCCACTAGGCACTGGGGCCAGGATTCAGACTCCATCATCTGATCTCACTGCTCCAGTCTCTTCTGTGGCCCTTCCTCTTCCTCCTTAGCTGGGTGGGCCCTGCAGAGTTTGCCTCAAACATTGAAACTTTTGCTAAGAAGGAGAGGATCTGAGAGCCCAACTTCCCAGCCACAGCCAAAGTGAGTCGGGCCTGGCCTTAAACCAACTTGGTCCCCTGAAGACTGCCTGGAAGGCATCCCTGGAACCGGTCCTGCCTCACTCAGGTCATTCCATGAGGGTCACAGCAGCTGTCCTGCAACCCAGGACCCAGACAAGGCCAGCTCCTAGCCCCTCACTCCCACCACCCTTTCTCCACATATAGATGTGGCCAAAAACCTTACTACAGGACTGGTAAGGCCACCGCGGCCACCATTAGAAACCTGATCCCGAGTCGCTGATTAAAACCAGGAGGGGGTTTTAATCAGCCAGGGCCATGTGCTATTTAACGGAAGATGAAAGCACGAGTGATAAGCATCATCTCAGAAAGGATATCATTAAAGGAAGAGCAGAACAGCAAGAGGCAGCTTTTATCATTACAGCAGCCCCTTGCAAAGCTCTCGTGAGGGGCTTTGGGGAACATCTGGGCTCTGTCTATTATGCCACACTTACGACGTCATTGTGTTTGACAACGGCTCCAGAGCCCATGCCACACCAAACTTCTAAATATACAATTAATGTCTATTAATTATAGTTTTCAAATCAGCAAAATGAGCCTTCATTAACTTAATCGCCTCTTCTGTTTTATCAGGAAATTGTACTCTCTGTGTTCAGAATCCCTGCATCTGAAACCCCCCTTTGATGGCCAGCATGTGATGCTTGGCTGTTTAACAGAAGACCTGCCTGTCCTCCCCTCATCTAGGCACCCCCCTACTCCACTCTCAGCCATGATATGGGAAGCCACTGAGGACCTCTGAAGTATTCTAAAGGGTTTGGGAGCAGGCATGTGTTCCGGGAGATGGTGATGGAAGTGAGGTGGCGGCAGCTGCCATCACTGTACCTGGTCAAGCTGGAGCCCAGCCCACGTGGAAGTGGATCTGAACCAGTATGTGTTGGGGACATGAGGTGGAGAGGAAACTGGCCACTGCCTCCTGCATCCCTTTGGACCTTAGGCAGCCTTTCTTCTCGCTGCCAGCAGCCTTGGGGATCGCCTCCCTGCTCACAACAGCCAGCGGCTTACAGTATAATTAACCCCATTGCAGACATGGGCAAACTGAGACAGAGGGGAAATGGTTTCTTCAGGACTGCAGAGCAAATTGTCAGCCAAGCTAAGCCTTCAATTCAGCTTATCTAATGCTCAAAATAGGGCCTCACCCTGAGTTTGCATATATAATGGAGGGCACCGTTCAGTGGACTTTTATCCTCTTCTCTCCCCTGAGCATGAAGGGTGCTCCCCTACCCCATGGCTTTGGGGCTTGGCCATGTGACTTGCTTTGGCCAATGGGATGGGAGTGAATGCCATGAGCTTAACCGTGTAACTTGCTTTCACCCGTGGGAGGGGAGTGAATGCCATGAGCTTGGCCGTGTGACTGGCTTTGGCCAGTGGGATGGGAGTGGATATGATGAACCTGGCCATCTGACTTAGTTTGGCCAATAGGATGGGGCTTGATATGATGAGCCTGGCCATGTGACTTGTTTTGACCAATGAAATGGGAGCATATGTAATGGACTTGGCCAGGTGACTTCCTTTGGCCAATGGAACAGGAGTGGGTACAATGTCCATCATAGCCCCTTCTTCTTGGGTAATCAGGAGATGTGCAGGGAAGAGAGGTGGGGAGGGAGAGCGAGCAAGCCAGACAGTCTTTGGGCCTAACTGGGTCAAATGCCTTAGATAACTTACACAACTTCCCAGCTTTACCATCCTCCTGGGTAAAATGGACCTGATAGAAAGCTTGCCTCCTAAGGTTGCTGTGAGGAAGAAATGGGCAGTGCTTTGCCTGGAGGGCTGGAGGTGGCTGCCTGGATGGATTCTTGCACCATGGCATCTCAGAGGGCCCAGAGCATGGAAGTGGCTAAACCCCAACCCCAGCTCCATGGGTCGTCAAGCCGTGGACTGTTCAAACCCTATTAGAGCCTTCTGTAAATGCAGATCGTCTCTACAGTTCTCTCCCCTTGGCTCCAACTTTGTTTTCACTTCACCTCATCTCATTTATGCCTTAAAGAAGTTTACAGCTAAGTGGGGACAGCAGACAGGCAACTGCGATATGGGGCCTATGCCAGAGGCCCAGGAGGGGCATCTACCCAAGGCTTGGGGGTCTGGGAGGGCTTCCTGGAGGAGTGGGGCCTTGAAGGAGGAAGGGAGCAGATGTTATTAGAGACCCATGGCCACCTGTCATGTCAGCTGCAGCTGCTGGGGCCAATCTAGCAAGCACAGACTCAGAATTGTACCTGGCCTTCCTGCCCATTCCCAGGACCTTCTCCAATCCCACAGGATGGGAAGGGGCATCAACATCCCCAGAGGCACCCCCAAGACACAGGCTGGGGCCAGTGAACACATGCTTCAGCCTTTCACTCTGTAGCCGGACACTCCGTCTGTCCTCATCCTAGAGGGCCACAGTCTCTAATGGTGACCTCAGTAAGGCACCCTCATGTCACCTGCCATCTTGTCCCCCTGCCCCTTCACTCCTCTCCTGAGCTACGCCCTGCCAGAACCCTGCCCCCAAGTCCTTGTCTTGGGCCACGCCTTGGGGAACCCAGGCTCAGACCAGGAACAGCTGGGTGAGAGGTAAGGAGACACATTGCAGGGAAAAGGAGCAGCATATTCTGGGCTGGAAAGGAAAGGAAAGTCCTCCATTGTTTAAGGATTGTTGGGAAGCACAGGGCAGTGGGGCAGAGGTGAAAGGGACGAAGTCATGTAGGAGACAGGAGACAGGGAGCTAGTACCTCCCGAGGGCCTGGTCTGCTGGGCTGGGAGCTGAGCGCTTGTCCTCAGGGCAGTGAGATGGGTTGCAGTAGGAAGTGGCATGGTGAGATAGGCGGTTTTTTGTTTGTATTTTTGTTTTTTAACAGAGTCTTGCCCTGTCTCCCAGTCTGGAGTGCAGTGAAGTGATCTCTGTTCACTGCAACCTCCACCTCCCGGTTCAAGCGATTCTTCTATCTCAGCCTCCCAAGTAGCTGGGACTACAGGGATATTGAACCATGCCTGGCCATTTTGTCTATTTTAGTAGAGACAGGGTTTCCTCATGTTGCCCAGGCTGGTCTCGAACTCCTGTCCTCAAGTGATCCTCCCACCTTGGCCTCCTAAAGTGCTAGGATTACAGGCATGAGGCGCCATGCGTGGCTCAGATTGGAGTTTTTAAAAGTGCTTTTCGTGTGCAGTGTGGGGACTGATGGGAGACAGCATGGCCAGTGGAGGAACTGTCCCCAGGCTGGGGGAGAACAGATGGGACTCTCTGCTAGGGTATGGAGGGGATGTGTAGAGTGGAAAAGTCTCAGTAACTGGAGTGACAAGGGAAAGAGGAGTCGGGGTGGCACCCAAGCTTCTGGTCTGGGCTACTTGGTGGATTGTCTGTCCCTCTGCTGAGCTAGGGGCAGGTTTTGCAGAAAGAGGATGAGTTTGTCTGGAGGCAGGTAGTTGGGACTCCTTGGCAGCAACCTAGAGACAGCCGTGGCATGGACGAGATCCAGGAAGTGAGTCCATGGAGAAGGCCAGGCAGCCAGCACTGAGATCTGAGCAACACCGCCATTTTAAATTATTTTTATTTTGAAATAATTATAGATTGTCAGGAAGTTGCAAACAAAGCCCAGTCAGGTCCCATGTCCCAGTTTTATTGCCACCATCTTTAAAGGAGGATCGGACAAATCTGACTGCTCAAAGTGGCCCCAGGGCTTCTATAGAAAATCCAACAGTTTTGATCTCAAGAAAGCGATTTCACTTAGAATTCAGGTTTGGCTGTAAGTGAAAGCGATTGAGGGACGTGAGAAGTTGATTGCTTCCTCATATGATAGTCTAAATGTAGGTGTCCAAGCCTGGAATAGAGGTCCTGGTAAGTTCTCAGGAACACAGGCTTCTTTCAGCCATTCCACCATTTCTAGGGGGTTGTCCTCATGGTCCAAAATGGTGGCTGGAATTCCAGCCATCACATCTGCTTTCCAGGGAGCAAAATAGAAGAAGGGACACAGAAGAACAGAGATGACAATAGGTATAAACAACCTCTCTTTTAAAAGAATGTTCCCAGGAGCTGCTACATGACACT